>NC_137737.1:132267647-132867647 GCF_963264785.1 Psittacula echo | reverse complement strand
TAAGAGAGAGAGAAAGAATCCTGGCTGCAGCTACTAAAATAAGGAACTGAAATATGAGGGCAGTAAAACCCTAATATTTTCTGACCTTGTATCTGCCCAGACACACAATAAAGAACCATCAGGGATTAATCATTTGAGGAAGAAATCAGAGAATAGTTATCGCATCCTCTGCTAAATTTTGCAAGACCTCTAAAGAGAAGAAGATTTGGGAATGTGGTGAATGTGTGATTATCATTTGACGTACTGGAGTAATTTAAAGTAGAACATTGCTGAAGAAGAAGGAGAGCACTAATCGAAGTTTCAAGAAGCAGTGATTCTAGCAAGAACAGTGCACTTTCTCAAAACAAATGTGATTGTAGCTCTTTGCACTGAGGTTAATTTCATCCTAAGAAAAAAGAACACTTAGGACATTAAGACTGTATTAAGCTAATGGCATTATTATGTCTGACTTTTTTTCCCTAAGGACAAATTACTTTATGGCTATGATTGTCAGAAAGTTGGGTGCAAATATGTCTCTGCTTGTCTGGAATGAAAAAGTAGATTGCAATAAAAGAGAAGTTATAGGACAGATGGGGAATCTTTTGCTTCTGTATCAAAGAAAGCTAAAACAAGACTGATCTTGTTCACATTTTTTGCATTTTCTTACAGATTATTACCAGATTAATACTACCTAAAGGTAAAAAAGACCTTGTAACAAATATATGGAAAAAAAAAAAAAAAAAGACATTCTGTGGTATAGTGTTGTGGTTGAAGCCCAGCCTGGCACTCAGGTTAAATTAAGCCAAGCTTGTTGTTGGATGGATATTACTAATCTAATTTCCAGAGCTGCTGACACAACAAGACCATTTGTGCAATTTCTATAGATTATTATTAATATCAGGCATAAACCAACAGCACCTGTAATAAAATTAAAAGCTTTTTTTTTTTTTTTTTTTTTTTTTTTTTATTTCCTTGATTTCCTGTGTTTATCCAAGGAGAATACAGAATCTCTGTCTGTAGAGTTTTCCAGTGCTGTTCCAGACAGAAATTCCAGTCTGGTTTGGTATAACAGATCACAGAACTCTAATTAATTCTGAGGTGAACTATGACCTATCCTTTACAATAACATCCAATACTTACTTTAGAAAGTTTTACTGAAAATTTTGGTAAGCTGTTCCTAATGGCCTCACTGTTAAAAATGTGTTCAATTTTGAGGTTTGCTTTTTGCCGCTTTATCTTCCAGCCTTCAGGCTTTGTTACACCTTTCTCTCCCACCCTGAAGACCTGATTATCAACGTGTTAGATGTTATATTTAGAGCAGTCACACTTTAGCTCCTATTTTGGTATTTATTTTCTATTTTGAGATCAATGTCCTGTTTTCCTCATAATTCATGAGCCCAGGCATCTTTGTGTCATCTATAGAATTTAACAGTGATTTTTGTTGTCTTTCCTACTAGGTAAAAAAATGATTAAAAATCTGATGCTACCATGAACTGCACAAAAGACTCACATCTGTATGATTGCTTCCTATTTAGCAGTCTCTTGAGATTAGTTTTTAATCCATTTGGTATGCACCATACCTGTGTTATAAGAGACTTTCTTAATCCAAGTTCCATTTGAAATTAAACAAGATCCTTGCAGCAGCATCTTACATCAGTTTAACCTTATGATATGGTGTTAAAATATAAAAAAGGATACATATTTGATTTCTCAAGCCCTATTTACAGTAAAGTAATTCTGACATTTGTAATATTATCCACATGTTCATTCTCAGTCACCAGCAATTTTATTATTTTTTTCTGTAATTTAAATCAATTATGACATTACCATTTCATATGATTTATGTAATGTTCATTTTTGTTTCTAGTGGGTGTGTTCACAAAGCCCACACTTAGCAAATAGATCAGGATAACAGCAGTCAACAAGACAGGAGTTTAAGGATATGGTTGAGTGATGTCCAAACTTCTTGAAATGGCATTTGCCCAAAACTGATATAGGCAAGTAGGAAAACAACCACCAACTGGATTAAACCGTAACTGGGGAACTACCAGAAGAATTTTGAAAACAAAGCAGAACAAAACAGAACAAGCAGTCAGCTAAACAGTAATGCAAGTGAAATACAGATTTGTACTGGGAGGAGAACAGGAGATCAGAGCAGCAGCAGGGTAGTTGTGACCCTGCCAGATGCAGCCCCATGGCCCAGGGGCTCTGCCTGGGCCTGGCAGCACAGCACCCTAATGGGCACCCCCAGCTGATGCCTCCAGCTTGCTCACAGCCAGCATTGGGGTACCCTGGGAGCTCATAATCACCTCCAAAAGGCTGCCACCCACTCCTGGGGGATGGGGTTGAAGGAAGATGAGGCATGCATCTGTCAGAGCAGGGATGTGCTCTGTTTGGGATTAGTTCTAGAGGAGGATTTATAAAATCTGGGATAAGTTCTTAAAACATTGTAAGTGCCTAGTATTCAGGTTGATCTCTTGGTATTGATATGGGTCACAAGATCCAATTAACTTTGTCTTGTTAAATCAATAAACCACTTCAATCTTGATTTGGTTTAAACTATGGAACTGAACAATTTATGCCTGTGAAAATGCTACTATTCTAAAACTCTGACTCCAGTTCAAGATTTTCTGACGATAACTCTCCAAATGTTAGCAGCTCAGGACCTTCCTTGGAGAACATCATTGTTAGTTCCTTAGAAATTCTGGGATGAAAATGAATTTTCAGATTTTAAATATAACTTATTTTATAGCTCTGTCATGAAATCTCAAATGGAAACCATGCCATTATCATTATGTGATCTGAATGTGTCTGGCAATTTCCAAATAGAGGAGAAAACCCCTTAGTAATACATGTATATTGAAACTAAAACAACAAACACCCCATGTTTCTTCCTAGCTATCCGTTGATACCCTTCTTTCAAATTCTCTTTGTTATTTTTACTTTAAATACTCATAAATCTAACCCAATTTCATTTTTCAACATACTCTGTTGTTTCAGTTAGCTACAGGTTTCTCAGATTGTGAGGTTTTTTATGGTGTGTTTTTAAGCAGACCTGCTTCTTTCATTATTATTTCTGTTCTGGAAACAATTAAAACATTTTAATAATTCCTGGTCATATTTATATTTCCATCTCTTTCTCCAAATTGAGCTTGCTTATGTCTGCTTGCAAGGTTCATAAAATTGGCCTTTATGAGCAGCAAGTATACTAAATAAGAGTAGCTTGTGACCATTAGTACCTTAACAACCAGCACATTTTTGTTCCATAACTGGTTTTTCTCTATCAATACTGATTTTTTCTGCATCAGATTCTGGAATTAGGAAATTGCATTGTGTAATACATAGGCATTTGACTTGAGTTGAAATTAAGCACAGTGGGTCTCAGTGAAATATCTATTTTCTGTCTTTTAAAACAGATTTGGTATCCTTCTCTCTTTCCCATTACTTTATCTACTTTATTTAAAAAAATAAAAAAAAAAGTTCCAGTTAAATGTCTACATTCTTGAAGGACACTAAGACATTCTATTCTTACCAAGATGTCAAGAACGTAATGGCACGTAAAGGGAAGGAAACTTTATTGAAGTGAATAAACTGGAGTACTATAGAACTTGCTGTATCTTTTTCCCTTGCTGTTCTCATTCTAGATATATTAGGATGTGTGCCAAACAATCACTAGTAAGCGCTTTTCATGTCTTTGTATTTCAGAAAATGCTGACTAGATGAAAGGTTAGATGACTAGCCTTCATTTTTGTAGACATAAAGAAATCATATGCCAAAATGAGTACAATATATGGTGGCCATAATTTCTTTGGGATTTTCATTGTCTCAGCTCATGAATTTTATACCTTCTTATAAATTCTAAGAACAATTTGACATTTTCTGCAAGTATCGCAGAGCCAGAGGATTCCTGTGAATACTAATGAACTTTTACTGGAATAAATACATTGTGTACAGTGGTGATGCAGTTCACTGTCAAAGTATCTCACTATAGATATACTGCATACCATTAAAATTTAAAACAGAAGACTTAGAAGACTAAGGATTGGTAATTTGATATAATCACTAAAAAGAAATAAATAAATGTATTAAATTCCCTGCGAATTACTCTCCCTGAACTGCCTTTTCACAGAATTTATGGACCACATGGACCAGGACTTTACCTTTGCAGGAGCTAGAGCTCCTGCCTTGCTCCTGAGGCTGGGGTTAAATCCATTAGTAACCTGTAACAACAAGACAGACCCTGAACTCATCTCCCTTTCAAGCATTGCTTCCAAGGCAATGCACAGTTTCAGAGAGATAAGAAATGAAGTGACAGTAAATTATGATGCTTTACCTTTCTGCTCTGTGCACTATTCCAGTTAAATGAAAATGAATTATGGTGAGATAAACTCTTGTGTTTTGGCTTTTTACAAAACATTTCTGCCCAATAGTTTATGTGCTTTTGTCCAAACACAACTGAACAAATCTCCTTCTTGCTTTTGTAAAGTGATAGCACTTATGAATCTGTTACTATAATAACACTGGATTTCATGTGTCATTTTTCATGTTTTGGGTCAGCAAGTCAATGAGGAACTGCCAATCATTTTTTTGTCTCTCATCAAAAAGTACCATAAGAACCTGCATCAGAGCTCTTGCCATACCTGGTATGACCATGCAGTCCTGTACTTCCTTCCTTACCAGGATGCTGATTCCACAGTGGGAAGAAAGTGCACAGAATTGCCAAAGGTCCCTATTAGAAGCTGAAGCGAACAGCTGTCAGGAGCAAGGCAAATAGCAAGGGAGCAAGAGCTGTTAATTAGATAGATACTTACTAGGGTAAACAAAAGAAGAAAGATTTTTCTGGGAGAGGTAAATAAAAACCTGGAAATGGAGGAATGTTATTAAAATGGTCAAAATATGCTTTGGAATGAGTGAATGTATAATGATGTGCAAAGTGATGATAATCAACATAAGGAAAAAGAAGTTAGTCTTCAGAAGTACGGTAAGTATTATAAAAATTGAGAATGCCAAGATGAAAAGCAAAGGAAAAAAGAGGAAACGTGATCTAATGTGAACATTTTGTCCAAAAATTAGACTTGTTGCATTAATACATGTTCTACTGTTGGTAGTAAAAAAAAGAGTAGGATTTTGTGGTGAAGCTGGTATTGTTATTGTCCACTGCGTTATGGTCAATATGTTCCTTACGGAAATAGTGTCTTTTTCTTTCTTTCTTCCTTTCTTTTTTTTTTTCTTTCTTTCTTCCTTTCTTTCTCTTTCTTTCTTTCTTTCTTTCTTTCTTTCTTTCTTTCTTTCTTTCTTTCTTTCTTTCTTTCTTTCTTTCTTTCTTTCTTTCTTTCTTTCTTTCTTTCTTTCCTTCCTTCCTTCTTTCTTTCCTTCTTTCTTTCTTTCTTTCTTTCTTTCTTTCTTTCTTTCTTTCTTTCTTTCTTTCTTTCTTTCTTTCTTTCTTTCTTTCTTTCTTTCTTTCTTTCTTTCTTTCTTTCTTTCTTTCTTTCTTTCTTTCTTTCTTTCCTTCTTTCTTTCTTTCTCTCTCTCTCTCTCTCTTTCTTTCTTCTTTTCTTTTTTTTTTTTTTTATTTTGAAGACATTTTTATACACAAAGACTTTGTCTAGAATCAAAATAGTATTAAAATTCCAGCAGATTAGATTGAAATTGCCACCTCATTTTGCACACTAGACGGAAGAAAAAAAATTATAACTACTTTGATTATTTACATCTAAAAATTCCTAATTTTTTCTGCCCTTTCTTCCTTGTCTGCCTGTGGACTTAAATATATTGAAACCAAAATTTTAGACTAGGAAACAAATAAAGCAGCAGTAAGTGCCAATTGACAGAAAATAAAGACCTCTAAAGTCAGGCTGTAAACATTCACAACTGTTTTTCCAGCTGTTGCAGTGTTAGTGTGAGTGTTGATTTTATCTTGCTTTAATCTGATTCTTTGCATTTAATTTTCTCTAATAATTTTGAACAAAACCTGACCAAAAAAACCCTGAACCCTCAGAAAGCAAAAATCCTAGAAGAGCAACCACCCTCTTACCCCAAAATTAGGTTGTCTTCTTTTTGTTGTCATTAAAAATCATAGAATCATAGAATAGTCAGGGTTGGAAAGGAACTTCAGATCATCAAGTTCCAACTCACATTAAACCATGTCACCCAAGACACCATCCAACCTGGTCTTGAACACTGCCAGGGATGGAGCATTCACAACTTCCTTGGGCAACCCATTCCAGTGCCTCACCACCCTTACAGTAAAGAACTTCCTCCTTATATCCAACCTAAACTTCCCTTGCTTAAGTTTTAACCTGTTACCCCTTGTCCTATCACTACAGTCCCTAATGAAGAGTCCCTCCCCAGCATCCTTATAGGCCCCCTTCAGATACTGGAAGGCTGCTATGACATCTCTGCGCAGCCTTCTCTTCTCCACGATGAACAGCCCTAACTTTCTAAGCCTGTCTTCATACGGGAGGTGCTCCAGCTCCAGATCATCGTTGTGGCCCTCCTCTGAACTCGCTCCAACAGCTCCATGTTCTTTTTATGTTTAGGATACCAGAACTGTACACAATACTCCAAATGAGGTCTCATGAGAGCAGAGTAGAGGGGCAGGATCACCTTCAAAAAAATACTCCAAACAAAAATAACTTGATACACTCTATACAACAATAATTCGCTTAAGAAATAGATCTGGTTTTATTTACACTTATCAAATTTCATTGTTCTAAGTCAAGACATAACTAGGTGCTTTCAGACTTTGACAGTCAGAACTGCTAAATCTGCAGGAAGGTCATTGAGCAACAAATGATTTTCAAAGTTGGACAAAGGCAAATAGCAATTTTCACACTAGATGTATCAGCTATGGTTGACTCCTTATCACCCTAGAATGATAATTTGTTCAACACATGCACTAAAGTATAGTAGGTAATATAGTTAGTAATATATATATTAAATCAGTAATATACTAATATATTAAATTAATATACTAATATAATTAGCAATAATCAAATTTCTTCTGGGGAGGGAGGAGCAGTAGTATAGAATCTGAGCACGTCACCTACCAAATCTCCTTTTTTTTTGCCTGTGAATTTCACTTTGCCAGTAAGAAGTACAAAAAAATAATTGAGCTATTAATAAAGTGTTAGTATATTTTTTCCACAAATTTACATGATTTACACAGTTTTGCTGGTGAAGCTGTCTATCATTGAAGGAATTGTAGGATTAAGTGTGAAACCTGAGGTAAACCTTCAATGAGAATGAAATAGATTTCCTCCAGATTTCCTTATGTGTGAAATAAAAATATGCTTAAGACATAAAATCAAATCTAAGATAGAAAATATGCCATCACTAGCATTTCTTATCTCAGCTAAGCTAAACAGAAAAAGAACATCTGCATTTTAGTTTGCTATCAAGAAAAGGAAAAAGGGGGGAAGTCAGCCTGAAAGTTCATTATGTTAAAAATCTGCCTCCATGATCTGAGACTGTGATCAGGTGAAGGATTTTTGTCTGCTACATCAGTATTCTGGTAGAAGGAATATTTACTATACTTTTTCCTTCAAACAGCTGAGTGATGTCTTGGGAGGAAAAACAATTTTGTGGGTTTAACGGTCATAATCCAAAAGACAAATAACAGGGCTGGGATTTGCCTGGATTCCACAGCACACTAAAACAGCATTACTGTGTCCTGTCACCCATTCAGTGCTGAATACCTGGCGAAAAAAGCCCCATACTTCCAACTGCAGATTAGAAAGATAAATATTGGCAAGTCAGGTTTAGACTAAAAATCATCTGACCTGTGCCCTTTCTGTATACCCTGGAGCCGACATGAATTTCTCAATATGCTTTTTGGAACAAGGCCAGCAGTTAACTAAAGAATGGGAAAACATGGGGATATGGCAGGCACACATATAAAATCAGGTGACATGATATTAGCAGCACTGAGTTCATCAGTATGTAATGAAATACTGAAGAAAGTATTGTGAAATGATCAAGAAGAAAATATCAGACTCAGTCCAGGTGAGGTCCCATTTGAAATGAAAGAAGCCAAATGCATGGAAAATAGAATCCAATTGAATTAAGCTAGATCAAGCAAAAGAGTGAAGCTGTAGACAACACGAGACCTCCTAGAACAAAATCAAAAATTGCAGAGCATCCTAGAGATAATTCTTCTTTTTATACAGTACATCCCACATGAAACACTGAGACAAATGTAATGAGAGAACCTATCATGACAGTGTTTTTATCGCTGCATGATGTTATGACAGTTCAGAATGAAACATAGAATAGCTGTACAAATTTTAATGACCCCAGCAGTCGATAATCAAAGCAAGTATACTTAAGGAAAGGTATAAGATTTTGTCTGCCACAAAGGAAAACAATTTTTGTAACTTCTTATAGAGTTGTAACAGGGATAAAAGAGAGTTACATTCAAATCAAGAAGGAACTACTGGATATTGTTGGCTAGAAAAAAAAAATCTCATCAATACATGCATGGAGTAAAGGCTGAAGTACTGACATTGTCTGAAGATTTTGAAAAGCACTTATGAAATTACAATAGATATATCAGACCCATGACAGGTAAATATATGTTGCAGTTTTGAGGGATTTAAAGTGTTGCATGTTATGAAACCCAAGGGTGACATGATTAAAACTGGTAGCACTTTGTGCAGGTGAGACCCTGTGCTATATATAAAGATGTCAAGTGGCAGAGAGGGACACAGAAAGATCCCACAATAACATCTTGTCCATGATTTCAAAGATAAGCGGGCCATGCAGAAGACTAAGTGAATTCTAATATGCATCTGTATACAGCCTTGAAGTTTTTCTTACAATAAAACCTGCTGATGGCAAGAAACCAGATCATTATTTTTGGCATTATGATGGAGGAAATACTTCACATTTCCATGAACTGACATCAGGCTGTTCAGAGTACAAAACCTTGCGCCATGCATGAGCTTATCTCATAGCTAAACTAATTTCTTGGTATGCACTTGATACTTTTCTGTATCTGCCAGAAAGTCAGCTATAAAATGTAGTTTCAGTTTTCATCCAATATCCAATATCAGGAGACTCCTATGAGCAATGATCAGTGGTTGTATCTAAGGTCCCCTACAGTGAGACTTGACACCAGTGTCTGCTGTTAGACAGGCTGCACTAGGACCACAAAAGCATGCATGGTCATCAAAAAGGTGGAGATAGATTTAGACAGAGTCCATGTTCCTGCATGAATAGGCTGAAACAAGATTACACTGGTTCCCAAATATACGAACAGACTGAAAAAGAGTTAAAGAGAGTGTTCCAGTGGGTATTTATCAACCTCTGAACTAAGCTGTGGAAGGTTAATCAACAATTTTTCAGAAGTTCTGTAATATTCTGTTTGTGCCTGAAGACTGGTTGATGAGGACATTGACCAAGATGTGATTTAGTGGGAAAAACTTCAATGAAGACAACACAGGTCTATCCATAGTTTCATTCTAGATTCTAGAGACATCGAATGCATTACTTTCATCATGACTACATAAGCACAATTTTTTCAGATTTTGCTTGTTTGTTCGCTTTTGCAAGAAAAACACTTGGTATTTAATTTTATTCTTTATCATTATGTTTTCTTCAACAGAAAAAAATATTGATTAAAACAAAATTTCTCAAAACCTGGCCCTGATGTTGACAATAGTAACTGATCTCATTTGGGGAAGCATTCAGAAAATAGTTCTTTGAATTCATCAAATGTAAAGTCATCTCCAGAATAAGCCAACATCAGTGACATCTCACAGGCTTTCTAGGTTTTTGGATAGGTTTTTGGATAAATATTTTCTGCTGATTCAAGTATTTGCTTATTTAAATATTTTGCTTGTTTGTTTAAACTTACATAATAATCATAATTCCTGTTGTGGTTTATATAGCATTTCACAAGTGTATTTTTGCTTTTGCTTAATAACTATTCAGGAAAAAGTGCATTATTATACCAGAAAAATACAATATTCTTTGAGGTACAACAATTAAGTGTTGGAAACCATGTAATACATAGTTATTATGGCTTATAAAAAATTAAATATCTTGCTGCCCGAGTCTCACATGGATAGACAATTACATGCATAATACTGAGTTACAGTTCTCAGATTATTTACTCATGGTGTAATATTGAAAACTACAAAACATTAGAAGGTGCATCTGTAAAAGTTACAACAGCCAAAGAATTTTCTCTGAAGTGTATTTTCCTTTCTGGGCTAGTAATGTGAACATGCAATATTCAGTCTTTTAAAAGTATGAGACTTAAAATATAGTTTGACTATATAATCAATTATTATATGTATATAATATTTTCTATTTTTAATTTCTTATTAAGATACATGTTAAAATACCAAACCATTCCCACTTTTTCATTGCATCAGTATAAACTCTAGAGTTTCTTTAAAAGCCATTGTCCTTGCCTAGAATGTTTTGATGTACATTAAAACACAAGACTACATACTTTCCAGGAGAAAAAAGTAAACTTTTCAAGTTGCTTTTCTACTATACATTTTAAAACAAGCTAGCATTGCTTTCCTGTTATCCTGCACAGGAATATCCTGTCATTATGGTAGCTGGAGGTAGGTGAGCAAGAGTTACAAGATTGCTTCAGTAAGTCATGAGTTACATTAATACAAATGATTGTTGTACTTGTGCACTATTGACTGAAGTCTGATGGCAAAGTCAAAACTGAATAATAACTAATTCAGTTTTGAATCTCCTTCCTTAGTGTACAATGGTTTAAGACAGCTTAGTCACAAGAAAATTCGGATAAATATGTCATTTTTCAAGACAAACTGCATTTTTCACAAACGAGTTCACTAAAATAGCATTTATTCTTTTAAATAAATACTGTTGGCTGAATTTCAGATTGAGGTGAAAAACTGATTCGCTCTGGATAATCCTAGATCTGAAAATATGTAGGTAAGTCTGTCAGTGTTGCTAGACATTACAGATATAAAATATAGAAGATCTGTTTTGAGTAGAAGCAAGGGAAACAAAATTAAAAACAGCCCTAGTGCCAAATCAATTCAATTTACAACAAAGATGTATGCTGAGTATCTCTAAAGGTTCTCTTTATAACCTGCTTTTCTCCTTGGATATTTTCTACTGGATAGCCATAATTTAGAAAGCCCTTGAAGGGCTTTGGTGCTTCTCAAAAAGATGTGCAATAGAGTATGTCACCCAAAATAATTATCTGCAACCACCATCTTACTTTAAGCTACATGTCAATATGCACTCACTTGGTACTCAGAGACTCCATCTAATTTGGACCTGAAGGCAAAAATACATGAATAATACTTACAGCAGCAAAACCGGATTCAAGCTACAGTGGAACTAATTTGTTAGTTAAAAAGGGCATCAACAGAAGGACTAGTGTCTTTCGTGATATTGGTACTGTGATATTTTTCCATTTTTCTCAGTATCCAAGAAAAAAATTCCATGGTAACTTAAAAGAAAGCAACAGAAGAGAACAAAAGTACCAGCCTTGCCACATTTAATTTGCATTTTCAAGGTGCCTGTGAAGTGGCTTGGGTCTCATTCAGGTGCAGATCAAAACATATTCTGAGGTTAAAGGAATTATGCTGTTTAAAAATGTGTGTGAAAGAGGAAAAAACAAAAGGTCATATGATTATAAAATATAAGACTATGAACTATAAATCAAGCAAATTAAAGGGGCATTATGTTCTAGAAGTTGCTATGATAGCTGTACCAGAATTTTAAGTGGAAATCGTGGATGGAAAAATATATTTGCTAAATGAGTAAGGTAAATGGTAATATAAAGTTATGGAACATTAAATGCCTTTTACATGGTATTTGGCTTCACAGAACTCATGTATGGTGGGATGGATAAAAAAGTTAAATAGCATTGCTGTAACTCTTGTGAAGAATTACAAAGGCAGGAGTAAACATCAGTTGAAGTACTGTATTGTTCATCACATACCTAAAGGTTTCATTCTTGCTGAAGCTTCATCCTCAGCCCACTGCTGCAATGAGGGACTTGCACAATTTGCTTTGAAGCAAGCAGGTTTCTAGTCCTCCTTTCACCACAGAGGGGTGAAATCACCCTTCATAAAGCTTGTAGGCAGACTTGATATTTCCTTAGAATGATTCCTCTTCACCCTGTCTCTTTGCCCTATGTGGCAAAGAGGCAAATATGCAAATGTTCCCTGATCTGTAAATGTGTTAAAGTGGATGAAAAACTTTTGAAGTGATACAGAAGAGGAGATTATGTAGAAGTATTCCACAACTTGGGAACATAACTTGCAGCTTTGTCCTAGGCCAACTTGAACATTTTCTTGGCTTTGGCATGAAGCAATTCACAAAACAATCATTGTGAAGCAGACTCCTGTGCCCAGTACTGACCTGTTCTTGCCCTTTTGTCAGGAATTATTCATACTATTCCCAGAAAGAGATAATAATACTTCAAGAAACTACACTGAACTTCACAACAATATCAGTAAAATTTTTATGCATTTTTTTTGTGTTTCTTAATGATCTCTTCCTCACAACTTTTCAGAACATGTTGTACTTCATGGAACAGAAAACTTGGAATTAATCTCAGAGCTCATGAAATCCACTTCCCTGTAATTATGCACAGCATAGCCTTTACACATCATTGGCCACCAAACCTATTGGTAGGAGGTTGAGAGTTGTCTGAGGACATTAAGACAGGATCTTCAGTGAATTGTGCAACACTGTATATAGCTATAGAAATTTACAGGTTCAATTTTTAATTTCAGTTACATACATGTGAACAGTTTCTGACTTATCTGTAAAGATGAGGAACAGGATACCATAATTTTGAATAGCAGAACTCTGTAGAAGATAGGAGCCAGCATAAATGATCAGTTTACCAAAACCACAAAAAACCTAGTGTAGATTAATAATGCAGTCTTAAATGATTCCTTCTTTTGTGAGGTACTGAGTACTAGAGTTAATGGTAGTATCAGACATCTCCTATGGGACAATCTTTTTCAAACATTCCTTTGTTCAAACAGCTTTCCGTAACTGAATACCACTCAGCTCCCATTATATCATTAATATATTCTAATTTAATTTAAAAGAAAATTCAGCTATGTTAACCAAGTTTATTTGCACACCTGTAGATTTTTCTTGTCCACTTTCAGTACCTTGACTGTTTATATAAATCATGTGTTCTGTTTATGTCAGAATACAAGGCTCTCAGGACAGAAAACAGAGCCATTTTTCATTGAGTAGTTTCACAGTAGTGAGTCTACCCATTACTTCTTTCCATTCAAATGCACAGTTTTCACATAAGTTATTCTTCTGGGTTGCAATGTCAAGCAAATTTTATCTATCAGCTCGTTATTTTGAGGCAACTGTTAATGTCTACTGCTAATAAAAAGAATTCATAGAAAGTTTATCTAATGAGAAGTACCAGTTTTACAAAATTGTTTTCTTTATATTTATCAGACAATACCGATGACAACTCTATTTCATATACAGAAAGACTAAATGAGATTTGGAACAGCTAAAACCAAATTTCACCTTTCTTATTCTTTATATTCCCTGATACATCAACAATTGAACCATGAAATATTCCATCATAAGACTATGCAGAATAATCAATGTATTTTAAGATTACACAGTTGAAACTTAGTACTGAATGAACTTCCCGTTATTATTAATAATAAAATAAAAAAAAATATGAACAATTCAAGTATTTGTTGGTCCCTTAATTTCTTTTACAACAATTTCACTTACTGTTTATATAGAGTACAAACATACTCTGAATAGAGCAAAGGCATCTCCATGTGCATAGCACTTGGCATATTATAGACACCACAAGAAATATTAAAAGAGACTAGCAACAGTAGTCATAGTAATAACAGATCTATTGCCTTAGGAAAATACAGTTTAAAAAATCTGGTCAGAGCAGTGTGCAAGGAGCTGTAAATAATGCACTGATGGCATTACATGGCCTATTGCTCAGAGACCACTGCTCCAGGAAATATATTCTAATAATGCCATCCCACAGACTGACTTTGCCGCCTTGTCTTTATCACTTGAGTTCTTTTATTTCACTTATATATATAAAACTTTTCCTAAAAAAGTTGCAATCTCCTCTAAAATGTAATTGAAATTCTTTAATCTGTTTTTCCTCTGAACCCAAAATACAGGGGTTATAAAACTTAAAATTACTGTTGAACAACTGTGACAGAACAACAACCCATCTAACACAAATACTTCAATTTCTGCAAATAAACAGAAAAATACATTTCCACAGCCTGAAAAATTGAAAATGAATAAGCCATATCCATTCTTTATGACTTGTTACAGCCAAAGTACTAGCTACCCTTCACCTTTTCCTGACACAGCCATTACACACACGGGTTTGGATCTCAGCAGTGTAGTTCAGAGGTCTAGTGAAAGATCTCTGGCTCCTACCAAACATCTTGCTGTACTGTCCATCATTATGACAAATAGGGTTAGTACTGTACTCCAGATGATTTTATCATTGCCAGCCTCCATATACAATTGCAAATAGGTTTCAGGGGTAACACCTGCAATAAGTAACAACCATATCTTATATAAGCATTCATGACAAAGCCCTAGAAAAAAAGAAGTTATGCTTTTCTTTTTCTTTTCTTATTTTTTTTTAATTTGAAGTTCAGATGAACAGTAATCCACAACATTATTTGGGAATAAGTTCAACCTAAGTTTATAATAATAAAATTCTTTAGATGAATAACAGTGTTACAATTTGATTAGTACAATTTCAAGGACTAACAAAACTCATTCTTATGCTTCTGTATAGCATCTGACACACCACCGGGCTGGATATTATTTTAGATTCATTAAATGCAAGATAATGACATCTATTAGACAAGTCTTGTTATATTACAATAAATTAACTTATTAGAGTCTAAGAAAAAATGCTTATATTTTCTTCACATGAGTAATCATGTTCACTGCAAAGGGATTACACAGAGCAGCCGGAAGTGATCTATTTAATAAATCAGAAGTTTTTAGCACTAAACATTTTGCAATATTTATGCAACTTCTAATACTCTGAAAATTGTGCCAGATCCAAGACCCTGGACATATGCTTAGATTGAGCAACGGCAAAACAAACTTACTAGTCCCAAAGGCACCACCAGCAGATCATTTTTCAAATAGAAAGGAAAGAAAAAGCAATATTTCAACAATAGGGACAAACTCTTACCTAGTGGCTGCCCTGCGATGATCCTGGCATTTTCTCCTGCCACTGCAGCCCTTGCATGCCTCTCGCTCATGTACTGTACGAATGCATAACCTTTGTGCACTGAGCAACCAACTATTTTTCCATACTTTGCAAAAATTGCTTCAATGTCGCCTTTTTTGACAATGGCTGTGTTCAGATTGCCAATGAAGACTCTGGAGTTGATGGACTTTGGGTCATTCTTATTGGTGACGTTGCTGGTCTGTGTTTTGCCGGTCATGGTTGGATCACTTGACTTTAACCCTTAAATAAAGAACAAAGAGAATTATGTTTCAAAGCATACAGCCAACCTTGACTTTAGATGATTTTTTCCAGCAATAATTCACTTTTCATTTTTCAGTTAGGGTGTATCTAGAAACAGAAGATTTATGATTTCTAAAAATTATTATCAATAAAAACCAAGGTAGAGAATTTTAAAATACTGTTCATAAGTCAAAATCAAACTTCTTATTTTTATAAATGTAAAACATACCAATAGGTCTCTTAATACAATGCTGTAATAGTGAAGCTTTATTGTAATCATATATGTGGATTTCTGCTTAGAAATTCAGTACTGACTTTTCAAACATCTAGCCACCTAGAAACTGCAAAACAAGACAATGAATCATTTATCTTATGTCAAATAAATGAACATTCAAGGCCATATAGAGAACAAACTTTAAAAATGAAAGACAATCTTCTTTTGTTTGGTGTCAGCCAGAGCACATTTCTCACCATCTAAATATAACTGACCATTGTGAAAAGTGCAGGGCAGGTAACGTATAGTTCTTTACTGCAATCAACATGTTCTATCAGAACAATTTTCCCTATTAATTCAGTGCAAGAAAGAAAGAAGAGTGCCTTATGTTCCTAGAATTAAAAAGTATGAAAACAAACTTCCTCAATTATAGGAACACAAATTTGCTTGCTGCTTTCCTTTGATGTCACAAGTCTAAATACATCCTAGCATATCTCAAATAGAAATATCCCCATTATTCCTGGGAAAGATTTGGCAAAAGAAAGAAACAAAGCAAACCAATTTTGTGTTCATCTAGCCTCACGCTTCTGAAATGAACATAATTTTCTTAAAACGTTTGCAAATTCCACCTGCCAGCAGGTCCCTCCTGCTATAGGAGATGGAAGAAGTTGTCATATGTTGCTGCTACTTTCTCTTTAGCTGCATGAGACAACAGAAATGTCAAAAATATGCATACCTCTAAATAGTGAAAACTTATTTTGTAAGGAGGAGGTCATTTAGATAGCAGTCAAATATAGGCCATGTCTTACAGCTAAGAATAATGTTACTATTTTTTAACCTATTCATACTTTTGATTACCTCACAGTAACAGCTCAGGCAAGAAGAGGATCCAGTTAAATAATGCTCACAGTTAAAGCTCAGTTAATTTCTCAGGACGAAAAGGAATAATGACCTCTATTCTGGATACCTAAAGCTTGACACTAACTATCAGAATTTTCATATTTAAAATCAACTGTTACAATATATCAAGCTAGACTGACAAAAAAAAAAAAAAAAAAAAAGAAACCATTGTTACTTAACTCTGCACAATTCCAGAACAAAATGGCCACAGCCACAATCATCAGCACTTTGACCATCTCTCTCACACAGAATCCAAGCCCCACATTTCAGTTAAGAATGCACCATGGAGATGTGTGGGCAGTCCTCTTGAGTCCTAGCAAACAGTCTGCTTTATGCAGGATGTGGACCTGCTTGAGCAAGTTCAGAGGAGACCACAAAGATGATCAGAGGGCTGGAGCACCTCTCCTATGAAGACAGACTGGAAGAATTGGGCTTGTTCAGCCTGGGGAGAAGGCATCAAAAAGACCTTATAGCAGCCTCCCAGTACCTAAAGGGGGACTACAAGAGTGCTGAAGAGGAAATTTTTACAAGAAGAAGTAGTAATAGGAGAAGTGATAATGGCTTTAAACTGAAAGAGGGTAGATTTAGATTAGATATAATGAAAAAATTCTAAACTGTGAGTGTTGTGAGGCCCTGGAAGAAGTTGCTTAGAGAAGTTGTGGCTGCCCCATTCCTGGGAGTGCTCAAGGCCAGACTGGATGGGAATTTGAGTAACCTGGTCTAGTAGAAGGTGACCTTGCTTGTGTCAGGGGTGTTGGAATGAAATTATCTTTAAGGACCCTTTTCACCCTAACCATTCTCCGATTCTATAATCTTACATATACCTGTATTTACACAGGAGTTAAAGTGGCAATAGCATCACGATGTTAGCTAAAAAGCCTAATGACCCAAACTGAAAAGTTAACATAGCAGAGGAGCTAGGAATAAAGATAAAAGTTAATACAGTCAAATAACTGGTGAACAGGGAATCATTGGCGTCTCCTGTGCTGCCAAGATCCACAGTGTGCAAATACCATTTCTGTTGGGAAAACTTAGCATGGAACAGTACTGTGTCCACCTTTGTGAAGATCCAGCAAAAAAGCTACATCTGTCCTTAAATAATTCTTAGCATCTTTTTAATGTTGTCTGTGTATGTTTATCAGCTGTGTAGCTCAAATGATTTTATAAACTCACAGAGGTAGTGTCTCACAAGTAAGAACACTGGTCTAAAAAGCAGTAGACTTGGCTGGTAGAACTTTCTCTTCCACTACCCTTCTGTACGACTCTTAGAAAGATATTTTTGTGCCTCTGTTTCCATTTTTTAGACTTCAGACTTGCTTTTTTTGACTAAGATCTGTCTCTTAATGTATTTTTGTAAACCTCCTAACACAATGATGTAACCTCAGTTGGTATGTTTGAGCATAACCAACACACCAATATTAAAAACGAGGGGACAAAATCTACAGAAAATCTTCTGCCAGACAAAATTTGCATGAAAATTACATACAACAAAACTCTTCAACTATTACCATCACAACTGTTTTCCAAACACCAGAGTAATACATTCTGTATTTCCTCTATTGTTTAGCCATTTAACAAGGGATTTTGTGAAGTATTCCTTTCTCTATTTCACTGTCCTGGGTTCAGCAGTAGCAGTCAGTTTTTCTCCTTCTTAGTAGCTGTTGCAGCACTGTGTTTTTGACTTTTGGCCTAGAAACAAAGCTGATAACAGTGATGTTTAGACTGACCAAGGACTTTGTGAGTCTCATGCTCTGTCAGGGAGGAGGAGGGGCCGGGAGGGAGCGGGGACAGGACACCTGACCCAAACTAGCCAAAGAGGTATTCCATACCACAGCACGTCATGCCTGGGGATGTAACTGGGAGCTACCCGGAAGGGCACGTCCTCTTTCTGTCGGGCTCTCTTTTCCGGCGGGCGGTATCGTATTCTCTTCCCACGTTGGGCGCCAAAAATGAACTGTCATGGTTTAAGCCCAGGCCGTAAATCAGAGCCACGAAGTCCACTTCCCCCCCCACCTTTCTTCCGTCCGCACCTGGAGGGACGGCGAGGAGAATCAAAAGAATGTAACTCCCACGGGTTGAGATAAGAACAGTTTAATAACTGAGGTATAACACAAATCACTACTGCTGCCACCAATAATAATAATGATAAGAGAAATAACAAGGGAAGAGAATACGATACCGCCCGCCGGAAAAGAGAGCCCGACAGAAAGAGGACGTGCCCTTCCGGGTAGCTCCCAGTTACATCCCCGGGCATGACGTGCTGTGGTATGGAGTACCTCTTTGGCTAGTTTGGGTCAGGTGTCCTGTCCCCG
This sequence comes from Psittacula echo, assembly GCF_963264785.1. Lineage (NCBI taxonomy): Eukaryota > Metazoa > Chordata > Aves > Psittaciformes > Psittacidae > Psittacula > Psittacula echo. The sequence continues at coordinate 132,848,776 of NC_137737.1, read as the reverse complement.
CTCCCTCCCGGCCCCTCCTCCTCCCTGGCAGAGCATGAGACTCACAAAGTCCTTGGTCAGTCTAAACATCGCTGTTATCAGCTTTGTTTCTAGGCCAAAAGTCAAAACCACAGTGCTGCAACAGCTACTAAGAAGGAGAAAAACTGACTGCTACTGCTGAACCCAGGACAGTATTAAACAGGACAGGCTTAAACCATGACATTCACAAAAGCCCTTATTTTATTTTTGCCCAGTTTTGCTATGCACTAATTTAAATAGACTTTGAATAGGACATTGAGTGTTTCTGTCTTGTAGTTGTTCTTTGCAATGCAAATTTGCAATATTTTTATAACACAAAGTTGTCTGGTGGGTTCGCTCATATTGAAATGAGCAATCAGAAAAACGTGCTGAAGAAATTTGAAGGGTGAGAACAATAGTAATGTAAATAATTGAGATTTGATTGCCTTGCTGGTCAATGGATAATACTATTGTGAATATTTCATAAAAAATCAAAGATATATGGAATCCTCATTAAAATGATAAAGACCTTCTGGTAAGTTTTACTCCTCACTTAAAATATGCATCTGTGAATACTGAATTATACCGATCTTCTCTCAGCTCTCAGTAAAATCACAAACATTGTAACTCATACAACCACAGAATAAATGAAATAGTGAAAGAAACATATCTGAAATCATTTCATTTCCTTGCAGCCTTTAATAAGGTATCTTGCTAATTTCCTATTCTGCAGTGATCCTTTCTAGTAAAAAAAATCCTCTATATGCCAAACATATCTTAAAAAATGCTTAAATGTTTTACAAATAACATCTTGCTGTCTATACACTTCATCATACTTATTTATTCAATACATCTCATGATATACAGCACTATTTTGTGCTGTAGCTGATTTAATTATTCTACCCAGAACCAACTAGTTTAAGTCTTAGTATACTGGAATATAGAAGTTATAAAGTTATAAATTAGACCATTTCTATTATTACATAGAATCTTCAATTCAAAGAATAAGGTTTGCAAGCTTGTTTTAAACATTAAAATTTCTAACATGTTAAACAAGTATAAAAATGCAAATGACCAAATGAGATTCCTATTATCCAGCGCACACATGTGAGAAGTCTAAACCAGTCAATTTGAAGTGCTGAAAATTGGGGCAAATTTTAAGCCCCAGCTTCCTTCACTTTTACAGGGTTTTCTGATGAAGTTCAGTTAACCACCAGCATTGCTTTATGGCTGTGAAACTCGTCTTCATTTCGTAAGATGAACTTTTGAACCCACATCTCCCATTTCACAGGTGTTCTTCCTATGGTGCTGTGTATAACTCCAGAATAGTGATGACAATGATCCCTTTTACAGTTTTGCTGTGTCTCAGTGCAGGAAAGGGCACAGGACTTGAAGCTAAGGGAACAGGAGCAAGTTCTCAGATTCTACATCCCAGTAACTCCCACGCATTTCTTTGGAGGGTAGGGGCAAGAAAGGACCATGATGGTATTGGACCTCTGCTCCCTTTACCGCTTATGCATTTTACTGATGACTTTCAACTGTACAATACAAAATTTCTCTTTGAAGAGACAGCATTTTGGACAAACTGCAAAACAATTTGGGACATATGGATACTTGAGGACTTAAGCTGTTTCAAGGGATTTTGAGAGTGATTGATTCACTTCACTATCTTCCTAGTTGTACAACCATTTCTCATCTTAGAAGACTGATTGGAACTCATCAGCCCAGTTAAATTTCTACTGAATACTGAAAATTTGTCTCTAAAGTTATCCTTATTAATTTTGCTATGCTGAATAGAACAATGAAGCCAACCTGTAACAATTCTGGTAGAATTAAAATCTCTGATAAAATTTTGCCTTCAAAAAGTTTTGTGGTTCTTTCAGAAGCTTCTACATATTTATGTGCTTTTATTCTAGAGCTATTTTGTTTTCTTTTGTAAATAAAATGTTTGCTTCTTTAAAGCAAATAGAAAAAGTCTATGTATTTGAATAAACTAAATATTACTTGCAGTGACTTTAGGCAAAAGGTTCTGCTGAGGAAAAACTGAAACAAGAAAATTGAAAATCTTTAAAAATAATTTTTAATGTTTTCTGTAAAGAGATTAGAACCGTAATATTTAAATATAGAGAGATTTAATATCAAACTTACAAGTATTTATATTTACAAGAAAATGAAACATGCTTTCATCCCCCCCCGCAGAAAAATTCAGTTTGAGATCATGTGTAGAGCTAGCTAGAAAATAATCAACACTCTTTATTAGATCTGTGTGAAATCAGAAGACTAATTCTGTGGAGAAAGATTTTTAGATATGAAAATTCTCATCACTGGCAGCTTATTCTAAGCACCCTTAAATTTCAGATCTTAATTTTACTATTTACATTAATAAAGCTTGCACAGTAAGATGCATAGTACATGTCTGACAATTACAAATCCTTCCAAGAAAGACAGAGAAAGACCTAAACAGATGTGTGGTTGGACAGTGATGTCTCCACAATGAAATCCACAGTGAAAAAAGTACAGCCTGCAAGAAATTAATTGCTAGGACATTTGGGGGTCAAGCTAAACATGGGCATCCTGAAAAACATCAAACATTATGGTATTGGTCCTTAGATGGACAAAAGGGAGCACCATAACATATGGTTAGTCTCTGATCAAAAACACATGGGGTTTTGCTCTCTTCATCATTTCCAAGCAATTTCTCTTTGCCATTCTATTATTCAGCCTCAGTTAATGGCTGAACTTTTGTAAATGTCAAGATTCAATTGTTGCTTTAATAGTTGAGCTTGTCTGTGACTTAGCATCCTTAAATGTTAAGAATTGATAAATATTAAAATGTTCATTGAGAAAAAAAGATAATGCCATAATATATTTTCAAATTACTTTTTAGCAGCAGTGACAACATTAATACTTCTGTAGTGTTGCAGACAAATTTAAGACATTTAAAAACTAGAAGTGTCATTTTGTAGGTTAAATCTTTTACAGCATAGATTTATCTTGCATTGCTACTAATATTTTAAGGAGAAAATTCAATATTCATGTAAATTCCTTTAATAAGCTTTCATTAAAAACTATTTTATTTCTACTAAATCAGTCCTTGAAAAACCCCTATAAAATTTTACATACCAGTCGGAAATAAGAATATTGGATATTTCGTGGTAGGGGGATGGACAGAGGGAGAGAAGAGAGAGGAAAACAGGAAGCTATCACATAAAATTTATTTTGCCTTGGAAAATGCTTTTTTTTTTATTTTAAATTATTTTTTAATGAATTAGTATACCTAGGTCACAAAAATAAAGAAAAAAGTTATTCATAAGTTTGTTAGTTAAATCCACATCAAAATACTCTGGGCTTTTCCAGTCCTCATTAAAGTCAAAGAATCTGCTTCTTCTCTCTCTCCCCAAGATAATCTGCCTTTTTATTTTTATTTTGTATGGTTTAGCTTTAAATTTTCCTTTCAATTATTTTGAAGAAGAGGTTGACACATCATGTCTATAACACAATGTTCCCTCCAAGGTAGCATTTCTGGAGCTGTATAAATGACAAAATACATCAATACTTGCTATGCCACATCTTGTAGAATATGAAGGAATAAAAATTAAAATGATGTAGGAGATCACACTTTGTCTCCTGTTGTCACTCTTCTCAAAGAGGCAAATACTCTCCTTTTGAGAAGGGTGAATAAAATGTTATCCAAAACCCCAAGGAGGGAGAGAAAAGAGGAGAAGGTCTGAGGTCTGTTCATGTTGACAGAAGCTACAGATTCTTATTGCCCTGCACTAGTTCATGATGCTGGTATCTTTTCCTACCCAAATGGGTAGAAGAAAATTAAACCTGTCTGAAGAGTTATAGGGATTTTTCCTGCCATTCACATGCTCTTTGTTCTCAGGATATAGAAAATAACCCTACATAGTTTTGTGAAGAAACATATTTCCCTAATATAATTTTTTGATGAGCACTCAGTCATGGGGACTCCCATATGGGTGTCCCCCTCTATATTTAACCCATGTTAAATACAACACTTTCTATATTTATCAATTGTAAAATCAAACCATCTGTTGGCTAGGATGAAAAAAATACTTATGATAGTGCATACCAGTATAGCTGCATGAATAATACATCAAATTCAGGAGAAAAACATTAAAACCAACCAACCAAATAAATAAATAGTTAATTAAATAAATAAACTTATTTGGGATTTAAAGTAAAAAGGATTTTGAAATAGAATAAAGAAGCTTCATTACTGAACTATCTAACCCTATGAAGAGGTATGCTCTTACAGGGAATACCTGGGAGACGTGGACATTGAGACCACTTAGCAAATTCCAGAATGGGACCTTCAATATTATCTCTCAGGTAATGCCTCACCTTTTAAAATGTCTCCAGGAGAGACAGTATAACCAGGATATTTTGACATTATGAAAAGCAAACAAATAAAGGGTTAACTTTTATACTTTTCCTTAACATGTCTTGGTTGCAAGCTATGCTTTGAATATGTCTATCCAAACTATTGACGGAAACTTTTCATCTTGGGAAGTGCTGCTTTTCTGTGCTGTCAGTCAGGCTCTTGGAGGTAGAGCTGAACAAGATTTTAAAATTTGTTTTAATTTTTTTTTAAGAAAAAAGTCGAACAAAAGTTGGTGACTTTTCCCTTCACTTCCAATATTTTGATCAGATCTATTTCAGATCTATATCATCTCCTCTGAGTCATCATTTACCATTCATATAGAAAGATATATTCATCTTTCCTCATCAGTCATTCCAGCTGGCTTTTTAATAATGTTAATGCATTTCTGACTTTCTACAGTTTCTGTGGCTTAAACATTTTCAACCTTCACTTTTAGATATAGTGAAAGTAAAAGTTGGAAGACTTCGGTTTTTCTTTTCATTTGGTGACATAGTGATACTATGGATTGTCTAAAAATATCATAGCTATATTTGCTGTCATATGACATTTCAAGCTAATCTCATGTTCACTGGGATTGCTTGGTCTTATTTGGCAGTGTTGCTTTCTCTGTGTTTTTGCTTTCTCTTCAGCTTCATATCACTGCAAGGATTAAATGAGCCTTGGCAAGTAAGAGTCTCCTACTATAATTTTTATATTTCCAACCTTTCTAACAGACATCAATTTTCTCTGCTTTCAAGGGAGTTTACAGTCCCAAAGTACAACATCTGAAATTTAACTAGTGAATTGTTTTAATGCTTTAGAATTTAAAGCCATTTTTTTAAAACCAGGTCTAATAAGGATACCCATGGCATGATCAGATGTTTCTCCTACAAAACAGTTCTTGTTCCAAACCTCTATTACATACAGGTTTTGGGAACACATGACATTAAACACAACTAGGCTGATAGGAATTATTTTTTCAAATGATTCTTAAGGTAAAAAGATTATTTTGGTAAATTTGTCATGTCTTTTTAAGAGTAGCATCCAATCATTATTGCTCATGGAATAGCTACAGTTGACTCATAGATGGATAATTTCAGCCAGCTTTATTCTACTGAATCACAGTATCACAGTACCACAGTATGCTAGAGATTGGAAGGGACCTCAAAAGATCATCTAGTCCAATCCCCCTGCAGGAGCAGGAACACCTAGATAAGGTTACACAGGAATGTGTCCAGGCGGGTTTTGAATGTCTCCAGAGAAGGAGACTCCACAACCCCCTTGGGCAGCCTGTTCCAGTGTTCCGTCACCCTCACTGAGAAGAAGTTTCTTCTCAAGTTTAAGTGGAACCTCTTGTGCTCCAGTTTGTACCCATTACCCCTTGTCTTATCATTGTTTGCCACTGAGAAGAGCCTGGCTCCATCCTCGTGACACTCCCCCTTTATACATTTATATACACTAATAAGGTCACCTCTCAGTCTCCTCCAAGCTATAGAGACCCAGCTCCCTCAGCCTCATCTCCTCATAAGGGAGATGCTCCACTCCCTTAATCATCTTAGTTGCCCTGAGCTGGACTCTCTCCAGCAGGTCCCTGTCCTTCTTGAACTGAGGGGCCCAGAACTGGACACAATATTCCAGATGCGGTCTCACCAGGGCAGAGTAGAGGGGAAGGAGGACCTCTCTCGACCTACTGACCATCCCCCTTCTAATACACCCCAGGATGTCATTGGCCTTCCTGGCCACAAGGGCACATTGTTGGCTCATGGTCATCCTGCCATCCACTAGGACCCCCAGGTCCCTCTCCCCTACACTACTCTCTAACAGGTCGTTCCCCAACCTATACTGGAACCTGGGGTTGCTCCTGCCCAGATGCAGGACTCTACACTTTCCCTTGTTATATTTCATCAAGTTTCTCCCTGCCCAACTCTCCAGCCTGTCCAGGTCCTGCTGGATGGCAGCACAGCCTTCTGGCGTGTCAGCCACTCCTCCCAGCTTAGTGTCATCAGCAAACTTGCTGATAGTACACTCAATTCCCTCATCTAAGTCGTTGATGAATATATTAAATAATACTGGTCCCAGTACTGACCCTTGAGGCACTCCACTAGATACAGGCCTCCAACTAGACTCCGCCCCATAGACTACAACTCTCTGGCTTCTCTCCTTCAGCCAGTTCGCAGTCCACCTCACCACCTGATCATTCAGACCACACTTCCTCAGTTTAGCTATGAGGATGCTGTGGGAGACTGTGTCAAATGCTTTGCTGAAGTCAAGGTAGACCACATCCACTGCTCTGCCATCATCCATCCACGGTGTTATTTACTCATATAAGGCTATGAGGTTGGTCAAGCATGACTTCCCCTTGGTAAAGCCATGTTGACTGCCCCTCATAACCCTCTTATCCTTGATATGCCTTAAGATGGCACCAAGGATAAGGTGTTCCATCACTTTCCCAGGGATGGAGGTGAGGCTGACCGGTCTATAGTTACCCGGGTCCTCCTTCTTGCCCTTTTTGAAGACTGGAGTGACATTTGCTTTCCTCCAGTCCTCAGGCACCTCTCCCGTTTCCCAAGACTTGGTAAAGATGATGGAGAGTGGTCTAGCAATGACTTCCGCCAGTTCCCTCAGCACGGCGGGTGCATCCCATCTGGACCCATGGATTTATGGATGTCCAGATTGATCAACTGGTCCCTAACCCATTCCTCATCGACTAAGACAAACTGCTCCGTTGATCTGACTTCATCTGAGGTCGCAGGAGTACAGGGCTCTTCAGGACTGCCTCCGGCAGAGTAGACAAGAGACAAAGAAGGCATTCAATAACTCTGCCATCTCTGTATCTTCTGTCACCAGGGCACCCATCCCATTCACCAGTGGGCCAACCTTGCCTCTGGTGTAGTTTTATCAGCTATGTATTTGAAAAAGCTCTTTCTGCTGTCCTTGACCCCTCTTGCCAGATTTAATTCTAAGGAGGCCTTAGCCATCCTAGCTGCCTTCCTACATCCTCTAGCAGCAGCCTTATATTCCTCCCACGTGGCCAGCCCCTCCTTCCATGACCTGTAAACTCTACTCTTCCACTTGAGCATACTCGGTAGTTCCTTATTTAGCTGCGCAGGTCTCCTGGCCCTCTTCCTTAACTTCCTACGTGTCGGGATGCTCTGATCTTGAGCTCGGAATAAGCAATCCTTGAATGCCAACCAACTATCTTGGGCCCCTTTACCTTTAAGCAGCCTTGCCCATGGGATTTCCCCTAGCAATTGCTTGAAAAGGCCAAAGTTTGCCCTGCTAAAGTCCAGGGTTGCAATTCTACTTGCTATTCTACTGGTCCTACCACACAGGATCCTGAATTCAACCATCTCATGGTTGCTGCAACCAAGGCAGCCCTCAACCTTTACTGCTTCGACCAGACCCTCCTTGTTGGTGAGGATGAGATCCAGCAGTGCTCCTCTCCTGGTTGGCTGATCCACCATTTGCATGAGGAAGTTATCATCCATACACTGGAGGAACCTCCTGGACTGTGGCTGGGTTGCTGAGTAGTCCTTCCAGCAAACATCAGGGAAGTTAAAATCCCCCACGACAACCATGGCCTGTGACTGTGAGGCCACTCTCAGCTGCCTGTAGAAGGCCTCATCAACTTCCTCACCCTGATCTGGTGGCCTGTAACAGACACCCACAACAGTATTACCCCTGCCAGCCTGCCCCTTAATTCTCACCCACAGACTCTCAACTCGCTCGTCCCCTGTCCCTGGACAGAACTCAGTACATTGCAGCTGCTCTCGCACATAAAGAGCAACCCCACCACCCTGCCTGGCTGGCCTGTCTTTCCTGAAAAGGACATAGCCCTCCATGAGTATATTCCAGTCATGCGAGCTGTCCCACCACGTCTCTGTAATTGCCACCAGATCATAATCTCCTGACTTAACACAGGTCTCCAACTCCTCCTGCTTATTTCCCATACTGCACGCATTGGTGTACAGGCATTTCAAGGAGCTAGCTGAGCTCACAGATTCCACCCTAGGATTATAGGAGGCCTCCCAGTCTTCATCAATTCTAGAGTGCTGCCCCACTGGGGCAAGCCCAGTTACAACCCCATCCCCCTTCGAATCTAGTTTAAAGCTCTCCAAATGAGCCCTGCTAATTCATGCCCCAGCATCCTTTTGCCTCGGTGAGATAAACCTTTCCCACGTGCCATTATCCAGACTGGAGCCTTATAAAACCAGCCGTTATCAAAGAATCCAAAGCCCTGCCTGCAGCACCAGTCTCGTAGCCAATTGTTTACGGACTGAATTTTCCCATTCAGTCCCACATCATCACTGGAAGATGGAAGAACTGAGGAGAAGATCACTTGAGCCCCAGACTCTTTCACCATCTGCCCCAAGGCCCTGTAGTCTTTCTTCATCCCCCTCAGACTGCGGGAAGCAGCTTCCCCCCCCCCCCGCTCTGGAAGACCAGCAGCAGGTAGTAGTCTGTCGGGTGAATACTCCAAGAAAACTTCTGGTAGCATTATTTTGACTAGAATTTTGCTCCCTTTTGTTTCCTCTATTATTTTATAAGAGTTTGAAATCGGATTTGAAGAATGCCATGGTCTAGACTACTGAATATCAAACAGGAAGTCAAGAGCTTCCAAATTGTAATCCTAACTCTTGTACAGACTTGTTAAAAGGCCTTATACAAGTCTCTTAATATCTCCACCTTGTCCTCTTTCTTCAAAACCTGGCAATAATACTAATAATAGTCCATTTCAGTACATTGTTGCATGAATGAAATGAAAAGATGCAAAACAGTTGAAATGCTGTGGCCCTTGATGTTTAATAGAAAATACTCAGTTCAATTGGAAACATAGGACTTTGTTTTGAGGATTAGTGATATCTTTGTTTTTCCTGTCTATACCACTTATACCTGTCTATTTCCAAGTATTTTTCTGTATTTTATGTTCCTGGGTATTTTTTTACAATTTATCTCCCAAATAAGTTGATCAAAATAATTATTTGCTTTTTCATATTGGAGAGAGGTATTTAAGAGTACTTGACTTTCATAATCAGAGGCAAATTAGAATCACATTTGCTAACACATTCACTCCATAATGTCTTTCTCAGAAGTCTGTCCTTGGGATTTATGTCAGATGACCATATTGTGTATCTGACATAGAAGAAAAAAAGCTAGTATTGACAACCAAGAATTTCTGATATCAGACTTTAGGTCTGCCGGTAACTTTCCAGCATGATGGAAATATCTGGAAAAATATTCCAGCATATCTGGCATATTGTGTTTCTGTTTTATCTATTTCATTCATTTACCTTGTTCATTCAGCCTGGCTAGGTCTTTGTATTTGTCATGCATGTACTGCGTTTTTAAAATCCAAGCACATCTGGAGGCAACACGCAGTAGACTGCTATATCTCTTCAGACTCTTGGTTTTATTCTTTAGCCTGTACAGTACACCCTGAGTCAGGAACCCAAGGTTTATTTACCACAAAACACCTGAATGATTTTTTTATCTAGAAAATCTAGCCTATCTTTTCATACACTGAATCTCTTATCCATATATCAAAGTTTGAGATTACAAAAGTAGTCAAGAAAAAAAGATGCTCTCACCACTGAGTATATGCAACAAGATATCTGAAATTCCTTTCTTCCATAAACCTTAGAATTTATTGTGTCCACAATGTGACAATGGAATTTTCTGTATGTGACTCTGCATGGGACTATATATGGGACTATGCATATATATGGTATATAGGCACATGATGAATAAAAACTTGAAGAAAATCTGAATATGGATGTAATGATGATGTTGGAGTCTTAAAGTTAGTCTTATATTTGGATCTGACTTCAGGTCCTTTTCCACCACAGTCATGCAACCATGAATAGGGCCCTTATGAACTAGATCCATAGACTGTCCTGGATTCCTACCATTTCATAAACACAGAGATACCCGTGGAACTCTTCTTCCTCTATCATCTCATCTTGAAGGCATCTGAAGCTTAATTGCACTTCAGTTTCTAACACTGAAGCTTACAAGTAGTCTAATGTCTGCAGAAGTATCTTCAAAATTTTTCAGGACTGTGTGGTTTGATAGCATGTTAAATCTATCCAAATTAATTCATTGACCTATCTTGCCTGCAGAAACTATTTCAGTAATTTTTCTCTGCCATGACTATCAAGGACACAAAACCCAGTGCCTTTCACAGTGTTTTAACTGACAGTTCAACACTTAGGACATTATCTGGGACAATGGAAAGCTTCATTCAGTTCTCTGCTGCTGAAAATTAGAATGTGCATTCTTTGTTTCTGAGCGTGTGCCTTGGGTCTGTTAGCAATCCTTGTGGGGTGGCTGCTTTGAGGTCTTGCACCTACACCACTCTTTCTTTATTAACATTAAAAGCATTTGACATTTACTTTGCAATTAAATCCATGGAAATTTTCATGCCCAAATCTTACTAGGCACTTAAATTTTAAAACACATATAATTTTAATATCAGGCCATTTGTTTCTCAGTTCTGCACTAAGACATGGGAATTCAATGAAACTTAGGACAGTAACATTTTCATTGTTACTGACAGATCACAAAGCCTGCCTACACAATACCACATACCATATAAAAAGACCTACTTGGTAGTTTAGGAAATGTGTTGAAAGAAATGTGTTCAATTACAGTGTGCATCATTGAGAATCCCTGAAACAATAAGCTATTTTTTCTCTTTAATATCCATCATATATATACACAAAAAGTCTTATCTGTTCCCTCTTTATCCATTTCACGAAAAGCCAAGCAGAGATTGGATCAGAATTTTTTTCCAATATTTATCCAACTTTCAAGTTTCAGCAGTAACTTTTTGCTGCAGGTAGTAGATACAAGTGAGATTTTAATTTAGTTTAGAATACTAGTAAATCTTGGTGAAGCTGTGATTTTACTCTAGCAGACATCTGATGCCCAAGCCCAATGATAAAAGTACCTACTCAGATGACTGTTTTATTTACTTAATGCTCATTTAGAGATTTATTTAAGCAAACACAATGAAACAAGAATATGCCAAAAATATTTTTCTAAAACCATTGACCTGAACATTAATCAAACACATTACTACAGATTTTTTTATGCAAACCATACAAAACCTGTTGTCAATTTACCTTTTCTAGCAGTGTGTTATTTGAGCAAATGGTGATTTTCCAGGATAGCACCTAATAATTTAATGTCAGCAGGTACTTTGGCCTCTGGAATCCAAATCTGTGTACAGCTGAATGCTGCAGAATTTGGTCCTGGCTGCATATTCCTGGTTTTGGTTAACCCTTTGCAAAGAGCTCAATAAAAATTCTGTTTATCTTCAGGTAAGTATAAAGTGTCATTCTCTTTTCTTGTAATGACTTCTTGTATCATAAATGTCATATTTTAATTTCCTGACCTCTATATCACCTGTCTCATATATTCTTTCTTTCTTCCCATGCCTACCTTACTCTGCCCAAGTCCATTCACACTATTTCTTACTCAAGTCCACTTTGTTTCTTCCATTATGCTGAGTCCTTCCTACAGATTTTCCTCCATCTCAACCTTAGAAGAGCAATACCAACATGAAATTTGTCGCACTGCTTTTGCTTCTGCTTCATATGGACCTGTCCAGTAACTAATTTATTTGTATCAGCAGCTATTCTTTTTTATTACTATTACTCTATATTGTACCTAAAAGAGCGTGGTCTTGTAAGCACTGGGACCAGCAACACCTGAAGCGAATGTAATCAGTCATTCTCTATCAGTATCAGAATTTTAAGCAAAATGAAACTGAATTTTTGCCACTTAATGTCCTTCAGAAGGGACACCACTAAAATTTTCAGTTCCAGTGCATTTTAAACTATAAAAGAATTATTCCAGTAACACTGAGTACGCAGTACATTACTTTTCCTCTTTACGCATCTTAGATACATATGGGACAAGATGAAATGAAAGGAGAAAGGAAAATATTTCCACTAAACTTTCAAAATAAAAAATGGGCTATGATTTATTTTTAGGTCAAAAAAACAAAAGCCTACAAATATTTTTTTATAAAACTTCTGTAGAAATCATTAAAATCCAGAATATTTAACATAAATATACTTCCTATTATCTCCCCTGTACCACAGGAGATTGAAAAAATTTGTTTCTAGAGAAACCTCCATATGAGGAGGTTAATTTTATTCTATATTTTATTTAGATACTTTATTCTATTGACTATATCCTATCTCTGACATCATCATGTAGAGCTGTAAAGCATCTGATGAGAGTGGAGTAAAAACTGGTTAGAACAAATGATTTACAATGAATAATTTATCCCTGAAATTTTCCACTCTGTAAAGATTTTTCTATAGCTCTTGCTGTCATAATCGTAGAAACATCATAGAATCATAGAATAGTTAGGGTTGGAAAGGACCTTAAGATCATCTAGTTCCAACCTGCCTGCCATGGCCAGGGACACCTCACACTAAACCATGCTGCCCAAGGCTTCATCCAACCTGGCCTTGAACACCGCCAAGGATGGAGCATTCACAACCTCCCTGGGCAACCCATTCCAGTGCCTCACCACCCTCTCAGGAAAGAATTTCTTCCTTATATCCAATCTAAACTTCCCCTGTTTAAGTTTCAACCCGTTACCCCTTGTCCTATCACTACAGTCCCTGATGAAGAGTCCCTCCCCAGCATCCTTATCTAACCATATCTGTCCATATTTAACCTTATCTATCCATATCTAACCTCTGCTCTAAAAGGTGATATTATTAGACGGATTTATTACTAAGGTAAATCTGCTTTAAACCTCAGCATAGGTTTCACTAGCCAAGCACAAATACAGGCTGAGCAGAGAGTGGATTGAGAGTAGCCTTGAGTAGAAATCTTGGGGGGCATTGATCAATGAGAAGCTCAATATGAGCAAACAGCGTGTGCTTGCAGCCAAGAAAGCCAATCATATGCTGGGCTGCATCAAAAGTATTGTGATCAGCAGGTTGAGAGAGATGATTTTCCTCCTCTACTATGTTCTCATGAAGCCCCACCTCTAGTACTGTGTTCAGCTCTAGGGCCCCCAACATAAGAAGGATGTGGAAGTATCAGAACGAGTCCAGAAGAGGGCCATGAAGATGTTCACGGTGCTGGAGCACCTCTCCTATGAAGACAGGCTGAAATAGGTGGGCTTGTTCAGCCTGGAGAAGAAAAGGCTCCAGGGAGACCTTACAGCAGCATTCCAGTACCTAAAGGGGGACTACAAGAGTGCTGGAGTGGAAATTTTTATAAGAGGAAGTAGGACAAAGGAGAATGTATTTAAACTGAAAAAGGGTAGATGTAGATTAAATATTGTGAAGAAATTCTTTACAGTAAGGGTGGTGAGACAGTGAAAGAAGTTGCCCATAGAACTTGTGGATGCTCCATCCCTGGATGTGTTCAAGGCCAGGCTGGATGGGGCTTTGAGTAACCTGACCTAGTGGAAGGTGTGCCTGCCTGTGGTAGGGGTGTTGGAACCAAATTATCTTTAAGGTCCTGTCAAACCCAAACCACTCTATGATTCTATGACTTTATGACTCTATGATTCTATGATTACTTAACTGGGACAGGAAAGGGCATAAATTGAAAGGAGAGGGGTTTTGCTGTTGTTTTTGTGTTATCCTTGCAAGTTAATCTGAATAGATGTACTTTACGTTTTGTCATTCCACAGCTTGCAATGACTAAGGATCTTTTTCCTTGTAAATACAGATCAGTTGCAAACAGTTTTTTGATAGCACTCAAATTTCAATATTAAATATTCCAAATATTCTTTAATTTTATGTAGTTTACCTAGATTGAATTTGATTTAGTATGCCCAACATTATCATTTGCTTCCAATTAATTTTAGTGTTTCTTCCACCAAGTTTGCTCAGGAAACTCAAATAAATGTTCAAAAATATTCACACCAATGAAATCTGGCTACTCGTAGCTGAAACATAAAGAGACCGCAGAAGCAGGAAAACCTGTGTGTATTGAAGCTGTGGAGGAAAGTTGCTTGTGTTTTTTTCACTTGGCTTAAGTGATCAGCTTTGGCACTCAAATTGATTATTTTCAGTCCATATTATCTTCTTATCCCACTTAATTATAACACGTGTGATGCTGCATGTGCTTAACTTAGTCTTGTCAATAAATATTAATTATTTGACAGAGATAATTATTTTGAAACCAAAATATACCCAGCAGGGACCACACTGGTCTTTTAACATGCAAGTCTTAGCTACCCAAACACATTGCATTCAACATACAGTCTTTGATTTCCTCTAGTATTAGTTATTCTTGTAATGTGATTATGTATTCTTATATTCCTTTTGAAAAAAAAAAAATCCTACTAAAGATCATCTTACTCTTTTTCAAAACTGTATAGCTGCTTTGTTAGCAGTACAACACCAATTCCTATGTATCTCATTTGTGTAAGTAAGTGATGAAATCTGTCATGTAAGGAAGAAACTGCTTGTCAGCTCTTAAACATGCTACATCGAACTCTTTGAAAAAAAAAAGGAATTTTTTTAAATTCTAAGAGTAATCTGTAGCTGAGTAACTTCAGTCATCAGCATTAAACTGTACCATTTAAAATAGCCTTTTACTATTTTTATCCATCCTTGCCATGTTTTCTTTAAAACTGATTATAAGTTGATTACAGCTATTCTGATAAGTTATTCAGCTCCTGATAACTGGGAAAATTTACCAGCTGTTGTGGAATAAGAAAACAGAACGGCAGATCAATAGGTACATTTGGAAGAGAAATTGGAATGCATCTACTTCTGTAAATAAAATCTTTTAAACTAGCCTGCCTTCAATTATATAAGAATTTGCTTTTAAAATTATCTGTATATTTACAGCAAAAAGGTAATGATTTAACACTTTTTTACTGTTCAATTTTTTTTATTTTTCATTGTAGAAAAAGCTAGGAACCTTAAGAAGAAAAGGTATTTGATGAAATGATTACTAGTCTCTTTTGCTTTCTTTTTAATCAATATGTGACTTTCACCCCTATCTTTAATATTTACATAAAGGCAAGTCAAGTGCTATCAGCTTCTCTAAAAGGAAAAGTACCTTCACAAGTTACATGTTTGTCATGGCTAGGAGAAGAATCTGGATAAAATTTCACCACATAAGTATTTCTCAAAAGCGATTTCCTTAGATGTTTCTGGTAGTTTTTATTGAGCTATTCCTTTTTCTGTCTGTCAACTCCTCTGAAAGAGATAATAAAAAGAGCTTAAAGAAACGCATTTAAGAGAGCGGAAAATTGCAGCAGTCTCTGTGTTTTATATACTTGTAATCTAAAGATAACAACTTACTATTTGATGTATTTTCCTGTCTTATGAATATTTGGAAAATGTTCTGAACAAGCCAGCCATTCCAAAATGCTGAAGTTCTTTTGGAAATTGAGGTCTTTACTACCAGTCCAAGATGAATTAGGAGTTCTGTGTGTACATGCATCTACAAAACAGCAACAAATTATGTAGACCTGCACAAATTCTGCTTTCCTTACTGCAGCAATATACCAGAGACCTGTGAAATGAAAGGTAAAGTATGATCTAAGGACAGCCAAAATGTCTGACAAAATAAAAAGTTTTCTTCTCTTGTTTGTCATTGTCTGACCTATAAATCCTTAGGTGCGTAACCTGCACATTTGGACTGCTTGAAGGGTGTCTGGGTTCATCTGTAACAGTGATTTTTCTCCTTCCTAGTAGCTGGTGCAGTGCTGCGCTTTGGCTTTAGTCTGAGAACAATGCTGATAACACACCAATGTTTTAGTTGTTGCTAAGTGTCATGGTTTAAGCCCAGACAGAAACTCAGAACTACACAGCCAGTGTTTTGAATGAATGAAGAATGATTACTCTGATGAAGGACTTCTCAGTCTCAAGCTCTGCCAATGAGGAGGCATACAAGAAACTGGGAGGGAGCAGAGACAGGACACCTGACCCAAACTAACCAAAGGGGTATTCCATACCACAGCACGTCATGCCTGGTATATAAACTGACGGGAGTCACCCAGAAAGCCCAGAATGCTATTTGAGTTAGGCTGGGTACCAGTTGGTGAGTGGTAAGCAATTGTATTGTGCATCACTGCTGTTTATTGTTTGGGATTTTTTTCCCTTCCCTTTTTAGTTTCATGTTCTCTTCCCTTGTTTCCCTTATCATCAGTATTGGTGGTAGAAGTAGTAGTAGTTTTATATTACACTTTAGTTATTGGACTGTTCTTATCTCAACCTGCGGGGTTTACATTCTTGTGATTCTCCTCCCCATTCTGTCGGTAACTCAGAACCACGCAGCAGCTCACTCCTTCCCTCCTCTTCTTCCTCCCCACTCCTGGGGCCACATGAAAGTGTGAACAATACAGACAGCCTAGTTGCAGTAGCTAAAGCAGAGATTTGAAATAATGTTGTCCAGAACAATTGCTTTGCAAAGCATGAACATTTAGAAGTGTTCCTGCACAATTCAGTCTCTGGCTACCAAGACAATCCCTCCAAAAATTTTCCATAGAAAAATGGGAAAATATCTATCATAACATTATCAATCTCTTCATATGTTCTTATGTTTGATGGCAGAATTTGTTATGGATATGTAGTGAACCATTTCACAAAGTACCATCAACAAAAGCATGCCATATATGTATAAAAATCATCTCCTGATTCTTGGTGTATGTGCCAACATAAATACTTTCATGGCTTTTGCCTTCATCTTACACTTCAGTGAGTAAAGAATAAAGAAATAAATCCACATGCAGTCATAATTTTCTGTAATACAAACTTTGCCCCAAAATAGAAAAGCATATTTGCATGCTACCTTTTTCAGTAACTATCTAGTTATCTTTTCAGAAAAACTCAAGAATCTTTTTCCTTCTCTGTGCTACTGTCCTGGGTCAGTAGCAGTCAGTTTTTCTCCTTCTTAGTAGCTGTTGCAGCACTGTGGTTTTGACTTTCGGCCTGGGAACAGAGCTGATAACACCGATGTTTAGACTGACCAAGGACTTTGTGAGTCTCATGCTCTGCCAGGGAGGAGGAGGGGCCGGGAGGGAGCGGGGACAGGACACCTGACCCAAACTAGCCAAAGAGGTATTCCATACCACAGCACGTCATGCCTGGGGATGTAACTGGGAGCTACCCGGAAGGGCACGTCCTCTTTTCTGTCGGGCTCTCTTTTCCGGCGGGCGGTATCGTATTCTCTTCCCTTGTTATTTCTCTTACCATTATTATTATTGGTGGCAGCAGTAGTGATTTGTGTTATACCTTAGTTACTGGACTGTTCTCAACCCGTGGGAGTTACATTCTCTAGATTCTCCTCCCCATCCCTCTAGGGGGGTGGTGGGGGGAAGTAGACTGCATGGTTCTAATTTACAGCCGGGGCTTAAACCACAACAGCTACAAATTCAGTAAATATCTAAGATAAATAGCAGAAAAAAATATGCTGAGAATATGAAAATATTAGCATTCGCTCAGACAACTCAGCTGTAAGGATTATAAAGCAACTGCTATGGGCTTAGTTAATGATCCTCTAAATTCAAATATACATCCTCCTTCTTTCTCTCAATATATAGTTTATGAAGTCAAACATATACAGTTTAAAAAGTCTAATATATGGATGTTGCAAAATGCATAAAAAAAATTTTTCCAGCTACTAAGACCTGAAGAATCTTTAGAAACTAGCAGTTTGCAAATTGACATATATTTTTAATATATCTTTAATTACAGGTACAACTAAATAACATAAAGTGTGCCAGAGAATACCTGTTCCACCTGTTCTTAACAGACTCTGCTCCAGGAAAAAGCTGTGGAGCATAGACTTTTCAATTTGCTTCTGATTGAAATGAAAAAAGAATTGTTTCAGGTCAATTTAAAACAAAAACATTTCCCCCCTCTCAAACCAAAGTGAGAATCTGTGGCAAATACACTGTCTTGGATAAAAGCTAGAAGACAAAACAAGACTGGAAGACAGACATTTTTAAACGTAAGTGTATGGGAAATTCAAAGCTACTTTAGGAAGTGTCCATATAAAATGCTTTGATTTTTTTTCTCCATTTTTCACACTGAAATAATACAATAAATTTGACATAACATTAAGTACAGCTGCTTGAAAATTTTGCAGTTTTTCAGTGATCATTCCACATTTGTCAAGTGGCATCACCTCGCAAATACTAACGAAGTTGCTTTCATGATGTCTCCTGCTGGGAATGAGGTTCCCTATCCCAGCATAACCACAAACTAGCAAAGTTCTAGAATTGAAAAAATTTTCTCAAAATATCTTTATAGACATGGTTGTGGAGTCTCCTTCTCTGGAGACATTCAAAACCCACCTGGACACATTCCTGTGTAATCTTATCTAGGTGTTCCTGCTCTGGCAGGGGGATTGGACTAGATGATCTTTTGAGGTCCCTTCCAATCTCTAACATACTGTGATACTGTGATACTGTGACATATGTACTCAGCCTTAAGTATTTGTACAAACATGTAATTCCATTTGAAATATAGCCAAAGTGGTTAACAAAAAGATTTAAATGAGAATGGAGAACACTATAATAACATTCTGTCACATTTCACAAAACCTCTCATGAATATTTTGGTTTATTCCATTTTAATATCTGTTAGCTAAAGTTGTTACCAACATTTGTTATGATTATTTATCAAAGAATGAGACTGTCCACAATGATAAGGCAACTTTATAAGGATGAATACAATGTCACCTACACTTGGATAAAACTTATAGAAGAGTCCTCTCCAATATTTACGTAGTTTATGGTGGTACATTATGTAGTGTGGGTTTTTCCAGATGCTGAGAGTTTATATAGCATTTCAAAATTTCAAAACTGCAGGCACCATACTAATTGGAGGCTTATAGATGGTTGATTGTGAAGAGCCATTAGAAAGTCTGAGTCCATGTGGCAGCAATTTCTGACTGAAATAGTGCAATGAATTGTACCCACTGCTTATTTCAGTATTCTTTTTTCTTTCTAACAGCATTCAGTACAGCAAACAGCTTTCCTGTTCCCCATCACAACCTTTTCCTTAGAAAAACTAAAAAGTAGAAAACATATCTACATGACTTTCCTCATTGTCCAGCCTGTCCCAGTTTCCAACTAATGTTTCTGCTAATGTTTTCAGAGGATGTTTGTGATTGCATGAGGCTGGTATTGCAAATATGTTATTTAGGAGATATGAGATGGAGACAAACCCAAAAATGACTTCTCTGGAACTTGCACCTACAGCGCAGAAGGAACCTCTAGCATAACTGCTCTATGGGCTCTCACCATTGATATTTTGACTTCTCATTCCCCCTTTTCTTTACACTTGAAAGTCCTGACAGAGAAGAGAGGGGCAGGAGCTTTTTTTGACACCCTAAGAACACGGTGTCAACCATGGCCATCCAAAGGAAAAAGGTTATTCTTTAAAATCATGGTGGGACAGTCTCCTTACATCACATTTCTATTGATTTCTGGTGGGGAGTTATGATGCCACCTGGCAAGTATAAAATAATTAAGATAAAAACAGAGAAACATAACCATATTTGAAAAAATACTTGGTTTAACAGGATTTCTAGAAGTTAAATAAGTTTAAACTTCTTGATCTTTTCCCTCCTCATGTTTTTAACAGATGTAATAACTTCTTTGCTTAATTTTCCTTTATGATCTCTGTTGTCTCTTTGAATCAGGCAGAACCTCTTTATTTAAAGATGTTTTCCCTCTCAGTTGACTGACACCTTAAGACCAAAGGAAACAAAGTATTTAACAAGCAGGGGAATTTGTGCAGCCCAGGAACTATTATTACTAAATAGTAAAAGATGTCACTATTTCATCTACAAGACTATGAAAGCAGCCTGAGACTCAGAAGACCCCATCAGAAACCTTTGTGTTTTCCATTGTGTAATGTAACCAGCAAAAGCTCTGGACTTCAAGCAAGTAACTGACAGTAAAAACATAATATACTGAATTCAAACTCTGAAACACTAGGGGTCTAACTTTGAAAAGAAACAGAATGCTCAACACAGGGAGTATCAAAATGGTTAAAAAGCACAATGGAAAAACAAGTTGAATCCAGGAAAAAAGCATTTATGGATGGAGTAATTTTTCTCTCAGGAATGCGAAAACAAAAAATGTCTCTCACAACAAGCTTCTTAGGTGGTCTCTCCCTGCCCAAGAAAAGTTATTTTAATAGATTCAAAAGCTTTATAACTATGGTAAGAACTGTTACCCATTTGCAAACATTCATCATGTGCAAACAAAATCCTAAGTTAGAAAAGCAATAAAGATATTAAACCTATCATTTTACATAACAGAGTGTGTTGTATATGCATCTGTAGTTTAGTGAATCAGGTTTTACAACAAAAATTATTGCTTTTGTGATTCTTTTCTCCTTGGCTGGAAGTGGCAAAGTAAATAAGAGGCTGCAGTATGAATGTGGACACTCAGAATAAAAATAATGCCACTTCAGAAAATCTGTTTCTTCTGCCTCCTCCTGTTCCATTGTGATGAAAAATGTGGTACTTAAGCCAAATTTCTCTTGGAACATAATCTCTATTTCTCTGCTTCTCATCTCAAATTCAGTGAAGTTTAGGCTTGTCCTGACTTGCTGGTGACCTGCTGGGCTTTTGTGTTGAATAGCTTTTCCTCCTTGTCCAGGACAAACACATTGGCAAAATCAACAACTCTTAGAACATACAAAACTCTGGATAATATTACATATTCTGAAAAATCCAGACCTAAATGCCTCGAATTTTAACTCTAAATCAGAGATGGTTCTGATCTCTAGTATTTCTGGAATTCTGTTCCCCTAGGAAAATAGAATGTCTTCCCCCAGCAATATGCATGAGAACTCAGTTAATATAGTGGCTAGTGCCATAGGAAAGTGGATGAGCAAATGAGAAATTCCATATGGAAGACACAGTTTGAATGCAAAAGAACCACTTTTTCAACAAATTAGAAAAAGCTATTGACCACCAATAATTAACTGAATGCTGTCATCTGTCCTGGGAACTGAATGAAGCAGTTATCCTGTGGAATAAAGCCTGTATGTAATCATTTAATCCAAAGTCTACCTGATGTCACATAGCCCAAAGTAGGGCAAATGAGAATTAAAAGAGTAGAGAGATAAAAGCTGTAATTTCCAAACTTCTGAGGTTGACTTTGCATTTTAACCAAAAAAAAAAAAGAAAATAAAATCAAAAACAAAAGCCCAAACAACCAAATAAACAAACTTTAGTTTGACAAAGAAACGCCAAAGAAACAAATCAATACACACTCGCCCTGTTCCTCTCATCACACACACACATCCCAGACTTCCAAAGCTATTCATCACTATGTCACCCTTATGAATACTCAACAAGTATAAATCCATCACATATGCCAGAAACATTGTGGGGCATGGTCCTCTTTGGTAGATCTCTGAAGGCACACTTACTTCAAGAAATAGCACTGAAGCACTGATACCAATTCTCCACAAAATAGATATGATTTCAAAGCTTCTCACTGGCAGCTGCACTTAATTTCTTCTAGGCATTTTTCTGTAGTTGTATATGATTTGCAAACACATATTTTTTAAAATTTTTCTTAAGACTAAAGTTGGGCAGAATTTATTAAAAGTTTAAACCTTTGCCTGGATACCACCATCTCTGGTACCCAAAGAAGAATAATATAAACACATTTTACATCCACAGATCTTAACCAATATTTAAAGTAAAACATCCCTACAAAAACCACTCCATTTCTGAAGTATTTTTTATGTATTAATTTGTTGTATTTATTTGTGTTATTAATGGGTTCAGATGAAATAGCTTATTCCAACAGGGTTTAAAAGGTATGAAAACCCAAAAAATCAAAGTTTTCTGAGATTTTTGTTAATATGAAATTGTTTAAATATGAAAGTTTCTTTAAATCTTTTAGAATCCCCTGCATGTGCCTCCCAGAGTTTGAAACTTTACAATTTCCAATTTAAATCTTGGTTGCTTTTGATTCTTTTGTTTTGTTTTTTAACAAAATATGTAGGACTTAAAACTTGATTAAGCGGAAAAAAAAATAAAAAAAGGAAACCCCCCAGTATTTCCACATTATCATACCATATTGTAAGCTGAGGCACAGAGAAAAAGAAGTTTTAAAGAACATATTTTTTAAACTTTTCATAAAACTTGTATTTCTCAGCAATAGGAGAAAAGCATAAATAGATCTACAGTAATTCTTCCAGGTCATGGCTTATATATGTTAAATATTGTCAAAATAAACCTTGGTAGTTAGAAAAAGCTATGTAGTGGACTTTGACCTTTCCCTGTTAATTATTAAAATTTAGTGTCCATGAGAGATGTCAAACAGAAAATCTTCAAATTTAATAATGCTTTCACAGAGGACAGAAAAGCTGCACTGTGGCAAATCGAAGATTTGGGGAATCAAGTTACACAGTAAAAGAATTAGTTTCAATCTTTATTTGTCTATCTAAACCTCCCCGAGACTTCTTTCAGACCCTCAGTCTATAACTCCTTACATGTTTCTACCTTTTCCTACCTCTTGCTCCACAGAGAAATAAAGCAAAACATATATTAGAAATCTGTCTAGCACTTACAAAGCAGTGTCCCTGAAATACTTCAATACTTCTAGTCTTCTAGCACTGGAAAATAAGACTGAGCTAGAAAGATACTTTTAAGATATCATATGTAAGTGCATGAGGAACAAGGATATGTTCATGAAATTATCAGAAAAAAAAATCAGCTTGGGGTAGATATCATGTGGTTATCTCATAGATGTTTAACCCAAACCTTTGAGGGTGCTTTTTGAATATAGGTCCTAAATAAGTTCCCTCAAATCCTTTTATTACTCAAAATTCCTCTCTCCTGAAAAAAAAAGCATCCTTGATTTGTGCTCTAGACTCCAGCTTCTATATGTTGAATCATTGAAAGAGCAGCAAACTACAGAAATAATTGTTTAAATCTGTACAAAAAGCATATCTAGCTCTAAAGTTTATTCTACTGAGAATGGCCAATAGAAGCAAAGCACAACCAGAGAATAATCTACAATATGCCTTTTACATCTGTTGCTTTCAAAAGGCATCAAACAGCTTATTACATTTATAAATTAGAAATAATGAATAAAGTCTAATTCAGAAAAGTTCAATCAAGACTAAAATGACTGATTACATTGAAATGTATATGACAGTATGAAATATCCTTTGTTGATATTGAAATGAGGCCCAGCCTGGTTACTTGGAGCTGGGCATAGTGTGTGCCCTGCCAGTCCAGTGAGTTCAGAGGCATCTGAAGTCAACTAGTAAAGCAGGCAGCTTGGGCTTCTAGTCTAGTTTAGCACAGGCGACTGCTTCTTCAAAAACTGTACTTTCGTATCCTGAATTAGAATGCAGCTTACATTCTATTTCAGTACACACTTTCAAGCTGCACCTTATGGAAAGTTGAAAACAGTCCACAATTTGACTTTAGACCCAGGTCAGTTATAGTCATATTCTCAGTCACATAAAAATCACTTGCACAATAATTCTTCCTGATTTCACAGCTTTGGTGATCATTGCATTTTTAGTGATAACAGAATTGCATTCAATTCTGTTTAAATATAGATAGATTTAGATTTCAGGCATGAATATTAATGAATTTCTCATTTTTGTAATAAAAGTAACAAAAAATTAAAGATCCCTATTTCAGAATAACCCCTGCTATTGGGAAAATTACCCTGGAAGTAAGGCAAAGTGGGAACTGGGAAAGTATAAAGCACATATACTCTCTCTAGCATTTGTAGGAACTGAACAGAGCTACTCACCTGAAATTGGAAGAAATTTCACTTATTCTTAATGTGCTTTATCTTCTGTATCTGAAATTATGCCAAATTTACACATACATAATTTAGGTATTCCCCAAAATCATAGAAGCCATCAAAGAAAGTGCTTACTTTGCCTTTCATCTGTACTAATATTATACTCCAAAATGAAGGGTGTGAAATTCCCTTCCCTCAGCTTCATTTCTTGTATCAGAATAACAGGGGAAATATAAATAGAAATAATTTTGGTTTAGAGTGTTAAGAACGTGAAGTAATTGATACATATATGTATGTAGTAAACAGAATGACACCTGCAAATCTGCAGAAAAGCTATTACAATACTTTTATAAAAAAAAGACTGGAGACAAGTTACAAAACCACAGCTAAGTAGTCACAAACATAACCTCCTTGGCCTGCCAGTAGTACCTGCTCTGAAGAGATGAGAGCCTATTTATCTCATGTCATGACCACAGGGAAGCTGCAATGGGATAATGAGTGAAACCAGCTGACATGGTTTGACTGTTGCCACCAGTCCTTTGAGCAACAGAATATGGATTAAAGTGCTCTTCCAAGCGATCTAGTTTCTAGTCTCTCTTCTGTTTGCAGGTCACTTACTTAGTGCCAGAATAGTTGCACAGTGCCCTGAGCACTTTTTTATCCTGGGTGATGGCAATGACACCCTCCCCTACTTTAAACACTGCTTCAAGTCTCAGGTTAAGTGTTTTAAATGTGTATTGCAAGTATCAAATTCTACCTGCAAGTAGCTAGGGATATTAATAACTTCTACAGGATACCACTAAATCTGATATACCATAGATGAATTTACCTTTTCCATAAAAACTAGGAGATCATTTCTGCTACCTTCAGTCAAGCTGAATAAAAGCTTCCTGTGCAAGTATTCCCTATTATTTCAAGGGAACTATGGAGTATGACAGTACTTACACCGGGTACAAACTGCAGGATTTAGTTAAATTACTTCTAAAGACTCGGTCTGAGTAGCAGAGGGCAAAAGGAAGATGAAGATATGTCCTGAGTTCAGGAATATTTCATATAATATATTCATTATATATATATATCATAATATTTCACATACAAGTTCCTAAGGCATATACAGAGATATGGTAACAGAAGATACAAAACAGTGACAACATAAAGACATCTCAGAATTTCAAGAACTTTACAAAAATAAAGTTGTTCTTTCACAAAGAGGTATTAATTTTTTTTTTTTTTTTATTTTTTTTTTTTTTTCAAAATTGGATGTAAAACAGTTTTATTTTTTGTGGTCATTCCACTAAAAAAACTTCATAAATATACATATGGATGTGCACTGGTCTGAGGATCTGGGCTGACAGTGTACAGCACCCTGCTTGGAAACTGCTCTGGGATGTGGGGGATAGCCAGGAGCAAATGCAACATGATAAGACTACAGTAACCAAATCAAAAAGCAAATAGTTACAAACAGCAAACCAAGTTGCAGAGAGAAGACTTCTGTGGTAATTCATAAACCGCAATAAATAATTAGGACAGTTCTGTAGAATATGTGAACACAGAGATCACAGCAAAAATCAAAATGGTACTTTTGACATTGATAACTTCAAAAGGGAGAGATGAAATAATTAAATTTATTCTACTGGCATTATTCAACTAATGATATTGGTTCTATATATATGAAAATAAAAGCTTCAAATCCAAAGCAAATATGTTATTTGAAAAAACAGGGATAGCTAGTCAGGACATTTAGTTTACACATGGATCTGGTAAGAACTGGCAATTTGGCATAACATTATGTTCTGTGCTGCTTTTATTATATGGGTACTTATGGTAGGAAACTTCTGTTGCTTACTTTTAAACAGACATTTAAATTACATTTAATCATAATTATATGACTAGCAGTGCTAATTAACACATCTTATCAAATAAGCAGCTCAATTCTTTGGTTCCCAGAACTCACAAAAATTGGAGAAAAATATCTCACTCCCATAGGCAGCATAAAAATCAAAGTGTCTGAAGAGAAGAAAGACTAATGTGTGTTCAGACAGTTCTAGTTGCAAGTATCTAAAATTTGTTACCATAATAGAAATAATAATAAAAAAAAAAGTCTTAGAATGGCTAGTTTACTGTATTAGCATATTTTAGACTTCTCATAGTGCCAGTTAAATTGCTGTTGTATTCCTTCATTGAAGAACAATAAAATATGAAATGTATAATCTGATAAATTTATAAGCTATGAGCTGTGACATATGAAAGTAAGATGATACTACACAGAAGGGCATTTGAATCTCATAGTTCAGCACTGGGCACATTTTCTGGTTTGAGGGTTTATTTTTTCATAAAGAGTAATAACTGCAAGCAGGTTGGCGCAGCCATGCAAAGAAAAAGACATGAGATATGGTGTGGCCTGTACAGTTGCTTTACGTTTTTTTTTTTTTTTTTTTTTTTTTTTTTTTTTTTTTTTTTTTTTTTTGTTGTTTTTTTTTTTTGTTTTGTTTTGTTTTGTTTTGTTTTGTTTTGTTTTGTTTTGTTTTTTTCTGGACAAATTCTTAAAAGCCAGTGTATATTTCATGTATTATTCCTGTTATCTGATTTGTTCTATTAACCACAGCATTATTCTAATGCTTATTGGTAAGCCCTATTCAAACCAATGTTCAGTTTTCAGCTCCATTTTTACTATCCAGAGATCATAGAGTCACAAAACGGTTTGGGTTTGAAGGGACTTTAAAGATCATGTAGTTCCAACTGCCCTGCCACACGCAGGGACACCTTCCACTAGACCAAGTTGCTCAAAGCCCCATCCAGCCTGGCCTTGAACACTTCCAGGGATAAGGCATCTATAGCTACTCTGGGCAACCTGTGCCAGTGCCTCACCACCCTCATAGTGAAGATTTCTTTCCTAATATCCAATCTAAATCTACCCTCCTTCAGCTTATGCTGGCTTTCTATTCATAACTTCATTCCCAGAAAAAAACACCCACTCTTCTTTATATGATACTGTAATTCATTATTTTTCTATTATTAAAACATATTAATTAAATTGCTCTTTTAAATATAATTTGGAATAACCTAAGGAAATGTTCCTAATGCTAAAGGTACTAATGCAGCTTGCTGCAGTGATCTCCAACATACCTTCCAGACATAATCTTAAAATGAAATTGTTCTTGAAAAATCAGCATCCAAAACTCTGTATTCCTTCCAAAACTGCAGTACAAAAAGTATTCCAAAAAAATACAGATAATAATTTTTATTGCTCTGACACTTGCTCTAACATCATACAGTTTATCTTTCCATGCTTCAGTAATCCTGGATTTGTGCCCAATCAAACCAAGGAGCCCATGGGTCATGACTACAGGCAGTCTTCTCATCGAGATCTATTTCCGCTTCCTAATTATGTCATCGTTAGAATATAACAGGTAACACGTCTTCCAGAGGGGTAACCATTCATTAATGCAGACAGATAAGACCGTGGTCCTTTGAAAGTAATGAAGTGGAAACATCCACATTAGTTCTAAAGCCCTTGAGACCGTGCCTGTGATATCCTCTGTAGTCCACAAAGCACTGTCAGGCACCTTCTATTGCAACTGTGCAAGTGAAACAATTACCCACACAGTTTGTGCAGTTTGCGCCTCTGGAGTTCGCTGGGTTAGAAGGAAGAATTCATTGTCTTATCTGCTATCTTTATACTGCCTAGCCCAATCTCTACCTGTCCTAATAAGACTTTCTTTTATTTTTTTTTTTTTTTTTTTTTTTTAAGTATCATGGGGTTTTTTTATTTGCTAGTTGCACTTAATTCAGTCAATTGAAGACAGTCAAGTAGGAAGATGGTCAGACTTCAAATACATAAAGGGTTTCTGCTGTAGAAAAAATAATGTACTCTCCATAGCCCTGATGGAAAAGAAAAAGAATGCTAAGGTAAATAACATACAACAAGGAATGCAGTAAAAACAGTAGCAAAATGTCTATAGTAAAGACTATGTAAATGTACACTGAAACCACTGAATCCTGAACCAACCTTGTACGAGGCTGTGGGATCTCCATCAACGAAAGTGTTTAAGGTTGGACATATATCAGTACAATTCTTGACATATATTTTAACCTTGTTTCAGAGTAGAGAACAGATTATATAGTCTCAAAAAACCCTTCTGGATCTATTTTCCATACTTCAGTGACTATTTGCGATGTTATGGCAAGATCAGAAAACTCCATTAAAGTTCAGCAACCTAAAGTGCTAATTGCTGTACAAATGCTATTTTAAGAGACAATTCCTTTCTTGGATAATTTATGATCTCATTTCAGATATGATACAAGGAGAGGTTAGAGCAGTTGAAGGAATGGCAGATGGCACAACAGTGACAGACAATAACTTTACATTCTATTTTCAAAGTGCAATTTGTGCTTTCAATCATGTAAAAGCTCTTAAAAAAAGATGGTTTCATGAAAGAGATGACCATTGATCTGCCAACCATATAGCTCTGAGTGATGGGTTACTCTAGCAAAATCCATGTAACTACTGTTTATTCTGACAAATAGTCCCATTAGCTTGAGGAGTGTGGATCACCACGGGGAATAATTTCCATTCAGTCTCCGTTGTAATATCATAGATTCATAGAATGGTTAAAGTTGGAAAGAACTTTAAGTCCGTCTAGTTCCAATGCCCCTGCCACATGCAGGCACACCTTCCACTTGCTCAAAGCCCCGTCCAATCTGGCCTTGAACACATCCAGGGATGGGGCATCCACAGCTTCTCTGGGAAATCTGTTCCAGTGTATCACCAACCTTACTACAAATAATTTCTTCATAATCTCTTATCTAAATCTACCCTTCTCCAGTTTAAAGCTATTCTCTCTTGTTCTATCACTACCTCCTCTTATAAAAAGTCCCTTTCCAGCAGTAAAGGAGTCACTGGCCTCTTGTAGGCATAGTTTCCAGGAGGTACTGCTCCATGATCTTTCCTGGCACTGAGGTGAGACTGACCAGCCTGTAGTTCCTTGGGTCTTCCTTTTTTACTTTTTACAAAATGGTGGCTATGTTTTCCCTTTTCTAATGAGTGGGAACTTCACCGGACTGCCACAACTTCTCCATACTGAAGTCAGGGAGACTAAGTGGGTAAACTAAGAGAATGGAAACGTGGTTTATTGTATTTGTTAAAGTTTCAGTTCAAGAAGGTCGTTCTTTCCCAGGTTGTAGTTAAAGCCACATGAACTTTGCCTTTTGCTAAGAAGTATATTTTTACTTAATGGAGGTCTGTTCCTTTGCAAAGTTTCCTTTTTTTACATAAGACTTGTTATCATGAGTTAGAAAGAATTCTGCAGCAAGTACTGAACAAAAAGCAGCCAGATTCTGCAGCACTTGCCCCAAATGCTTTCCACCAAACATGCACATCAAGACATATAATTTGAGAAGAGTTTACTTACTTCTAATAGAGTAGTAAGTTTTGCTTTTATAAAGCTAAAAATAATAATTTTGGTAAGAAAAGCTTTTTCGAAAGATGTCTCCAAATCAAGATTTAAAGAGCCTTTTAAAAGTTTATAGACAGTGATTTTCTATAAATTGCCACAAATCTTTTCCTCCTTTAGTATATTCACACTCTTGACTGTGAAGAAACAGGTACTGTTAGCTTTCGTTTCCCAGCTGATCTAACCTTTTCAGCTGCAATCCTCTTTGGCAAAGAACTCACTTCATTGTTAAATCTCCGTTTTCTAAAGCTTCAATTCTTTTAGTCATCTTTGTGGTTACACTGGTAGAATGGACAATAATCCAATTAGCCAGGAAGCAAATAGAGCAGTCCTTCAAGCTGCTAAGAACACTCATAATACAACATTTCAATGATGTAACCCATAATATTAGAAGCTCTAACTTCCCAAAATAGGTTAGTCACCTGCAATGACAGTAACAAGAATTTCTAGTGACAAGATCAAATACTTTTCTCATGCTATCTTACAAGAAGCCTTTGCATTAATTTTTTTCCTAATATAAAAAGCCTGAAAACTTTCCTGGGAAAAGGACTGGTTTGCATAATATGCAGATTATTTCAGTTCCTTGATCACTGTAATAAATGCCAGAGAAGATAAACAAACACTCCTTGCAAAAAAAAGCATTGCATGCGAATTTCATTTTTATTGGAATGACACTTGCTGACCTATTCTGGAACCTTAAATTGATGAGATTTTCCTAACTATACATGGTTTCTAATATGCAGTCAATATATATCTTTTCAGTTTATATATATGTAAAAGTCCATGATATTTATTTCAAAAATTTCATTAAAAACTTGCAAAGGAGAATATCACACAGAAAATGCTTGAATCAACAGAGACAATTATAAGCACAGAAGAGCAACATTTTATGAATAAAACAAAAGTTATTAAGATTAAACAAACATGTAAAGTTTGAAAATTAAAAGAGGTCAATTAATGAAAGCAATAAATTAATTCAATTTTCATTTGAGCACTTGACATTAAACTTGTTGCTGTACAAATAAACTCAATTTCAAGGTGTATGATGTAGAAACCCTCATTACAAGAAGGTCAGAATTTGTCTTAAAACTTCAGTTCCTTCATTGCTGAGGTAACAAAAGCCATACCTTTGTTTTAAGTGGTATGAGGATGCTGGATTAAAATAATATTATATTCAAATCACCTCTTATTTCAGATCAAAGAAATCAAGACAAACATTGAGTACAATAGAGAAATTACATTCCTATTGCAAGTGGAAAAGCATCTATATATGATATGGAGTATATTCTTTGTAGACAACTATGTGGGTCCTATACTTTATCTGAAATTAAATGAAGGGGTACTTCTGGTGTTTAATGCTATAAGGAATAATCTCAAAATATATTATAAATTCCCAGATTATCTCTGGGAAAGAACAGGAAGATGTTTATGTTCATTGCACTGTGCCACTGTATTGGGAAAAAATTCTCCAACCCATATATGTAACGTGGCTTGAGTGTGAATTCCACAAGTAAAACATCCGTGACTACTTTTAACCTATTACACAGCTAAGAATCATACAATACAGGACCAGGAACCACAGCTTCTTAGTAAATGTGATTTTCTTCTGCACACATAGTACTCCAGAACAAAAAGAGAACAAGTTTTTGTGTCTGCAGCAAACCCAGCTAACAAAGCAGGGTTGACAGACGTTACTTTCAGTGCTTTTATTTCAATAGGGACAATTCACTTTTACCCAAACCTTAAGGATGAAAGAGAAGTGGAAGATGGCATTTGGCCTTGACATCTTTGCAAAGAAATGACTTAGATGGCTCTTTATAAAATACTTTAATTAAAAATTGGTAAAGAATTTCATTGATATGAACAGTGTTTTGGAGAATGGCTAATAAGAAAGAATTACTGCTCTAGAAATCCAATTTCCCTTAGGCTTCTCAACATTTTGTGCTAAGTGAATGATATCTTTGAAATTGTAAGTGCTAAAGGAGTTAAAAGGAGTTCAGATACTGGAAGGCTGCATGGACACCTCATAGCAGCCTTCCAGTATCTGAAGGTGGGCGATAGGGATGCTAGAGCTGGACTATTCATTAGGGACTGTAGTGACAGGACAAGGGGTAATGGGTTAAAACTTAAACAGGGGAAGTTTAGATCGGATATAAGGAAGAAATTCTTTACTGTTAGGGTGGTGAGGCACTGGAATGGGTTGCCCAGGGAGGCTGTGAATGCTCCATCCTTGGCGGTGTTCAAGGACATGGTTTAGTGTGAGGTGTCCCTGCCCATGGCAGGGGGATTGGAACTAGATGATCTTAAGGTCCTTTCCAACCCTAACTATTCTACGATTCTATGATTCTAGAATGAAAATTTAAATTCTCCCATTCTTGTAGCAGAGATATTGCTTACTAGAAAATGTGTCTGGTCGATGACAAAAAGATCCATCTATGTCTTGATGCCAGTTCAGATCTCTCCTCTGCCTGCTCAAGCACTAGTCTCTAGGGAGTATATACAAATGATGGTGGTGGTAGAAGGAAATTGAGCATGGCCAGAGACTAATTGCCTCTTAGCAAACTGCATGTCAAAGAGAAGATAAGAATCACACTTCGTTTTCCGACATTCTGATTTGATGTGCATATTTTTCACCATGGAATGGCACCTATGCAGATAAAACAGTAACAAACTTGGTACAAGATGAGGAGAAAAGTCTTATTCATTTCACAAACAAAACTCCCAGACCTAATACATTGCTGAATCTTCAAATAGGGATGTCTCACTGATTATGCTCCTCTGTGAACCCTACCCCTTTCACTGCACCCTGGGAGGTACAGGGTCAAAATGCTCATGTACTGGAATACACATGCCCAGTCCTCTGAGCTCATAACTTAATGCATACTCGTGAAAAGTCATGCACAGTTAGTGCCAGTTAAATAATAAATTCTTCATTTGAGAACTGTTCTTTTTTCCTTTTCCTCAGAGTTTATCTACAACAACAAATTTATTTTTTTTCAAAACACTAATTCAATTCCCAAAGGTAACTTCTGAGTAAGGCAATTTTATTTTACTGGTAGTGAAACTTCTGAAAGGAGATAGAATGACAGACAAACATGTACTGAGTCTGTGCAGTAGCAAGAATCTTTGTCTTCTCTTTTGCTTACATCAGTGCATCCTGGCCTATCAGAGAATTCTTTTCTACAATGTAAGAATTCAACTTTTTTGCATGGAGTCATTTAAAACCTTTGCAAAACACATGTTTTTTAAGAAATACACGATTTTATAAAGTGGATTGTCATATCGTATTAAGCATTTAATCACTCTTATTAAAAATCCTTGCTTAGGGGCTTGGCATTGATAGTATTATTTGTTCTACTCTTTGATACACAGTATTTCAGGTTTTATTTTGGCCGGTAGCACTTGAAAAATTAGTTATCTATTTATTTTATGGCTTGTTGGAAATTACCAGACCTTAGGACTCAGCCAGTGAACAGTGGACTTTCTCAAATTGCCAATACCAATCAAGCTTGCTGAGGTTTTCTGAAGTCACAAAGTCACGTATGTACATATTTAAACTCACTTGCTAGTTTTAATCAAGACAACTTCCTGTTTATATTTTTTTTCTTTCATAGACTTCCTTTTTATATTAATTCTGAATTGTATGGTTAAATTCTTCATTTTCAGTGGAAAAAAAATATGCATTTTTATTTGCATGAGCTGCTACAGCTGTACAGTATTATGTGTTCATTCTAAGTGTCTGAGAGGGTATCAAACCCAGCAGATACTGTTCAGTGTTACAGAAGAGAAGCAGTATTGAAAATCATAACAAAGTCCTCTCAGGGATATATCAAAAATGACTGAGTTGGGTAGCTTGAAATGCTAACAACATGCCATCTGTGTTTTAGTGAGGGTTAGCTACTGCTTAAATGATTGTGATTAACAGCCAGAGCTTTATACACTAACAAGGCAAGTTTGATTGTAATTCTTTGAAGAGTAATCATCACTCTACCCTGCAATTAAACACAATGTGTGTTGAATTGGAAACAAAAAAAAAAAAAAAAAAGAACACAAAATAACTTTCAGACTTGGAAAATCAGGCTATTGAACACAAGCCAAAGGTGAGATGATTGGTAAGAACTGTGATTCATTGTAATATTGCTGAAATACTATAAAAAGATCAAAGGAAATGACAATGTCAAGAGTTACTGGGAAAAAATGAGGAATGTGACAGGAACATAACTTACACAATCTCAAGAGTTACTGGGAAAAAATGAGGAATGTGACAGGAACATAACTTACATTAAACAGGCAGACAAGCAGTGTATAATTTCAGAAAAAAACCACCATAAACATTTGATTTTACAACAGAGCTGTGAACTGCTAGTTGGGGCTGTTCAGCCTGGAGAAGAGAAGGCTGCGTGGAGACCTCGTAGCAACCTTCATAGCAGTATCTGAAGGTGGGCTGTAGGGATGCTGGAAATGGACTGTTCATTAGGAACTGTAGTGATAGGACAAGGGGTAACGGGTTGAAACTTAAACAGGGGAAGTTTAGATTGGATATAAGGAAGAAATTCTTTCCTGAGAGGGTGGTGAGGCACTGGAATGGGTTGCCCAGGGAGGTTGTGAATGCTCCATCCCTGGCGGTGTTCAAGGCCAGGTTGGATGAGGCCTTGGGCAGCATGGTTTAGTGTGAGGTGTCCCTGGCCATGGCAGGCGGGTTGGAACTAGATGATCTTAAGGTCCTTTCCAACCCTAACTATTCTATGATTTTATGATTCTACAGAAAAAAATTTACTTTTCTTCATGCCTTATTTCTTTTGCTGATTGCTAAGTGTTGAACAACAGTGCCACTTGTGCCTACTCACAACAGATGTGCTTTTGCCTTCACTTTCAACTCAATCTAAAGCTATAGGAAGCAAAGCTTAAAAACTATATAAAGTTCCATTGAAATTTTTAGGTCCAGGTTAATTTTGTTGAGAAAGGAGGAAGACGAATACTAACGGCCAAAAAGCAAAGTCTCAGCAGAAAATTAGGCTTGCTAACAGTGAAGACACAAAGGCGTGTTTTTTGAAAGATATTAGACAGCAAAAATTAATTATTAAATTAACACACTACTCATCTGCTTAAAGAATGTTTAAGAAACAGATGTCAATATCTCATAATTGTTAATACTTTCTACTCCTTTGTGACAAGTAGCCTATAACTGAGCTCACACCACACACAAATTGTGATATGGAATCATAAAAGGACTAGTAAAATATGTTTATCAATTTCCTTCTGAGCTTTCAAAGCAAGCCGTGTAGTCAAATAGTAGTTGAAAGTTTTAAGGAAAAGAGTGGAATATTTAGCCTAAGAGAGTGAAAATAGCCTGAAGCATGCATTTCTTCTTAATTTCAAAGTCAGGCTATTGTTCATTTGACAATGATTCTGTCTTGAGTCTCTACAGCTCCCTTTTCAACCTTTTCTCATTCTATATCTTGCGCCAAATCTGTTTCCACTCCACCTCCTTTCATTCTGCGAGATATCAAGGCAACATTGAATTTTGCTGCCTGAGGGACAGACCTTGCTGCTGCTATTCTGAGAAATAAAAGAAGCTGAAGATGCAGCAAGGCAGAAAAGTATGGTGTGGGATGTGGACCCTGGTTTGCTGCAGCCATTGCTAGCAAAGTAGGTGGGACAGGGAGTAATCTCTCTCCCAAAGGGTGTCCCTGCCCATGGCAGGGGTTTTGGAACGAGATGATCTTTGGGGTCTTGTCCAACCCAAACCATTCTATGATTCTGTAATTTGCAACCTCTGTATTTCCTGCCTTTGGGAAAAACTGTTACCAGGCTGCCTCTGCATGGTTCTGCCAGAGGTGAAACAGACAGCTTGGCTAGAGCTGCTGCTTTTTGCAGATACTCAATGCAGCTCCTTGCTCCAAACAGATCTGGAGCATCCCCCGTCACTGCTCCTTCCAGCAGCATTCAGCTTCCTTCCCTCCCATAATCATTCCACACCCATGCCATCATGACTCGCTCTCCCATCCAGTTCCCCTACAGTCTGGCTGCTTTGTTATACAGGAGGTTTAAAGAAGTGGCCATTTATATGTCACGTCTGGTCTCCAGTCTCCTTCTCCATAAGCAGCTTTTGCCTAGGTCCCTAATCATCCATAATCTTCCTGCCTGATTAGCTGCTATCCTGCCAATTTGATGCTTTTCTTGAACATCCACTCCATCACTCCCTGCTTCTCTAACAGCCTGTGGAGAAAGAAATACTTTTCAATTTCCTTTTTCTTTTTTTTTGTTTCCCCTTAGTGTCTCTTGCTGGATCAACACTCTCCTCTTCATACTCGTAGCTCCAAATACAAAGCTTTATTTAGAATATTTATTAACTTCAGGAAAGGGAGTTAAACCTCTGAGCAGCTGCTATTATTTTTATTAGTAGTATTTTCTCTTTTTTTTAAGTTACAAAAACACTGACCCTAAGACAGTAGTTTCCCACAACATATAAACTAACATCAAAAAAAACCACAAACATTCCACGTTTTCTGAAATAAATACATCAGATCATCACCTGTGTCCCTTATCTTGGAATAGCTACCTATGCAATTTTGCTGATATTTATCTCCAGTGGTAGGACAGAAAATTTGCAGCACCCTTGTCTTGGGGGCACATAGTATTAGCCTGAATTTATGTGTGGCAACTGTTATGAAAGTTGATTTTGAAATGCAAAGCACACGAAATAAGCTAACTTTACATATCTGACAGCTACCTAACTTTTTAAAATCCAAAGCTTTGTTCAATTGATAAGACTCATTCATTTATAGAATTAACACAGTGGAACTAGGAGGTTGTCTTTATCTCCTTTCATCCATTGGTATGACTAAGACATTTTTACTAACATATGAAAAATATTTGCTTTTTCACAATCTCTCTGGTAGCTGACATGTTGGTATCTCAGCAACTCTGATCCCTGTAGAGGCCCTGAGATGCACTGTTCATCTTCAGTAGGCTTTCTATTTATTCTTTCTATTCTATTTCTATATTCTGTTTCTATTATTCTTTCTGTTTATAATTACTCTGTAAGAATCATATGCAATACTCCAGAACCACCATCACACTTCAAACGGTAGCAGTACAAAGGTGTCAAGAAAACAGGGATTTTAAATACTGTTTAAAAAAGAGAGATGAAAACTCAATTTTTTGATGAATGTTTTTTCTAGTCATGCTCACATTTGTTGCATGGCTGTTGCAGTTCTGAGTCACTGATCAGGACCCCACCAAGCTCTGTATGTTTGACAGGAGAACTAGGGACCACTAGCAAGCCATGAGATGTTGCCCGGTACTGTAGACAACCCTGTCAGAAATCTTCTGTCAGAGCAGTATTATCCTTGTCGTTAGACTGGGTAGAAGTGGCTTACAAAGTGTTTCATGTTGATGTACACATTCAAAAAATGCCTGGATTAGAATTAAAATTATATGAGATAATTCAGATTGTCTCTGAGGACAGGCAAACTCAGAAAGAAAATGTCTTTGAGCATAAAAATAATGGTACTCCTATGGGGTGAACGAGAAAACTGCTTGTCTATTTATTTGAATTGCATGGAGGAATCAAAGAAAAGCTGCAAAAGCTGCCAAGAAGAGAGAACCATGAACATGTGACAGAGATGGAAAAGTATTCTGCCTTTCTAACACCTTGCTACATAATGGAGCTTCACCTGGGTCACCAGACCAGGTGGGTAGACAAGGGCAAGTCCTATTTCCATTAAAATATGAGAGATTTTCAATTTGCATTTCACTGTGGAGTCCTGGTATTATGAAGTCTGTAAAGCTGCCATGCTTAAATGTTACCCTTTTCAAAAGGTGTTTTCCAAGTAAAAAGGCTTTCCTGAATTACTGCAACTAAGAAACTATAACTAACTATTTGGTTATACATATATATACACACACACAGAGTTAATATATATATGTTAAATACATTTGGTTATACATATAAATCTACACTCGAACTAAAATGCTATAACCAACAACGTTTTTGTAACCTAAGTTTGCCAGATACTTTGACTCTTAGTTTCTCTTCTGTATAAAAGCTGGTTTGTCCCAGACTTCAAATTGTATTTTTATAGAGTGCTATCATTTGCTCAGATATAGCTATCAAGTTTACAGGGATCAATTGATTTCATTATTGTCAAATTCTGTAAAAGAATAACATCCAGCAGATAAGAACACAATTATTTTTAATAATTTTAATAATGCAGTATAAATTGCAAGATGGATCTATAACTTTAATATATGTAACTTATAGATGTGGACTATTTGAATTTGTATTTAAAGATATTTGGATTTGTTTGGTCCAAAGCCGGAAAAGAGATTTATCAGTTCAAAGTAGGTATGTATAACCTGTATTAATAAACTATGAAATTGATTTGAAAATAAAAATTATAGCAATTAACATTAAAATCTTTACTTTCGAATGGAGTTTTTATTAATCTATTTAGAGCAAAGACAATCCATATTCATTTTCCAATCAAGGATACAGAGTTGAGTGGACTGGACATAATTTTTCCTTAATTCATTCAGAACAATGTCTACATGTGCATTTGGCAGAAGAATATCTTTTTTCAATGTAGGAAAGGAAGAAAAATGCTTACATATTTGTATCTCTGGAGTTCCCATAATTTATGGTAGGACCTGTTTGAAGACTGTTATTGATATTCTACATTCATACTTTTTGACAAGTTAGATGCCTTAGAAAAGTTTAAGCAATATGAAAGAAGGAAAATTCTTTTAAAGGAACAAAACTGGTATATTTTATTTTCAATATTACTCATTATCGCCATATCTGAGTGTCTAGAGAAAACAGTGAGAAAATTGCAATTGTGAGTTGCAGATAATATTTGACATATTTTATTTTCCATTTTGGTAAAGATGATCACCCCTAAACAGGTTCTTTAAAAAAAAATGAGATAAAAAGAAAATCGCTCCACTCAGGAAGATTCAGCGGTTTATAAACTTGCATGGAACAAGATACAACCCAAGTCCCAGGCTAACATTTTGTGTAATGGACCTATACAAGCAGGAGGATGACATGCTGCCCAACCTCAATGACAGACATACAATAGTATTGCTATCACTGCAACTGTATGTAGTGTTAATCAGGAGTCAAGCTTCAAACTCTCCAGAAAAACTTTGTTTAAATATCACAGTGGAGGAAAATATTCTGTGTTATTACCAGCAGAAATACATACATTTGCTACTAATTTAATGTATATTTTAAAATTAACTTCAAAGAAATCTTTGTTTTAAGGTGGAAGTAACAATAATCTTCAAAGAGGTTAATCAAGACTTTTGATCATTTTCTCCAGAATTCTGTCTCAAGGATACAGTTAAAATACCAAGTTCACCACAAAATAGTTAAAAAATCAGAAGTCAAACCATAGAAATTATAAATTATACAAGTGATAAAAAAACTCCAGTACTGTTTTAGGACATTTATTTTATTTGCTCACCATATTGGGTCACAGGTAATGTGCTCAAGGTCAGTTTTTCTGAACATAAAATGTTGAGAGAGCAGTTTTTATTTTTGCATTGGCTTGTTTTAAATAGAAGGTTAAATTCTAATGAATCACGCAGTAAGCCATATGGGCATGTGTGTGCATATTGTGTGCATATATATGTATAGATACATAAAACAATCAATCAGAAGGTGTATTAGAAAATTAGAGAAGATTATCATATTAGAAGCATTAACTGCAAATGTCTTTGACAAAGTCTGACATACTTTTCATTTAGTATCCAAACAGTCGTATCCAAAAGCAATAAGAAGGGCAAATTCTGCCTGAAATTCTGTATTAAATTAGGACAAAACCACAGAGTTAGAAGATCTATAACTTACAGCTTTCATATGGGAAGAGGTGATGTAGTTGAACACCTCTCAAATACTAGGAATAACTCTATTAGGAACAATCAATTAACATTTTCTCCCATGTATCTTTTTTCATACAATGTTCATCTTAAAGCCTTCAGTTAAACTCCATACTGGTTTAAGTTTACACTGTAAACATCCCATTGTTACTGGCTTAGAAACTGGCAGTTAATGTGCAGTAATCAATGTCCAAAGTAGACCCTTGTTACAAATCAGAATCAGAATCAGAATTACCAGGTTGGAAGGGACCTTCAAGATCATCGAGTCCAACCCATGCCCTACACCTTGACTAAACCATGTCACCAAGTGCCACATCCAATCTCTTTTTAAACACATCCAGGGATGGTGACTCCACCACCACCCTGGGCAGACCGTTCCAATATTTTATTATTCTTTCTGTGAAAAATTTCTTCCTAATATCCAACCTGTACCTTCCTTGGCGCAGTTTGAGACTGTGTCCTCTCGTTCTGTCAGTTGCTGCCTGGTGAAAGAGACCAACCCCCACCTGTCTACAACCTCCTTTCAGGAAGTTGTAGAGAGTGATAAGGTCACCTCTGAGTCTCCTTTTCTCCAGGCTAAACAACTCCAACTCTCTCAATCGCTCCTCACAGGGCTTGTGGTCCAAGCCCCTCACCAGCCTCATTGCCTTCCTTTGGATGCGCTCAATCATTTCCATGTCCTTCTTAAACTGAGGAGCCCAGAACTGGACACAGTACTCAAGGTGCGGCCTCACCAGTGCTGAGTACAGGGGAAGAATAACCTCCCTGTTTCTGCTGGCCACACCATTCCTAATGCAGGCTAGGATGCCATTGGCTTTCTTGGCCACCAGGGCACACTGCCGGCTCATATTCAGCTGGCCATCCACCAATACCCCCAGATCCCTTTCTGCCTGGATACTATCCAGCCACACTGTCCCCAGCTTGTAACATTGCAAAGGGTTTTTATGGCCAAAGTGTAGGACTTGGCACTTAGACTTATTAAATTTCATCTTATTGGATTCTGCCTATCTATCCCACCTATCCAGGTCTCTCTGCAGAGCCCTCCTTCCTTCCAAAAGATTGACACAAGCTCCCAGCTTAGTGTCATCTGCAAACTTATTGATGAATGACTCAATACCCTCATCCATGTAATCAATAAAAATATTGAACAACACCGGTCCCAGCACAGACCCCTGAGGGACACCACTGGTGACTGGTTGCCAGGTGGATGCAACACCGTTCACCATCACCCTCTGGGCCCGGCCATCCAGCCAGTTACTGACCCAGCAAAGAGTGCTCCTGTCCAAGCCGTGAGCTGCTAGCTTTTCCAGGAGTATGTTATGGGGGACAGTATCAAAAGCATTGCTGAAATCCAAATAGACAACATCCACAGCCCTTCCCACATCCACCAGGCAGGTCACCTGATTATAAAAGGAAATCAGGTTGGTCAAGCATGACCTACTCTTCATAAACCCATGCTGGCTGGGTCTAATACCCTGGCCATTTCTTAAGTGCTGCTTAATAGCACTCAGTATGAACTTTTCCATTAACTTTCCCGGCACTGAGGTCAGACTAACTGGCCTGTAATTACCAGGATCCTCCTCCTACCCTTTTTATAGATGGGCGTCACATTGGCCAGCTTTCAATCATCTGGAACTTCGCCAGTGAGCCACGACTGTTGGTAAATGATGGAGAGCAGCTTTGCAAGCTCATGGGCCATCTCCCTCATCACCCTGGGGTGGATCCCATCTGGTCCCATTGATTTGTAAATGTTCAGGTGCCTCAACAATTCTCTAGCTTCCTCTTCTTGAATAACAAGAGGACCATTCTGCTCCCTAACACCACCTACCAACCCCAAAGTACAGTTATCTTGAGGGCAAGGTGTCTTCCTACTGAAAACTGAGGCAAAAAAGGCATTAAGCACTTCTGCTTTCTCCTCATCTTTAGTTACTGAGTTTCCTGCCTCATCCAATAAGTAGCAAAGATCAGTCTTACCCTTCCTTTTACCATTGATATATTTATAAAAACTTTTTTTATTATTCTTTACGGAAGTTGCCAATTCAAGTTCAAACTGAGCTTTGGCCTCCCTAATTTTCTTTCTACATGCCCCACCAGCCTCCTTAAACACTCCCTGAGAAACCCTACCCTCCTTCCAAAGATAATACACCTTCTTTTTATTTCTAAGTTCCTTCATAACCTCAGTACCCATCCAGGCTGGACGCTTGCCTCGTCGACTCATCTTACGGCACACAGGAACAGACTTTTCCTGCGCCCTCAAGATCTCTGTTTTGAGGCACACCCATCTTTCCTGAACTCCTTTGTTTTCAAGGGCAGTTTTCCAAGGAACTCTCCGAATGAGTCTCTTAAACAGGCCAAAATCTGCCCTCCGGAAGTCCAAGGTATAGGTCTTATTGATGTTCCTCCTGATTTCCCTGAGTATTGAGAATTCTACAATTTCATGATCACTGTGCCCCAGGCAACCTCCAACCTCCACCTCACCCACCAGTCCATCTCTATTAGTGAACAACAGGTCTAACATAGACCCTTCCCTAGTAGTCTCGCTCATCAGCTGTGACAGAAAGTTATCCTCCACACACTCTAAAAACTTTCTGGACTGCCTTTTTTGAGCTGTATGAAATTCCCAACATATATCTGGTAGGTTGAAGTCGCCTACAAGAACAAGGGCTGAAGATCCAGAAACGTTCTCCAGTTGCTTATAAAACAAGTTGTCCACTTCTTCTTTCTGGTTGGGTGGACGATAACAGACCCCCAATAGGATATCAGCCTTACCGGCCTTCCCCTTGATTCTTACCCATAAACATTCAACTTCATCATCATTAATTTCAATACCTATAACATCTAAGACCTCCCTAATGTAAAGGGCCACCCCTCCACCCCTTCTCCCTTTTCTATCTCTTCTGAAGAGCTTATAGCCATCCAATACGATGTTCCAGCTATTTGACTCGTCCCACCACAATTCTGTGATGGCGACTACATCGTAGCTATATTGTTGCACCATGGCTTCCAGCTCTTCTTGTTTATTCCTCATACTACATGCATTAGTATACATGCACCTCATCTGGTCCACCGATTTCACCACCGACGCAGGCTGATTACCCTTGGACCTGCTTCCAGTCAGCCCAGCTGCATCCCCTTCCCCCTTCAAACCTAGTTTAAAGCCCTTTCAATGAGTTCTGCCAATTCATGAGCAAAAATTCTTCTACCCTTAACAGAGAGATGCAACCCACCCATGTCCAGTAGCCAGGTGCCGTAAAGGTTGTCCCATGGTCAACCCTTGAGTCACTTGTTAATAATGTGGGCTCTCCTGTTCCTTCCATTAAATTTTTCTACCACCAAAGGGATCGAGGAAAAGATCACTTGGGCTCCTGCCCTATCAACCACTTGACTCAGTGCCCTAAAGTCCCTTTTAATTGCCTTAACACTCCTCCTTTCAATCTCCTCACTGCCAGCCTGGAGTATCAGCAGTGGATAATAATCAGAGGGCCTAATCAACCCAGAAAGTCTCTCGGTGATCTCCCG
This sequence comes from Psittacula echo, assembly GCF_963264785.1. Classification (NCBI taxonomy): domain Eukaryota; kingdom Metazoa; phylum Chordata; class Aves; order Psittaciformes; family Psittacidae; genus Psittacula; species Psittacula echo. Next base: position 132,805,800 of record NC_137737.1, on the reverse strand, counting down.
TATCCGGGCCCCAGGGAGGCAGCAGACCTCCCTGTGGATTGGGTCCTGTCAGCATATGGGACCCTCTGTTCCCCTTAGAAGCGAGTCCCCCACTATGACTACCCTTCTTTTCTTTAATGGTGTGCCTACATTTTTCAGATACTTTTATATCAATATGTTGAGGTGAATAGAAGTGTGCGGAATATTCTAAGAAGCAAGCTCTCTTCATGTCTTTGCTTTGGGAATGTATTTGCAGAAATTAAATTCTGCTCTTTTAAGACCTTCAGAAATAAAAGATTAATTAAATGCACCTATATAGGCAAAATTCTGCATTCTTGCAGCGAGACATTTGGTAAGTGAATCCGTTCCTATATGTCGCCTTTGAAGGGGGTAGCATTTTCTTTTAACGTGAATGAAAAAAACAAAGTATGCCAAAACTTTCCCAGGCACAGATTCCACCACTGTACTTTGCCTCCCTAATTGGTCACTAGTGGGAAGAAGTAGACATTCAAACTCCTTCCCTGGAGGCTGTTGAGAGTTATCATTATTTAAAATTCAGTCATGGCCTCAGAGCAATACTTAATCCTGTATCAAAGCCATAAGGTTTTGAAAATTGGATGGCAGAAACGCTGACCATCAATGAGATTAAATGAAAAAAGTCTCCTTTCACAGTTTTCAGACATTAAATTAATTGGCCAATGATTAAATAAAAAGTGTCTAACAACAATCTTCTAACATATTTCAGAATGGAAATCCACTAGACTTGAAGTTGGCAACAGTAAAGGCCCAGCTTTGCCCTGTTTGTCTTAGTACAATGAGCTCAGGTGAAGGGCATCATTGGTATCCATACTTCAGCAGGTAGGTTTCTTCTGTCTAGATAAGAAAATCACAGACAGAGAACCATTTACTGTATAAAATACAGTTTAAGTGGTTCACACTGGGTCATTAAATCCCCCTAAAATAGATGCAATGGGTACTGTAATTATCACAGAGAGAGAAACTTAAAAGGGGGTGGTGCAGACCTCTGCTTTTGAGAATCACCAGATTCACAGTTCTATCCATTGCCACAGTTAAGGTGAGCATCCAGGGCATAGGAACACACCAAGCACAGACAAATCCACATACATGATGGAAAACCTGTACCACAGATGCTCCCAGTCCTTGATAGAAGGACTATGCATTACTGCATCTGGCAGCACGCCTACCACTGGGGCTTCACAGGATAAGAATTTTAAATTTAGTAAAAACTCCTTAGCTTTTGTCTGGGTTTGCTCCATGTGACTGGCACCCTTTCTGCAGACTAGGTGATCTTTAACTTCTGATTGAAGTTTATTTATACTAGTGCTTGCTTATAGAACCTTTACCATGAAATCAAATAAATAGCGACTTTACTGTCGTTTTCTTCTTTATTTTTTATATTACTTTATTTTTTTCTTTTTTGCCAGCTTTTTTCTTTTGCTCCCTTACATGATATAGATGAAGAGGGAAAACAACAGTTCTAATTCCCAAAATCAAATGTCAGAGCAAAATATGTTTCCAGCTGAATTCACTCTAATTCTTAGCAAAATTATTCCAGTTTACTTAAATTCCAAACCATTTCTTCCTGTTTGTATTTTTTTTAAATGCTTTTAACACAATGTCACTGCACAATAGTTTCTGTCTCTCACTCACACAGACACACAAACAAGTATCACTGGCTATAAACTGTGTGCAATGAAGATGTAATAAAGACAAATGTAGATTCTGTTTCCACGGTGCCTTTTATTTTTCCAGAAGACTGGTCTGCTGACATGCTGACTTACTAAGACATTTTATTTGAAATTATAGCTAACTTGTATTCACTGATTAAATTAAATTAATATTGTAGAGATAGTGCTATAAGTAAAAATATAATAAAGAATAATGCAGAATAAAAATATAATAAAGAATAATGCAGAACATTTTGTTGAACAAAACAAGTTTGAAAAACTCATCATATAAAGGAATTATCACTCCACTTTACGTTCTTAGAGTAATTGATGTTCAAACAAAAAAAAAAAAGCTCTTATGAGTTGTGCTTAGAAAATAAAATCTTCAAATCAACGTTGAAACCATTTCTGTTACCACTCAGAGATTACATGATATGCAAAAAGTGTATAATGCTATGGATGTAACAACAACATCAATTAATTTCACGTTTCTTTTCATTGCCTTTTACATGATCCTGAAACACTAACTAAATCAGACCTATTTGATTCCCAAGAAGAGCTGAGAAAGCATGAAAGGCTGGATGACTCCATTACCCACTGGTGAATTTGAAAATTACTTGGTAGCCCCAGCGTCAGAAGCTTTGACTCTTATCAGCTCTTTCCAACTATTTTGAGCCTATTATGGAACAAAGGTACTGCAAATACAAACAGTTTTTCAAGATCACAAACAGAACAATTTAGGTGAACAAACAGGGCACATACATTAACCTAATTTTGAAGAGATGAAAGTGGGCATCTAAGATAGCCCTCTAAGGCTGAAGTATCCCTGTTCTGCAGGGTTACATAGAACACTGCCTTTTTCTCTTACATCTCTCTTTTATCTTTATCTCTGACCTGATTCCTCCTCAGCCCCTGATCCTTCAGCCTAATTTGTTTGTCCTACTCCCTGATTAACCATTAGGGTGAGAAGCAGTCCATGTGCCAAGTGAAACCACCACGGCAGTTCTGGTGGCACTGTTGCATTCTGGTGGGCACTCACAACAGCAAGGGAAGCAACACAAGTCTCAAAACTGTAATCCTTTCAGAGCCCTCTCCTCAGGGCTTACTATCGACAAAGCAACAGCAAGTCAACCACAAAATACATGGCAATGATCCCCAGAGGCTTTCTGAGCTCCAGTCAGCCAGGACAGAGGGTCACACTCTCTCTTCTGACTACAGTCTTGTTTTATCCTCTTGCTACAGCATCCATATGACCAGCCAGGATAATTTTAACACCTTACTGGCTGTGTTTACCTTTCACTACCATATCACATAATATTTGGATATAAACTCAACAGGAGGAAATTGAAACTCAGTGGAATTTCTGATTGTGAAAACAATTTTTCAGCTCTAAAGGTTCATGGCAAACATTTTAATGTCCATAAAATTAGGGCTTTTGTTCCCATAGCTAAAATATAATAGAATATCAAAACAAAGGTTTTCCCAAGACAATAACTGAAAACATTTCCAATCTGGGTTTTCTGTATGCTGGCTGATTTATGAGGACCTCTTTACACAATCCCTGGCAATGTTTATCTGACCGGGTTACTGCCAAAAAATAAAACAATTTGGAACTGAGCACTCAGAACAACCCACTTTGCTATCTATTGCTATGCAACCTCCCACTGTAAGCATGGAGAAAAAAAAAAAAAATAAAATTGAGGCTTATCTGTATCACAGGACTTTTTATTTCCCCTCTAATTTCATTTTTCTTTAAAAGCAGTCACCAATTTAGGACCACCCCTTGGATCTGGCCCAGAGCCACATGACTCAGAAAACAGAATTTACAAATGCTATATAAGTTTCAGCACAAAATTGCAGTAGAAAAAATTCCATTTCATATTCTATAAAGGTTCTCCCTTTGGCTTGAAATGCTATGCCTATATTAGCTTAGCAACACAGTCCTGAGAAAGTTTCCTTACTTGTGACTACTCTAGAATAAAATAAGTAGACAAATTGCAAAACAACAAATTCCTTTGTGTTGCGATGTTCCTCTAGTACACTGTCAGAAGTCACTGAGAGCACACAGAAAAGAGTGCTTAGCTAAAATGAAGGGGGGTAGGTGGTGCTTATTTCTACACCAGACTAGCTATGATACAAAGTTCACACCAAATTGGAACACAGGCAAGCCCACATTCAGAGATGTAAGCAAGGCAAGTATAACAGTATAGGCATAGTCAATCATGCATGCAAATTACAACTGAGCCTCAAGGACAGAATAATAAACCATACAATCGTGTAACTTGTAGGCTAGAAAAAAACTTGCAGAGTAATAATTAATTCGTGCATCCATACAAGTAAGGCAAATCAAAAACTTGTTTTAGTCTAGTTTACAGTGACTTCTAACCTAATTATTATAATTTATTCCTCATAATGACAAAATTGAAGCTGATATGCACAAAGTTTTCTGTTTCTCTGGTGTTTTTCTCTGACTTGCTATGTGTTAGCATAGTGATTCACCAACCCCTAAATCATGTTATGACTCAAAGCATGGTGGTTGTCTATGAAGTTTTGCCTTTGGAGGGTCTGAACTGCCAGGGTCTATGTATCTAAGCCACTTACCTCCAGCAGATCAAGGTGCAGAGAACTCAAGTCAGCTGAAAGGTTGGTAGACAAAATAATTCCACACTACGAGTTTAGAGCAAAACACAGCCTTTACATAATTACATTAAAGCACCTCTAAAGAGAAGCTTAACCACCTGGTTATATAGCCATCATTCCAGTGGAGGTAGTATCCAGCCTGGAATTATGAGTTCAAGAGTCATATTTTCTAAATGTCAAAACCATAGTTTTTTAGCTGAGATACTTGCAAGCAAATAATAATAGAGTTGCCAAGTATGTAGACATGACCCAAACTGAAGACTGTAGTCCTAGAAATCAGGGTTCAACAGTTTCTAGGGTTTTTTTCATGAATGAATCAACAATATCCTTAAATATGAGTCAGGAATAAGGAGGGATCATTAAATGTTTTGATATTTTACCTCATTGGGTTTGCTGTGCACCAGCTTGACCTTACTTTTACGGCTGCTCTAAATTTCATTGCCCATCAAAGGTTTCTAAGGTGCTACTACAAATATTGGGAAGGACCATCCACATAGAATCGCAGAATGCTTTGGATTGGAAGGACCTTTAAAAATAATCTAGTAGAACCCTCTCTGCCATAGGGAGGGTCATCGTCCAATATATCAGGTTGCTCAAAGCCCTGTCCAACTTGACCTTTAACAACACAATGATGTGGCATCCACAACTTCTCTGAGCAACCTGTTCCAGAGTCTCCCTATCCTTGTAGTAAAAAATGCCTTCTTTATGTCCAATCTAAACCTACTCATACTGTGTTTCCCCAGCTGCTCTTGCCCACAGCATCATCAGAATGAAGAACTGTCCCTAGCTGCTTTATCTGCTCCCTCCCCATCAAACAAAATATGCAGAGAATGTAGTTTTGCAACAAGCTATTTGTGTACTTTCATCTAGCAATGTGGCAGCAACAAGGAAAGTTCCAATTGGACTACGTGTGCATACATTTATTCTCATGCAATATTCATGGCTAGCAGCAGACAGCTAACAGAAAGAGCAGTTAGGCTGTTATTACACTGGAACTGGAAATCTCTGCCAGGTACAAAGAACTTACTTAAACCATCACTCCAAATAAAACTGGAAAGGTCAAGCTGGTGCTGAGACAGCTTGCCTTACCAGGAACAGCCTCTTCTTTGTGTAACTGGTAATGGAGAAAAGTCGCCACATTCAGTCTGTAGGGACTCACTTATTAAATGGGTCAAAGGATACATATTTCAGAAGTTAGACTGGTGGCTATAAAGGGTGTATTTTCATTCTATAATAAACATGAGTTTGATGTTCACAGAAATAACACTGTCAGATTTGCCCTTTAGAACATTGATCCAGTACTGATAAACATCAGGAAGAGGCCAGAAGGCTGGCTGCTAGTACAAGCCATGGACATTGTTATCAAATTGCAGTGAAAACAAAATAACATGAATAAAGTAAGCCTGATAAACTCATAACACCAAATATTTTTCTCAGTAATACAGTACCTGCAAACAATCTGCACTGCTGCTCATAAGGAAAAACTAATTTTGATAATCTAAATATTTGCCTGCTAGTCCCAACTGATTTGTCAGTATCAGTGTTAATGTGCTAGAAATGGCAATGCAATGATTTTGAAAACACTTTTATGCTTCCTTCAATATCCCAAGCATCTCAGTTGCTGTCCCTGAACAAGAAAATCACATAATTACTTCTGCAAAGAGGCTTGTCATAATCCAGTGTTTAGTATGGACATCTTCTTTCTTTAGAATGTGAGTTCTGAAATGTTAAACTCAATTGGAAACAGCCAACAAATTCATACTTTTTCATCAAAAATGGTCTAGTGTTGACAAAATCACAGCTTGCCAATGCACCTCTTAGATTGATAAATGTAAATATGAAAGCTGAACAATGCAACTTTCCTAGCAAGCTTTTCATTTGTATAGCTTACCTCAAAGTCTCCATTCAGATTGTTTGGTCTTTTATATGAAATCGTCAAACATGAATTATTCAATTTTTCAGCACCAATTTCCCCTTGTTACACTACTTTCTCCTTCCAAGTTCTTTACCTCTCATAAAGTACTGAACCTCACGAGACCTAAATGTGATACAGCAAGTGAACTTTCCCATTATATAGTAAGGGTGAAGAAATGGATTCATACAACAGATATATGACTGGGCAATAAAAAAGAGTTTGAGATGAAATATGATTTATTTGTTTATGATCACAGTTTTTGCTCATGTTGGAACAGTTAGCAATAAGAAAAACTAAGACACAGAATAGCATAGCTTCATGGGACAAAGGGTATGGTAAAGCAGGGGTGAGAAGCAAAACCAAGTATCCCAATGTAAGAATACACTCTATGCAAAAAACCAAAAAATTCATTGACAAATCCTGTGTGGGCAGATGTCTTTGCCAGATTTACCTGTTTGAAGAGCTGCTGTTTAAAGCTGTATTAAAATTACATATCACCAAGGCTTGTCTTATGACCTTGAAGGCAAGAATCTCTTGCACAGCAATCATTCATGTGGCTAAGCTCTTCCCTTCCCTTCCCTTCCCTTCCCTTCCCTTCCCTTCCCTTCCCTTCCCTTCCCTTCCCTTCCCTTCCCTTCCCTTCCCCTTCCCCTTCCCCTTCCCCTTCCCCTTCCCCTTCCCCTTCCTTCCCTTCCCTAATGAGAAGCTATGGCATAGGACACAGCACAGTAGGCCGCATGTCATTGACTGAACAGACCTGGCTATTTTGTGGCTGTGTTTGAGGATCTGCCATAGCCCTGTGTTTGGCTCTTCAGGCACTGTGGAAGGAAAACCCAAAAAGTAGTGCTCTCTTTGATAAGTAGGACCTTACAGGTCAAGGTCAAGGATGTCTTTCCCAAGTTGTCTCGGAAGGTTAACCAACATTGTTCTGCACAGAAAGTTGTTCCTCTAAAGAAAAGAGCTGGCCCTGAAATCTGCATCCGTATGATGACAAAATGCCATTGAAATATAACATCTCTGGGGACAAGAAAACTTTGCTGATATCCTCGAACCCCAGAGAAGTGTACAAATTGGTTCACCCTTTGAAAAGAAGTGTATCCTACACAGCGAACTTTCTTTTCTCTATACACCCATTTCTAAGCTATCATGGAGATTACTAGGAAATTTAAGAGCAACCTCGCTTGAATCAACTGATTCTATTGGTAGAGATGGAAAAACAGTCACTGCAAAAAGATATACAAGAGAAAAAGCAGGAGAAACAATGCCTACTAAAGTGAAACAGCAGCAGTTAACTTATAGTTAAGGCTACTGCAACAGAAGAGGGAGCAACAGCAACCAAAGATTGCTGAGATCTCTGGAAAAAGTAGAGATATCAGCCATGCAAAGTCATATTTAGTTTTGAGTAGACTTTCGTCAGTATTTTGGTTGACTGTTTGCTCCGCCTCCCCATTCACTCCACATGCCTTGTTGCCACCACAACCTTTGTTGCAACTGTGTTACAAGTTGGACGAGTCATACAGCCCCTTCCACACCTGAAAACGCCTTACACTCATATAGTCTATTGAGATTGAAAGTGTCTTGTGTAAACTGACTGTTACTTTATGAACTACTTCACACAGGATAGCACTTAGGCACTAGCAGAGTATGTCTCTCCAAAGACACAGCGAAAAAGATTATAAAAAGCTCTTTTTCTTTCTTTTTTTCCTTTTTTTTTTTTTTTTTAGAATAAAAAGAACAAAAAAGGAGAAAAAAAAAAAAAACAGAAAAAAAAGAGTGTGTCCCGTCTACCTGCCTATATGAAAAATTTTATTACATTTCTTGAAATATGAACAAAATAAACTCACTGATAATAAGTGATGGTGCGAATCAAAGACAGGTAGATCTATTCATAAGAAGGGAGGAAACAGTCACATGAACCCCACAGAAAATCACATAATGCCAAAAGAAAAATACTTTGGTTAAACCAGCAAAGTGGAATTTAGGTTCAAAACGTTTTACAAATAATTAAAATATGACCTTGATCCTCAGTGGTACTCAAACATGCATCTTCCACTGGCAGTCCAAATTACTATGTGGTAGCTTTATTAGAAAAACAACACTGCTCACAAATTACCAAACATGTATCTCTGAATACCTTTTAGAATTAGCTTTCATGCTTGAGTGAACTATGCAATAGTTGATTTTACAAGAAATATAAAGCTATTCCCGAAAACTGCTGAACCTTTTTAATTCCACCAGCCAATACAATACAAGCAGCACACTATATAACAACTATTGCAGTCTGTATCTTCTTTATGTACAAGAGTCAACTTCTGTAAGAAAAATAATTGGGGAGTGCAGAAATATCTGTGCAATTACAAAAATATATTTATCTCAAGGATCTAATCCTGGCAACAGTCATACACAGGAGTAGTTTTGTACTAGTCTAAGAAGAGACAATGAATAAATTTAAATTACAACGAATAAATTTACAGCAAAAATTCCTGTGCAAGTCTTTCCAGGATCAGTTCCCAAATGTAAAAAGAAAACAGGTTAAGAGCTCAGGCAAAGCTGTTTTCTACATTTATATACTTCAGATTTGAATAAAATTACATTAAAATACATAATGTAACGTTAAAGATATATGAGGAAATTGAAAGAATTGCTTGGTTTTCCCCCCCTCCATCAGCTATCAAAAAAAGCAATTTGAAATTGCATAAAAAGAGAGATATTATCTGACCTGTAGGTGTTGTGAAAACTGTGCAGTGAAAATTAAAATACTAGTTTGTGCTGCAGCCATAAATTACTAAACTAATTATCTAGTAGCAGGCATAACTGAATCATTCAAAGGGGTAATTAGCAATCACACATAATGAGTACTGCTGCTATTTCTTGTCATACTGTATTTAGCTTCTGTGCAGCCTAGAGGAACTGAATTATTTCCTACCCTTCTCGGAGGGCATTACTGCTATATTGAGTGCATCAGCCCATATTATTACTCCTAGTAGCTTAATTCTTCACTGGACTGCACACTTCTGATTTCTCCTCCAGTTTTGCCTGAGCTTCTGGGTCCTTCTAAGGACTATTTCTATTGCATTCCTCTCCGTGAACATATGCTGCATCTTATAGATAGTTCCAGTTTTCTATAGAACTTGGGCATCATACACAGTGTAAAATGGAGGACTTGCATAAAACTGTGGATCTAGAAACCATAGAGGAGAGTGAGACTGTTAATGTTGACTTTTCAGATAAGAAGGTGGAAACCCATATATGCTGTTGATCAAAGGTAGCTTGGAGAAAACACATTTTTATTCTAGTGAGTTCAACACTCACACTTCACAACAAGGAAGAAAAACTACAGAAACCAAGCAAATGTTGCTATGATTTAGAAAAAAGATAGCTCAGAGAATCTAGATTCCTCCGTTAATACACTCTCTTTGGGGCCTGTTTTATCTTCCTCTTAACAAAAGTTTATTTTCAGCCAGACAATGTCTTATTGCTATAAGCTTCAGTTTACTGACTGCCTCTTATTGTACATGCACATACTCAAGAATACATATACATCACAGAATTTAGTAGAACATCTTTTTTATGAATGCCAGATTCAACTGATATCCCTGCATTTCTACAGCATAGTTCAAGGACCATCTAGTATTATGCTCTTTGTTTAAAAACATGTTAACAAGAAAGAATTAGTAAACAGTTGGGTTAAGGCAGATGTCCAGAAACAAGTTTCAAATGGATCACAAATTAAATTTGTGACTACACTTGTATCAATTCTTCTCACTGGAAATTTTTTTTTGAATTTGTGCAGCCATGAAAGTCAAGCCCTTATTCTCACTCCAATTACACTTTTATGTAATCATTCCATGGAATGATTTATAGCATTCTTCTTTGATGTCAAGTGGTCACTTTGAAAGCTAATATTCTTTCAGGAAATATGAAGCTCCTTGTTTTCTTTTTGATTCATCTCCTCACTTTGTCCTGCCTTCTCTTTTTGTTATCAAAAGGAGAATTAGGGCATTCTGATTCAAAATGCACACACACGCTTTTCCACTTCAATCTCCTAAAAACTCTCAAAAGTCTTGATCAAAGAACTTCCTAAGATCTGAGTTCTGCAAACATTGTCTGCTTCACTGAAATTGGTGAGAATAGGACCATTCCCACAAGCACATCTTGCAAGGCTGGCCTTGAGGAAATGGAGGTAGAGTGTTAACATTCACTAACTGCATTCAGATTTCCTCTTTCTTGGCATTTGATGCTTCCTCATTATCAGCTCTTCCATATCTCTGGCAACTGATGTGTTTCTACTATTTAAAATCTACATGTGTTCACATTCAGTGAGTATGAAGATTTATTCAGTCCATATTTTCCTTTATCGGACATGTTTTCTATTAAAATTATTTTCATTTTGGTCAAGTGATCCTAGATTTCATACTTGACAGCTACATCATAACACACTGTTAATCAATAGCTATTTTCCCCCACTTGAATTTATTTATTTGAAAACATCAGTCTTGACTGCACTAAGAAGAAACACAATTTAAAATTAGACAAATAGTATTCTAAAACAAAATAAAAATAAAAAGGTGTTATATACACACTTATTCACAAGATGTCTACACACAAACACACACCCACCAAAATCCACCAAAGTTAACAAAGTTTTTATGCTTTAACCATCTTGCATGTTAGAGAAGCAAGCTAATACATAAATATTCTAGAATGCGGAGATATAAATGAGCTCTAGTTCTATTCCTTTGGTTTCACCAGAACTCTGTGAGCCTTGACCAACACCTCTGCATCCAGTCTGGTCCTGCTGGCAGGATACTCTCCCTTAATTGTTCTGTTGCCTATGGCCTCTCTTAATTCTGGAAAGTATGAAATTACGATGGATTATTGCACTCTGGATGCATTTTTGTATAAAGCAGCTAGAGAGCACATAAATGGAAGTAGATGTTTGTTCTTAAATATTGTTCCTAAGTGTGAACTTCATTTTATATACTATCATTTAAAGCACAGCTGTAAACTTTATTCGAATATCAAATTGAACTTTGAGATTCATTAAGATCAATGAACAAGATAAATACCTCTTGCTTTCCGTTTCCACAATGCTAGCAGTTGTGCTTCTAACCTGACATGGAACTGGGCAAAATCCCATGTTGGACTCACAGGTTCTCTTACCCATATTCTATGCCATCACAATGACAGCAAAATCTCTGTGACAAAACTAGGTGTCTTAATTGCCAAGGTTATAATCTGATCAGTCATTAAATATTATTGCAATCACTGACCACACAGGTAAGCATTTTCTCATATTTTCCCATCCATTTAATTATTTTTTACATAACTGTATAAACCTCAGGTGATAAGGTACTCAAACAAACACTATCTTTTTGGTGTTTCGACATCCAAGAGCTTTGGGTACATGAAAACTGAGATTTGATTGCTTTAAGAGCAACATACCATAACTTGGAAGTGTAATTCCTACTACATGAAGTTCCAACTGGGTTTTAAATCTTTGGGTGGGAAAAAAAAGAAAACAACCAAGCAGAACTGATATTTTTTCAGACACATCTAGTTCTGTCCCATTGCTTTCTGGGAGAGGAAGAAAACCATATTCTTCTTTGAAGAGGATTGAAAGTCTTGGAGATAGAGTTCTTGAGTTATCCTATACTGAGTCTTGAGGCATACATTATATATGTTTACAGGAGAAGGTTCTTATGGAACAGAGGTCAGATAAAAGGACCACAAATTTACTCTTTGAATTTAAAGTGACTGACAGAAAACAATGTTAGTTTGTAAAAGTTTTGAATACCTTGATGGCAGATTTTAGGACACATTTTTTGAGTTATAGAGTTACTGTAGAAATATTTTCTAAATGTCATCAGGTTTTATTCTTTGTCTAAAACTGGCACATGTCACATATGGTTTATCTCCCAGCACAGCAAAATAATGAAAGCAACAACAAAAGACACTTTTAGAAGCACACTTTCAAAAAGTATCTGAATTCCTAAGGTCCATTCTGGACTAAACTGGGCTACACGATTGCTCCTGAAAGAGAATTCCTCCTAGGTTTTAAATATGTACTTCTAGTAACAAATACATAAGGCAGAAATTGTGCCCTCAGGTACATTTCAGCAGCTGGAGTTCAGTACATGTTTTGAAGGCAGACTTTGCCCTTAAGAAGTAAAATAAAGGACAGTCTCATAACCTTCAAGGGAGTCACACCCTCTTGTTTAGCATGACACCAAGGGGTCATGGTAAGAAAGCTGAGAGAGCAGCAGCTGCATCTAGTAGATTAGAATCCAGCTTGTTAAAGTAAAATATTTTTAAGATACATAGTGCATATAACATAAAATTCAAAAAAACTTTTCTCCAGTTCTTCAGATAAAGCTGATAAATTTCCTTTCCTATACTGGAGGTAAATAGAACTTATTTTATTCATTGTGCACTGCTTATACTTTCTGAGTTAGTAAAAAAAGATTATGAATCACATTTTCAGCTATAAAGTATATTAGCTTTTGAATCTATAGCAATTAACCATTGTTCTTAATGCTATTTCTACTTTGAAAATGTGTAAGTGGCTTAAAATATCGGGGTTTTCCACAATGTTTTGTTTCAGAATAATTTAAGGAGGCTGTTCTCCCAAAGTGGTCTAGAAATTACCACCATCCCACCAACCTTTCATATTCTCAGCATCAGAATACAATATTTTTTATGAAAAATCTCTGAAGTTTCTAACTTTGTGTTCCTTCCAGCACTGTAAATGTGCCCTTTTCTAGTCTGGTTTTAAAATCTTAATACATAGAAATCATCTATTGTATTTAGAAATGAAGATTCACACATATTCCATATAAAATCTCATTTGATTTGCTTTCAAGTCCTGCTTAAACAAAATATACCAATTTATTTGCTACTTATATTTTAATCTGCAGAAAGAAACAGAAAAGCTTGTCTGAAGACTTCAGTTATTATCATTTTATGATAAACGCTACATTTACTTTAGAATATGCCTACACCTAACTCTGAACTCAATTATTGTTATTATTCCAAATATCATGATGGCAGCATTGCTTCAAATATTGACATCTGCTTTCTCAAGTTCAGCATTTGACTACACATTCATTTGGTTGAACAACTAACTTTCAAAAGCTGCAATGTATCCATTTTCTAATGACAACATGCAGAAGTATCAGGCACTGCAAGAAAGCTCACTCGCTATTCTTTGAAACATTTTTTTCAGCACCATTTCCAGTTTCAAAATACTTCAAAGAAAATGTCTTTGTGTACCTGCTCCATTTCAAAATAGCCAATCATAATAAAAAAGAGACACAAATGCTTTAATCTCTTAAAGTCTGATTAGCATCTGATTTCACAGCATTTTTTTTTCAGGTTTTAGAAAGTAAATACTCACTTCATACGCATTTGCACTAAATACAAAGCAAAGACTCAGAAACAAAGTTAGTAAGGCTTCTAAATACAAATAATTATTGCATATTTGTTCAGTAGAACCTCAGATGCACATTCTTCTAGTGAAAGCATGTCCTGGGTTCAGCAGTAGCAGTCATTTTTAGTCCTTCTTAGTAGCTGGTGCAGTGCTGTGTTTTTGACTTTGGCCTGGGAACAACGCTGATAACACCGATGTTTTTATTTACTGCTCAAATGTTTAGTCTGACCAAAGGCTTTCTGAGTGTCTTTCTCTGCCAGTGGTGAAGGGAAGCCGGAAGGAAGCAGAGACAGGACACATGACCCAAACTAGCCAAAGAGGTATTCCATACCACAACAAATATCACTTCTTCCATCTTCCGGTGATGATGTGGGATTGAATGGGAAAATTCAGTCCGTAAACAATTGGCTACGAGACTGGTGCTGCAGGCAGGGCTTTGGGTTCTTTGATAACGGCTGGTTTTATAAGGCTCCAGTCTGGATAATGGCACGTGGGAAAGGTTTAACTCACAGAGGCAAAAGGATGCTGGGGCATGAATTAGCAGGGCTCATTTGGAGAGCTTTAAACTAGATTCGAAGGGGGATGGGGTTGTAACTGGGCTTGCCCCAGTGGGGCAGCACTCTAGGATTGATGAAGACCGGGAGGCCTCCTATAATCCTAGGGTGAAATTGGTGAGCTCAGCTCCCTCCTTGAAATGCCTGTACACCAATGCGTGCAGCATGGGAAATAAGCAGGAGGAGTTGGAGACCTGTGTTAAGTCAGGAGATTATGATCTGGTGGCAATTACAGAGACGTGGTGGGACAGCTCGCATGACTGGAATATACTCATGGAGGGCTATGTCCTTTTCAGGAAAGACAGGCCAGCCAGGCGGGGTGGTGGGGTTGCTCTTTATGTGCGAGAGCAGCTGCAATGTACTGAGCTCTGTCCAGGAACAGGGGATGAGCGAGTTGAGAGTCTGTGGGTGAGAATTAAGGGGCAGGCTGGCAGGGGCGATACTGTTGTGGGTGTCTGTTACAGGCCACCAGATCAGGGTGAGGAAGTTGACGAGGCCTTCTACAGGCAGCTGAGAGTGGCCTCACAGTCACAGGACGTGGTTGTCGTGGGGGATTTTAATTTCCCTGATGTTTGCTGGAAGGACTACTCAGCAAGCCAGCCACAGTCCAGGAGGTTCCTCCAGCGTATGGATGATAACTTCCTCATGCAAATGGTGGATGAGCCAACCAGGAGAGGAGCGCTGCTGGATCTCATCCTCACTAACAAAGAGGGTCTGGTCGAAGCAGTAAGGGTTGAGGGCTGCCTTGGTTGCAGCGACCACGAGATGGTGGAATTCAGGATCTTGTGTGGTAGGACCAGTAGAATAGCAAGTAGAATTGCAACCCTGGACTTCAGCAGGGCAAACTTTGGCCTTTTCAAGCAATTGCTAGGGGAAGTCCCATGGGCAAGGCTGCTTGAAGGTAAAGGGGCCCAAGATAGTTGGTTGACATTCAAGAATTGCTTATTCCAAGCTCAAGAGCAGAGCATCCCGACACGTAGGAAGTCAAGGAAGAGGGCCAGGAGACCTGCGTGGCTGAATAAGGAACTGCTGGGTATGCTCAAGTGGAAGAGGAGAGTTTATAGGTCATGGAAGGAGGGGCTGGCCACTCGGGAGGAATATAAGGCTGCTGCTAGAGGATGTAGGAAGGCAGCTAGGATGGCTAAGGCCTCCTTAGAATTAAATCTGGCGAGAGGGGTCAAGGACAACAGAAAGAGCTTTTTCAAATACATAGCTGATAAAACTAACACCAGAGGCAAGGTAGGCCCACTGGTGAATGGGATGGGTGCCCTGGTGACAGAAGATACTGAGATGGCAGAGTTATTGAATGCCTTCTTTGTGTCAGTCTACTCTGCCGGAGGCAGTCCTGAAGAACCCTGTACTCCTGAGACCTCAGATGAAGTCAGGTCACTGGAGCGGTTTGCCTTAGTCGATGAGGAATGGGTTAGGGACCAGTTGATCAATCTGGACATCCATAAATCCATGGGTCCAGATGGGATGCACCCGCGGGTGCTGAGGGAACTGGCGGAAGTCATTGCTAGACCACTCTCCATCATCTTTACCAAGTCTTGGGAAATGGGAGAGGTGCCTGAGGACTGGAGGAAAGCAAATGTCACTCCAGTCTTCAAAAAGGGCAAGAAGGAGGACCCGGGTAACTATAGACTGGTCAGCCTCACCTCCATCCCTGGGACAGTGACGGAACACCTTATCTTTGATGCCATCTTAAGGCATGTCAAGGATAAGAGGGTTATGAGGGGCAGTCAACATGGCTTTACCGAGGGGCAGTCAACATGGCTTTACCAAGGGGAAGTCATGCTTGACCAACCTCATAGCCTTTTATGAGGAAATAACACGGTGGATGGATGATGGCAGAGCGGTGGATGTGGTCTACCTTGACTTCAGCAAAGCATTTGACACAGTCTCCCACAGCATCCTCATAGCTAAATTGAGGAAGTGTGGTCTGAATGATCAGGTGGTGAGGTGGACTGCAAACTGGCTGAAGGACAGAAGCCAGAGAGTTGTAGTCTATGGGGCGGAGTCTAGTTGGAGGCCTGTATCTAGTGGAGTGCCTCAAGGGTCAGTATTGGGACCAGTATTATTTAATATATTCATCAATGATTTAGATGAGGGAATTGAGTGTACTGTCAGCAAGTTTGCTGATGACACTAAGCTGGGAGGAGTGGCTGACATGCCAGAAGGCTGTGCTGCCATCCAGCGAGACCTGGACAGGCTGGAGAGTTGGGCAGGGAGAAACTTGATGAAATATAACAAGGGAAAGTGTAGAGTCCTGCATCTGGGCAGGAACAACCCCAGGTTCCAATATAGGTTGGGGAACGACCTGTTAGAGAGTAGTGTAGGGGAGAGGGACCTGGGGGTCCTAGTGGACGGCAGGATGACCATGAGCCAACACTGTGCCCTTGTGGCCAAGAAGGCCAATGGCATCCTGGGGTGTATTAGAAGGGGGGTGGTCAGTAGGTCGAGAGAGGTCCTCCTTCCCCTCTACTCTGCCCTGGTGAGACCGCATCTGGAATATTGTGTCCAGTTCTGGGCCCCTCAGTTCAAGAAGGACAGGGAACTGCTGGAGAGAGTCCAGCGCAGGGCGACAAAGATGATTAAGGGAGTGGAGCATCTCCCTTATGAGGAAAGGCTGAGGGAGCTGGGTCTCTACAGCTTGGAGAAGAGGAGACTGAGAGGTGACCTTATTAGTGTATATAAATATATAAAGGGGGAGTGTCATGAGGATGGAGCCAGGCTCTTCTCAATGGCAAACAATGATAAGACAAGGGGTAATGGGTATAAACTGGAACACAAGAGGTTCCACTTAAACTTGAGAAGAAACTTCTTCTCAGTGAGGGTGACAGAACACTGGAACAGGCTGCCCAGGGAGGTTGTGGAGTCTCCTTCTCTGGAGACATTCAAAACCCGCCTGGACACATTCCTGTGTAATCTTATCTAGGTGTTCCTGCTCTGGCAGTGGGATTGGACTAGATGATCTTTTGAGGTCCCTTCCAATCTCTAACATACTGTGATACTGTGATACTGTGATACGTCATGCCCAGGATGTGACCGAGACTTATCCGGAAGGGCTGGTTCACTGCTCTGTCGGGCTGGGTATCAACGGGTGATATTGTATTCTCTTCCCCTGTTATTTCCCTTACCATTTTTATTATTGGTGGTAGCAGTAGTGATTTGTGTTATACCTTAGTTACTGGGCTGTTCTTATCTCAACCCGTGGGAGTTACATTCTTTCAATTCACTTCCCCATCCCTTTGGGAGTGGGGGTTGGGGAAGAAAGGGGGGGAGTGAGAGAGAGAGCTGAGTGGCTGTCTTACAGCCTGGGCTTAAACCATGACAAAACATAAGCAAAATGATACTGCAAAAACAAAACAGAAGTAACATTTGTTTTGATGGGGTTTTTTTGTAGTTTTTTTGGTTGGTTGGTTGGTTGGTTGGTTTGCCTTGGTTTTTGTTTGTTTGGGGTTTTTTTAGTATATTCCATAGAAGAAAAGACAGCATTGCAATTAAAGTAGAGCACATGCCCCTAAAAGGAGAACTGTTCACAGCTAACTTTACTAGTTTGCAAAATTTGTTATTATGATCAGGACAAGAATTATCAAGCCTTTTGTGCCAGGGATTTTTGACAAAAACCTATTTCAAACAGTTAGACAAAACCAGAACAATATTCACAGAAACACCATTGAATAGCTTTGACCTACTTATGTACTGACGTTCAGCAAACTACTGCATTTCAGTGGCCACCTGCCTTGATGGGATCTATGGCTTCCCTGTTTAGGTTTAGCACAAACTTATCAGAAATTTGCAACATCAACATACCACTGTACAATTTCTTCCCATATCTCTGCTTTCCTTTTACATTAAAAGCTCTCCACAGAGGGTCAAAGATTGCACAAGCAAGCTATTTTCAGAGAAGCTAGTCTGGCATAAATCAAGGAAGCAGTTTCCAAGACAGTAAGGCTTGCTGGCAGAGATAACAGTCTCATATCCCGTGTAACATGTCTACCATAGGCAAATATCATGGTGTTAAAGCTTTTGAAGACAAGTGTTACAATGGCTGTCTGCAGCACTGAGTGCTGACAAGAAAAAAAAACAAAAAACAAACAAACAAAAAAAAAAAAAAGGAAGAAAAATCCAAATATTTTCCTAAGTAATTAAAGTAAAAAATCAACAGCAGGCAATTATACTTTTATTAATGGAGTTAGACTACCCTAAAACACTAGACAACTTCTGTCTTGGAAAGATATATTGCAAGCTTATTTCTGATAAAGGGAAAAGTGTTCAGAAGTCTTCTTCTGAAAAAAGCATTTGTATACAACTTGACCTACCCAAAGTTTTGAAAATGATGGATTGTACTTGACTATAACCTCAGAATCCTGTCTACAGTGGATATTTCAATGCTCATAACAATAGCCCTTAGATTAGACATAAAAAAAGAATATCTAAAGAGTAGCTATTGTTAGAACTTAGGTTTAATTTTGCAGAATGTTCAAGTGTCAGATTCAAGAAGCTGAAAAAGATGCTTCATTACAAATTGCAGGCCATTGCATTTAGTAGTTATGGAATAAAACAATATGGATGAAAAATCAACTGCTACATCAGTGTAAGTTTGATTTATAAGGAGTGAGAGTAAAAACATCATATATCTATGACCTTTAATTAGACAACTGGGAATTGGTATGCATAAAAGATAGACACACTTGCAAGATGGCATTCTTCATTCCACCCCCACATATACAAACAAACATATGTATACATATAAACTTAATACTGCAGCATTCTACAGAACTACATTGAAGTTTCTGGGGTTTTTTTGTTTATTTGTATAGTTGGTTGGTTGGTTATTTTTTTTTAATAACTAACTCTATGATAATATATAAGGGAAGTTTCAAAGGAGCAGATAGCATGACTAAGGCTGAAAAACATCTGAAGAATTGTTCTCCAAAACAAATTGACTGCTTTCATTTTCCATCTCTGACCAAATCACTACAGTTTAATTTAAATAAATGGAAAAATAGAAAGAGGAGGAATATTTATAAAAATTAATATACTAACCACAATTCTCAGAAGTTTGCCACTTAGTAATATGCAAATCACAGGATATTGTATACACACAGTTTATTGGAAAATTATGACATTTGAATTATTGAAATTTTCCTCCTTTCATGAGCCATTGACAATCACAGGCTTTTTAAATAAAAATCTTACTGATGTTTTCATGACTCATGACTGAAAGGAAATATCTACAAGTTGAAACTTCGAAAAAGTAGCAGTTTAGTGTTTCACAATTTGAGAATCCCAAGTCCAGATGAGGGCCACGAGGATGATTAGGGGAGTGGAGCACCTCCCGTATGAAGATAGGCTGAGAAAGTTGGGGCTGTTCAGCTTGGAGAAGAGAAGGCTATGTGGAGACCTCATAGCAGCCTTCCAGTATCTGAAGGGGGCCTACAAGGATGCTAAGGAGGGACTCTTCATCAGGGACTGTAGTGAGAGGACAAGGGGTAACGGGTTCAAACGTAAACAGGGGAAGTTTAGATTGGATATAAGGATGAAGTTCTTTACTGTTAGGGTGGTGAGGCACTGGAATGGGTTGCCCAGGGAGGTTGTGAGTGCTCCATCCCTGGCAGTGTTCAAGGCCAGGTTGGATGAGGCCTTGGGTGGCATGGTTTAGTGTGAGGTGTACCTGGCCATGGCAGGGGGGTTGGAACTAGATGATCTTAAGGTCCTTTCCAACCCTAACTATTCTATGATTCTACGATTTTTTGTGTTGAAGTCCAGAAAAAAATGCAGTTTTGCCTCATACTAATTAATTTTTTCTAGTCTTATGTTAAGCAGAACATACACATCATTGATGAAGGTGAATATTCATGCCTGACTCCTGTTTGGGATGACCTACAGAGCTTTTTTTACTCCCTGTTTGGTTTTATCCATAACTGTACACCAAATATGCAGAAGATTCACCTTTCCCCACCTAGCATTTCTAGTCATATGTTAAAGCAAGCAGAAAGCCTTATGGCACTAGATAATATTCAATTTACAAACTCTTGCTATTTCTATTTACTGGGAGAGTTTATCTGTTACTTCGAACAGGAAAATTCCACCAGGTTATATTTCTGATGCATGTTTCATGTGGCATTTAAGTTACAGATTTCCTCCAGAACAACACTAGCAGAACTTCAGCAACCTAAAGTCCAAGGAGTAGTTTGTAACAGAGTAAAAGTTATATGTGTTTTAAAGCACTGAATGAGCTTATGAGAACATAGATTAGTTAAAAAACATCATATGCCAACTACAAAGCAGTTTTGAAGGCCATTGTTATTATTACTAATAGTAGTATTTTGAAATCATGCAGTAGAAAAACATGTAGGTCAGTATCACATAGCAGAAATTAACACAATCTTAGAAGAAGTCAGCCTCTCTACAAAGGGGACAATTCTGAAATCACATACTGCAGACATCACTGTAGTCACAGCTAAAAGTCATATGTGGATTTTTCCACTCAGAGTAAGCGCAACACTTTGAGAAGTGCAAAACAAGCACTTTGAGAAGGGTAAGATGTCACTCATTCAATGTTTATAGAATCACAAACTAAGCAGAGAAGAGTAAATATTACAGGATAAGTTTAAAGTCTGTTAGCTTTTTGACCATTCTAACAATGATCACTACTCCCAGGTTACTTAAGGACTTAGAATAGCTGCAGTCTTCCAGAAACAAGTCAGTGGGTTAAAGTTACCTTTAAATAACAGAGCAAATAGTTCACTGCATTATTTCATCTGACTCTCTTTTGCTCTTTTGCTCCCTTTTACATGAAGACAGCTCCTCCCCTCTCCCCCTCCAGCAGAAGATATACCAAATCCTCAGAACTGTAAAAATTAGCAGCCTCCCAGCCTCATATACCGATTGCATACCAATTAGCTTACATAGCTAGAACTCACTGGTAATCAATACAGTAGCTTGCTTTTCTAGAAAAGTTGTTCTATTTTCTATGGGATTAAAGCCAAGTATATGACCTAATGCCCAGTAATAGACAGACTGACCCTTCCTTTTCTTCCTCTTCTCAGCTCCAGATAATATAGTCTATTACTTAATATTAATCACAGAATATCAAAATAATGTTACTTCTATACATTAATATTTACTTCTTAATTTAACTTTTTTTGATCATAACAGAGACGGACTTATTTTTAAAGATTATGTAGGAAGTGGGAAGGGCAAGCTGAGTAAAGCATTCTAATGAGGATTCATAGAGTATTATTGGCATTAGGCCCTAAATCTTTATATTGAAAAAAAAAGAAACTATGAAGTAATGGTCTGAAAGCTTTGTTCCGTTGAGATCAACACAAAGGCCTCAGCAGACATGGAAATGAATATTCAATAAAGAACCAAGCACTGAAATCTTAACATCTGAAACTAACTATTAGGAAGTTTTTGCTATGGATTATAACAGAGTTGGAACCCATTATAGAAGCTCTAAAACCCCCAATATTAATATACTAAGCAATATTTTCCAAGTTATACCCTTAGAACTTTAAAGTCTGATGATCTCATTTACTCTTCACATCAGAACTAGAGACCATCTAAAACCTATATATGACCAAATAGGCCCAATTGAGAATTAAATAATTTTGTAAAACATAAAATAGCTCAGATGAATGCCTGTGGTCTCTTTATATCATGGTTTGAAAAGGACTTCTGAAAATGTGCAGAAATGTCAGGTACTTTAATGTTTCAGAGGGGTTCTGTTTGGTTTGTTGGAAAGGAAAACTTCTTATAAATATACAGAATCACTTATTAAGACATAAACCAAGACAGCAAGTATGTTTCAGTAGTGAAAAAAGAGCATAGAATAGGATTCCTCCATGCATTTTCTCATCTGTATTAAAAGTTTATTTCAAGTGCTCTTTTTACAGATAATATGAATCAGAAATTCAAGTTATTTTTATATTTCTTATTTGAAGGCACATGAAATAATTTAGTAATTCAACTGCTTGTATTGAATCAAATCAAGTTTCTATCACATTCGTGCAAACTTGATACCTTCAAAGTATCCGAAGTTCTTTAAATCCTGGATGAAACACTACACATTAAGTCATATTTACGCAGTTCCATATATAAGTAAACAAAATCAAACCAAGAAACAAAATCTGCAAATCATACTTGTTGAACAATCAAGTAGCAAACTCATAGAAAAATAGTACCTTGAAGTTATTAACAATCTGTGCTCAGGACCCAAGTTCAAGTTCAGTGGAGGGCTGGAGTAACAACTCAACCAACCTTCTCTTACTCATACCTTTCCCTGCCTCCCAGAAAAAACAAGGGCATTTACAGTCAAAATATTTTCAAGTGAACATTAGCAAGTTTGAATAACACTTCAGCAAAGTTATTGCTAATTTATAAATATTCCATTTCATAAATGAAACTTTGCCTACAAATTATAAGTAAGTCTGTTCCTTCAAGCCCTCCACCTTTCTGTACTCCTTCACACTATGCCAGTGGACGCTACTGGCAAGTCTGAGAAGCTCCTGCATCAGTATTGGTTTCACTACTGTACTTTAGATACTTCAAAACTGTTCAGGATAATGACCTGCTACACACTACCCCTTGTTCATGCATACCTATATCTTTCTTGTAATGGACATAAACCACAATGAGCCTAAACACTGTACCGAATAATTTTTTCACTTGTTTGGACTTATAATACTTTTCACCATCCCCCGGAGTCCCTTGGCTGAAGGCTCAGACTTTGACTACCTGTTCACAAGAGCACAGAACACTTAAAAAAGAAGCGTTTAGCAGATCATGATGGAGCTAGACTTACTTTTCCCTAATTTGCCAAAATTGAGTGGATACAGTAAACACTCACACTAAAGACAGCAAACCCTGGCCAAGCAAGGAATTTCCATAAGGAGACTACATTCTAATTCTCAACACCATCTTAATCTGAGTAACTGAAACATTCTCAGAAAGAATGTACTTCATTATCATATTTATGGCTTCTAGAAAAAATATGCAGTAACGTCTCTCAGAGTTGTAACTTCACAAAAGCTTTTTAGCATATAGGAAAGGAGCAACAAAATAAAAAAAAACCCAAAACCAAACATCTGAAGCCCACAGAGATACCTAAATGCATGCTTTCACAGAATATGAAAAGTATGAGTCATGAATACCTGGATTTAACACAACAGACACTCATATTCTAGAGAGATGGTTGCTCTCACAGTCTACAGGGGCACTTGCTACTTAATGTATTCCATCTCCTCACACAGTAAAGGAAGTGACAGCATCCAAAAGAACAACTAAATTACAGAGTTCTGCTTAAAACACAGCAAATGTATGCTAAGGTATGAGTTTACTTGTTTTACGGCATCTATCCTGGGTTCAGTAGTACAAGTCATTTTTTCTTCTTAGTAGCTGGTGCAGTGCTGTGTTCTTGACTTTCAGACTGGGGATAGCGCTGATAACACCGATGTTTTCAGTTGCTGCTCAGTAATGTTTACTCTGGCCAAGGACTTTCTGAGTCTCATGCTCTGCCAGGGAGGAGGGGAAGCCAGGAGGAAGCAGACAGGACACATGACCCAAACTAGCCAAAGAGGTATTCCATACCACAACACATCATGCCTACTATATAAACTGGGGGCAATTACCCGGAAGGGCTAGATCACTGCTTGAGTTGGGCTGGGTATTGGTCGGCAGGTGATGAGCAGTTGTATTCTCTTCCCTTGTTATTTCCCTTACCATTATTATTATTGGTGGTAGCAGTAGTGGTTTGTGTTATACCTTAGTTACTGGACTGTTCTTATCTCAACCTGTGGGAGTTACATTCTTTTGATTCTCCTCCCCATCCCTCCAGGAGCGGGGGGAGGAAGGGGTGGGAAGTGAGTGAACGGCTGCATGGTTTCTGGGTTGCCAGCTGGGCTTAAACCACGACAGCATCACAATTTTAAAAGAAAAAAAAACAACCCCAAACGAACCAAAACACCTTCAAGAAGCTAGTTCAGCATCTTAAGGACATTAAAAATATTTTAATTCCTGTTAGATCTGAGATATGGGTTTACCATCCTCTGCTGCTATTCCTGATCTTAAATACCCCACAATCTAACCCATCAAAAAAGTCAGCTGCTCATTTCATGCTGTTATTTTTCACTTATTCCAGTCATTCTAAGATGCTTCACTACAGCTGAAGCACAGCTGACCTTCAGACCTCCGCTCCAAATGCTAAACTTGACCACCACACTGTTCATAATTGCAGCAGATGGTTATAGGCTTAATATGCACACGTGAATTTTATAAGGTCTGGTCTCATTTCCAAAGAGACATGGAAAGGTATCAAGGTCACTGAAGCCTTTCCATTGCTCTCCAACTGAAGGCAGGGGGAAGGCAAAGAGAAAGGCTGGAGGCACAAAAAGGAAAAACATCCTTGCCATTGTGGCCCAGGCTTTTTGTAGTGCTAAGTCGGTGTTGGTAACTAATGCAAACTGAGACACTCTGGTGGTTTCAGTATGTTGTCTTTTATTTATTTATTTTAAAGTCTACTCCACTTCTCCCTCTATGATAAGTAGTTTCCTAATTTCATCAGAAGTTTAATGATAACTGTCCCCATTTCTACTCAGTAGAAAGTACCTTTGGTTTAGAGATCTAACATAGAAGCTTAGACTCAAACAGTTAAAATTAATTTTAAAAATCATGGTACTTTGCCTCCAATAGTTTTTATTTCTCACTTAACCCCTAACAGGATTTCTTTTAAATATGTTTTTATTGTTTCATTTGTACAGTAACTTTCCCAGCTCATGGAGATATTGGAATATGAACCTGTGAATATATTAATGAATACAAATCACTCTCTGCACCGGATAATGAGCATTATACTGACTACTATAGTATGCCTCATCATTACAGCAAATGATTAAATACCCATTTACTGTCGGTGTTAATGTTTCTTGATTTTCTTCTCTATTTCAGAGCTATGTTAAGAGAAGCTTGGCTTGTGCATACTATCTGTTGGCAAATTTAAGAAACCAAAAGACAAGTTTAAAGCAGATGATTTTCTCAAACATCTTTACAACACATGTGTAAATGAAGACCTGTACAGTTGTGATGTGCAATGGCATAGACACAAGAAGCAGAATCATAGAAGAGGGGGTTTGCAATGCTGATTGTATCAGTGGCATATGAAGTGTGGTTATCCTCTTTTCAACAGTGGCTAATATTAGCTGCTTCCAGGCAAGTTCTGAACTGTTATAGCAGTCAGTTTTATGGAAAAAACACTTATTAAGTAAGTGCATTCCTAATCCTGCAAAGTAACTGAATGCCTGGAAGCATGACAGCTGATATTTCTTTCAGTTTTTAATCCAATTTGGAACAGCTAAAATCAGCTTAAAGGTATGAGTTACTAGAAAACAGGAGAATAATTATGTTCAATTTCAGTATAAATATCCTGTTAAATTAGAAATTAAAAGGGGAAAACAAAAGAGGAAAAATTCATCCCACAAAAAATCAATGTGATAAGGAAAGCCTAATACATAGGAAGGAAGTAGGTTTTAAACTCTAGGAGGAGAGCAAGTAGAAACAACACAAGGAACTTCTTTCCCACTGAAGCAAAATGAAAGCCAAAAGCACCATATGTAGCTTCATAAATGCCTGTTCAAAAATTTGAAGTCGAAGAACAATTTTATTTCTCTTCATGCAAGGGAAAAAAAAATATGGACAGATTCTATGATACTATGATACACTGATATTTGCAGAACAAGATCTGGGCAGTACAAAAGAAAAAATAAGAGGACTTTGTAAGTTAAGTCAGACAGAAAAAAACCCAAATATGAACAAAATATTGTCACTGTTTCCTCTTCTTTGATCTACCAAGTCTCCTTCATAACTCAGCCATTGGTGACGAGTCAAGTTAACAGGGCTGCTTCCCAGAATCAAAATTTTTCAATGTTGTTGTGGCAGCTAGTCTGGTGATAATAAATCCAGGATGATGGCAGAAAATAGAAAATAAAAGAACCCACACCCCAGAAGGTAAACAAAAAACTCTGAGAAGCTCAGTCTGCAATGTCAGTATTTCTTTTGGTCCTCTGACTGGTATGCATAGCAGTGATGGAGAAATTTTCCCTACTACACTTGAGTGGCAACACTGTTGTGAAACACTGCCAATTGTATGGGCATAGCAACAATTGCCTTGAGCTTAGAGTACTGCATAATCCTTTAGACAGGACTATGCTTCGAAACTTGCACACCTGAAACTTCCTCATTTATGTGAGGATTTTTCTTGCTTAAACATTAAACCACACAGAGAATACATTGCATCAGCCATGACCACTCTTGTGGAAGCTGCCAGTAACAACCCCAACAGACCTTCAGATTTAAGTTTTCTTTGAACTCAACTGCCCCTCTGATCTGCCCTTCCTGGCAGCTTTGCCAACCTATCAGCTGATGTTTTCAAGGACTAAATGGACACTGAAAAGGTCAATATAGGCTATCATGGCGATTAGGAGAGCAGCTTCTAGCAGACAGAATATAAACAAAGCATTAGACACAGTCTCCCACAGCATCCTCATAGCTAAACTGAGGAAGTGTGGTCTGGATGATCAGGTAGTGAGGTGGACTGCAAACTGGCTGAAGGACAGAAGCCAGAGAGTTGTAGTCTATGGGGCGGAGTCTAGTTGGAGGCCTGTATCTAATGAAGTGCCTCAAGGGTCGGTACTGGGAGCAGTATTATTTAATATATTCATCAATGATTTAGATGAGGGAATTGAGTGTACTATCAGCAAGTTTGCTGATGACACTAAGCTGGGAGGAGTGGCTGACATGCCAGAAGGCTGTGCTGCCATCCAGCGGGACCTAGACAGGCTGGAGAGTTGGGCAGGGAGTAACTTGATGAAATATAACAAGGGAAAGTGTAGAGTCCTGCATCTGGGCAGGAACAACCCCAGGTTCCAATATAGGTTGGGGAACGACCTGTTAGAGAGTAGTGTAGGGGAGAGGGACCTGGGGGTCCTAGTGGACGGCAGGATGACCATGAGCCAACACTGTGCCCTTGTGGCCAAGAAGGCCAATGGCATCCTGGGGTGTATTAGAAGGGGGGTGGTCAGTAGGTCGAGAGAGGTCCTCCTTCCCCTCTACTCTGCCCTGGTGAGACCGCATCTGGAATATTGTGTCCAGTTCTGGGCCCCTCAGTTCAAGAAGGACAGGGACCTGCTGGAGAGAGTCCAACGCAGGGCAACTAAGATGATTAAGGGAGTGGAGCATCTCCCTTATGAGGAAAGGCTGAGGGAGCTGGGTCTCTATAGTTTGGAGAAGAGGAGACTGAGGGTGACCTTATTAGTGTATATAAATATATAAAGGGGGAGTGTCACGAGGATGGAGCCAGGCTCTTCTCAGTGGCAAACAATGATAGGACAAGGGGTAATGGGTACAAACTGGAGCACAAGAGGTTCCACTTAAACTTGAGAAGAAACTTCTTCTCAGTGAGGGTGACAGAACACTGGAACAGGCTGCCCAGGGAGGTTGTGGAGTCTCCTTCTCTGGAGACATTCAAAACCCGCCTGGACACATTCCTGTGTAACCTCATCTAGGTGTTCCTGCTCCGGCAGGGGGATTGGACTAGATGATCTTTTGAGGTCCCTTCCAATGTCTAGCATACTGTGATACTGTGAAACAGCTCACATGTTTAGATGAACTTCTGTCACCCTCTACCAGATCCAATGCCTTACGCAAAATTTCCACTCTTACTCAGCTGAACCTAGCAGCCTCTCCAAATGCGCATTCTCACGTGTCCCGCTGTGAAATGCTGATACTCATGTGGTTGCATACAAGGAAATTTCAGAAGCTAATTCAAGGAAAAGATGATTTGAACTTTCGATCGTATCTTTCTGAAGCAGCTCATTGCTTGATGATGCAGAAATAGCATCTGTACAAGCAAAAAACCTGAACTGCCTGAGCAGGAGCAGCAGAAAGAGTTACAGCAGTTATAGCAGTTCCAGCTTCAGTGAGTTTTTGCTGACGGATAACCATACCTTGTACCCTACTTTGCACACAGACCAAGGCAGTGAGAAAGCCCTTGCCACTACTCTTTTTGCCATACAAAGGAAGCTTAAATGACCCAAGCACCCTGGACCTAAATACCATAATTCAGTGTCTGGGTGAAAATTGCTCATCATTAGTGGCACTGTGTGCTTGGATATTTTATAACAGATCTGCGTCATAAGCAGGGTGAAATTTCTCCACAGTGCTGTCACTAATAGCTGTGACAGTGATATTTTTTAGACTCCTCAAATGATATAGCTCAAACCCATTTAGAGACTTCATTTTTCATGAAGTCTGGTGTCTTATCATTTCAACAGGCCATAAAATATCTTTATGAAGTTTGGCAACAGTGTTATGCACTGAAAGCTAGAGAGTTTCACTTTGTCAGATTCAGTGATGTGGCAGATTTATAGATAGAAGGAAGAAAAGGACAGCTGCTAGCTTCCTCTCCGTATAATATTGTTTATTAAACGATATCAACACATGTGCATGAAGTCCCCTCAATAGCCAGCTTGCATTGTTCTCTGACTCAAAGGAAAAATAGTCTATGTATATGGACTTGGAAATGAGACTTTTCTCATCCCCACAAGAATAACTTAATTCATCCTATATCTTCTTGATCCTTTTTTTATATATGACAGAAGGTGGGAATTTAGGCTGAACATAACTTTATGAGCTCTATGCCCTCACATTGCACTAAAATATACTTGGTTTATTTCATTGTCATCTTAAACCTTGAAAATAAACATCTCTGTGTTACAATTTATCATAGTCAGGAGATAGAGAAGTTAAATTCATGCAAAAAGTAAGCTAATCTGAAGGACATCAATTCTCACTTTGCTTCTGTATTTCAGTGTTCTAATTAAATTGCTGTATTGATTTAGATTGGCTTGTCTATGCCAGTAGCCAAGGCTACCTAATAGCAGATGTTTCTGAAACAGATTAATATACATCATTATAGTAGGCTACTTGTATTTCCATTTATTGAGTAATTCCAGGAAATACTCTAGTTGGAAATATTTTCAGTAACCCTAACCTATGCCATGTCTTTAACCTGGATTCCTTCTTGATCAGACCGATATACTGTGAAGGAAAAAAATCAGTTTAAAAGAAAGTGTTATATAAAATAAAAATTATGAATCTCATTTTCTCCCCTTACTTTTAAACTGAAAATCACAGAACGGCTGAGGGTGGAAAGGGCCTCTGGAGGTCATCCTGTCTCCAAGCCCCCAGTGTCAGACCATTAAACAGTGAAAAAGAAGGTTGTGTTTTCTTCATTTATTTATTTTCCCTCTTTTTCTAACTTACCTCCCTTTTCTTGCATGAAGTGAGAAAAATGTCAAAACATAGTAACATGTTTTCTTCCTCTGTCTTAGATAAAGTTAAATACTTCCTCCATTAAATACCATGACTTCATGACAATTTAAGCTCAAGGTCCTCTTTTTTCCTCCCCGTTGCAAGGAATATTCTTCTCTCTTATGATTGTTCTGAGCTGGGCCTGTTAAGCCTGGAGAAGGCTTGGGAGATCTGATCAATATGTATAACTATCTGAAGAGAGGGGTTCACAAGGATGGGGCCAGACTCTTCTCAGTGGTGACAAGCAAGAGGACAACAGGCAATGGGCATAAACTAAAGCACTTGAAGTTCCACCTGAACATGAGGAAGAACTTTACTGGGAGGGTGACTGAGCACTGGAATAGATTGCCCAGGGTAGTTGTGGAGTCTCCTTCCCTGGAGAAATTCAAGAGCTGTCTGGACACAATCCTGATTCTATGTGATTCTGTTTCAGTAACCCCCATGCTGACTATATTATTAATCAAAAGGTGAGACTTTTCCAAGAGTATCTTTCTAAAACCCTTCACTTTTTCTGCTTAATAGAAACCATCCTCCAATTATACTGAACTTATTTAGGATCAATAAAATGAAGATATAAACATAAGAGCTGGTTTTGATATTAATTACTCTCCTCCTGCTCTAGAACTGGCTAATCCTAGAAACAGGAAATAAACAAAAATACCTAAGGCATTAGTTGCACTGACTGTGGGGAAATGAGGTAATTTGTTAATATCATTACATGGGTTTCTTTCTACTCTGTACTGCATAGGAAGGCTGAGACTACCCATGTTCTTTGTATTCCTAGAGTCTGAATAAAAATATAACATACATATTTATGCAATTAATCTTGTACCATGGAGAAAAATATACAACTTTTTGAAAGTATTTAAGGAGGAACTTTTATTCCATCATACTTCGTTTTTTGGCTTGAGAGCAGCAGATAGATGTGCAAAGTGTCTGGGAAATACAATTTATTCTTTACATCTCTGGTCCAGACATTACATAGAAGGCATGCAAGACAGATATATGCTGAAATTCGGCTTCTCCTTCTTTCTCAGCACAGTTTTACATCTAACTACTGTGGGTTTTTTGTTTGTTTTTTTTTTTTTTTTTTTTTTTTTTCTCCTTTGTGCAAGAGCGCTTGGATCCCTGAAGAAGCAAACAATTTCCTAGAATCATTTTGCAGTAACAGATTTTCTCAGTTATGCTTGATGAATAGGAAGATGTTTTAATGGTTTTAAATAAAAAGCAGTAAATTATCACGAAATTAATAATTTACTTGCATGGGATAATTGATTTTTCTTATGCTTTTATTCTTATGCTTTTATCCTTTTTGTATGAATAGGTTGCTAATTTTCTTTTCCATGAAGGGTCTGTGACAATACACAAGCTTTTCTTTAAGCTATGAGAAACTATATATTTCCCCTTTTCTGTTAGTACAGGTTATAACAATAAAATAGAGAAGAGATTTTATTTGAAAATTTGCCACAGGCAGATGTTGGTCTGCCAGTGGTTTTACCTTCTCAATAGTTGTGCTTTTCAATCTTCTATAATCTACACACAACCTTATTAGGCTGGTCTAGTTTAATAGACCTTAACATTTTCAAGTTTTTTATTTTCTCTTATTAATGAACATGAATTCGGTAAGGTCAGGTCAAAGACCTAAGTGAGGTCAATAAGGATATTTGTATGTTTCACAGTACTTTTCATGCAAGAGGTGGGGATTTTTTTAAATTAAAGAGGTAAAAATACAGCAGTGACCACAGGTATCTAGAATTACTTTTTTAGCAAACTAGGAAAGTAAATCCCTAAGTCAAACTTTCACCAGTTTCTATTCATTTGGAGGAAGAAATGACTGCATTAACCTCTTTGTGAACTATAAAACATGCACAAGACTATCAAGGTAACAAGTAGAACAGCCATAACTGCTAGTTTATCAGCCTGTATGGATGAACTCCCTTCCTCAGTGTATTGTGTTTTACGATGGTGATGATGGTTATTGGTTTTGCACTGCATTATACTTTTAGCAAATACTTTGAAAGTGATTACAGAGTTATGAGCTTCCTAAAATATCTGTTGTTCTTGAAATACCCATTCACATAATAGAAGATTGCTTGATTGTTAAGGTATAAAATTCTAAAGAAAAAAATACAACCAAACAACAAAACAAGCAAAAACCCAAACAGCGAAAAAACCCCAATAATTTCTAGTTGAACAGAACCTCATGATCTAAAAATGTGCAAACATGCATTGCCAGGAGGACAGATACAGAAATCAATAGAAGCTACTAATCTATACATAAGAAAATATCAGTCACAATTTACTTCCTGACTCAGTTTGAAAGATAAGCAAAGCAAAGCATAGATGATGACCTTGACAAGGATATTTAAGCAAGTATTGCATTTTTTGCAGTGTAGAAAAAGGGACATGCCCTGGCCTATCTTCCCTGTACCTGTTCTGAAAGCCTGCTTCTCTGAAGAATATACCCTGGTCGCTCTCTGGCCTGCACATACTCGCGTGCACTTACACTATGACATTTGTGTTATTGACATCCAAACAACAGTATGAGCAATTTTGCATAGGCTTTGGCATCCTAACAGCTGACTCCACCTGAAAATCTGTGATTAATAGGTGAGTAATTGAGTTCTGTTTTCCTAATGATTATGTGTTCAGGTTATGGCTTGATTGTGGTAGAACAGCCTGGGAGGGGTCATCCACAACAATGGCCGTTAATATCTTATTGGTTAAAATGTCATTAACCAGCAATGTCTTATACAAATGTTTAAGCATGATATCTAATTACATCTAACCTTTGGGGCCACCAAAGTATGCAGAATTTAGGGAGAAGCACTAATGTTGTACTTAGTCAATTACCTCAGAATGAGCTATGGTGGGATGGTGCATCAGTTTTCCTTAAAAAAAAAAAAACAAAACAAACCACACAACCCCCCCCCCCCCAAAAAAAAATCCCCCCAAAAAAGCAAAAAAAAAGAAAAAGTATAAAATTCCACTATTACAAAAAACATCTACTATTTAGATTTATTTGCTTATTTTCTCAGCCTACGCCATTTAAAATCTATATTCTAATTTCTCTAGGTCAGCCTAAATGTTTACTTTCTCCACTGCAATGATGAGCAGTCTGGGGGAAGTAGTTTTGTGTATGGAACAGCCCGTTTCTGGAAGATCATACTGTGACACAGGAAAAGTTCATTCACACAGATCCAAAAATATTTGTTTCTGTATAAGGAATTCCCTGCTATACAGTTCAGGTATGAGTTCGCTAAGAAGAATTTGTTCTTCTGTTCCAAATCCATGCACGCAGGTCTAGAGGTTTGCCCTATAGCTGCAGCACTTCAGTCAGAAGCCCTGATAGCAGACAGAGCATTTCCAATTTCCGTGTCAGAGATCTCACAAAAGCCATGAAGTCCAAGTGGCTCCCAGGTAACAGAGATATATTTCTGCTAACACAAACAGCTCAATGCATGTGTGGTTTTTTTCTTAAAGCATAGCAAGATGCTTAAAAAAAAGAAAAGCCTCAGGTAGATGTGATAGCATTGCCCAGTTACCATATTATCTCCCAAAGGTGTTTGAAGGAGCTGTTCTGAGATACCCAACTGTACGGAATATCTGGGATTATTTATTTGCCCCAATTTGACAGTTTATGCCAATACTTACTACTGCTATTTCTGGAGTGTTACTTTCTCTTGAAAAAGTTCCATGAGTGGAGGAGAAAAAAGATGGCAAAAAATTTCAGAACCAGATTTGTGTATGTAGATTTTATTTTTTTTCTTGATTTGAAGAAAGTCTGTATTGTATTTATAAAGCTCGTTTCTGCCAATTGAAATGTACAGTCAAAGTCACACTGAGCAAAGTGGCATATCATCAATGCTCAAAGTTCAGAGAAAGTCACTGTGCAAGTAGAAGGACTATTTATTTTAACAGCTTACAGTGGGATGGTCCAAGGTCATCTAACCTAAAATGGGAAATAGGTGTAGGTTTAAAAACAAGCAGGAAAATTATGAGATATTGGAAGAAATAGCCCACAGCTATGAGACCTTGGGCTGTGAGCCCATTAGATTTCAGTTAGGAGGCAGACAGGATCAATACTTCGACAGACCAACATGGAAAATCATTTGGATGTTTCAGAAGTGTGTTGGAGCTTCAACAAGCAGCTTGGAATCCTCAGATGAGTTTTAAAGTAACAGATTATAAAACAGAACATATCATAATTTAAAACAGATATTCTCATGTTTTGCCCTCCTCTGTAAGTGATCATACCACCTTCTTCATTTCAAAGATCAGTAATAGCTGTCTTTAGATAGCTTGAAAATGGTATTTTATACTTAAACCTCAAAGACTGACAGATTTCAGGTCTAATACCTGAAGAGTACTGGAAGAAATTGATACCATTGGTATGCAAGGTGTAGATTTCCAGTAGAAGTAACTTCTGCATCAACTTTCCCTAGAGCACTCAGTATTAAAAAGAAAACAATAAATCACATAATAGTTTTAAATAACAAAAAAACCCCACCATAATTTAGACAATTTCCTTAGACTTAAGATTATGTTTTATTTTCCAGAAACTTGAACTTACTTACAAAATCTTAATTATTCTAACAAGCTCACAGGGACAAAAAGTATGCCTTTTTTTACACTTTTTAATTTTGGCATCTAAATACATGATAACAAAGGTAACACAGAGTAGACATAACAGACTACTAATAAAGAACTTTCAGCCTTAAACAACAGCTTATGTTAAAGCAGATACAGCTGCCACATAGTAGGGGCTAGATCTCACAAGTACTGCAGCTTATGCTCCACAAAGGTTTATCAGAAATCACAAAGCAGTAAATTTATTCAGTTTACCTTGTACCAATTAAGATTGTGTGGTTAGTCCAATAAAAGTAAGCCAGACCAATGAACCTCCTTACAAATACATAGGCTATTATATTTTGGACACACAAAATTTAAGATGCAAGTTTGGCACACATTTGCAAGAATTAATATCTTTTTATATTTAGGTTTATAAGGCTTCAACCAGAGATGGTTCTTATCTAGGATACAGTAGTTTTAATTTTCCTTAAAACTTCATAAACCTTATTAAAATTTGTTCTGCAGAATGATAAAAAATAGCCATTACCTTGAAAGGACCTTGCAACTTTCTTTTACTTGTCTTCAGAAATAATTGTGAAAAGCAAGTGCCATAACATGCAACAAGTTACATATTTGAATTTAATAAAACTGAGCAGTAGCCTTCACGGGTGGTTTCACTGGATATAGCCAAACATGTAGAAACAGGCATCTGGCAAATGAGACTAGCTTGGAAAGAAACATATTGGAGAAAGATACCAGGTATTGATCATTTTTCATCTTTGCCTATATAAAGCACCTACTTACTCTTCCATAGTTAGTTTTAGCTTGATAATGAATAACATATGCTATTCCTTTTTTTGTACAATACTGATCTTTTAAACATTCATTGCATTATACATATTTGCATACGTACATCTACCATAACATTTTCTGTTGATGTGTCTGCCACCTAAAAAACATCAAAGCTGCCACTGGCTTGAACGCAATTCATTAATTTCATTGTTCTACCAAACAAGTACAAGGAAGTAAATCAGATGCTTTGAGGTAACATAGCAATGTCTGTTAACATGACAATGCTGAAAAATGATATAATGTAATTCAAGAAGACAGAAAACACAAATGATAAACCCCCCAATTATTGGCTGATAAAAATATGCAAATACTCTTTTCATACCGATAGCCCATAAAACTGCCTTATAGTTAACTGCGAGGTAAAGCTTAGGTATCAGACATTTGACACATGACAAAGTTCCTTAAATTTTTCCGATTTGAGCCCTGTGATGATTCCCCCAAGGTTGCAGGTTTATACCTGATAGATCATTGTTTTATAGTTTAAAACCTTTTCCTCCAGCAAGGCAGTGCATAAACAAGTGCTTTAGCAATTAAACAAATGTTGCAAGGGCATGTAATGGTACCCATACCTCATTTCTATGGGCTTGGTTATCTATATAATAGAGTTAATTGCTCCCACAGTGAGGGACAGTATGGACTTCTGCCAGCCCTGTTTAAAGGAGCCTTCTACTGTGTGACCAGCATGAAACCCAAACTAATCTGCTGTTGGAACTGCTCTGTCCCCTAGAAAGGGTGAAATAGGAAGAGTGGTATCTGGTCCATCACAACAGGTGGCGGGAATAAGTAAGTTTATGAACGCCAGGTTCTTCTATGTTTTTCTTGATAAATTCATAGGATTTAGAGTCTTACATCAAGAAACCTTCTTAAACTCATGCAGACATTTCCCCCTTCCTCCATGAAGCCAGAAACCAGCTGCAGTCGGGAGAGACTGCAAAAGACAATATACATGGACAAAAGAAATTCAGTCCCTTGCATGACTGGAATCCTGAATAAATCAAAACTTCCTGAGCAAAAGACATACTGATTTCAGCAGCTTTGTTAGCTAGCTAAAAGTGTTATATGAACTGCTTCTTACAGCAGCAGCAAGGAACTAGACTTGGTTAGCCAGGAGATCCTTCCATTTCTGTGTTTCTAAGCTGACAAACTGCATAGAAATTATTTTTAATAATAATTTAGGTGAGAAAAAAAGAAGGATCTACTAATTAAGGTAATTTCAAGCAAAAAATGAACTAAGAGTAATGAGTTAGAGAAGTGTCAGGCACCTCTGTTGCCAACAGCATCAGACAACTGGAATGTTCCAGAGAGCTATGTGGGGATTTCAGTGGAATTTCATCAGGTTGATAGAGAAAATATGGGGGGGGGGGAGGGGTAGTATTTAAGCAAGAAGGGTAGCTTCCATTAAGTGAAATAAAAAATGCTCATCCAATATCTATCATTCCAGTGCAAAAAAGATATCATTATTGTTTAAGATATGAAACTCCCGTTAATCATACATTTCAGAAAATTGGAAAAATTAACATTTAAACTCAATTATGGCATATGGGAGTACAAGTTCTTAGATTTTAATGCTTCAGTACCAGAAGACAAAGAAGGTTGTAGAAAAAAAAAGGACTGTCTAAATAAAAAAATGAATAGCAATCTTAAACTGCACAAGTAGAAGCCATTAATGAATAGGCAGTTGTCAAAGCATCTATCCTTAACTTAAGCTTATATTAGCTGGGACAGAACTGGCAATAAAACCCATCTGTGATTTCTGGAGTGTCAGTAAGAAAACAGCAAGAGTGTGTAATGGCTCCCTCCTCTCCTGGCATACTCTGGGAAGTAAAACAGTGCCCTTTTTCTTTTGTCTTCTCAGAAAGTTTGCTAAGAAACTAACAGCTACTAACATGCTGGCAGCAATCAGGCTTTCTTCCTTAGAGTACTCCATCATATGTTTGGGGAATAGAAGAAAGAAAGCAAATTTCAGTTTGGACAACGATGTCTTTTGGACAACACTAAGTTAAAAGTGAAATAGCAGCTGCAGGTCCCCAGCCAAATAGAAACTAGACTCCTGAAAATAAACTGAAAGCGGACAACTAATACATATATACATACATGTATGTGTTTATATGTGAATATATATGCATCTCCACATAAACATAGAATCATAGAATCATAGAATAGTTAGGGTTGGAAAGGACCTTAAGATCATCTAGTTCCAACCCCCTGCAATGGACAGGGACACCCCACACTAAACCATGCCACCCAAGGCCTCATCCAACCTGGCCTTAAACACCGCCAAGGATGGAGCATTCACAACGTCCCTGAGCAACACATTCCAGTGCCTCACCACCCTAACAGTAAAGAATTTCTTCCTTATATCCAATCTAAACTTCCCCTGTTTACGTTTGAACCCATTACCCCTTGTCCTCTCACTACAGTCCTTGATGAAGAGTCCATCCCCAGCATCCTTGTAGGCCCCCTTCAGATACTGGAAGGCTGCTATGAGGTCTCCATGCAGCCTTCTCTTCTCCAGGCTGAACAGACCCAACTCTCTCAGCCTGTCTCCATACGGGAGGTGCTCCAGTCCCCTGATCATCCTCGTGGCCCTCCTCTGGACTTGTCCCAACAGTTCCATGTCCTTTTTATGTTGAGGACACCAGAACTGCACACAATACTCCAAGTGAGGTCTCCCGAGAGCAGAGTAGAGGGGCAGGATCACCTCCTTTGACCTGCTGGTCATGCTCCTTTTGATGCAGCCCAGGATACGGCTGGCTTTCTGGGCTGAAAGCGCACACTGAAGCCGGCTCATGTTCATTTTCTCATTGACCAACACCCCCAAGTCCTTCTCTATCTTTGCCCAACCTGTAGCTGTGCCTGGGATGGCTCCAACCCAGGTGTAGGACCTTGCACTTGGCATGGCTAAATTTCATAAGGTTGGCATCAGCCCACCTCACAAGCGTGTCGAGGTCCCTCTGGATGGCATCCCTTCCCTCCAGCTTATGAACTGAACCACACAGCTCGGTGTCATCAGAGCACTTGCTGAGGGCACACTCAATCCCACTGTCCATGTCACCCACAAAGATGTTGAACAAGACGGGTCCCAACACCGATTCCTGAGGGACACCACTCGTTACCAGTTTCCAGCTGGACATTTAGCCATTGACCACAACCCTTTGCATGCGGCCATGCAGCCAGTTCTTTATCCACTGAGTGGTCCACCCATCACATTGATGTCTCTCCAATTTAGAGACAAGGATGTCATGTGGGACAGTGTCAAAGGCTTTTCACAAGTCCAGGTAGATGACGTCAACTGCTCTGCCCCTGTCCATCAGTTTCGTAGCCCCATCATAGAAGGCCACCAAATTGGTCAGGCAGGATTTCCCCTTAATGAAGCCATGCTGGCTGTCACCAACCACCTTCTTGTTTTTCATGTGCTTCAGCATGCCTTCCAGGAGAATCTGCTCCAAGAGTTTGCCAGGCACAGAGGTGAGACTGACTGGTCTGTAATTCCCCGAGTCATCCATTTTTCCTTTCTTAAACATATACACATACATACATTTCAGAGAGCGTGGAAGGGAACATAATTATTTAATTTAATTTAATTTAATTTAATTTAATTTTAATTTTAATTTATTTAATTATTATAATTACATAACATGTTACATAATTTGGACGTGAAGAAATTAAAAGAGACATAATTGGAGGTGGACATTTTCTTCTCTGAGCTTTCTATTCTACAGTATGTACCATGTGAAGCCTGTTGATTCAAGTAAATGTGGCCTGAGTGTCTCAGTGAAGGCTGGGGGACTGCAGTAGTGTGATACTTACATAAAACATTCTTTCATTACACCAATCAACTTTTATTACAGAACAAAATCAGTTAAGTTGCAAAAAACATTTGGTGTGTCAGCAAACTAATTTTCTGCTCAGCCTTTTAAGTTTTCTAAAGAAAGGGCAGTCAACTTGTTTCTTACCAGCAAATCAAAATGAAAAGCCATTACAATTTTGTAGCAGGTTCAAAGGCAAACTGCCATAAAAGATTTTAAGCAAAGTCCCTGAAATCTGTTTTTGTGTTGTTAAAACAGGCTAACGTAATTTGAGAAGTATAAGCTCAGCAAACAGCAATATTCTTGTGGGCTGCAAAACAACGAGCACTCCAAGGACACTAGTATATCAAATCTACCAGTAACTTCTAGATAAACAGTTAATTCTAAAGGGTTTTTTTATGAATTAAAATGTTTGATCACTATTCCCAGTAAAAAAGTGCCATTAAAAATAAAAACTTTTAATTATTAAGAATCTAGAAGTTGTGGGAAGAAGATTGTGAACCTGTTCATAAATGTCACCCTACTATGGTCTGGAAAAAGGGATAGCAGTACTTTGCAAACTGCTGAGAAGCAGCCTAGGCAGCATATATGATGTATATGAAAATAGAACTCAGCACAGGATTACTCCATAACATTTACTACACTATGGTGCAGAGATGCCCAGAGATGATAGGTGTGGTAGAGTCCCTGGAGAGCCTGGGGAGCCATCCCTTTTTGTGTAGTGACACACCCAGAACAGCGCAGCAGCCTTAGGACCATGCACAACAAAATTAAAGGATGACTCCTATCAGTATAAATTATTAGCAGGACTTGGGCATGGTACTGTGCTGAAGAGAAAACACTCCTTAACCAGGGAGGTCTATCAGCGGGATGTTGCCCAGCCCTGCACTCCACTACAGGAAGTTTAACTTCTGACAGTATTTCCAATTGGCTTTACTTGAGCTTCCCTCTAGTGAACATTGTCTCAACAGAAAGTTGCTTCAACAACAGCTAACACAATTCCTCAATACAGAGAACAGAATTTTTTCAGGCATTATGAGTCCATGTACAGCACTGAGACAATGGTCTCTACTGTATTCAATTTTTACACTTAAAAAATGGAAAATTTTAAAGGAATTAGAGTTAACTTGTTATGTATAAGTATTTGATTTTGACCTGACAAAAATTTCCAAGCAACGTGAATATGGTAAACAGTAGTACACAGAAGAGTGCCACTTGAAACTAGATTAGACTATTTTTCTTATGTCTAAGAAACAGCTATGAAAGTCATGAGTAGGAGTTAGACTCCCAGCTGGACACTTGATAAACATTTAATCAATGAAGGTTAAAGGATGTGGAAAATTCTCCACTGCTAGATGTACTGTTTCCTGTAAATTGATCTAGGATACTTTTTAATCACAGCTTATTCAGCTGGATAGAGGAATGACTGAGAAAGTAATTCCATGAGCTGTTATATAGGGCTGTACCAGAAATATAAATAGTCCCTCTGACATTCAGATGCATGAATTTCTGAAGAGATCTTAAAATGGCAGCAGGACATGCTCATTTCTCTTTTCCATAAAGAAAGGTTGTCCTGGCCATGAAATCCACATAGTTTTGCTGCACCAGGAGCAGGGTTTGTAAACCTTACAGGGAAGGTAGTGCTGGTAACAAGAATTGAAAGCACTGCATGGGATGAGATATGGCTGAAGAGACAATATTCAGAAGAATGCATGCTGACAGAAAGAAGACAGGAGGAAAAAAAGGATTTGATGAGGCTGACGTGGCCCAAGGGAAACATAAGCAGCCAGGAAAGCCTTGTGGACCGAACGAAGTTAATGTCACTAAGCTATCCCAGGTACTCAACTCTGGGCATGCTGTATGGGACCCAAAAACTGAAATTATAAGGATGGCAGAATAGGGAAAAACAGCCTTGGTATGGATAAAATACTTTTAGAAGTAAAAATCACATGCAGAAAATTAAAAAAGGAACGTCAGCTTACTGTTAGGCAGATTCACATGACCCAAAATAGAGATGAGCAAATTTCTGTCTCTGGAACACTGTAGTTATTATTCTCCAAGGCAGTAAAAGATTCAGTATAACTTGTGTGTTTCTCCAAAAAGCTAGTCAATGCACAGGAAGGGATTTGAATAATTTACAGTGGAATGTCATTAATCCTGTCACTCCAGGACCTTATCAAAGTGCAGATTAATGAGAGGTCATATAATTTCAATGTGCTACTGCTAACACTAGAGATCATTCTGCTGCTAAGCTATTATACTTTCTTACTGAGCATGAGCACTTTTATGAAAACAACAACTTTAAGTGGCTGTATAGGAAAAGAAGCTTTGCAGCAGTGACTTAACCTTGGGTTACACCACCTAGATTAGTTAGATCTGGAAGATTTATGTTCCACATTATGAAAGTTAAGAAGCAGCATTAAATAAATACATTACATAAACACAGAAAATAAATAAATTCATTAAAAGTGTAACCTGCATTGCTCCAAAGTGAGTGGTAATACCTTGAACTGAGTGAATCTAGTCCTTCTCCCTCTACCCAAACTGACTGGTATGGCAGAGAGCTCCTGACACCACTGCACTAGCATGAGGTTTTGGCACATAGCACGGAAGTAGATTGGTGTTAACATATCCAGCTGAATTGGGGTTACTGTAAGTTTGTGAAGGGGAACTGGCTGTTTGATAACACTGAATCCATCACTGCATATTGTAAACTGAACAGTGCATGCAGTCTGTGCTGCCAGATAGGAAAATAAAGTGATTTGAATGGACTTCATTAATGCTAACAATTCCACCTGGAAAAACACTGTAAGGTCAACTAACTGCCCAATTGTACCTCCTGACTGAAGTCTCTATAACACTGTAGCAATATGCAAGAAACCAAATGCTCTCTGATGGTTAAAACATTTAGTTAGCCAGTGCAAGAACAGAAACTGAGATTCAATGAACTGACACCCAATGATATGTAAAGTTTCTGAACTGACACTTTGTATTTTGGCTAGCTGCTCGGATGAAGGAAGGTAATCAGCATTTAAGAGTGTGCTTTGCTGTGTTAATATTGACTACTGGACTGCAGACATATGGCAAAAACAGCCACATGGTAAACTGCTACTCTTCCATTTCAGTTTTGTCCATAAGGTAGCACAAACATGATACTACGCAGAAGTGGGCAAAGTAGACAAAGCACAGACAGCATCTTTTGGTACAGCAGCCAAATAATGCTAGCTTGCCCAGCCTGTTAGTAGGAAAAGCCAGTATTCCTCTTTATGTGAGGAGAATTAATAAAATTAATTTTGCTGAAACTGCATCTCTTCTAGATGATTGAAGCTAAAGCTCATTCCAGTGACATCGCCACAAATTTGGAGAAAAACATTAGGAACCATTTGGGGAGGTATATAAAATTCTAGAAAATAATGATGATTAATAACATGATGACAGGGTTAAATATAAAGGGAAACTTTAAAGCTTGTAGAACCAAAAACGTCCTGTTAACTCAGAAGT
Organism: Psittacula echo; assembly: GCF_963264785.1. Lineage (NCBI taxonomy): Eukaryota > Metazoa > Chordata > Aves > Psittaciformes > Psittacidae > Psittacula > Psittacula echo. The sequence goes on along the minus strand of NC_137737.1, from coordinate 132,763,489 downwards.
GGATTAGTGTTCAAAGTGCTTCAGGACTCGACATCATGTAAAGGCTGATTTATACTCCAGGCATCATAATGCCTACCTACTTCAGAATGACAAATAGCACCGTGCTGAGATCTCAATGGCAGCCCCAGAGCACTAACGGCAAATGTCTTCCATCTTAATAGCTAAGCTTCTGCAATTCTCCTCACTTAGAATTCTGAGTGTTTAACACTTCTTGTTGCATCTAAATCCAGATACAAAAACCTTCAAATCAAACTATTTACCTCAAGTAAAATCTACCCTGAATAATTCATAAGCAGCAAGAAGGCTGGAAGTGAAGGAGCTGAAGAGTGCTTTAATGAAGTCTAGAGTTTAAAATATAATGGTATAAAAGCTATTATGTATCTTTTCTAACCTTATAAGAAAGAATATCAGTCTCTGTAACAATGAAAGATCTCGATGAACAGAAAAAGAAACACAGTTCAGGTGTCTTGTTGTCAGTGACTGATGCTGCTAACAATCACAGAGATTATTGCAGAGAAGGGCTGCTATTTGAAGCAATTCCTGACAAAGCGTCTGAAGTGCTCAGATTGATTCCTATTCATCCTGCCTCTGTGAAGGAGTATTGATCCTTATAATAGCTATAATAAGCTGCAATTCAATTAGAATAATGAATGAAAGTCAAGAAAATCCACAGAAATGGAGGGCTAGTGTTATGATAGCACTTGTCTAATAAGAATTTTTCAGCTCTTAAAGACCAGGCAAATATTACTTACTGTGTATCACAGCTGGTCAATTCACTGTGGGAACCAAGGTTTTGTGCTTTCCTGTTTCATCAAAACCTCTTTTTAAAATAGATACTACTAAAATGCATTGTTGATTTTTCTGGGATATCGGTGACAAACCAGCACTGTCATCAAATAGCATCTGCCTTCTAAGCCAGCAGCTGAGTTCTGAATTTTGTTCATTTTAGTCACTTATCCAGAAAGTGAAGAAGAGAGAGTGGTTGTGAATTAAAAAATCATGAATACCTCTAACTTTCAGATTTTTAGGAAAAAAGTGTCTTCAGTCAAAGTTTTGCATTGCTGGTAAACAATGGGTTCATTCTTCTGTGTTACTGATTAACAACATCAGTGAATGAGCTATCCTAGTACTTTAATCTAATGGGAATAAGTCATTTAAGCTCTATGGTGTAGGACCCCATACTTAAGATGGTCTATGCCGCAATTTTTTTTCTTCCTTTTTTTTTTTTTTCTGTTTTACACAATGAAATCCCAGCCTTCCTTCATAAATTGGACTGCTGAAAAACAGAGCTTTTCTATCTCAATAATAAGAACATAAATCTACTTTTGCACAGCAGTATACCTGTGATAAAAGGCTCTTAGAAACAGGTATTCTCCTAGACAACACTACTGCAGGTGCAGATATATAGTACTACTTACTACAGAGGCATACTGGAGAAGAATTTGGGAGTTTTGAAGCACATATTATCTGACTCTGACTCAACTGTAGCAAAGCAGTTAACACTTTTGTATAAATTTAGAATATTACTGTATGAAAGCTGTTCACTGATTAGCGTTGCAATTTGAAACTGAAGTCTGCTTTATTCTGGAGAAAGAGGACACATCATAGAATCATGGAATAGTTAGGGTTGGAAAGGAACTTAAGATAATCTAGTTCCAACCCCCCTACCATGGGCAGGAACACCTCACACTAAACCATGTCACCCAAGCCTCCATCCAACCTGGCCCTGAACACCGCCAGAGATGGAGCATTCACAACTTCCCTGGGCAACCCATTCCAGTGCATCACCACACAAACAGTAAAGAACTTCTTTCTTATATCCAATCAAAACTTCCCCTGTTTAAGTTTTAATCCATTACCCCTTGTCCTCTCACTACAGTCCCTAATGAAGAGTCCCTCCTTAGCATCCCTATCGCCTCCCTTCAGATACTGGAAGGCTGCTATGAGGTCTCCACACAGCCTTCTCTTCTCCAGGCTGAACAGCCCCTACTTTTTCAGCCTATCTTCATATGGGAGGTGCTCCAGTCCCCTGATCGTCCTCATGGCCCTCCTCTGGACTTGTTCCAACAGTTCCATGTCCTTTTTATGTTGAGGACACCAGAACTGCACACAATACACCAAGTGAGATCACAATACTCCTGAGTAAGACTTTTTAGGCTTAGGATATTTGCATTAAGTTTTCAGATCAAAGTTTTCCATAAGGTAAGTCAGTTTTTGGTTTTTTTTTTTTTTTTTTTCAGGTCTTATTTCCACACTCTTCTGTGTATTTCTCAGAATGGTGAATGGATAAAGTCTTCCTATACCTCCATTAATATGAACTACAGATGCATTTGAGAAAAATTCACATGGCTTCCACAGTAAATAATGCTGTTCAGAGACAAGCATTTTAGACAAAGGAAGACTATAAAATTGCTCAGTACAAGATAACAATATTTTTCTAAAACTTTTCTTTCTAGCATCAAGGTGATATTTTGTAATATTGGAAGGACTACATCTTTGTTTTGCTTATTATACTATCCTGAAGGAGTCATATTATCACCATTCCCTTCCCCACCTTTCATGATTCGCTCCCAAGGCAAAGGGATTCCTAGCAGCAACCAAATCTAATGCAGAAGATGGTCAGAATACCACCAAGAGGGCAGGGGATGAATGAAGTCATCTTTAGAGTTTGCTTGGGAGAAAATGGAGGAAGAGGAAATTCTGACTACTTTCTGGCAATTATAACTTCTAATTTGACACTTCCACCTGCTCCCTCAACACACACCACTTTTTTTATTTAAAATAAAAATGTAGCCACTCAAATTATCCACCCTGTGCTAGTAATTTCTATCTCCTATGGTAGAGTGACAAAGGGAGGCATTTGTGAGTCTACCTTGAATTCTAGTAGAACATTCTCACTAATGTACCCTTTATAAGCCAATTCAGAAAATGCTCTGTTTATGGTTACTTTTCCCTCCTTCCTCTCCAGTTTGTGGAACAGGAGGGATATGGAAGTTTCTTATGTACTGGACTGAATTCTTGCAAAGGGACATTCTTAACACATCTTGCTCTGGACAGAGAGGCAAGCAAAACTTACCAAGTACTATGCTTTGAATGCCAAGGGCAGCAAGCTACCTAAAAAGACTATTGTGCTCAAAACTGTGCTAAACAACACAAAATGTCTTCAGCAAACAACAAGGACAAGCCTAGGTGAACAAAAACAGAATGGTGCCATCCAACTTCCATTCCATTTTTCTTCTGGGAAACTACAGCTTTTATTTATTTATTACCCTTTTTAAAAAGTTTTCCTACTACCACAAGTGTTTATCTTGTACTTTTGCTATCAAAGTAATTCATTAAGGAAAGTTTAAAAACTTTACTTAGCCATCTATTAACAAAGTAGGAGCCTTTCCAAATGAAAGATAAAGAATTTTGCAGACTAAGATTTTAATGTTCGCTCTTTTTTATCATAATGTTTTTTCTGTAGATACATCATTAAAGATTGCCTGGTGGTGACAACTGTCGTAGTTTAAGCCCAGGCCGTAAATTAGAACCACGCAGTCTACTTCTCCCCCACACCTTTCTTCCGTCCACTCCTGGAGGGACGGGGAGGAGAATCGAAAGAATGCAACTCCCACGAGTTGAGATAAGAACAGTTTAGTAACTAAGGTATAACACAAACCACTACTGCTACCACCAATAATAATAATGATAAAGGAAATAACATGGGAAGAGAATACAACACCTCACCGACCGATACCTCGCCCCCACCCAGCAGTGCGTTAGCCCTTCTGGGTAACTCTCAGCTACATCCTAGGCATGACGTGCTGTGGTATGGAATACCTCTTTGGCTAGTTTGGGTCAGGTGTCCTGTCCCTGTTTCCTCCTGGCTTCCCCTCCTCCCTGGCAGAGCATGAGACTCACAAAGTCCTTGCTCAGGGTAAACATTCTGACCAGCAACTGAAAACATTGGTTTTATCAGTATTATTCCCAGGCCGAAAGTCAAAACCACAGCGCTGCACTAGCGACTAAGAAGGAGAAAAAGTGACTGCTGCTGCTGAACCCAGGACAGCAACCCACCCCTTATTCCATATCATTCACGCCATGCTCAGATCCCGCATTTTCAGTATACCATCACTCTTATCTCACTGCACTGTTATCTTACTGCATGGACTAATTCCTATAAATCTGCTGAGTCCATTCGGTCCACGATATTGGGCTCCATCTCTTGTAATAGTCTTTCAGAGCAGGAGAGGCTGTGTGCAGTGTTCACACGCGTGTATAACCTGGGCAATAATGCCCATTGCTAAGTCCACCCCTTGATCATGAGTCCATCTGTATGTTGCATCTCTGCCCTGGCGGCCTGAAGTGACATAATTCACCTTCCCCTTCAGCAGTTTCTGCAACTTGTCGCTGGGGACTCCATACAGTTGCCTTCCATCTCCAATGCTTCCAAAGCACTGGAGGGGCCCAGTGGATTAGATACTCGCCCATACTGTCCCACACACCATGACACTCATGACTGTCCAGCCTTGGGGAAAACCTCTGTCCTCCTATATCGTTTTCTAACCCCAGACAAGACCCAAACCTGACTCTACTTAACTTTCGAGATCAGACAAAATGGTCGTGGGTAGAACACACTCTGTGTGTATGCCAACATGGTGATCCCCATCACAATCAGCAGGCAGGTCCCAAGGGTACCCAATGGCCATTCAAAACCTTCAGAACTCTCGAATGATGCTGCTGTACTTGTCATTGGGGCTGGTGTAGCTGCTGTGCTTATCAGCTCTCTCACCACCAGCTCCTCTTTTTCTGAGTCCAGATCTTCCTCCTCTGCCTTGCTGGGAAATGCTGTGTGGTCTCCTGCATCCTCCTGGGGATCGGGCTCACGAGGCTCGACTGGTGGCTGTCAGGGAATGCTCTCGACCGCCGTGGGGCTGAGCTCGGCCTCGGGGCTTGACTCCTCCGCGGCCTCCTCCCGCTGCTCAGCAGCCGCCTCCTTCCTCTGCTCGACCGGCCCCACGCCCGCCGCCGCTTGGTCCTCGGGGCCGCTCTTCTGGGCCGCTTCGGCTGCCACAGGCTCCCGGGGCTGCTCCCCCTCAGCTCCCCGCAGCTCCACGAAGACGGAGGCAAGGATGAGGGCCAGGACAGTGAAGAGCAGTGGGACGGCCAGGTACAAGTCCACGGCCACATTCATCCCGCCCTGCTGCCGGAGCCCGCCTGTATTGCAAGCCATTACCGTAAAATACAATGAAACAAGAACCTTAGCCCAAGGCCCACACTTGATAAACACACAGCAAATACCGGCTCTACGTAAGCTACAGCATCCTGAAACTGTGACATCAAGAGAAACAACTTTGAGAGCCAATAAATCAGCATTGTGCCTTGGTCAGATCTGTTGTTATCTCAACCTTTTATGTCCCATGCTGAGCGCCGAAAAGAGCTGTTGTGGTTTAAGCCCACGTCGTACATTAGAACCACGCAATCTACTTCCCCCCCACACCCTTTCTTCCCCCCGCTCCTGGAGGGACAGGGAGGAGAATTGAAAGAATGCAACTCCCAGAGGTTGAGATAAGAACAGTTTAATAACTAAGGTATAACACAAATCACTACTGCTATCACCAATAATTATAATGATAAAGGAAATAACAGGGGAAGAGAACACAACACCTCACCGACTGATACCTCGCCCCCACCCAGCAGTGCATTAGCCCTTTGGGTAACTCTCAGTTCTACATCCTAGGCATGACGTGCTGTGGTATGGAATACCTCTTTGGCTAGTTTGGGTCAGGTGTCCTGTCCCTGCTTCCTCCTGGCTTCCCCTCCTCCCTGGCAGAGCACAAAACTCACAAAGTCCTTGGTCAGAGTAAACATTCTGACCAGCAACTGAAAACATCGGTTTTATCAGTATCATCCTCAGGCCAAAAGTCAAAACCACAGCGCTGCACCAGCTACTAAGAAGGAGAAAAAGTGATTGCTGCTGCTGAACCCAGGACAACAACTCACCTCCTTTCTTAATGCTTTAAGTGAACATTGAAATGCATTTCAAGATTCAGCTTCTGCAACTGCAGTCCATGTTACTAAACAAATTAAAAAAATGGGTCAGAAATAACTTCAGAAAATTTCAGGTAAATCACCAACATGAATAAACAGAGTTAACCAATATCTGTGCAATAGGTACAAAATCCACACTCCTCCCTGATTATGAATTGCATAGATTTCATATCAGGAGCATAAATAACAATTGTCCTTTTGTGGACACCCAGTTTATCAGCCTGTTTTGCCTGGAATAAATGTGAATAAGCCAAGGAGCCAGTTTTATCACCTTTGCACCCCTTGCTTATGGAAACCACTTCCAAAACTCTTTTCCACATGGAGATGCTTTTGCAACAGCAGCTGCAGTTTAAGCAAACTACAGAAGGCATCTGCTCAGCTTTACAGCAATATTCAAGGAACGGCATGGCAGGATAACACTATTTTTATGCCAGTTCACCGGCACAGACTGTTTTAATGGCTAGAAAAATCAACAAAGCATGCAGAAAATCCTATTCCAGATTCAATAAGGCAAAGCAAACATCAACACCTAAAAGGATTAGAATACCAAATGAAATTACCTTAGAAACAAAGACCACTTTCAAGCAGATAACAGTATAATCCATTTATGAAAGTGCTTCAACACAAAGCACTTTCCCCATATGAAACATTCCTCTTTCCCCCACACAATATTGCACATGCATGACTCGTGCTTTAAAACCCTTCAGGGCAGGAATCTCCTATCCATACATATAGGTGTGTAACTCACAGCAAGAGATGTTAATTTATATGCTCTGATTTCATGCAAATCTGAAAGGATTTAAAAGAGAGCAAGGTCTGAAACTCCCACTCTCTTGACCTCAGAGCTGCCATTTTGAAACAAATTCCTGTAATGACAATGACATTGTAACTCTGCATTCAACTTTAATAATGATTTTACTAAATTAGGCTTTCTAAAAATAATTTGATCTTTTATTAACCCAAGCAAAGCACACTGCTTAAATAGTACAGTGCAGGGACTTAATAATTTATAAGATTTAATCCCATATATAAATGAATAATTATTTGTTTCATTAATTGTAGTTTCAGAAGATCCATAAGAACTATTTTTCCAACCATATGTATTGGGAAATGTACGGTTCACTGTGAGACCACTGATTTTGAGATGCATTAAAGTGAACTGGTAATTCTTCTAATGTAAAACTGTACGTACATTTTACCATCTTAGATTTTATTATTCTCTAAGAATCGAAATAAATTATGCATGATTCATGTGATATTTCTTAAATTCAGTATCCCTGAAAATTTGAGTTTACAGGTGTTGCTAATTCTATCAGTTTCAGGGTGATTTGCCTCATTAATCCATTCTGTCCGTTCATCTGTATTCATGATGTTTGGGTTTGGCATTTGAAGATTTTTCATATGATAAACTGTAAAATAGAAAACCTTTACAATCATGGAAATAGTGCTTTCTGAAGGTGTGAACATTGCTAATGTTCTCATATTTATCTAACACATGGTTTTTATAACAACTTTTTAGCTAATTTTGGTAAGGGAAAATCAGATCATTGTTATTTCATTCATTGATATTGTTAAAAATTAGAATCTAACCTCATAGGCATGAAGAGCCCAAGTATCTGTAAAGTCTTAGATTTCATTGATCATTCTGCTTAGTTATGTTTTGGACCAGAACACTAAAAAGCCCATCTGTTTGTCAGTCTAATGACTATAAAACCTGCAAAGATTTTTTTCCATCCCTTATAATGGTTTTTTTGCCCTTTAATTTTCAAGTATATTCTAACTTTTTAAAGGATACCCCTTTCTCTTTGATATTCTTTTCAATCAACTTTTGTGTCATGGAAACGTAGAAGTTTCCCTACATGATGATCAGTATCGGTCTGTTTTGGAAAACATAGTATTTAGTGGGAAAGGAGGATTTAGGATGAAATGCTGGACAGAGCAGACATACAAAGCTTCTCACTCACTTTGCCACAGAATACATTATGTTTCCCAATCAAAATATAAAGATTACAATCACAACTACAGTGTTATGTTTGTGTGAAGAAGACTTATACATTCATTGTGTCTGCTTAATTCAGGCTTTTAGAGGATATTTCAAATTATGAGTTAAAACAGGTGGAACATAGAACTGCCAGTACAGTTAGTTCAGTAACTTATATGTAATGATTTAATCAATAACATGGACTTCTCTCTTCATCCTAAAGTTTAAATAGTTTAAATATTAAATAATAAGAATTATTGTAATACATATAAAAAAAAGTAACCCTGAAGTGTAATAGTTTAAATAACAACTGCTAGCTGAAATAGACATTGTCTTTTTCTCTCCTCTCCAAAAGATGTACATATTTTCTAAGACTGTTTATTTATGTTAAATAGCTCCAGACCTGGCTTTCTGTTTTCAAACACAGTGAATTTACAACCAACCTGATCAAGGAAGGCTATTCATGTAGTAAGAATTTTATAATGCTAGCCAGAATATTTTGCCCAGGAAATATCAGCATTTATTAAAACTTAATCTGTAACATTTCATTGGAAGAAGGAACGTTTTCATGCCGATCATATCCCATCAGTTTTCTTAGCCTCAGAATTATCTGATGAGTGCTTTTGAGGGTATTTTTATTTTTACTTCCTATTCCTCCTTACATAGGTTTTATTTTTTATTTTTTTTTAAAGTCCTCAGACTTGTAGACTAAATATATTACAGACCTTACTGTGCCTCTAGCAAGAACATTATCAAGTGATGAGGATAGCACACTCCCCACTTTCCACCATACCCTTCAGTATATTTATAAAGAAGCTCAGAGACAATAAGTGACAAGCTACTGTTTGCAGTCAGATCCTATCTGCTTTTCTGTAGAGGAAAGCTGGGATGCAAATAACAATTGCTGTGTAAGATTTCACTTTCAGGAGAAGGCTCATGAGAGAACAGCTGTTGAAAGATGCAAGACTAACATTAGTCAAAAGGGAAGATAAGCAAGCCAATGGCTATCAATTAAAGTTGGAATGCAGGCTCTTTGCACTGCAGCATGGGAAATAATTAAATACTTGTATCAGAATTTATCCAATATTTCTTCATATATAGAGGGATGCACACACTGAAACACGCATCACATCTGATGTTGCAGGAAAAATTACGTACAGAAATTCCTTTAGATGTTTTAAGAGATTTGTAAGAAGCTATTCCTTCCACTAGAAAACTCAGTAGTTGTAGAAAATCCTTGATTTAAAGTGTGGAATGCAGATCTATGTGACATGTAAGTTAAAAAATCCACTGTACCCCTTTGTGTTTGGCAGCTCTTACAAACTGAGGTCCAGCAACAAATACTGTTGATTACAAAGTTCCCTATGTGGCTCATTCGATATGCTTACACTGTTGTTTGCATCCTAAGATAAACAGAAAGAGTATATAACTTTTAGTACTCTGAGCTTCAGTTGGAACAGTTTTCCCAAAGTCATGACACTTTCACTGAAAGTACTGTTGAATTTTTTAAAAGCCATCCATTTACAGCTAATATGGAAAATTTCACAATTATTTTCTTAAATGGATCTTAATAGCAGCTTCCAAGAAAGGGCTTAGTTCCAGACAGCAATTAGTCAGTTTATCCCTAAAACAAAAAAATTAGGAGATTTTTGGTTCCAGTGCATCATTAGTTATCCTAGTTCCTGGCCAACTCCTTAAGCCACTAATTTACAGGCATTCTAAGCTCTTCTTTCTGCCTTCCACACCTACCATCTGCCTATCTATCAGTCAGCTGTTGCAGGAATGTTAAGTATTAAAATATATACACATATATGCCCATACACATATATACTTATATACACATTCACACATATGTCTATCTTTTAATTCCAGGCTGCTGCCAGAACATTTTCTTCCTAATGGAGATTTGCCCAAGCAAAGCTTTCCACCTTCTGGCTGGGAATATGAGGTTGAAGGGAGTGACAGGATAAAGTGCAGAGAAGACAGACAGAATAGCATGGAGAATTCTGCAGTGTAGTGGGAGATATCACAGCAAGAAAGGCTAAAAGCATTAGAATAAACCTCTCTCCAGCATTTGTGGGTTGCTACCTGAAGCACAAAGTGATAAGGTACACATTCTTTCTTAAAATTCCTTATTGCACAAACCATAGGATATACTGGTATCCAAGCCACAGGATGGTGATCTCACTTCTTTTTTGTCATATAGCTTTCAGTTGCTTCTCAGCCATCTTATTCAGAAATTAAAAAAAAAATAAATAAAAATTACTTTACTATGTATCATAGAGTAAACCCCCAAAACTTTATTTTCTTGACATGATTTCTTCAGACTGGAGGTACCTTACTAGAATTACTTTAACAGTTATTTACCATCAAAGCCTTCTCCTTCTTTAAAGAACTAGAGACTTTACTAAGTGGAGATAACTGCAATATCATGATTCTGTGCACTTTTAAAAATATTCTCCCATTAAAGTCATTATTATTACTAGAGTAGACCAAAACTGAGTGCTGGACAATAAAAGATAGATTTAAGTTCAGAAAGGTGCATACCAGCTGATAAACAAAGATGGGTATTTGCAAGTAAATGAAGTTCATTTATGTTGTTTCCACAGTATTAGCATAATTTTTTACACAAAACACCTAACTAGATCTGAATAACATGACATGTAAGTGCCAATAAAGAAGGACTTTTATGTATATAACAGGGTACTGGAATCCAGTCACCAAATATGAATGGAGCTGGAACAGGTTGCCTATGACATTGCCACCTAGCTTTGCTGTATATCATATTGGTTAAATTGACATATACTCAAGATCAAACCTAACTAATAAGTAGAAATAGGAAAAATATTAAGACCTAACACTCTTGATTAAAAAAAAAAAAAACCAAACCCATAGGTTTATTATATATATTAAACAATCATGATTTTTGAGTGTAATTTCACTATGATTAGGAAAAAAATAAAAATACTTTAAAAACATTATTCACCTAATTAAATTTGCATGGACTCAAGGGGGTTTTTTTAAACAATTCTGTGAATTTTTAAAGGAGAACAGGAAGCCATTAGAGTAAATCAAAATTAGGAGATTTTCCTTTACAATCTTTTTGGTCTACTGAGATTGAAAGACACAGTGAAATCAAAAATCTTGTAATTGCAATCTATTTAATTGGCTGAGATTACTGTTATTTAGTTTTTGAGAAAAGGATGCACAATATTTTATGCTTTCACACCTACAGACATTATATATATGGGACAATCTAGGAACTAATTTTTTGTTTCAAGTGGCTCAAGGGCCTTCAGATTTTTGTTTGTGTTATTCTGGACCTGTTGGTTTTTTCTTCAGAAAAGAAAACACACCCTGAACAGACTCCTATTTATCGTATGTTGGCTTTTTAAAAATATCTGTACAGTGAAATTCTTCACTAAACATTATAATTCCAGTGCATTTATTTAATGCATTTCTAATGCAAATTAATTTTGAGCTAAATTGTTTGCTTTCAGTGCATCATACAAATTACTACTCATTAAAGTGAAACCCAGCATCTCTTTCCTTGCTGTTTTACATTTTCTGAATATCTGGCCTATTTTCATTAATCTAAATTTTCTCTCAGAAATGCACACCATGGCAAAGAATGCCGACAAGTGAAGGGGAAATCTGATCACTTGTAGTTATCAAAAACCTAAATGCCTGGCTCGTTTTTAAAGATGAGTAAAGTGCTTGCTCCTGTCTGTAGTAGCATATTCAGTAGCAGGCTGAATCAGTATGTACTTTGCATAATGATTTGTGTTATTCAAGTTCCAAATAGATGAGGCAGTTTTCTCTAAGAATTACTTTGATACAGCAGCAGAATGATATATGTTAATAGACTGTAAGAACATGACTAGGCGGAATTGATTAAAATATATGTTAACATCCAACTCTGCTTTAAATAAATCTTATCTTACTGAAAAGGTCTTCAGAAATCCCACCTAAAATAGAGCAGGTCAAATGCTAACACCTTAGTTATATGGACAACAGTATTATTTTTTTAACTAACTAAAAAACTGGAAATGCCAACATAGAGTATTTTATATGCATCTATATCACTGACATACAGGTATGGTAAGTGTTTTGGGAAAATATCAGTGTTCTCTAAAAGGATTTAAGCATTGACCCTACATCTGAGCTGACTATAACACTTATAAACTTGTGTTTCCCATGGAGAGAGTGATGATTTTTTACATCTGAAAATAAAAATGTTAAAAAATAGTATATGTTTATGCATGTGCGTCCAATGTGAGAATGCATGTGGTGGCACATGAAAGCTTCACTGTATATAATTTTAGTTTCAGTTTAGCTGGCATGTGATGGAAGACTAGCTTCATCTGAAAGTGTTTATTTCAACTGCAATACATTATCTTTTCCTGGCCATCTGAAAGCAGCAATATATCATGCTACAATAGACTGTCTTAAAACAGGGTGTATTTTTGTAGCTGTTTTAGAAAAATAACCAGGAGTATAAAAAAATTAAAAATCAAATTCTTTAATGTAAGATTTATTGTATTCTGATTTAAATTAGTGCTTAACACTGGAAATGTAAATTATAAATGTAAAATATAAAGCATAGCCCCAAAGATGATGAAAGCACATGAAAAAGTTAATCCTCGGACACACAGAGGTCCTGTGTCCCACTTTTGGAGCTGGCCAGAAACAAAGCAGCTAAATTCCAAAGGCAGCTCTGCTCTGAATACCCTACTGACATGGCAAGGTACAGCGCTCTGCCTGAGCTTACAGACCCACTTCAGGTTTGGCAGTGCCTCCTATCCGGCCAATTTGGAGAGCACGGCAACATTTGCTCATCCTGCACCATTCACCCAGAGCTACCAGAAATACAGCAGGAAATCAGAGAAACTTAGTGCTACCATGTCATCTCTGAAGCAGAATCAAGGGAAAAAAAAACATAAAAAAAGCTTATTTCTTCAGTGTAACCTTATGCACACTGCAGTAAAGTCACATGATTTTGTAACTGAGTAGTACATCTCATGCATGTTCTTCTCAAAGCTTAATGTGAAAATCTCATGAGTTCTGTTGTAATCACATAAAAGCCATCTGAAGAGATCTAAAATTATAAGTGAAATGAGTGCAACACTGAAACTGGGGTATCTACATTTCCTTGAATTTCAAGAATTAGAAGCATTTTAAGATAAAACAAGACATGACAACACTTAAGTTATCATACTTCTCAATTTATCACAAGCTTTAGCTTATTGCATTGATGTTAGATTTTGTGTTCTTAAACAATTTGCGATACAGAGGGAGGAGAGGCTGAGTACAAAACCTTCAGTAAATTATGGATAAATCGTCAGGACAGAAGTGAATCTTTCTATCCTTCTGGTTGAAGCTCTGATACTAGAATTTTGTTGTAATTTATGGAATAATGTATCATCTAAGAATGAAAAAATAATTCATAACTGCAGAAATGAGCACAGATTTCCTTTGGACACCAGCCTAACATGACAAGTTGTCCTGGTTTAGCAGTAGCAGTCATTTTTTCTACTGGTGCAGTGATGTGTTTTGACTTTTGGCCGGGGAATAATACTGATAAAGCTGATGTTTTCAGTTGCTGGTCAGAATGTTTACCCTGAGCAAGGACTTTGTGAGTCTCATGCTCGGCCAGGGAGGAGGAGAAGCCGGGAGGAAGCAGGGACAGGACACCTGACCCAAACTGGCCAAAGAGGTATTCCATACCACAGCACGTCATGCCCAGGATGTAGAACTGAGAGTTCCCGGAAGGGCTGGATCACTGCGGGGTGGGGGTGAGGTACCGGTCGGTGAGCGGTTGTATTGTTTTCCTTGTTATTTCCTTTATCATTATTACTATTAGTGGTAGCAGTAGTGATTTGTGTTATACCTTAGTTATTAAACTGTTCTTATCTCAACCCGTGGGAGCTGCATTCTTTTGATTCTCCTCCCCATCCCTCCAGGAGCGGAGGGAAGAAAGGTGGGGGGGGGAGTGGACTTCGTGGTTCTGATTTACGGCCTGGGCTTAAACCACGACACAAGTGCTCTTACCTGTTAATATTAAAGACAGAGCTTTATTAAAATAAATTTCATTTTCATCAATGACATCATGCAGAACTGAATTCATCCCTAATGAATGACACAGGCACTTCTGTGGAAATAACTAATGGGAACAGAACCTGCATCTTACTAATGGTGGTGCTGAAAGTATTACAGAAACTGTCAGTTCAAGGTTGTAAACTGTCAATCTACATCAAGTCTTCTAAAAAATTCAATGAAAAGATTAAGACTTTGTCTTAATTAAGATTATTGAATCAGCAATGAACAGACCTTTGTAGAAAACTGCTGCAATAACAGTCAGTTAAGAAAGACAAGCTGTAGGAACTAGTTTTGCCCACTGCCATTACTTGAAGTTTTTCCTATATCATCTAGCTAGGCACAAAACTCTCGTGTTTTTTTTTTTTTTTTATGAATAATTTCAAAATATATTTTCCCCACATTTTAGAGACATTCTTCATGTATGTAAGTTTTACGAATAAAAAAATATTGTTAGCTCCAAACAGACTACTTCTGTAAGACAGTTCTGTGTACATCCAATTAATTATTGCTAATCACATGTTCTCCAAATTAAATTCTACCTCACCTCATTCCCTGAAAAAAACCCAAACCAAAAAAAATAAAACAAAAAACCCACTGCCAACAACAAAACAAAAAAGAACCCAAAGCAAAACAACAAAACTCCACAAAAAAAAACAAACCAAAACAACATACACCACCAACTACAATAACTGGGAATTCTACCTTTCTTTTAGATGTCTTTTATATGAGGCACTCTAATTTGTTGTTCCAGACTGGGTATATATTGCCAATAAATATTGTACTGAGAAGCAAATCAGAATTATACTTTTAGGTCCTCAGCATGACTAAGTTATCAAAAAATACAAGTAACCTCTCATATTAATTAAATGTGCAAGACCATCTGAAATTTGACAGAAGTAAATGGAAAGACTCACATTAGCATTAATGGGTCTTGGATCAGGCCCTTAAAATCAAATGCTTCCTGTAAAAGGTAATTATACCATTAGCTTGTAAAGAAAAAAGAAAAATCTCAGAGAGAATGTGAGTATATTTAATGTTTGGATTTTATGATGACTATTTATGAACCACTTCTGGAGGTTACTGTTAAGTAACAGAAAAGAGTAGAAAAATTTATAGGACTACTTGACTTCAAATAAGTCAAACTCAAATAAGAATTAGCCCTTTTTCTGAAGGTTATGTATGGATACTTTTCTCAAAAAAAAAAAAAATAATAAAATGAACAAACCGAAAAACCCTTTTGTTTAAAAGCACACAAAAAGCAATAACAAATTTTCAAAACCTTGCTCTTATTTTTGTTTCCACATTTATGTGTGTCCAATATCCCAAAATTAATTTTGAAATCATCATGTTATAAAAGACATACTAGCTGAAGATGTTAGTGATACTACCCAGAAACAAAGTCTAGTTGGAATACGATATGAAGATTATTTATGTTATTGCTGGGGAAAAACACAATTAAGAAAAGAGTTATGTTAAGTAGTAAAATAGGTGTTAAAGGTTAATATTATGAACTGTGGAAGCCTATGTAAACTAATTAAACCACAGAGGATATAAGTTGACATATGTAAGTAAGTATTCCCAATGTGATAGTGAAGTCAGCTAAGCACCGAGTTGAGTTATCCCTTGAAAAATAACTTCTTGGTTATACTTATTCTGGTACGAGGACCGACAGTTGGGCAAGCAGGGACCACCTGAGAAAAAAAGTCCTTCTACAGCAAGTAATTACACCTGCTGTACTGATACTGCCCCTTTTACCACCCCAAGTCTAGAAAGACTTCTATTTTAGACTTCTAACTTCTGTGAATAGTGTGTTTAACTCCAGCAATAGTTCATATGTGTAGTCACACATATTCAGCTCTCCGCCATTACTAATGTCTTAATCTTCCACACAATACACTACTTTTCCCCCAAATCTCCTCAATTAAGACAAACATCTATGTCCCACTGAGAACTACTGGAGAAGGCATTCAAAAATTTCTTGTATTGAACAGCTTGAAGTTTTACAGTACCAGCCATAGTCACTTTCTAAAATCTTTAATGTAATAAGAAAGTGTGCAAGCTAATACATCAGTAATGACAATATTGCTGTCAGATTAAGACAAAGGCACATATCCCTACACTTGACTGTTTTTTATTCTCCTAGGCAGAATGCTCAGTTCTGTTAGGAACAATTTCTTGGTCCACTTGAATCAGAAGTTAGCACTGCAGAACTACAAGTATTGTTTAAGAGCCTTACTTATTTTATCTCTAATGATATTACCACCATATGTCATAAATTACTAATTGGTAATAACACCAGTATCAGTTGCATCCAGATTTCAGATTAGTGATCTTAAAATAGATTTCTCTTATAACTCTTGCTAAGCAGAGGGTTACATATGGAATTTATGTAACACTTCAGTTGTCTAGATAATTCATAATTTCTTTCTAGAGAAGAATTTATCTATTGTCTATCTCTCATTAGAAGCAGTAATTCTTTGCAACTTCTTTCCATTCCTAATTGAGATGGTCATATAATTATCATATTCTTATCCTCCCCAGAGACAGACAAGGACACCCAATTATACTCAAGTATTAAATTTGGGGACAGGGGTGTTTTGATAAATTTTGGTTGATTAGTTGGGAGGTTTTTTGTTAGTTTTGTTAAAGCTAGGTATGGACAGTAATTTAGTTTCTCCTGAAAATTCCCAAGCTATCAGCCTGCAAAGCTAGAAATTATTTTTGCTTCCCTATATACCAAAGGATGCTATAAAACTAAAATGGGCGAACTTAGGTGAAGTGACTCTGAAGGTCAAACATATTTTTCAAATAAAAATCTCTCCTTTCTAGAAAATTAGTAAAATAAACATTTCACAATATGTCCAAAACCTTTTGAACAAAATGTAAACCAGCAAAGTCCACAGAAAGCCTTGAACCCAGTCTTCCTAAACCGAAATTCTCTAAGCAGCATCTATCCAGAAGTTAACTGCTCATGAAATTAGGGAGAGTCATCTAAGCTCTGTGGCTTTAGGATATCTATTCCTCAAATCTTCAAAATAAATCCACATTGTACTGATATTAAATAGCTGCTTAGGGATCCTAGGCACAGGCAAAGATACCTGGACACCTAACTTCCAAGAATGCACAAAATTACTTTATAGTCTGAAAGTACTAGACAATAAGCACAACTGAAGTAGAGGCTTCTAAAGCAAGGTTGATCATGCCCAGATCACAGCCAAGACATGGTGCCCAGTATAGCCAGTATTAAAATATCTTTGCTTAAGTAGAACTTGGTCTTTGTATTATCTATTTATTACTTGTTCTATTTTTATATGTGCACAACTTTTTAAAACAATTTGGTTATGCTGATTTTGTGAAATTATCTTTTCGCATTTACTAAGATATTACTTGTCAGCACCAATACATGGGATTTTTTTCTTTACAATGTTTAGTTGGTATTGCTAGCTTGAAAACCTCTGATTTCCATTTTACATGTATTTGTGTTGCACATCCTTTCCACTTTGTGTGCCTCTGTCTGATTGATCTGAAATTCCGTCACAATTTAGTGATTAAAAAAAAAAAAAAAAGTATATTCCCTTCTGTTTTCTTGACCACTTACTAAATTTCAGATGACTGTCTCTTACAAGTTAGATTTTTAAAACTGGATGAGGGACACAGTTCAGTATGGGGCACTGAACACAGGAAAGGATCCCTGTGTACACTTAGGAAGGTGGGCACTGCCTACTCCCAAGGGTCAGGGTTAGAACTGCTGCACCACAAGACCAGGCAAGGTCCACTCATGCTGAGCTCTTGGCTGCGTATCCTTGGTAGCTA
Organism: Psittacula echo; assembly: GCF_963264785.1. NCBI lineage: Eukaryota > Metazoa > Chordata > Aves > Psittaciformes > Psittacidae > Psittacula > Psittacula echo. Next base: position 132,745,563 of record NC_137737.1, on the reverse strand, counting down.
ATGTGAAGTTACTTCAATTCTCCTGTCATTTGCCAGCAACAGTGACAGGCATGTAAACATGTCCTAAGTGCAAGAGGAGAGAGAACAGATGGATGCAGACAGGGGAACGCATGAAAACTGTAGGACCATATTGGCGGTAGTCATAACACATCACCAGGCTAACTGTCGGCACAATCCCTGTAGGCATCAGAGCAAAAGGGAGTTAAGGCTGGATTTGAAGGGAATAATGAAGTAACCCAACAGGCATATGCAAAAATCTCTTCTCAAACACGAGAGATAGTGTAAGAGAAAGGAAGGTTTGCTGAAGCACATAGTGGGAAGCAGGGAAGATGCTAACATCAGGAGTCATCTGGGAGCAGGCATTTGACACTGAGTGGGAAAAAAGGAGGGAGGAGTGATATTGTGAAGGGCCTTGAAAGCAGAGACAATTTAATATGCAATGCAGCAACGGGAAAGCAATACTGTCAGAATGACTGGCTAGCAGAGTGTTATTTGAAGCAGCAGTCTCTATGCATATCAACACAGTAATGAAGTTTGGGTAAGACCATGAAAACAGAAATTTATTGGGTTTTTGTTTTGTTTTTTTTTTTTTTTCCTGCACTGGAATTAATTTATTAAAAAAAAAAAAAAAAAAAATTGTCATAAAATAGAAGCATTGCAAGACAAGCAAAAATAATGATGTCTAATAAGAAAACCAGTTGTTGGAATCTAGCCAGTTACATTTCACTGCATAATACCACCATTAATTCTAGCAATATTACGAATGGAATAGGCTGAAATTGTCATTTCTGACAGAAAAAATATTTTGGAACACAACCAAATCTATGATGGATGTAGGCAGGCACAAATCCATCTAAATCAGTGGCACAGCACCTGTTTCTGTCAGCTGCAACAGTCTCCTGTGATGTTTCATGAAGTTTATGACAAACAGATTACAATATGTGGAGAAAGCAAAACTTAGTATTAGCACACTGAGATATAAATATGGCAAAAGAGTTACTTATGAAAACATGCATGTTCCAGTCCATATAACTTCAGCCAGATAAGATCTCCCAGAAAAAGCTATACTAAGATAATACACGCATAAAATACAAGGTTTTTGAGAAAGTTAAAAGACAAAGAACATTGTAAATGTTGTGGTTTAAGCCCAGGTCGTAAATCAGAGCCACGCAGTCTACTTCCCCCCCCACCTTTCTTCCGTCCACTCCTGGAGGGACGGGGAGGAGAATCGAAAGAATGCAACTCCCACGGGTTGAGATAAGAACAGTTTAATAACTAAGGTATAACACAAACCACTACTGCTACCACCAATAATAATAATGATGATAAAGGAAATAACAAGGAAGAGAATACAACACCTCACCGACTGGTACCTCGCCCCCAACTCGCAGCATTCTAGCCCTTCCGGGAACTCTCAGTTCTACATCCTAGGCATGACGTGCTGTGGTATGGAATACCTCTTTGGCTAGTTTGGGTCAGGTGTCCTGTCCCTGCTTCCTCCTGGCTTCCCCTCCTCCCTGGCAGAGCATGAGACTCACAAAGTCCTTGGTCGGGGTAAACATTCTGACCAGCAACTGAAAACATCGGCTTTATCAGTATTATTCCCAGGCAGAAAGTCAAAAACACAGTGCTGCACTAGCTACTAAGAAGGAGAAAAAATGACTGCTGCTGCTGAACCCAGGACAGTATCCACCCCTTATTCCATACCATTCACATCATGCTCAGATCCCACATTTTCAATATACCCTCACTCTCATTTTCAGTGCACTCTCATCTTAGTGCATGGACTAATCCCTATAAATCTGCTGAGTCCATTCGGTCCATGATGTTGGGCTCCATCTCTTGTAACAGTCTTTCAGACCAGAAGAGGCTGTGTGCAGTGTTCACATTCGTGAATAACCTGAGCAATAGTGTCCATTGCTAAGTCCATCCCTCGATCATGAGTCCATCTCTATGTTGCATCTCTGCCCTGATGGCCTGAAGTGTCATGGGCCCACCAGGCTCAAAATAATTCACCCTCCCCTGCAGCAGTCTCTGCAACTTGTCGTTGGGGACTCCATACAGCTGCCTTCCATCTCCAACGCTTCCAAAGCACTGGAGGGGCCCAGTGGATTAGATACTCGCCCATACTGTCCCACACACCATGACACTCATGGCTGTCCAGCCTTGGGGAAAACCTCTCGGTCCCCCTGTATTGTCTAAACCCAGACAAGACCCAAACCTGACTCTGCTTAACTCTCGGGATCAGACAAAATGGCCGTGGGTAGAACACACTCTGTGTGTGTGCCAACATGGTGATCCCCATCACAATCAGCAGGCAGGTCCCAAGGGTACCCAAAGGCCATTCAAAACCTTCAGAACTCTAAAATGATGCTGCTTGTCACAGGGGCTCGTGTAGCTGCTGTGCTTGCTGGCTCTCTCACCACCAGCTTCTGTTTTTCTGAGTCCAGATCTTGCTCCTCTGCCTTGCTGGGAAATGCTGCATGGTCTCCTGTGTTCTCCTGGGGCTCAGGCTCGCGGGGCTCTGCGGGCGGCTGCCAGGCGATGCTCTCGGCTGCCGCAGGGCTGGGCTCGGCCATGGTTCCCGGCTCCTCCGCAGCCTCCTCCCGCTGCTCGGCAGCCACCTCGTTTCCCTCCTCAACCGCCCCGACTTCCTCCACTGGCAGCCGCTCCCTGGCAGCCTCCGGCCCCGCTCCCACCGCAGCTTGGGCCCCGGGGCCGCTCTTCTTGGCCGCTTCGGCCGCCGCCAGCTCCCGGGGCCGCCCCCCCTCAGCTCCCCGCAGCCTCACGAAGACGCCAGGACGGTGAAGAGCAGCGGGACGGCCAGGTACAAGTCCACGGCCATGTTCATCCCGCCCTGCTGCCGGAGCCCGCCTGTATCTCAAGCCATTACCATAAAGTACAATGAGACAAGAACCTTAGCCCAAGGCCCACACTTGATAAGCACTAACACAGCAAATACCGGCTCTACGTAAGCTACAGCATCCTGAAACTGTGACATCAAGAGAAACAACTTTGAGAGCCCGTAAATCAGCATTGTGCCTTGGTCAGATCTGTTGTTATCTCAACCCTTCGTGCCCCATGTTGGGCGCCAAAAAGAACTGTCGTGGTTTAAGCCCAGACCATAAATTAGAACCATGCAGTCTACTTCCCCCCCCACCTTTCTTCCGTCCACTCCTGGAGGGATGGGGAGGAGAATCGAAAGAATGCAACTCCCATGGGTTGAGATAAGAACAGTTTAATAACTAAGGTATAACACAAACCACTACTGCTACCACCAGTAATAATAATGATGATAAAGGAAATAACAAGGAAGAGAATACAACACCTCACCGACCGGTACCTCGCCCCCACCTCGCAGCATTCTAGCCCTTCCGGGAACTCTCAGTTCTACATCCTGGGCATGACGTGCTGTGTTATGGAATACCTCTTTGGCTAGTTTGGGTCAGGTGTCCTGTTCCTGCTTCCTCCCGGCTTCCCCCCTTCCCTGGCAGAGCATGAGACTCACAAAGTCCTTGGTCGGGGTAAACATTCTGACCAGCAACTGAAAACATCGGTTTTATTCCTAGGCCGAAAGTCAAAACCACAGCGCTGCACTAGCTACTAAGAAGGAGAAAAAATGACTGCTGGTGCTGAACCCAGGACAGTAAATATCTGATTATTTCACCCTATACTTAAAGTGATACTCATAGCACTTTAACTCTCAATTATTTTAAACTAGACATTTGCAATTCATATTTAGACAAGGAAAGTTAGACTAGTCTCTCAAAGACTATAAAGTGGTAATTATGAAGTTTAAAAAAGTATGTTTGCCCTCTTCAGTATCTAAAATAGCTTTAAGTTTTTTTTATCTACCTTCAGTAACTTGTCTTCTGTATAATTAAAATAATAGCCAAACAAGAAAGATAATTATTTCTCAATAAGAACTCTCTACAGTGAACAAGCTCTTCTGAAACACAATGAAAAATATAGAAGCTAAGTAACAACCACATTTTTTAGAATAAAAATCCAACCAAACACAGGAGAAAATTCACTAATAATTGCCATTTTTTTCACCAGTATCATTTGGAATCTATCTATGGATTTGCAAGTATAATTACTAGTAAATTTGGCTCAGATTCCCAATCAGTTTCATGGAAGACCTCAACTTCTCATTTTCAGATCTTTTCCCAAAATAATACATTCAATATTGACAGGTTGTTTTTCTCTTATCCTAATTTTCCAGAAGTCAAAGCAAACAAAGTTTAATTTCAGGGAGTAAAAAGAGCCACTGAGTAATTACTTAACTGCCTAATGGGAAAAGAATTTGATTTTCCTGTGAATTTTCCCCATAACACCAGAACTTCTGACCCTTTTTGGAAGGCTTTCTCCCTCTGCTATAGCATAAGAATAAAAAAAAAAAAAAAAAAAACAAAAAAAAAAAAGAAAAAGAAAAAAAAAAAAAAAACAAAAAACAAAAAACTAAGTAGTCTTTTGGTGACAACTAAATAGGGATGTAAAATGGTTTATAACCTTTTCCTTGGACAAAGAGAAGGAATTAGAGCTCTATAGAAAAAGAAGGGTCAAGAACTACCTCCTATTCAAAGCGGTAACAGGATTTCCTTTAAAAAGCCAGAAGTCCACATCTTACATTAAAACTCCTTCTATCCCTATTCCAATATATTGACTTTGGCTTCAACAGTGCTGACAAGAAAAGCAGCACAATTCCAATTGCAAGGTACAGCTCAATACATAGTAAGGATTCATTCATCCCCCAAACTCAACCCTTGTTATGAAATCTTTCATTATGCATATGGTTTTAGAGAAATACGTTAAATTTTAATAAAATCAAGGATGAAGACAGCTCATATTTAAGTCAAATATTTAATATACCCTATTAGTATATGCACTTTTTATTACTTAATGACTGTCAGGTAATTTAATATTCTGGAGCTCTGATCCAGCCTCATAGGGACTGCAAAGCACCATTTGAGCTGAAGAAACAGCTTTTCTATTTACTGCTTTCTCAAGTTCCCAGGCATGGAGGTAGAGATATATATATAGTAATTTCCACATATCGATTAAATCAGGTAATTAGGCAAAATTCTGAAGCAATCAGAAATAGTTACAATTAGAAGCAAACAAATGCTATAGTTTAACAGCTAGAAAAATTAAAATCTCTGGGTGAAGGTAATGACATTAAGAATTTATAAGGTTCTGATGCACATTTCAGATATACATTGTATTTTATTATAATCAGAATAAATGTACTTTCACACTGCCTTATAGTGGGATTTATGTATTTATGCATGTGTTTTGCAAGAGATCAGCTAACATTTTTGTCCACTATAGAGTATGTGAGAGCATAAGATTAATAGCTAGTTTTCACATTTATACAGGAGACAACTGCAAGAAAGTGGTATAAATTATTGACATTTCCAATCATTATTTGCAGTGGTTTAGCAGAATTGAAAAATCTCTTCTCTCTGCTACTTATTACAAATAAAATTATTGCCTAGAAGGCATTCTGAAGAAAGTTAATGAAATAAAGGTTCTGTTGTGAAACCAGGTAGAAATAAAGCACTACCCTGTCTTTTAAAAGAAACATAAAATTATGTTGTGGAACAGTGAATTGGAAAAGCGGTTTACAAAGTAATATCAGAGTGTGAAAACAACACAGTACATATTAACTACAGCATCACAGCTTCTCACTCTCCCTTCTGATTGACACAGGACAAGCTAGCCTTTAGCCATCCCCCAAAAATAGGAGTCCTGAGGGTCTACCTGACTGAATGTAGCAGGCACTCAATATTTATGCTTTCATGTTACCTCATGCATGTAATGAAATGGATACCTACTTCACTGCAAACAAACCTTTCCACCACCATATCCAGCTTTGTTTCCACATTATTTTATTCTTCAAGACTCCCTAGATACTCAGCTTCTCAATTTGAAAGGACTAAGACATATCTGACTTCTGAGGTCTTAGCAGAAGTCTGAGTCTTTCCTCTCTAAGAAGAAATACAGTTAGGACATTTCAGTTCTTTAAGTGCCTCCAGACCCCAGTTTTTCCTGCAATATATTGACAACCCTGTGGAATTGAGGAAAAGTAGATACAGCTAAGGATCAGAGCAGTTTCACTTGTTTCCTTATAGAAGAGATCACATGAAAGCCTTGCAGCAGATTTCTCCCTGCTCATGCAGCTACTTGCTGCCCCTCAGGAAGGCATAAAGTTTTTCTACTGTGGAGCTCTTCAGTTCTGTCAGCATTACATAAAATCGCTCAAGACATAACTCTGGTAACAGATACATTTCCAGGAATTGTGGCATGAACCTACCCATTGTCAGCGGCTGCCAAATTGTCAAGACCCAGTTAAGGAAGACAGCTTATAGGCTTTTATACTCTGGACCTCAGTAATCAAGATTTTACTCAGCCCAGTATCTTAGTTCCCTATTAATTTGATGAAGTGAAAAGAATAATTGAATTGCCCATGATTTGTACAAACAAGTTCTCTAAATATGAAAGGCTGGAGATATTAACACTAAAGTGATGCTTATCTCTGGATCATTTTTGGGAGACGAGCACTGCATCACCTGAAGCCCATTTTAGAACAATACCCACACAGAGGACATCACTGGAGATACAGTCAAAAGCAAGCACTTTTATTGATCATGTAGAGCTAAATCCTTAAGTGTGATTAAACTATTCTCTTCTTTGATAGCACCTTGTCATTGTTTAAACCCAGGCTGTAAATTAGAACCACGCAGTCTACTTCCCCCACACCCTTTCTTCCCCCGGCTCCTGGAGGGACGGGGAGGAGAATCTAAAGAATGCAACTCCCACGGGTTGAGGTAAGAACAGTTTAGTAACTAAGGTATAACACAAACCACTACTGCTACCACCAATAATAATAATGATAAAGGAAATAACAAGGAAGAGAATACAACCGCTCACCGACCGATACCTCACTCCCACCCCGCAGTGCGTTAGCCCTTCTGGGTAACTCTCAGCTACATCCTGGGCATGACCTGCTGTGGTATGGAATACCTCTTTGACTAGTTTGGGTCAGGTGTCCTGTTCCTGCTTCCTCCCGGCTTCCCCTCCTCCCTGGCAGAGCATGAGACTCACAAAGTCCTTGGTCAGGGTAAACATTCTGACCAGCAACTGAAAACATTGGTTTTATCAGTATTATCCCCAGGCCGAAAGTCAAAACCACAGCGCTGCACTAGCTACTAAGAAGGAGAAAAAATGACTGCTACTGCTAAACCAGGGCACACCTATATAGCATATATATGCATATGTATGCATACAAAGCTGTGGTTACCCATAGCACAACAATGCCCTTTCAAATTCCTCCTTTTCTCAAACTGGTTCCAGTTTATCTCTAGGATTAAAAAAAAAAAAACCATAAATAAATTATAAAGCCTATTTGTGTTTGTATAGCCCTGGTGGTCTCTTCAGCTTGAAAAAACAGAACTCTTCCTCCAGTTAAGGGAACTTCCGAGCCGTATGACCAGTTCCATGGCATCTGGGCACCACAGCCCATCTGTTTATGCATATGGGTGTAGTACAGCGACAGCTTTACTGCATATTAGTCATGCATCACGTAGCACATTTCTTGACAGAAGCAAGAGCAGTTTATGACTTGAAGCAAATTATTTTATCTCAGGGGCTTCTCAGAGCCAGGCAAAAGGCCAGGGCATAGGTCAACAACTCAGAAGCCTGACAACTACTTCCTACCATTGCTTTCTTTGCAAAATCCTGTTACTTGATCACATTGAAGAATTCCACTTCCTTGTTATGACAGAGAATGCACTTTGAGACAAATAATCAGGAGCTGCAGTGGCCATGAGCATGGGTTATTCAATGACAGAATTACAGAATGTTTGAGGTTGGAAGTGACTTCATAAGATTATCTTGTTCATCTCCCCTCTGCTCACACAGGGCCAGCTATAGTCAGTTGCCCAGGACCACATCTAGACGGCTTTTAAATACCTCCAAGGATGGAGACCCCACAACCTTTCTGGACAACCTACCTGGGCAGTCTATCACTTGCTGCTCAAGCCTCTGAGGAAAGAGGGCTACCAAAAGGAGGAGACTTAACCTCAGTATAAGTTGGTGTCTATAAACCTATACAGTTTGCAGGTTAAGCATCCTCAGTGAGGTTAGTAAGCTACAAAAGCTCCTACCAACTAAGCATAAAGGCAACTTCATGTAGGAATACAAATACCTTTTCTGCACAGAAATTATACCATGCAACACAGCAGGGCGCAGTACTCCCAAGCTAGCACCGAACGAAGCTACTCCCCAGAACTGCATCACCCTGCTGTATTCCCAGGGTATGTATCTGCTACACACAGATATGCAAAACTGTTGTCCAGACAATACACTTCCAAGCTACCTGCAGAGAGGATGATTTGGATACCACTGAAATAAATACCTTAAAACATCACTATTCAGTATAAAGATACCTCTGATTTCTCTGGAAATTTTAAAGGTAAAACAAAGTTGGCAATTTAAAAACAAGTTAAGCTTAGAGACTGAAAGATCATAGAATCATAGAATAGTTAGGGTTGGAAAGGACCTTGAGATCATCTAGTTCCAACCCCCCTACCATGGGCAGGGACACCTCACACTAAACCATGCCAACCAAGGACTCATCCAACCTGGCCTTGAACACCCCCAAGGATGGAGCACTCACAACCTCCCTGGGCAACACATTCCAGTGCATCACCACACAAACAGTAAAGAATTTCTTCCTTCTATCCAATCTAAACTTCCCCTGTTTAAGTTTGAACCCGTTACCCCTTGTCCCATCACTACAGTCCCTGATGAAGAGTCCATCCCCAGCATCCTTGTAGGCTCCCTTCAGATACTGGAAGGCTGCTATGAGGTCTCCATGCAGCCTTCTCTTCTCCAGGCTGAACAGACCCAACTTTCTCAGCCTGTCTTCATACGGGAGGTGCTCCAGTCCCCCGATCATCCTCGTGGCCCTCCTCTGGACTTGTTCCAACAGTTCCATGTCCTTTTTATGTTGAGGACACCAGAACTGCACACAATACTCCAAGTGAGGTCTCATGAGAGCAGAGTAGAGGGGCAGGATCATCTCCTTTGACCTGCTGGTCACGGTCCTTTTGACGCAGCCCAGGATACAGTTGGCTTTCTGGGCTGCGAGCGCACACTGAAGCCGGCTCATGTTCATTTTCTCATTGACCAACACCCCCAAGTCCTTCTCCGCAGGGCTGCTCTGAATCTCTTCTTTCCCCAACCTGTAGCTCTGCCTGGGATTGCTCCGACCCAGGTGTAGGACCTTGCACTTGGCATGGTTAAACTTCATAAGGTTGGCATCAGCCCACCTCACAAGCATGTCAAGGTCCCTCTGGATGGCATCTCTTCCTTCCGGCGTATCAACCGAACCACACAGCTTGGTGTCATCAGCAAACTTGCTGAGGGCGCACTCAATCCCACTGTCCACGTCACTGACAAAGATGTTGAACAAGACCGGTCCCAACACCGATCCCTGAGGGACACCACTCGTCACCGGTCTCCAGACGGACATCGAACCACTGACCACAACTCTTTGCGTGCGGCCAGCCAGCCAGTTCTTTATCCACCGAGTGGTCCACCCATCAAATTGATGTCTCTCCAATTTAGAGACAAGGATGTCATGTGGGACAGTGTCGAACACTTTGCACAAGTCCAGGTAGATGACGTCAACTGCTCTGCCCCTGTCCATCAGTTTCGTAGCCCCATCATAGAAGGCCACTCAATTGGTCAGGCAGGATTTCCCCTTAGTGAAGCCATGCTGGCTGTCACCAACCACCTCCTTGTTTTTCATGTGCCTTAGCATGTCTTCCAGGAGAATCTGCTCCAAGAGTTTGCCAGGCACAGAGGTGACACTGACTGGTCTGCAATTCTCCGCATCATCCATTTTCCCCTTCTTGAAAATGGGGGTTATATTTCCCTTCTTCCAGTCGTCGGGAACTTCACCTGACTGCCAAGATTTTTCAAATATGATGGCCAGTGGTTTAGCAACTTCATTCGCCAGCTCCTTCAGGACCCGCGGATGGATTTCGTCTGGTCCCATGGACTTGTGTACGTTTAGGTTTTTAAGATGGTCTCGAACCAGATCCTCTCCTACTGTGGGCCTAGGGTCTTCATTCTCACAGTCCCTGTGTTCGCCTTCCAAGACTTGGGTGGTGCGGTCAGAGCCTTTGCCAGTGAAGACCGAGGCAAAGAAGTCATTAAGAACCTCAGCCTTCTCCAAATCCACAGTAGCCAGTTCTCCCGATATCTTCCGAAGGGGGCCTACATTGTCCCTAGTCTGTCTTTTACTCGCTACGTACCTATAGAATCCCTTCCTATTATCCTTAACATCCCTAGCCAAGTTCAATTCTAACTGGGCCTTAGCCTTCCTCACCTGGTCCCTAGCTTCCTGGACAGCATCCCTCTATTTTTCCCAGGCCGCCTGTCCCTGCTTCCACCTTCTATAAGCCTCTTTTTTCCTTTGAATTTTCCTGAGCAGCTCCTTATCCATCCAAGGAGGTCTCCTGGCCCTCCTGCTGCACTTCCTTCTAGTTGGGATGCAACATTCCTGAGCTTGGAGCAGGTGATCCTTGAATAACAATCAACAGTCTTGGGCCTTCCCTGCCCTCTAGGGCTGTGTCCCATGGAACCTTACTAAGCAGGCTCCTGAATATGCCAAAGGCTGCTCTCTTGAAGTCCAGGGCAGTGAGCTTGCTGCATGCTCTTCTCACTGTCCTGAGGATCTCGAATTCGACCATCTCGTGGTCACTGCAACCAAGGCTGCCCTGGAGCATCACATTTGCAACCAGCCCTTCCCTGTTGGTGAGCACGAGGTCAAGCATGGCACCTCTCCTTGTTGGCTCCTCTATTACTTGCAGAAGGAAGTTGTCTTCCACACACATCCTCCTGGATTGCTTGTGCCGGGCCGTACCTTCACTCCAACAGATGTCAGAGTGGTTGAAGTCCTCCATGAGAACAAGTGCCTGTGAGCGTGAGGCTGTTCCTATCTGCCTATAGAGCACTTCATCCGCAGATTCCTCTTGATCAGGCGGTCTGTAACAGATCCCTACAATAATGTCCCCCATCGCTGCTCTCCCTTTAACCTTGACCCACAAACTCTCTGTTGACTTCTCATGCGTCCCCAGACAGAGTTCCATACTCTCCAGCGTATCCCTAACATAAATAGCAAATAAATAGAGCCCAATCTTACAATGATAGATTCTACAGTGTATTAGAAGACTGCATAGTATAGTAAAGCAAAAAAAATGACCACACAGTAACAGGTTCCAGCACATAGACATGTAATTCAGATTTTGCAATACGAAACTCCATACCTATTCAACTGCCTCCTCACTGACAGAAATATATTATATACCACGATAGTCATGCAGAGATATTAAAAATGCTTTAAAAATACTTCATTCTTCTAAGTCAAACATTTCTTGGAGAAATAAAAATCCTGTTAGCTTCACTCTAAAGGTCATGCCCCCTATAAAGTCTAATAAAAAATTTCCAGATGGCAGCAGCCAATTTCCAATAAGATTTAATTTGGTTAATTGACTGTCTTATTTACTAATTTATAGGAGTATGAAGTTCATTCAAATTAACCTCAATTGCTGTAATGATTTAAGCAAGGTTAAACAACCTGAGATTAGAAAGAAAAAAAAAAAGTTTGTGCGGGAAATGATAAAAAAGATATTTTCCTATTTGACATACTGATATAGTCATTGGTATTTCAGAGGCTGACATTTTTGTTTGGAACAAGCAAAAGTAGGAAATACCGACTAAATTAAGTTAGCATAAGAACTATCTAAGCATGGAAAATTCTTGCTACAGTTTCATTAATCATTTTTAAAAAACCTCTGTGTGAGACTGAAAAACAAATAAGCCAGCTAATGGGAATAATGGACTGACTTCAACTTAAACGGCTTGTACAGATAAAAATTCTCCAATAGGCATGGTCCTCAGCACTTACACTGTAGTACCAATTCCTCCCACCTTGGTTCTGTGTCCTGGTTTAGCAGTAGCAGTCATTTTTTCTACTGGTGCAGTGCTGTGTTTTGACTTTTGGCCGGGGAATAATACTGATAAAGCTGATGTTTTCAGTTGCTGGTCAGAATGTTTACCCTGAGCAAGGACTTTGTGAGTCTCATGCTCGGCCAGGGAGGAGGAGAAGCCGGGAGGAAGCAGGGACAGGACACCTGACCCAAACTAGCCAAAGAGGTATTCCATACCACAGCACGTCATGCCCAGGATGTAGAACAGAGAGTTCCCGGAAGGGCTGGATCACTGCGGGGTGGGGGTGAGGTACCGGTTGGTGAGTGGTTGTATTCTCTTGCTTGTTATTTCCTTTATCATTATTACTATTAGTGGTAGCAGTAGTGATTTGTGTTATACCTTAGTTATTAAACTGTTCTTATCTCAACCCGTGGGAGCTGCATTCTTTTGATTCTCCTCCCCGTCCCTCCAGGAGCAGAGGGAAGAAAGGTGGGGGGGGAAGTGGACTTTGTGGCTCTGATTTACGGCCTGGGCTTAAACCACGACATTCTGCAACAAGTTATTCCACAGTATCAGCTGTTTAATACACAAAATCTATTTTTTCTACCATTTTTCTACTGTCACAGGAATAATAAATGTTTTTTTCAGTCCAAGCCCCAGAGAGAGTTACCTACTTCTCAAAAAGAAGAAAAAGAAACAAAGGCAATACTAGATTGTAATAAGGTATTTGTGGATTAGCCAGTTCTAATTGATCATAAAATTCATCTGGGAGAGTGCTTTGTTTAACCCTGAATGACCTTAGTAAGGAAGGAAAGTTTTCACTGGAGAAAAAGTCCCTGAAAACTTCTGGGTTCCTACAGACTGCTTTGATTGAAGGTTTTGTCTGAAAACTGAAACTTTCTGCTGAGGAAAAAATCTGCAAAGACCTTAGTAAAGTGCCTTTTCTTCCTTGCTTGGAAAAGCAAGAGAGGAATAACATGAGAAGCCTGAAGAGATGGGGCTGAATGTGTGTCAGCTCCTGGGCCCCAGGCATCTCTGTCCCACTCAGGCCACTTTGGGCTGTAGGACAGATCAAAGCTTGGGAGAGAGTGGGAGAGAAGAGGCTGGATTATTCTCTGAATGCTTGAATGGTACAAAATTGGAGGAATAAGCTTATGTCTGTGCTTACAGAATGTTGATCAGTGTTCAGTGACTATGCAAGGTATTTAGATTTCAGAAAGGTTTTTCATTTTATTTTTGTTTTGTTTTGCCACTGGATTTTAAGTTTCTTCTCTGCTGATTCCAATTCTCAAGAGACGGAGCCAGGGGTTTTTAGGAGTGAAAACTAAATAGTATGAAATAACGTGAATGAAGTACCTGAAGCTTGAAGAAAAAAAATCTACAAATTGTAAACTCTTGCTTTAAAGTCCCTGACAATGACAACTCTCAGGAATATCTATGTTGCGAAAGACCATCTACCGCATAAAACATTATTAACAGTAAAAAAAATCTAATACACCTATAAACAGTATAGCTGGCTTCCTATTTAATAAAGCTTGATATATCTCCACACTAGGGAGCTGTTTCAGACAGAAATGTTTTTGTGAAATGTTGGCAAGCAACATCCATGCAACAATGAAACTGCACTGTAAGATAACTTCCTGGAAGGTCAAGCACTGATGTGACCATGCTCTGCTCACTACAGTTCTCTCCAGTTCTCCTGACATTCATCATAATTTTCATGCTTAAAAGGAAATCTTCCCCCCAAATCAAATCTAAAATCCTCTGAATATACACAGAAAGAAGACTGTGCATCAACAATAAAGCAGGAGAAGCTATCTTCACATTAGCATATCTGCTGTCAACTCAGAGTGCTATAAGTGAGGTATGACAAGATTGCTAAATAGCTCATTTGCACCTGACACTGCAGAGGTACCTGCTGCTTACAAGCAGCAAAGAGCAGTCTGGGATGTTGAATGTCCTTTGCTCTCATTGCCTGGTAGGTCTTGTAGATGCAGTGATGATTTCAGGAAGTAATGGTTTTCTTATTTTGTGCAGTGGGAAATCTTACATAGGGGTCTGAGCTAAAATAGCTCACATAGAAGTGTTTCTAATGGGCAAGTAACAAAGAAATTCTCTGTACAGAATTTTGGTAGACTACTTTCCGTGCATATAACCTTTTTGTTTTCAACTAATGTCACATTACTGAGAAATAAGAATTGATCTTTTCCAAACTACTACTCAGGGAAAGGCCTCTGCAGTGGTTAATGCCCAGGTGGGAGAGGAACAAGTGGCTGCTGCGGAAGGCTCCTTCCCAGGCTTCCTGTCTGAAGCAAACACTTCCAGCTTTTGAATGAGGATTGACAGCATAGTGAAAACACCAAGAAAAGAGATTAGAAAAGGTAACACTTTTAGCGTAAATGTCATGCAGCTCTGTCTAAAACACATGCTTCTTACCATCTGCTGTATACAACCTGTATGCCTCAGCTGTGCTCTGAGCACATTATTGTTCCTTGGGGCACCACTGGGAGCTTTCTTACTCAGAAAATGTTGGATGTGAAATTGGTTTGGTGGTATATTGAGCTAATTCAAAGTGTAGCACATTTATCTGATTAATTTGAAAAGAATCTCTGCTTTGGAGACAAAAAAGTCATTTTGCACCCTGCTAGACAGATTTTTGCATACATAAGTGGTTCTAGACAGGTTCAGATTTCAACCTGTGCAGAACTGGCACTCTAAGCCAGACACGGCACTGATTTTTTGGGTCATTCTTCTGTTCTCATTTTGCTTCCATTTATTGCAAATAATAAGAGTAGAAGAAGCATATTGCTTCAGGAGACAATATAGCTGAAGCTCTCTTCAGTAACTTTGTGAAGTAAGGAAAAGAGTCTCTCTTAATTGATCTGTAACCAAAGAAGTTGTACACTGAAATGACCTCATTAGTTCAATAGTTAAAATATATGACCTTGAAATACGTATTGCCAGGCAAAGCAATGTAGGATGAAGAAGTGCTTTTCGTAAAGATTCTCCATCTATTTCCTCCTAGTAAATATTTATCAAACATAAACTTTTAGGCTGGAAATCTTCCTCTTGTCTAAACTGTCTGAATAAGTATTCAGATTGCAAAATTTTTTTCAACTCTCTCATTTCCTTGAATCCCAGTGGTAATTTGCTTGCTAAGACATACAAGCTAAGGTTGTCAGAGTGTATTTGGAAAATACAGTGACTCCAATCTTGAGTAACTAACTAGAGAGTTGTTAAAAAGACCTGACGTATATGTATATATAGTGCTTACTATTATTAAGAGGTTGTTAATATGCATCCACCTGGACACCTGAAAATGGAACATTCAGAACAGTTTTAGCAGTTGTATGCTACATTTTCTTCACTGCTTTCTAAGCAGATAAGTTCTACAGTCTTTGTGATTTTACGTGGGTTGTTTTGTTTGGGTTTTTCTGGGGTTTTGTTTGTTTGGTGGGTTTTTTTGGTTTATTTTGGTTTGGTTTTGGTTTGTTTGGTTTTTTTTTCTTTTTATCATTTCATAGTTGGAGGTTTTTTTCTACTATTTGTAGTGGTAGTTTCCCATTTGTTAACTTTGACTCCATCTGCTTCTGTCAGTCATGCTATTTATATATTTGGGATCTGTATGAGCTGAAATCATGCTATTACTTAAATATTTACTATTTAATATGAAAAAGCACATATATAAAAATTAAAAACCATGCCAAAAAGCAACTAGTTTTCTGACAGCCTTAATGTAAATACCCCAGAGTCTTGTGTTCTTGTCAATGGTAATTTTCTTATTGACTTGTTCAGTTTTCATCTATTCAGTTCGTATGTGCTCATTCTCTTCCCGTGGTTGGCATCTTCTTCAGCTAATTTGTTCTCTCACCCTACCTCACCACTCCACAGATCTCCTCAGGTCCTAACTTCTTTATATATCTTCCCACTTCAGCTAGTTATAATGCTTCCCTTTTCTTCTTAGCCAAGAAAGGGAAGCATAGGTTCTTCTGAAGTATCCATCATTCCTTGTTTGCATCTATCCTCTGCTTCTTTCCTAGACTCTTACAAACTCTGTGAGTGGAACACTAGATACAAAGTATTTATATATACCATCTACTGTTGTCCAGGAAAAGTTTGCAGATAAAAATGACTCCATGCACTTTCTTTAGGGTCTTTCTTTCAGTCTCTTTGATTTTATTTTTAATATTATTTTTACCTGTGGCAAACCATAAACTTCCATGAAAGTGTCCTATAGAAGAGTACCTGCAAGTGAATTATTTGCTTATCATCGTTCTATGTTGCTGTGTAAATCAGTAATAAATTTGAACTTCATATGTATCAGAAATTGACCTCATGAGCTGACTTGAATTAAATACATTTGTTGTCTGTTAGCTCTACTTCTAACATTAGTTATTTATGATCATTTTCATAAAAGTATAATACACACATAAATGCATTTTAAAAGTTTACTGAACCTCTTACGGCAATTCTTGAGTTTGGTTGATCTGATCAAGTAGAATAAAGGCCTTATTTACGTCTTCAGTCCAAGCACTGCTTGCTTTTTTAAGGACAACTAAATCTGTAACTTTTTTATTTCCTGTCTTAACTCAGACTCCTTACTAATGTTTGTGGAACAGACCTTTGGCATTATCTTGACCATAAACTTTTATCTCAAATCTGTAGCATACTACTCAAAATCTTCATGACAACCTCTCCTACTACAGCAATTTGCCTCCCCTCTACAAAATAGTGATGTTAGTATTGTCGTTGCCCCCATATGAATCTGTTATGACTTCTGATAACAGAAGTTCATGGCAAGCCACCTTGCATTCACCTAATTCTCAGTAGTTTAGCCTGTTTCTGCATAATCTGCTACAGTTGGTCTTCCGCAACTTAATAAAAGACTTATCAAATGGTAGTAATTTTACACTGAATTTCATTATTTTTTGACTCAGCATCAGTCTTTCTCGTCAGTATAAAACAGCTATGCATAGAGAAGCAGGCAAACCAAATATTGGGAATCAAATTAAATCTTGGATCTTCCTTCTACAGCTTCAGAATGAGAATATTCTAAATGCATTGAATATATACCCTGACTGAAATGCATATGCTACTTGTAAGTAGAAATGCAGCTTTCAAATGTCAATGCACATCGGGGATGTTTACTGCTACATAAACAGAATCAGAACATATGGCCAACCAATAACAGTACTTCAGCAAGCACATTTTACTTATGAGACTATGCCTTGAAAAGAATGTATTATCACATGCCCCTTCTAGATATTGATTCTTGTCCCTGTGCAGCTGTCTAGGCACAAAAAGAACGGGGTGCTTCTTAGAGGAACAGCAATATTGTTGATCTGAGTATGAAATTACTAAGCCTTGAAATATGTATACTTGACTATGATGTTTTTGAAAGAAGAAAGATGTTATGTGCTAAGAAAAAAGTTTACTTTTCTCCATATCTCCTTTATAATTTGACTTGCAATCATTAAAACTACTTAAGAATAGGGTGATGCCTTCTTATACTTCAAAAAAAGAGAAAAAATATCAGCATTGTTTTTTCAGTTAAAAGACAAAACATTGAAAGCTTTAAGGATGCAATTTCCATTCTCTGAAAGTCAAAGTAAAAGTTTATTTTTCATGACAGAAAATTTTGTCTGAACATTTAATAATTATTTCTGGAGGAACTTTAAACAACTGATAGTTCTAGAACAATAATTGTTATCTCACATTCAAAATTAGTCCATCTAACCTCACAAATCAGTAACTTGGAGGCACAGAAGACGGTGTTGAGCAGGATATGATGCAGATGCAGTTAGCATGTTAAGACTGCAACAGCAAATAAAATAATATTTCATATTTTTCAGATTTTATTAGAGAAAAATTGTTTGGAAGCAGAGAAAAATCTACATTTTAAACAGACTAAAAATATAAAGCTTATTCTTATAGTACTATATTTATGAATATATCAAGCAAAAAAAGACAAATGGACATCCAGTTTTTAAGGTAATGAGTAGAAAAAGCCACACTGTTAAAAAGACTGTTTAGTTTCTGCATATGAAAAATCCTTTTCTAACTCGTATTTATGCCTGTCAGTAATCGACTCTCTTGGCTGGCAGTTAGATGTACTAGCAGTAGTCCATCTGGTTGGAAACCCTGAGGATGATCTATGTTTTTGCAGACAAAACAGGCAGGACTGCAGTGAAGTTAACAGACTCAGGCAAAATGACATAGTGAACTTTCACTTTTAAATAATGGGCTATGACACAGAGACATGGAAAGTAGAACACAGAGGAAAAAATAAAGGACTCTGTTAATTCTATTTGAGGATGTCTGTTTCAGCCTACAAATAAATTAAAATGCAATAAAAATTATTGCCATAAAATTTTAAGACAGTATATCTCTGAAATGACAATTTGGCCATAAGAAGTAATCCAAACACCAGTATTTGATTGGTTCTAACTATGACCTCATTGAAAGGTGAGTGCTAATGTGTTATTCAGAATCATATATATATATATATATGGTCTTTTCATCTGCTTAGTCATATGAAATTACTGGCTAGCCAGGGGCTGATTTACTAGGTTTTAGTGTTATGTAGAATGCCGTCATCAGTTTCACTGACTAATGCATCCACAGAAGAAAAAGTTGGGGGGTGTATAATGAAAACATATCAAATTTTTTTTTTAAATTTTTGGAAATCATCTTTCATTTCTACCCTTACAGAATTTGATACAATAGAATGGTTTGGGTTCGAAAGGACCTTAAGATCATCTAGTTCTAACCCTCCTGCCACGCACAGGGACACCTCACACTAGACAATGATGCCCAAGGCTCTGTCCGGCCTGGCCTTGAACACTGCCAGAGAGCATTTACCACTTCTTTGGGCAGCCTGTTCCAATGCCTCATCACCCTCACAGTAAAGAACTTCTTCCTTGTATCTAACCTGAACTTCCTTCATTTAAGTTTAAACCCTTTACCCACTGTCCTATTGATACAATCCCTGATGAAGTGTCGCTCTCCAGCGTCCTTGTAGGCCCCTTTCAGATATTGGAAAGCTGCTACGAGATCTTCATGCAGCCTTTTCCAGGCTGAACAGCCCCAACATTCTTAGCCTGTCTTCATATGGGAGGTGCCTTCCATATATATGTCTTCCTAACAGGATTCACAAAATTGCAGGTTATGGGACAGAGACATTATTTCTCTGTGTGTATTGCTGTAACTCTTAGGGTACTTCTGTTAAAAAGCATAAGAACTATAGAGGGATGTTACAGTGATTATTAAACATTTTTCACGGGGACATTATGGAAATATATTTTTTCCTGTAGGACAAAATGTTGAGTATTACAGTTCTTACAACTTCAGCCAAAATATGTTGGGATCACACCGTCATTCTGCACACAGCATAACATTTTCAGCTAACTGTTTCACATTTCTAAGATTTATCCACCATAACAGCTGAAAGTTTGACATTTTCCAAGATGAAATTTCCAAATTCACACAATGCATTTTAAATAGCATAGACTTTGCGACTGGATAAAGAAATTGTTCTGAATACAATTACAACCTACATGATTTCAAACTGAAACTCTTCTGTCTTCCTAATTAAATTATCTTTAAAAAGAGACCAATTCTGAAAGAGAAGCCCATGTACTGATAAATATATTAAGTTTCTGAGTGTAATCGAAATAAATTATTTCTATATAACATTTCTTTAAGATCCTTTTGTAAAAAACTTTTAAAAAGGCCTTTTAGTCAATTTCAATCAATAGTCTATTTGTTGCTGTCATCATTAAAATTCACAATATATTCTGAATATATTTCCACTTTCCTAGTTTTGATCTTTGCTTTATAAAACACTAAATCCAAGTAGCACTAAAATCATTAGTTATCTATTTGTATGTACAACCACAAAGCATTTTCCTACAACACAGTTCCAAAGTGAATGCGATGAAGCCGAAGTGAAACCACAGACTGTGCCTCATCTGGAGGCTCCAGCCTCCTAAACTGAAAATGTTCCCAAACACTGCAGCATTGCCGTATGACTTAATTTTATGATGTGCCTCACAATATATGATGTTTTTATAAAAGATCACAAAGATCTGCAAATTACTAGAATATTTGGTTTTCAGTTTGAATAGGTTGTATGTCTGAAGTTTACGATTAACATGGCTGAGCTATAACCAAAATATATGCTACAAACTCATATCAAAAGACCAATCAAAACATACACTATTTATCCTTCTTTAAAAAAAAAAAAAAAAAATAAATCATGGCTTTGGAAGCCTGATTTGTGTTTTTATTTTAAACCTCACAGATTTAGAAATTTTATTATAAGCAAGACAATACTACAGCATATTCTTGGGATTCATTAACACTCATATATTTTACCTTTCAGTCTGCAGCTGTGTTCTGTAACCTGCTGACGTCCTTCAAATCAGTGTTCAGAAACTGAATAACTATTGCTTCTACTTATTTAGCTGCATTCATTTGAGGAGCAGAATCAAATATTTATGATCCTTAAATCTCAATAAAATAGAGCTATTGATACAGTAATTAAAATTGCATTTTTAATTTTTACTGTCTTTTCTATATTTATAGCAGAAACCTGTAAAATCTTCATAGCTTTACCATTTGTTTTAAAAAGGAACCTGGGTTTGATGAGTGTAATGTTTGAAGAGATGTTAGACTTGGAAAATAATTACCTGCACTCATCAACTCCTGTATATGTTTACTAAAACCTACCTTCATAGGTAGATTTAAGTAAGATCTTCATGGGGTGGAGCTGTGCCCATTAATCAAACATATATAAAATGCAATAAACTTTCCGATGGTGTCTCTGTTCCTTGCAAGGAAGCTCTCAGTCTTGCAAATTAAATTCAGTATTGTGGTATTAAAAAATCACTCTCATTGTTATTCTTTTCTGATTTTTCAAAGATGAATAAAGGTCACCAGTGCCTTTTGTTGTGGTTAACACCTTTGTGAGGATGTAGAAGGTGACAGAAATTCACCTAAACTGAGACCAAGACAATTTAAGCAATCAGTCAGATTTTTTTATCATTTCAGATGAGAGAGAATCATTTATCATTTCAGATTTTTAGAACTGAAACCCATAGTTAGCATGTTTAAAACATAGAACCGTAGAATCACAGAATGATTTGGGTTGGAAAGGACCTTAAGATCATCTAGTTCCAAGCCTCCTGCCATGGACAGGGACACCTCATAATAAGCCATGTCGCCGAAGTCTCTGTCCAACCTGGCCTTGAATACTGACAGGGATGGAGCATTTACCACTTCTTTGGGCAACCTGTTTGAGTGCCTCACCACCCCCACAGTAAAGAGCATATGTGATTTCTTATTATTGCTATTAAGTCCTAATGAGAAATGAGATCTTGAGAGCTTACATTCACTTATTTATCACATTCTTATGTTGTTCTAGTTTCATTCACAGACCTGATGGCTATTAACGTACTATCCTGTTTTCAAGACTTTCCAGTTCTACCCCATGACTCTTTCAAGATCCAGCTTTTTTTTTCCTATCTATTATCTTGGATATTCTTACAATGGGGTTACTGTAAATAAGGTCACTGCCTGAAACTATTTCATTATGTGGGATTTTCAGATTTTTCCAGCAAAAATATTTAAAAAGCTGTATAAGTGAGAAGAAATTTTGTGTAATATTATTTTCCAGAGATTTTTGTTTTAGGATCTTTTTTTTCTTTTTCAAATATTATTGATAAAAAAGAACAGATACTATAGAATAACAGGACTGTGCCTGCTGACCTGTAGTACTGAATACATGAAATTTAGAAGACAAAGTTGGAATGACTATATGAGGAACTTGGATCAGCCAACAGTGTAAGTCCATCGATACCAAATACATTTTCTTTCTTCATATTCACAAACACGTTTTCTTTTCTTTTTTCTTTTTTTTTTTTTTTTCTGTGCAAATATCCTTGCAATGAAGGATGCTAAAACTGAAGAGATTTTCTGGATGATAAAATTCAGTATGCTCTGCTGTCACCAGCAGCCAGCAGTCCCTTTCTTAGCATGTTCAGGCTCCTCCTAACTCCTCTGGGGAAGCTAATCCAAAACCTGACTGTAGTAACATTTAGGAAACTGCTTCCAATATCTCTCTGGAATTAACTGATTTTTATATGTACCAGCACTGCTGCTAATTATATTTTTAATTCCTTGATGCATACGTGGACAATAGGATCATATCTTACTTAGGCTAAAATCCATGAGATAATTTTTCTGTATACTTGTACTGGTTTGAATACCTACAGTTAAAAGCTGGGTATCTGGAATCTAACACATATATTTTAAAACAGATGTGTCACCAAGGATATGGGGGGGGAGGGGCGAGGAAGGGAAAAAAAGAAAAAAACGCCAGTGTTCAAGGACATCCAGTTTTTCCTATATATCTGAGTCCCTGCAAATTTAAAGAACCTCCTAACTTGTGTTTTCAGCAGATGAATCCCTTTAGCACAATTTGGTTTTCATTTACAGTTCTCCTAATAATTACATTGTAACAAATACTTTTCTGTGTAAGATTTCTATATAACATTTTAGGTAGATGAGAAGTACAATTCTTTTGTCTAGAAATCCAAAGCTAGTTCTTCCAAATGTCTTTGGTTGATTCTATTGGAATTTGCACCGTGGAAGTTCAAACCTAGCAGTTACTCATTTACCAGTTCTCTACTGTGACCATCACCCACCATACAGTACTCAAATTCATTTGGTAGAATGCAAATACCTGCATATTATTATGTTTTCACACTGGAAGTCAGAAGCATGACATTATCATCAAATCTTTAACTTTTCAGTCTTCAATGGCAGTCTTGATAAATCAAATTATAAATTGATGAATAAATGCCTAGTCTTTTCTCCTATTGTGATTTTTCTAGACTCTTCTGCAGACCCATCACTAGAAAAAGTAATTCAAAGTCTTAGGCTCCTGGTACAGGTAAGGATGGCAAGATTAATTTTACATGTGTGTGCATGCAACCATGACACATCATAAAAAAACCCCAAACATCTTAAAAAACCCCAAGAAATGTAATGCTGAGACACAAGATCTCACTCACTGGCCTTATGCAGATCATGTCAAAATGCATGCATCTGACTGAGGCAACTATGGATGGGTTTATAATCATCTCCCTAGATGTGAGTATGAACAGGCATAGTCTCTTTATATGCCTTCCACAGTGAAATCAAAGGCACTAATCCTCCTTATGTGGGTGAATAATGTTAAATATTTGAATAATCTGACTTCTCTCTGAAACTTCTAATGAGCCAACAGCTACTTTCATGTATCATCACAGCTTGTTTCTTCAGCAATGACAATACAGACCCTATAAAATAAATACAGAAGCAAAATGTTTTACAGAAGAGGAAATCCTAGTCATTCAGTAAATGTAAATGTTCATAAATTAGAATCATAGAATCATAGAATAGTTAGGGTTGGAAAAGACCTTAAGATCATCTAGTTCCAACCCCCCTGCCATGGCCAGGTACACCTCACACTAAATCATGCCACCCAAGGCCTCATCCAGCCTGGCCTTGAACACCCCCAGGGATGGAGCATTCACAACCTCCCTGGGCAACCCATTCCAGTGCCTCACCACCCTAACAGTAAAGAATTTCTTCCTTATTCTTGAACACATTTCACCTTGACTCATTCTTTTTAAGATGTGCATTTTATTTCCTGTTCCTTTAGAGAAAATACTCATGTTTTGTATCATTTTGAATAGATTTTTCTATTTACTGTTACCTATGGTTTTTTTAATCTATTTTATTTATATGTACCTATATATTTCTTTGCACTGCTTCATAATGCACGGCCAAAGTACGTCACTAGCAGGTAATGGAACTAATAATTTTTTCTCCTCTTCACAGTAAACGTATGCTGTAAGTGTTCTGAGAAATGTATCACATGTTCACCAAAAAAACCCTAAGAACTGTCAATTTTATGCAGTACAACTCACATCTCATTAATGTTGAGCACAGAAGCAATATTCCACATCAAAAATTACTGCTAAAATATTCGCAATTATCAGCTGTTCAGCATCCATTTTATATAGATAAAAACCATGTCAAATTTAATTTATCAGATGTTTTCTGCTATCACACATTTTTTTTCATCCAATGTACTGAAAAGTTATCAAAAAGCCCTCTCTTATTCCAGACAGGTATCAGAAAGGAAAAAAGAATAATATAAATGTTATGTATCCAGGTATAATAGCTACATTAATGGATAATCTTCAAAGAGTTTTCTCACTTTAAAAGCTGTATGAACTATCTCTAAATGTTTGTCTTTTCTGGAAGCAAGGTCAGAATTGTATTAGGTTTAGTTTGTTCATTTTGGATATGGCTACCATTGGCAAAATAAATAAAGAATTAATAATGGCTCAGTATATATTATTTGACACCTTTTGTGGAAAAAAAAAATAAAAAAGAGATTTCTTTTAAACATAAGATATAATTCACACACTTATTTGAGCATGTGGGGCAGCATAGGGCGTGCCTATTTAGATCTTCAGTGATGTTGTGGGGAGAAGTTAGCTTCTTAATCTTGAACAGATCACAGAGGAAGACAGAGCCTGAAGCATTCTGAAGGCAAACACTAGCAGGGTTGTTTTTTTAAAGTATTTAATGAATAGGCGAGGAGTGTTTTCATTGTATTTTGAAGACCTCTAGCAGTCTGGGAACTACTTTAATTGCACACCAGAAGCCAAGCTGGAACACAGTTATACCAGCTCAGATAAGGCCCTTTGCATAATGCTTTACGTTAATATTCGGGGGAGGTAAAGGAAGGTGAGTATTCCCCTTTATTCTGTGCTTTGTGAAGCTGTATATGGAGTACCATGTTTAACTTGGGAGTAGTCAAGCTGGAATGAGCCTAGTGGAGAGCTACAGGGATGATTTAGGGCAATTTAAGAGGCTGAAGGACCTTGATTTTTTTCAGCCTGAAGAGATGTCTGTAATCTTGTGGGTCTGTAGTTGCCCATCTGACACCATCTGCTAAGGGTCCTCAAACCCACTACAGCTATGTATCTAGACTCATCTATACCACAGCAGTGTAGGTTAGATGTTATTGTCACTGCACCCCTAAAGGATGAAGTAAAATCCTCTGATTTTGGAAATGAATACTTCAACATTTTCAAGCAACCTGCTTTAGAAAGTTTCATTTAAACTGAAACTGGATTAAAAAAAAATATTCTAAATCAAAACTTCTTTTTTTGTTGTTGGGTTTTTTTGGGTTTTTTCTAGCCAGTTTGCATGAAAAGTATTTTATTATTTTGCCCTGTCAGATAGATAGGAATACTAAGGAAAAACCAACTGCCCAGGAAACTACAAGGCAGTTAGTAAATCTCCTTTATTTGTCAGTATCCTTAGCTATTATTTCCCAAATCCTTTTTTTTTTTCCTTTTCCATCAATAAGGTTGTTGTTCCAGACTGAGAGCTCACAAGAGGAGAAACCATTAGCTTTCATGAGTGCCCAGTAGAGATATTTAGTTTTTCCAGGCTTCCAAGTGAAGGTTGAAGTATATTTATTGATTAAATTTATAGAAGATCCTCTAGCTATTCTTAGCATAGCCCTTTCTGTTACTGACTCCCAGCAGAAAGGTTATAGTTTATTTTGATTTCATAAACCAAAACACACATAAATGGGGACTCCCCATCATCACTCTATTTTAAACCAGTTCTGGTGGGAAGTTCAGTCCTGTGTCTCCACTGGCTATAAACTAGATTTCAAATGTTTAGCATTTTCTCTTTATTTTAGGTTTAATTGCAGTGTAAAGCTGGTGATATATCTATAAATACGCCACCAATATGATTCGTGATTTCAGATCCATCCTGTGCTTCAGCATTCATGTTTCACCATGAGAACTCATCTTTCTGTAACTAAAGACTATGTTGCAAAGATGTTTCTCTACAGCTTTGCAACTGATTTTGTCCCTCTTTGTACTCCGATTACTATTATTATTTATTTAGTATTAACAATGTCTATATGCTTGCAATGTGAGAAAGAATTTTTGACCTAGAAAGACTGCAGTCTAAATTGTAAAGCTCATTTAATTATATATAAAGAAATCTATGAGGTCTTTCATTGCTGTTCAGTGCAGCTTCTTGTTGGTCATTAACTTGTGGGATTGGTCTCCTTAAGCACACAGCATTGTTTGTGCCTTTACTGGATGATTAAAACTGTTTAAAAAGAATGACAAATGATGAACAATGGATAGCAAATATGCTTGTTCTCTCTAATGCACGTGTTTGCATGCACATAAGGTTACTAATTCAAACAGACCTTTCCAAGAAGCATATGCAATGCAACTCACATTCACAGAGATGCTCATAAATACTGAGCACACTGATGAGTATTGATTCAGGGGGTATTTTGGAATTTAACAAATGCTTACAAACACTCTTTTAGCAGTATCTTACATATACCTAGATGGTATGAGATTGGAAGAGTTTTTCCTTTAAATCTACATGTAGCATTACCTATTACTACTTTCATTCTTGTAACAAGCCTCAGCTGGACATAGCTTACTTTGAATAAACAAAAAAATCCTTAAATATTTCTTTCTCTGCTCTTGATAAAGGTCCTTCTTGTCTTTTTTTTTTTTTTTTTTTTATTATTTCTCAAGTAATTGAAGAAAATATCCTGTATTCTAAACATTACATAAGTTATTTCCTGACTGTGGTGAAACCTTGCTCCTTTTACCAGTTCCACCAACATCTATGTCTAAGAGTCAAGGCAGATGTAGTTCACAAGCCACATTATATCTCAATTGTTTGTTTTTTACTGGGTGGGATGTGAGCATACCTGTCGTGGTTTAAGCCAGTTGGCAAGTCAGCCAAGCAGTTTCTACTCCCCCCCGCCTCCCGGAGGGATGGGGAGGAGAATAGAAAAAATGTAACTCACATGGGTTGAGATAAAAACAGTCCAGTAACTAAGGTATAACACAAATCACTACTGCTACCACCAATAATAATAATGATAAGAGAAATAACAAGGGAATAGAATACGATACCACCCGCCGAAAACGAGCCCAACAGAGCAGAGAGAGTACCGTTCCAGGTAACTCTCAGTTACATTCCCAGGCATGACGTGCTGTGTTATGGAATACCTCTTTGGCTAGTTTAGGTTAGGTGTCCTGTCCCTGCTTCCTCCCAGCTTCCCCTCCTCCCTGGCAGAGCATGAGACTCACAAAGTCTTTGGTCAGGGTAAACATTCTGACCAGCAACTGAAAACATTGGTTTTATCAGTATTATCTCCAGGCCGAAAGTCAAAACCACAGCGCTGCACCAGCTACTAAGAAGGAGAAAAAGTGACTGCTGCTGCTGAACCCAGGACAATACCGTATGCTCTCGTTAACATCTTGGGTTTCCTTTCCTGCATTGTACCTGGGTTTTCTTCCTCTGAAATTCAAGGATATGAACTCGGTACATAATATGGGTCTAACAGCCTATGCAAAGTAGACCTCAACATAATATTTTTTTTCTGTTGCAACTATTCCAAATAGCAGCACATAGACAGTTCTAGCAATGATATCAAAAAATGAAGATTCATGGAAAAAAAATCCATGATCTTGACATTCCACTACTTTAGAAGCCAAGTCAGCTGCCTCAGATCTCACTGTATACCATTCTCTCTTTCTCCTTTTCCCCATGATTCTAGCCTGAGCTCTGCATCACGCTTGAATTAAGTGGTCCCGGAAGTGTGGAGAGGAGTGTGCGATTACTCTCCTGAGCTCCCATTTCCAGAATGGATGACTGTAGTGGGTCTCCTCTATATTCAACTACACAGATAAGCAATTTTTAACTAAAAGCAAAACCTGTTAAGAATTTGATAAATCTTGGTGTCCTCTACACAGGTATTTCCCATAGGAAAAACCATCTAACCCTTAATTCTTCAGAGCTAACTAATGGAATAAATAAACTAGAAAAAAATGTATTCCTTATATTCAAGATGTCTGGCTTAAGTGATTTTGTTCCAGATAAGCTTCTGCTGATGTGAAATGTACTTAACACACTGAGGTATCCTGTACTGTCTTTATGATTAATAAAAACAAGATCCTAAATTCTGCAGTTTCATAATATACTCTGCATATTTAAAATAGCATTTGTAAAAATATAGCCTCAGGCAGAATCAGGATCTCCAAATCAGAAAATTGCACTGCATTTTCAGTTGCTGACAGTTTTCAAAATGAAAATAAGCAAGAAAAGCTAAGCTTTATGAAAATTCCTGGGTCATGGAGACTCTTGCTAAATATTTTATAAAAATTGTTACTGTCTAGACAGAAATCTGACGTAGGGGTTGCATACCAGTAGCCACAAATAATCAATATGATAATTTTGGCATGGAAGCATAAAGTTGGCTGCAACAAAATCAATAGCAGCATGAATTATCATGTCCTGGTAAGCTAATTATGCTTCTAACTTTAATCATTAGTACCTGAATAAAATATAAGTTAAGAATATATTCTCTACAGCTGTCATTAGTAGTTAAGTGCTGACAACTAATTATTAGCCTTTTCTGAAAGTGCTAGATGTTTTATTAATGTGAACTGCACCAGTAGATTACATGAGTAGATAAAAAGTAAATCTCTTTTTTAAAAAAAAATCCCTTCATAATTTTGAATCTGATAAGGTCTTAAGAATGAACTTCTATATATTTATATGCTTTAAGCAGCTTATACAAGAAGGTTGCTACCCATTTTAGCTTAATCAATATTTTGTAATTCAGTTTGTTGTCAGCTTGATACATTTCAGTAAAAGTCACTGAATATATATATGAATATATATTACTGAATATATCATGCAAGAAACTGTTCAAGCAGCCTCTTCCAGTTGACCCAAATAACCACTGATAGGGTGGGAACTGAAAGACAAATAACTAATTTATGCTCCTCTTTATGTAGTTACTATTAGAGTAAAACAGTCTAGGAACAAACAAAATCTCTGGAAAAGCTAGGTAATAGAAAATAAAGCTTCCACTGGTGACGTATAATGTGTTCTCCCAGCTGCTGAAAGAGTTCATAACCTCTCTCATAATTATGAGTTTCATAATCTCACCATTTATGATTTTGAATATGCTATGGTTCAAAAGCAAATTTTCCCTATGGTTTTTCCTAGAGTTTTAGCCTGAATTCAGAGTGCACAAGAAAAAAATACTTTATGCATTCTCATAAATGTTATCACATATATTTAAAAAAGTCATAATTTACTTTATTAGAAGATTGTAACTATGGTTCAAGACAGTTCTGGTAGTCTGAAGCAAAGTTTGACTTGCAGATTGTCATGGTTTAAGCCCAGGCCGTAAATCAGAACTATGCAGTCTACTTCCCCCCCGCCCCACCTTTCTTCCCTCCGCTTCTGGAGGGATGGGGAGGAGAATCAAAAGAATGCAGCTCCCACGGGTTGAGATAAGAACAGTTTAATAACTAAGGTATAACACAAATCACTACTGCTACCACCAATAATAATAATGATAAAGGAAATAGCAAGCAAGAGAATACAACCACTCACCAACCGGTACCTCACCCCCACCCTGCAGTGATCCAGCCCTTCCGGGCCCCCAATTCTACATCCTGGGCATGACGTGCTGTGGTATGGAATACCTCTTTGGCTAGTTTGGGTCAGGTGTCCTGTCCCTGCTTCCTCCCGGCTTCTCCTCCTCCCTGGCAGAGCATGAGACTCACAAAGTCCTTGGTCAGTCTAAACATCGGTGTTATCAGCTCTGTTCCCAGGCCGAAAGTCAAAAACACAGTGCTGCAACAGCTACTAAGAAGGAGGAAAAATGACTGCTGCTGCTGAACCCAGGACAGTATCCACCCCTTATTCCATACCATTCACGTCATGCTCAGATCCCACATTTTCAATATACCATCACTCTCATCTCAGTGCACTCTTATCCTAGTGCACGGACCAATCCCTATAAAGCTGCTGAGTCCATTTGGTCCATGATGGTGGGCTCCATCTCTTGTAACAGTCTTTCAGAGCAGGAGAGGCTGTATGCAGTGTGCACAGTCGTGAATAACCTGGGCAATAGTGTCTATTGCTAAGTCCACCCCTCGATCATGAGTCCATCTCTGTGTTGCATCTCTGCCCTGATGGCCTGAAGTGTCATGGGCCCATCAGGCTCAAAATAATTCACCCTCCCCTGCAGCAGTCTCTGCAACTTGTTGTTGGGGACTCCATACAGCTGCCTTCCATCTCCGACGCTTCCAAAGCACTGGAGGGGCCCAGTGGATTAGATACTCGCCCATACTGTCCCACACACCATGACACTCATGGCTGTCCAGCTTTGGGGAAAACCTCTCGGTCCCCCTGTATTGTCTAAACCCAGACAAGACCCAAACCTGACTCTGCTTAACTCTCGGGATCAGACAAAATGGTCGTGGGTAAAACACACTCTGTGCGTGTGCCAACATAGTGATCCCCATCGCAATCAGCAGGCAGGTCCCAAGGGTACCCAAAGGCCATTCAAAACCTTCAAAACTCTCAGATGATGCTGCTCTGCTTGCTGGCTCTCTCACCACCAACTTCCTTTTTTCTGAGTCCAGATCTTCCTCTTCTGCCTTGCTGGAAAGTGCTGCGTGGTCTCCTGCATCCTCCTGGGGCTCAGGCTCACAGGGCTCGGCAGACGGCTGCTGGGGGATGCTCTCGGCCACCGCGGGGCTGGGCTCGGCTGTGGGGCTCGGCTCCTCCGCCGCCTCCTCCCGCTGCTCGGCAGCCGCCTCCTTCCCCTCTTCGGCAGCCGTCTCCTTCCCGGCCTCCGGCCCCGCTCCCGCCGCCGCTTGGACCCCGGCGCCCCTCTCCCGGGCCGCTTCGGCCTCCGCCGGCTCCCGGGGCCGCTCCCCCTCAGCTCCCCGCAGCCTCACGAAGACGGAGGCGAGGACGAGGGCCAGGACGGTGAAGAGCAGCGGGACGGGCAGGTACAAGTCCACGGCCACGTCCATCCCGCCCTGCTGCCGGAGCCCGCCCATATTACAAGCCATTACCATAAAATACAATGAAACAAGAACCTTAGCCCAAGGCCCACACTTGATAAACACTAACACAGCAAATACCGGCTCTAAGTAAGCTACAGCACACTGAAACTGTGACATCAAGAGAAACAACTTTGAGAGCCCATAAATCAGCATTGTGCCTCGGTCAGATCTGTTGTTATCTCAACCCTTCGAGCCCCACGTTGGGCGCCGAAAAGAACTGTCGTGGTTTAAGCCCAGGCCGTAAATCAGAACCACAAAGTCCACTTCCCCCCCGCCCCACCTTTCTTCCCTCCGCTTCTGGAGGGATGGGGAGGAGAATCAAAAGAATGCAGCTCCCACGGGTTGAGATAAGAACAGTTTAATAACTAAGGTATAACACAAATCACTACTGCTACCACCAATAATAATAATGATAAAGGAAATAGCAAGCAAGAGAATACAACCACTCACCAACCGGTACCTCACCCCCACCCCGCAGTGATCCAGCCCTTCCGGGCCCCCAATTCTACATCCCGGGCATGACATGCTGTGGTATGGAATACCTCTTTGGCTAGTTTGGGTCAGGTGTCCTGTCCCTGCTTCCTCCCGGCTTCTCCTCCTCCCTGGCAGAGCATGAGACTCACAAAGTCCTTGGTCAGTCTAAACATCGGTGTTATCAGCTCTGTTCCCAGGCCGAAAGTCAAAAACACAGTGCTGCAACAGCTACTAAGAAAGAGGAAAAATGACTGCTGCTGCTGAACCCAGGACACAGATTTATTTTTTTTTTTAATTGTCAGTTAAGAGTTACCTGTTTTCCTCTATTTCAAGGACAGTGTGTTAGGTCTATAACTATTGATGCTCTACCTTCTTGAGACCTGCTATGCAGTGCAAGTGTTTAAGCTGAACAAAAACAAAAGATCAGCTCTATGCAGCAGATAAGAAAATACTTGGAGAAAAGTGTATGCAGCAATGCAGCATAAAATAACCTAGAAGTTATACTGGCCCACCAACTCCATACTGGTCAAACAATGTGCTATTGTTTCAAGAGAGATTAATATCACTCTAACAGGTTTAAAAAGGAATATTTCATAAGGTACAGAGAGGTGCTATATCTTTCTGTTAGATGTTGGCGAAGTTTCAGACAGACAATGGGTTCCAGTACGCCAAAAGACAAATTGGAGGGATCTAGGAGATTAATACTAAACACAGGTATGTGAAATTATCAGAAGTTTATAAAACATGACCTGTGGAAAAATTGAAGAAACTGGAAATGTCCACTGTGAAGGCGATGAAGTGGTGACATGATATCAGCCCTCCAGGATGCAAAATTTTAAAATGACATCAAAATACAGATCAGTTCTTCTCTATTATGTCCACTAGGAATAGCACAAGAATATTTCTAATTTGTAAAGGTACAAAATATTAGAAAAGGCTTTCTGCCTGTAAAAATAATGAAATGCTTCATCAAAATAACTTGAGACGCTGTTGGTTCATTTTCATTTTTTAACAATATTTATGTAAGTCTGTCATGGATGATGAAGACACACTTGATCTGACTTTCTAAGTAATGAAAATAAGAAGGATCTAAAAAAATAAGTCATGCCAAATTTGTGATCTGGGGAATGCTTTAGACCCTGAAAATTACACAGGATCCACAGCTGACAGTGTGATGAGCATCTATATGATGAAATACATCACCAATGGCATTGGCAGTAGAAATTTTTACCAAAATTATAGCAATTGAGGCAGTCTGACAAAAAGGTGTATCTTTAAAAAGACATATTAGTGCACAGTTCTTTTAACATATTGGAGTAAAATAAATGTCTACAAAAATCTCTAAGTTTGTTCGAAATCACCAACAAACATCTGTATGTCTTGTTTGCTATGAAAAAATAATCTCAAATCTGTTAGCTAGTGTGATAAACATATACACATAAAATTATAATGGACTGTCCATTTTGTTCATGTAGCTAAGCTAAGGGGCCTCCAACAAACTCTTGAAGCTCTCGAAGTAAATAAAATCCTAATACTATGAAAGCATTATCTTTCAAGTACATATTTGTTAAGAGTAACCTTTTCCATACCTGCAATTATCTTACTCTAAACTGATTGTTGTTGACATATGTAATTAATGCTTACAAAAGGACAAACCAGGAATTAAGGCATGCAGCAATTATTTGAAGTGCAATGTCTGCCAGATTAATGTTGCTGTAATGAATAATCATTGTGTATTAAAATTGCATGACAACTACAAGAAGAGCCCTTGAAAAGCTGGTTCAGTGGAAAAAAAAAAAAAAAAGATTATTTACATCTAATAAAAAATCAAACCGAAGAGGCTGCAACCCACAAGTTAATTTTTAGTTCTCATCTAAGGATTAATTAGACCCTGTATATCAAAATGTCTCTTTGCCAATAGACTTTTTCAATTTGCTTAGATTGTGCTGCACCAGGACACGACCTGTGTCTAATAAAGTCAGAGAAAGGACTCGACTCGCTTTTACTGAACAGAATTTAGACTTACACTCCTAGTAGACTCTTGCTGGGTATATAGAAAATGATGGTGTGTTTCATTATCTGTTTTTTGTTTGGCTTCATGAATATCCTAGCTTTTATTGCTGGGGCTTTCCTTTTGGATAGGATTCTGAGAAGCTCAAAAAAGATGCTTTAAATAGACAAGCAAATATTTAGCAATTCATTTATACCTCCCCTTTTCTGCACTTGAAAATAAAAGTTAGAATAGAAATAAACCCAAACAAAATATTCTGAAATATACGGAATTTTCTTTAAAATTACATATATGCAATAGAACTACCAGCTAGCTAGAGGAAAAATGAAAATCACTAGATTGTGTATATCTTTAAAGGAGGAAAGAAAACTAAGAAAAAGGATAAATACATTGTATTAATGATTGACAAATACTTCTGACCATAAGAAGAAAACACAAGTACCAATATGGTTTAATGAAAATTGTTTCAGATCATTGATACATATGAACAGTTCATAAAAGTAGCACATGCTGCTAACATCCACCCCTCTGCCTGTGGGCACAGAGGTGTTGATCAAGCTCATGAATGGACCTGCAGACCTGCCTTGAGATAAATTGTAGGTATCCTTGAGCCCAGGCCTGTTTCCTGCTGTCCTGGTTGTGGGTTGCCTTGTTTCCTGCCGTCCTCCTGCCATTCCTACAGGGATCCTTGGGCTCACCTTGGACTTGATACTTCACCTTGGCTAGGACTGGAGATGGACCTTGTCTCTCACACCACCCTGCCCTGATGTGGGTAATGCCCTACCTGTGTCATACCTGCTCACAACTCCTGGTTTACCTTCCCTCATGGATTAACTGGTCTTTTGCTGCTAGCAGACACAGACATGCATTGTGGGTGCCTTTTAAAAACTGCAAACCTCAGATTCATATTGTTTGTCATCACCTTGCACTCATATCAATGAACTTTCAACAAAAATACAG
Source organism: Psittacula echo (assembly GCF_963264785.1). Taxonomy (NCBI): domain Eukaryota; kingdom Metazoa; phylum Chordata; class Aves; order Psittaciformes; family Psittacidae; genus Psittacula; species Psittacula echo. The sequence goes on along the minus strand of NC_137737.1, from coordinate 132,711,123 downwards.
CTACGTATCTCAGCTGCTGGCAAAGTCCACAGAGAGATGCGGCTTCAAAAGCAAGCAAGTGTTCAGATGTGACTAGAATGGAAGTAAGTTGAAATAGCTGCTGCATGGTTGTTGTAGTGCAGCAGTTCCACGCAAGTACTCATTGAAATATTTCATATACTAGAAGCTACACAGCTCACAGCTGGTTTACCATAGCATGGAGTTAGAGTTCTTCATGATACTCTAAAATCACAGAATTGCTGAGGTAGAAGGAACCTCTTGAGATTACCTAGTACATACTCTCTGCCCAAGCAGGGTCAGCTAGACCATTTGCCCAGGTCCATGTCCAGATGGCTTTTGAGTATCTGCAAGGATAGAGAATCCAGTTTCTCCAGTCAACCTTTGCCAGTGTTTGACAGCCTTCACAGTATAAAAGTTTTTTTCCTGTGTTCAGATGGAATTTAACCTTTCTCAGTTTGTGCTGATTTATCTTGTCCTGTTTGTGGGCACCACTGAGAAGAGTGACATGAATGAGGGATGCAGCATGTCATGCAGGTAGTATGAATGGTAAAATTCTTTTAAAAGGAGCCCAGGCAAAACTGCAGGGAGCATGACAGGTAATTTTTTCCATAAGCAAAGACTAAGGAAGGAACTTCCTGGAACTTTAAATTGCTCATTCCTATGTTGTTGCTTTAAATAAAAAAAACAAAACAAAACAAAAAAAACCACCACAAACAGAAACAAACAAAAAACCCCAAACAAAACACCAAAACACCCCACCCCCCAAAAAAAACCCCAAAACAACCAAAACTCAAAAACCCCAAACAGGCTGTCAAGAAGCTTGGATGTTAGTTTGAGTCCACGGGAACCAACAAACTTTTTAAAACTCAGTGAGTATAATACACAGAAAAGTAGTTGACTGGCAAGTGAAAAAGATCAAATATATGGATTAGTTCAGCATATTTAAAGTTTTGAGTATCATCAATGTTGGAACTTCAACCAGCAAATGATTGTCTATAGTCAATACTAAGAATACAGTACCCAACAGAAATATTTCTTTAAGCTACTTACATACTGTGAAACTAAAACTCTCAAAATGATAAAGTGGAAACACTAATTATATCAGCCTCCCATATTCACGCTGTTCTTTCTTCACCATTTAAGACTGTGATAATTTGTTATGTAGCACTGATCTGACACAGTATCTTTGATGCAACTGCAAGCTCCATGCTGTTCCCTCTTAATAGACCTTAGAAGCATCTCCATGGGTATTCAGCTGAGCTTTCTCAGCATAATGGAGGACAGGGTTTTAACAGCCAAAAAATCAGTTTTTCTCTGCGGCATCATACAACTCAGTGCATGGTGACTGGGCTAAAGTTAACACTGCTTAAGCAGCATTAATGTTGTGTTGTGAAATTCTCTAAGCAGCAGCTGTTGAGCAGTCCTGAAGTAGGACTGGAACAGCCTCAGGACCACAGCTAATTCTGCTGTCCCTGCAATTCTTGTTGAGGAGACTGGAGAGGCGACTGAGATTTTTTCATTTGATTTTTATGCTTCAGAGTTCTTCTCTGACCTACCCAGCAACTTATGAAATTGCATTAAGTATACAGATCATTAAGGAACCTGATCCTATAGTTTGACTATAAGCACAGGTTGTTACTTTTCTCTTTCTGAACATACATATTATGCCATTATTGAAGCTTAAACAGTTACATACATGACTCTGGAAAAATTTATGGTTCCAGACATGACAAGCTGGACAGTTCAGTACTACAACAAGAGGGGACAGTTCTCAGTAAAGTTATGTGGTGGGTTTTTTTTCATGAGATTTCTTTTTTAACTAGGTAAATGCACCTGTGATGCATATGCATAAAAGGAAAACCAATGGGACTCCTGTAAAAAAAACCAGGATTTTTACATTCCGTCAGAAAAGGTGGATTTGGCATGAGAACAATTTAATGTTTCATCAGAACCAAAGTAGATTTGTAAGTATGTGCACCACTGTAGAAAAGTAAAAAGAAAAAGAAAGTTTGATATTTTTAAAGAAACCACATTATGATGGTGCTGTTATAATTCTCTGGTATTTTTTTCTTTTTCATTCTGCTCTTCCTTGGTATTAAATCTTTGCAAAACAAGCCCAAACTGCAAACAGATGTGTCTTGTTGCTTTATAAAAATTCCATTGAGCAAAGAAATTTATTTGAATACTTAAAATCCAGTAGTTTGAGGAGTTAGGAAGGCATTTTTAAGTTGTTCAGGCATAGACTGTAGAATTTTAATTTATCAAGTCTAATAAATTTTGAAGTCATCTGCTTTTAGTGGGTTATTTTTACCTTAAATAAAAGATACCATGCTTTTCCAGAGGCTATGGAGTTAATAGTAACTATCATACTGAGAAAAGTCATTCAGCAATAAATCCATTTTTGCAATTAAAACCAGGCGTACATGAATTCACCCTTGCAGAGCTATCTATGCATTCATCCACTATCAGGAACAGGAATCCTGGGGTACATTTGAAATTAAACTACGCAACGCTAGAAGACTTTTTGTAAATTGTGGGCTTGCAGTGTTGGCAATCAACTAATTCTGACACTTGCAAGGATATGGAACATCATTTTTTAAATGATCTTGGCAAAGGGAGGGAGGCAGTGTTACTCTGCTACTGCCTATGTTGCTGGAGACTCCAGGAACTGTTTATTCTTGGCTGTTCCTACTATTTGCTGAAGCACTCCTGCTATTGTCACCTCTGCATGATTGCTGTGTGGCACTAAGAGAGCAGAAAGTCATTGGCTTCTCAACCCTCTTTACATATGTCCTAGGAATGTAGCTGGTTTAAGGTTGGAAAAAAAGATTGATTATCAGTTTAAGATGATTTAGGGCTGGCTATAATTAAATGTTGGAACTTTATTGAGTAACTCATTTATTTGTCCATTTTAAGCTGGTAGTTTTGAAGAGCTGCAACTAAGTTAAGGGAACTAATAACATGTTCCTTTAGATAACACTGAGGATCTTAGACTAGTATTTAGAGAAACGTTCTATTTTTCAGCTTTTCAGAACATCACTTAGTGTGTGATCTCATTGCAACAAGAAATAAGGTGTATAGCAGGTAATTTCTGAAAATCAATGTGCTGGCTAGGTGTCTTTCTAGGAAATAGCCTTTGAGCCATAGCAATAATATGATCAAATGTTCATGCATATCCCAGTTTATATTTTTAATTTTCTAAATTCCCCTTGTCTCTAGGTTTGTTTTATTAAGAGTTGGGACGTAGTGTTGACTACAAATGGACTTATTAAATTCCTCCTTTAGATTCAATGGCTACTGGAGAGCCTAATGCTAATATGTAATCTCTTATTGTGTTGTGAAATCTCTTGGTGTTGACAGTAAATGATAATTTGGATGCACTGTGTACTCAGGAGAACAAATGAGTGTCACAAGTCATTTTTACTCCTTTGGACTACAGTTAGGGTTTGCAAGAGAATTTTAATGATACTGCACTATTGTGTTCTACATCCCCAAACCACTACAAGAGCTGGCTATGCAAGTCACACAAACACTAGCAAGTAAATCTTGCACTCCCCCAATTTTCTGATCCTATTACTAGTTATTCTTAAGTTTCCGCAGTTACTCTTTTTCTTTGTCATACCACAATGACGTCACAATTTTGTGTTCTCTGTGTTCTACTAATAAAATACCTTAGCAGCATATTGTAAACTTTCTGAAAAAAAAAAAAAAAAAGCAACCCAAGACATATTTCAGTTTCTTCTGGTGATGCTTAATTTTCTATTTATCTGAAGATACTATTGTAAGATGTTCTTTCTCTAGTTTTACTAACCAGAATCATGACTCTTTTGACATAAAAAAGAAATAGCCAATAAAAATCGTAGTGGTAATATTTTCTGAGGCTTTTTATTTTTTTGTTCTGCGTCCTACAGTCACTTATGTATATTTGAATGTAAGTTCACAATATTTACGGAATTATTATTTCTGCTAACACTGAAGTACAAATAGATGAAGAAATAAAACCAGTAGACGTACTCACTGGAAGCATCCTAACTTGACTTGTGTTTCTGTAGGTAAATGGAAATTGCCAAGCATTCTTATTCTAGCAGCTGCTGAATTCAGTCTAATAAAATTTTCATCTGAAATCTGATTTCAAATAATAAAATAATGCCTAGATGTGTAAAATTATAAAATTGTCCATGTATAGAAGTTACCCTTCCTGGCTATGTCCTAAATGCAAACACTTAGACAAAAAAGCATTGCTACCCAAGTTAAGAAGTTTCAAAATAATTAATTATCTTGATATTATGGCTGATTTCAGAACTTTAGGCAAGATATTACTGAGTGATAATTAGCAGGTAGAGCATTTTTTAAGCACTAGGTTCAGACATGCTTTCTCGCAATTTTTTTTCTTTTTTAAAGTGGTGATTGATACAGGAATCAGTATTTTAATGATAATGCATTATTACTAAATAATGCATAGATGACCTTCCATACATGTTGCATTTTGAAAAAAATAATTTTCATGTATCTGTGTATATTAATCATCGGCTGATATATTTGTGGAGAATGTATGGATTTTCTGACAACAGTTAAGATGTTCCTGATTTCAGAATCTCGCTAGTGACAAATTATTTTTACTACAAATTTTTAGGAATTAATTTAATTTTCCTTTTTTTTTCTTTTTTTTTTTTTCCCCCCGGTTCACTTCACTTTTTTTCTCCACTGACCTCTAATAAAGTTCTGTCTTGGTTCAGTGTCCTTTGAGTTTACATGTGAAATTGATTGCTAAGCAAATCTTCACATCTCCCCTGCCTACAGACATAATAGGAGCCTTGAATACCATTGCTCTGGCCTTTTACTAAACAGCTGTGGGTATCATGGCAAAGCAGTTTCTTAAATAATAAACACATGCTTCTGAATATTGGACACTTCAGCCTATATTGGGAGAAGTGCTAGAAAATGTGTTAAACTGACAGATCTCTGGTGAAGCACAGTGCTTTCCTGATCATCTGTCAAAAAAGGAATTGTAAAAAGTACAATCAACCCTTGGTAAAACTATCAGAGGTCACTGGAAAACATGATTTCTTTGTAAACAGTTGTGCAGCACTGGAGGCTCTTTCCTATATTAACATCAAATACTTAATTTAAAAAATGAGAAAAATTGTTTTCTGAATGGGTCTATGGTACATCTCTTTTATGTGGACAAAACTGGAAAAGCATGGGGTTTTTAGATTTTAACAGTGTGGGAAATATTTAGTAATCCCTAATTATAAATATGGAATGTCCTTAGTTAGATGCTTAGACAGATGGATTATTCTTACACATAGTATTAATGTTATTAGGGGTAGAGCTGTGTGCTGCCTTTTACACCAAGGACTTTGTTTTATAAAGCAGATTCAATAAGCCCCAATAATGTGAATGTTATGCTGAACTATTTATTAAGGAATACAGCCTCCCAGAAAAATCTTTAAACATAATATCAAGCTTTTAATCCAAAAACATTCAGATATTTTATTTTGAAACTGCTTATCTTCTCAATATTTTCTGTAATTATGTTCGATAAACACTACCACTTTAAAAGAGCCAATTTCATCCACAGGATTTTGCTTTCATTAAACAAAAGATTGTGTTAGCTTACACTGATTTTTTAAAATTTCTGAGACAGATACCACCATCCACAGTCCACTTTTTACCCAGCTTCACTAGTGATGTATCATGTTCCCTACTAAGAATGCTGACATTTATTTGATTTTATTTCTGTGACAGAGAAATCCCTAGAGGTTGTTATTGTGAGCAAAACTCTTCTTATTCTGTTAGAGGTTGCGCTTAGCAAACAATAGTGTAGAATGAAGAGGAAAAAATACCTTTGCACTAGCATTTGGAAAGCCAAGAAAGGCTTCTTTCCAGTTACTTTTTGAAGAATGAGCCAGCATACCAGCTTCCCCAAAATTAATGTCCCGTTATAGATTATATTGCCACATCAACATTGTACCCTATACCACAATTCAAACTAGTTCAGTTCAGTGGTGTTAATTTATTTCTTCAAATCACACAGCTGCTCCACCATTTTGTGCTCAGAGTAAGACACAGCAAGAGATGCTTAAACACTTGCATCTGTCCCTGATTAGCTATCTTGGAAACTAATTAAGCAATCAATAAACAGAGCAAGTACAAGTCAATGGTGTCTCTGATAAGCATGCATGATCTTAAACGTAAAGCAACATAGTTGTCAGCAATTACAAGAAAAGCTATACCATACTAAGGTTCATTAAGATACACTTGTACAGCTATTAAATGTCCATCTAGTAACAGATTTTGTGGAATACATAAGGCAGGGTGGGGTTTCCCTTTAGCTTCACTGGTATATAGAGTAAATTTCACTTGATCATTAATAAGAAATATAAGATGCACTTGCACATATATATATATGCAGTATGAACTTTTTTTTTCTTAAGAATTATTGAACATTCCTGTTTGAATTTATGTCAGCAGTTCTAAAGGCTTGGACTTGATGTATTTAATGTGTTACTATGGAAGCATTATGTCTCTTTCCATTTCAAAAATTATATACCTGAACATGAAACAGAATATGACTTGTTTCAATCTTTGAAGAAGTCCTGACATGAGTTTAATTATGAGATTTTAAATTATCTGCTTATCTAAAACCATGCACCATTTAAGCTAAGCAAAAATGCAGAAGTTATCACAGCAATTAATCTTATCAAGTATGTTATATGCAATTACAAGGCAAAACAAGGTTAAAACAGTCCTGTCCTAATTGGAGCCCTATTGACTACAATAATGGCAATGATCTAGCTGTACTTTGAGATTCCTCCCACCAGATCCCAGGGTGCTTTCATGAACCATCGTAGCTACTGCTTCTTGGGCTTTGGGATTGCTGGAGCTGTACATTACAATATTGCCTTGCACATAAGCATTATCCTTACCACTGACATTCACTTAATTACTTGAAAAGACTTAGGTTCTGTTTCAATATGACTGTCTTTAAAAACAGTTAAAGAAGTTCTAATCAGTTGACTTTGCAATTGAAGTATTTGAGGAAGAGTTCAACTTCATTTTAAATCTGTTCCAGCTTCAGTGTTGGCAGAAGATCAATTAAGTAATTTGAACTTTTGAAATTCTTATCCTTCCTCTTTATCAATAATAAATGCAATTTGTATATCTGCAGCTCAAAGCTGATGGGGATTTGCAGGTGGAAAAGTATATGTGCAAGTACTCAACTGTTTAAAGGAAGAGCATCATGTATGTGCTTAAATGTGTTTCACAGCACATACAAGTGTACTGATACAGAGGTATCATTAATACAAAAAACTTAGTGTGTCACTTACTAGCTTCTGAAATTCTGATCTGGATGATAAGTGTAATACTTTCTTGTATTTTATACAGAAGTTAAATTGCCACCCCATGATTAAAAATGGCATACTCCTGTAATAGACTTAATAAATGGATCAAGGTGACAATTCAGCAAGGTAGATAAGTATGTGATGGATTTAGTACCACGCTCCAGGTTAGACACATGCCTAATATCTAGGACCCTAAGTAAAAAATGGGACTTGCTTTTTGAAATAGAAGAGACAATCAGTAGGCAGAATTTAATTTTCCACATTGGAATTTGGCCAGCACAGTGGGTGCTCTACAGAGCAACTCTTCCAAAAAGCATCTTCTGCTCTTTAGTGACTACAAGCAGTCAGAAGGTTGGTTTTATTATCTTATCTGAAATCTGGCAGAAAGATTATATGAGCTCTCATCCAAAACACTAAAATCTTTCTGAAAGTTTCAAATCACCTAGATGTCCTTGTAGTGAATCATCTTTAATTACAAAGATTATTATTAGTAACATCAATTATTAACATTATATATTATTAACATCAATAATAATAATAGTAGTAGTAGTAGTTGTTGTTGTTATATTGCCAAATAGTCAGCCTTTAAAATAGTGCTTTGCCAAAGAAATATCATGATTGATTTTCTGTCATTTATTTACAATTGTGACTTTTTTAAAAATCCCTCCTTTTGTTATTGGTAGTGCATTACCCTAAGGTTATTTTCAAGGAATATTGAAATGCAATATTATTATTTTATTATATGACTTTAAGGACATCAGCTGTAATTGTCAACACTGTAAGTTGAAAGGTGATAGTAAATATTTTTTACATTTTGATTTGCTTTTTACGTTTTGTTTTATTCTAATGACATATAAAAAATTGATTAAAAACCAAAAAAGACAAGCAATAAAAAACCTCAAACAACAAAGCACAAAAATCCAAACCAAGTTAACATGAAAGGTGATTACTACAGATCTCATCTTTCTTCTCTTTCTCATGTTTATGTTCATCCCTTTCTTATCCCAGTCTCCTCTTCTGTTTCTTGATTTTCCTCATATTTTTTTTTATTCATTCCAGCTCCTTTCTCCCTTCATCTCTGCTCCAATTTTCTTTTCCTCATTCTCTTCCTCACCTACTTTATATGACTTTTTCAAGTTCCATTTTTAGAATCATAGAATAGTTAGGGTTGGAAAAGACCTTAAGATCATCTAGTTCCAACCCCCCTGCCGTGGGCAGGGACACCTCACACTAAACCACGTCACTCAAGGCCTCATCCAACCTGGCCTTGAACACCCCCAAGGATGGAGCATTCACAACCTCCCTGGGCAACCCATTCCAGTGCCTCACCACACAAACAGTAAAGAATTTCTTCCTTATATCCAATCCAAACTTCCCCTGTTCAAGTTTGAACCAGTTACCCCTTGTCCTCTCACTACAGTCCCTGATGAAGAGTCCATCCGCAGCATCCTTGTAGGACCCCTTCAGATACTGGAAGGCTGCTATGAGGTCTTCACGCAGCCTTCTCTTCTCCAGGCTGAACAGACCCAACTCTCTTAGCCTGTCTCCATCCAGGAGGTGCTCCAGTCCCCTGATCATCCTCGTGGCCCTCCTCTGGACTTGTCCCAACAGTTCCATGTCCTTTTTATGTTGAGGACACCAGAACTGCACACAATACTCCAAGTGAGGTCTCACGAGAGCAGAGTAGAGGGGCAGGATCACCTCCTTCGACCTGCTGGTCATGCTTCTTTTGATGCAGCCCAGGATGTGGCTAGCTTCCTGGGCTGCGAGCGCACACTGCCGGCTCATGTTCATTTTTTCATTGACCAACACCCCCAAGTCCTTCTCTGCAGGGCTGCTCTGAATCTCTTCTCTGCCCAACCTGTAGCTGTGCCTGCGATTGCTCCGACCCAGGTGTAGGACCTTGCACTTGTAAGTGCAACCTTCATAAGGCTGGCATCAGCCCACCTCACAAGCGTCTCAAGGTCCCTCTGGATGGCATTCCTTCCCTCCAGCGTACCAACTGAACCACACGGCTTGGTGTCATCGGAAAACTTGCTGAGGGCGCACTCAATCCCACTGTCCATGTCACCCACAAAGAGGTTGAACAAGATCAGTCCCAACACTGATCCCTGAGGGACACCACTCATTACTGGTCTCCAGCCAGACATCGAGCCATTGACCACAACTCTTTGCGTGCGGCCAGCCAGCCAGTTCTTTATCCACCGAGTGGTCCACCCATCACATTGATGTCTCTCCAATTTAGAGACAAGGATGTCGTGTGGGACAGTGTCGAACGCTTTGCACAAGTCCAGGTAGATGACGTCAACTGCTCTGCCCCTGTCCATCAGTTTCGTAGCCCCATCATAGAAGGCCACTCAATTGGTCAGGCAGGATTTCCCCTTAGTGAAGCCATGCTGGCTGTCACCAACCACTTCCTTGTTTTTCATGTGCCTTAGCATGTCTTCCAGGAGAATCTGCTCCAAGAGTTTGCCAGGCACAGAGGTGACACTGACTGGTCTGCAATTCTCCGCATCATCCATTTTCCCCTTCTTGAAAATGGGGGTTATATTTCCCTTCTTCCATTCGCCGGGAACTTCACCTGACTGCCATGATTTTTCAAATATGATGGCCAGTGGCTTAGCAACTTCATCCGCCAGCTCCTTCAGGACCCGCGGATAGATTTCGTTTTTAAGATGGTCTCGAACCAGATCCTCTCCTATAGTGGTCTTCATTCTTACAGTCCCTGTGTTTGCCTTCCAGGACTTGGGTGGTGCGGTCAGAGCCTTTGCCAGTGAAGACCGAGGCAAAGAAGTCATTAAGAACCTCAGCCTTCTCCAAATCCTGGGTAGCCCGTTCTCCCGATATCTTCCGGAGGGGGCCTACGTTGTCCCTAGTCTGTCTTTTATTCACTACATACCTACAGAATCCCTTCCTATTATCCTTAACATCCCTAGCCAAATTTAATTCTAGCTGGGCCTTAGCTTTTCTCACCTGGTCCCTAGCTTCCCGGACAACATCCCTCTATTCTTCCCAGGCCGCTTGTCCCTGCTTCCACTTTCTATAAGCCTCTTTTTTCCTTTGAATTTTCCTGAGCAGCTCCTCATCCATCCAAGGAGGTCTCCTGGCCCTCCTGCTGCACTTCCTTCTAGTTGGGATTCAACACTCCTGAGCTTGGAGCAGGTGATCCTTGAATAACAACCAACAGTCTTGGGCCCCCCTGACCTCTAGGGCTATATCCCATGGAACCTTACTAAGCAGGTTCTTGAAGAGGCCAAAGTCTGCTCTCTTGAAGTCCAGGGCAGTGAGCCTGCTGCACGCTCTTCTCACTGTCCTGAGGATCTTGAATTCGACCATCTCGTGGTCACTGCATCCAAGGCTGCCCTGGAGCGTCACATTTCCAACCAGCCCTTCCCTGTTGGTGAGCACGAGGTCAAGCATGGCACTTCTCCTTGTCGGCTCCTCTATTACTTGCAGAAGAAAGTTGTCTTCCACACAATCGAGGAACCTCCTGGATTGCTTGTGCCGGGCCGTACCATCGCTCCAACAGATGTCAGGGTGGTTGAAGTCCCCCATGAGAACAAGGGCCTGTGAGCGTGAGGTTTTTCCTATCTGTCTGTAGAGTGCTTCATCCGCAGATTCCTCTTGATCAGGTGGTCTCTAACAGATCCCCACAGTAATGTCTCCCATCACTGTTCTCCCTTTAACCCTGACCCACAAACTCTCTGTCGACTGATCACCAGTGCCCACACAGAGTTCCATACTCTCCAGCCTATCCCTAACATAAATAGTAACTCCCCCTCCCCACCTGCCAGGCCTGTCTTTTCTAAAGAGCCTGTAACCTTCCATTCAAACACTCCAGTCGTAGGAGCCATCCCACCATGTTTCTATATCATACTCCCGTAGTCGTGCACACATCTCTAATTCCTCTTGTTTGTTTCCCATGCTACGAGCGTTTGTATAGAGGCATCTGAGCCGAGCTCCAAATGAAGCCGGCTCATTGGCTGGAGCGGCTGGAATATCTCTACGTTGTTCCGAGCATTTAGTGTAGGTGCTGGCAACTGACTGGGAGTGTTGGGATGGAGCAATGTCCCCCTCCCCCAACACATCTAGTTTAAAGCTTTCTTGTCCAGCTTGGCAAGCCTGCTATCAAAACCTCTCTTCCCCTTCTTTGTCAGACCAGCTCTACCAGCCCCCAGTAGACCTGGCCTACTAACTTGGGTCCCATGTTCAAGACACTCAAACCCCTGACTATGACACCACCCTTTTAACCATTTATTCACCTGACCAATCCTCCTAGCTTTTTTAATGTCCTCCCCTGTATCCTGGAGAATTGACGAAAAGACAATCTGAGCTCCAGAGCCCTAACCACCTCCCCCAGGGCTCTGTAGTCCTTCTTTATGTTCTCCAGGTTTTATGGTTACTAAGAATCTTTTGCTAATCCAAAAAGCAAATGAAGTAGTTAAAATCAACAACATTAATTCTGTGGTTTCTGTGTGATTTTTTTATTAGACCAGATGACTGAGTTTTTTGTTAAAAAACTATTATGTTTTCTGTTTGTACAGCACCCAGAAAAATGCTGAAAACCATGCCCTTTTTGTTTACATAACTGCAAAGCAGAAGTAGCTCCACCATTGATATGAATGGAATAGTGCTGGTGAAAAATTAGAATAAACACCAAAGTTCTGCTATTACAATATGACCTGCAAAGACCTTGCAATCTCATGCAAACTCTCAGAAAAGCTTGCAAATGCACGTGACTACTTACATGGCAAGTCAAATTCAACTAATTTGGCTGCTGTCATTTGTCAGGCAGCTCACCTGTGTAAATCTTTGACTGATCAGGATTTAATGCATGAAGACATGGCATGTTGACATGGGCTAAGGAAATAGAAGGGGACAGCATCAAGCAGGAAAATTATTGCAAGATAAAGACCATTTCGAGGCTGAACTCATATCTGCCCCCAATTTGGTGAACTGGTTCTTTTGTTTTTGACACATAAAACACTACACTTTTCAGTGACTTTTAAATGCTACATTAAAACCAAAATTTATTGAACTTTATTCCCCAAATTTTCCTGAATTTTCTTACCTTCAGCAAATTGCTTTTCTATATGGCCTTAACATTAAAATTCTTTATTAATTTGGCAACTAATGGTCAAGTGGCTCCTTGAAAAAAAGTGTTTTAACACTAGCATGGTAACACCTAATATGTAGGTCCTGTTCCCAGACTCTATAATGGCATAAACTAGATAACTAAGCATCTATAATAGCAAAGTAGAAAGCGGTAAGTCATGAGCTCAAGCACCATGCTACAATTCCCCATACTATTTAAGTATTAGCACATACCCTGATATGGTTTTAGGTTGGCAAATTAGCACTTTCCCAACAATGCCGAACATGGTTTGGGAGATATATATTGAAAGAACCAGTCAGTACAAATGAGACCTGTTTAAGGACAAAGCATAGGACTATTTCAGGAGAAATCTAGCCCTAGAGATGCAAACCTTGCTGATCTGTGCTGAGTGTCTATCAGGTCAGACAGAATTTACCAGAATTAGCAAATCTTCAGGCTACCACAGAGTATGTGGGCAGTCTGGCTTCCAGGACTCAGCCAGCTGAATGCTGAAGGCTGAGATGTTGATCCAAAAGGATACGATGCTCAGACAAATTCTTTCATTCTGAACAATGTTAAAGTGCAAAGTGTCAATGGCTTTGAAACTCCCTTCAGGTCCATAATTCTGTTTCTGTTAACAAAATGCTCTTCCTTCCCAAAAGACAGACCTTATAGAGCAGTATCACACTTGCTGCCATCTAGGAAGGAAAGAACAGCCTTACATTTTCTTTGCAGCCAGGGAGAGATTTCAAGTCACATCTCTGTTTTCAAAAGAATGCCTCAGTAATCATCTATAGGTTGTTCCAGAAATGGAAAGGTGGATGGAAAGGATTTCTTTTCCATTAAGGATTCACTGCCCATGCTATAATTAAAGATTCATTGTGCCAGAAAGAACAAGAAGGAAAAATAACTGTGGTATGCTGGTTAGGACTTCACCTTCAGAGTTAAAAAGAGTCATAAGTTGTAACAAAATCCAAGCCCTGTTTCAAATGGTCCTTAAAACTGGGACAATAATTCAGTGCAAGCAATTGCAAGTGCCCCAAGCACTAAGCTGAAGGACCATGGTCACAGGGAAATATATTTCTCCTGTATCTGGGTGCCTGCTTTTTGAACTGCAACCACGTTTTTATCATGCATATTCACCATACAATCTGTTATTAATTTTAATTATTTTCAGTATTAAAGGCCCATGACACTATTAGCTGACCATTAAAAGTCATCTATAACTCATTATCAGTGATTAATCACCTGCTGTCTTATAATTAATGTTTATTAGGGGAACAGCAGTTTAATAGCTGTTCCATATTTTCTGTGCTAGTCAAGAAAACTTAAAAGCCAGTTATAGTGGACTCTAAAAAATTGGGATTTTTTTGACATTGACTTCTATGCCTCAGGAAATAAACTGTTATTGAGAAGTAAATTTACTAGCAAAAAAGATATAAAAAAGAACTACATTGAAGTAGTAGAACTACTAATGATAAGTCACTGAAACCTTAATGGTCTATTTTCCCTTTGTTGAGACTACTTAAATTTCCAGATATGTGAGTCTGTCCATGCCAGGATCAGCTTGACATATTTGGCTAATAGGCATGTGCCCATCATTCAGTATTGTGTGTTCTCTTTTGTTACACATCTTGCTGGAGGAAGCCACTTTGATATTGAGAGCCTTGATTAAAAAATTAGACTGATCTTTCAGTCATATTTTTTTCTGGTTTTATTTAGAACCATTCAGTCATACTTATTTCTGCAAATGTGTGCTTTTAATTATGTCATAGATGGGGAAAAAAAAAATCCAATCCAACCCCAAAACACTGAAGTAAAGGAGTAAAGGAATTAAATATCACTTCACAGTTTTATTTATAGAAGTAGCTCTTCAAATGTAGGCTAAATTCAGTATCGGACAGTTTAAGTAATTTTGAAAACACTGATTTTAAAATTCAAGAATATTTTCAGTGCAGTTATGAATCTTGTTAGGTGTAAAAGGGCCATGATAAGTAATGTGCCTCCATGTAGTCTCCATCTGCTGTCTTGAATCTCTGGGATTTGGGGAATCAGTATGCCACCACCTATGATAGGAGATGTTTAACTTTGGAGGACTTCTGAACACACTGGAGCAGGGCAGTATCACCAGCTTGCAAAATATTATGAAAATAATCTATGTTTGATACTATGAGGAAAAACACAGAAGAAATTTCAGCATTAACCACTTTGATCTTCACAGAAATTTCTTCTCAATCTCTATAAAAACATAGATGTAACTCTCCCAAGTAATACATAATATACTGATTTTGTCACCTGCTGATGAATTCCCCACCTACTTGTTCCTACATCGAGATGAAAATGAGTGAGACCCAGCTTCTTGGAAGCACACCCAGCTTTCTGCTAGTCACAAGAGAAAGTAAGTGCCATGACTCGCAGGTGCCAGCTGTGAGAGTAATTAGGGTTTCTTTAATTCTAATGCTACTAGAGAGTGTTTCCAGAACCACAATGTTTTAATGATGCAGAATCCAACTTCCCATCAGAATTTAAACTGGGCCACTCTAGATGCATTTGTTCCACTGCCCAGACGAAATTGTATTTCAGATAGTTTGTTGGTTTTGTTTTTTTTTTTTTTTTTGTATATTTCACTTGCAGTTTACTTATACTCTTCTATTTGCACACAACAATTTTCTCCCCTTTTACTCTCCAGTTTGTCAGACTAAATGCGCCAATCTTTTCCACACTCACCTCATATCATAGGTTCGGTCTCCTTATCATCAGCCCTTCTCTACTGTTATTCCCACTTTAAATCATATTTTCTAAGCAAGGGTATTTTATTGAAGACAAGGCCTTGCGAGTGGCTGGTCAGTTAGTTATACACTTGCTCTGTTGAAAACTAACTGTTAAATGTTAGTTACATACTTGTCTTTCCCATGGCTGAAAAATAGTTGTTCCTGATAGTACTTTTGGAATGACCCTCTCTTTCTTAGTGTTCTATTACTGATAAACATCAAATTTATAATTAGAGGCTTCATTAAGTAACTGCACATTCCTGGCCTGCCTTTTTACACTATTATACTTTCTACTACTTCAGTTTTTGATGTTATTAATTTCATTTATGATGCATTGCTTTGATAAAATGATAAAAGTTAAAATGATAAAGGGTAGCCTTATGGTATTAGCAATGTCTACCAGATCTCAGCTTTTGTAGAAAGGTTGTGGACTGAACATTAACTAAAACTGATTCTGGAGAACATCCCGTGGGCCACTCTCTGGCCCAGCAGTTTCCTTTCCTGCACTGTTGTACCATTGTTCTGTTCATCTTACCTTGGAAATACTAGTCTCCTTTTTCTCTCAGTAATATTTTTCACCAGCAACATCAGCAAGCACCTAAATTCCATAACACATATTCAATATGGCTGCAGTATACGCAAACTGAAAGGAATTTTCTCATCTGGAGCAGAGCCAAAATTACTACATGATAATGACAGGATTCCCATTGTTTCAGTAGTTTTTGCGATAAGCCTTCAGGGATCCATGCTGAAGATTCTCATAACTATCATGTGTAAGACCTCTTAGCCACCAAATGCATACTGAACTACACTCTGCTCTAATGGCTTTTTCTCAGTACAAAGCTTAAATAACAGCACTCATTGACATAATTCCTTCAGGTCAAAGAAAGGAGGACTACCACTTCTTAACAAATTTTCTCAAGACTCGGGTCAGTTATTAGTTGCTGATTAGTTATTAGCTGCATTTCAATGGACACACAATTTAAATGGTAATAGTATCACGTTGGATACCAAAAAAACAACTTGGATTTTAGAAATATGTGCATAAAATCTACCATTTTGGTTTTGATTGGCAATTTTGAAATCAATCACTAAGAATGAAATCCTAATGTATTTATAAAGAATTAATATAACTGTTTTCCTACTTTAAATATAGAAAGTCTTAGGCTAATATAATGAAAATGAGCGATCTGAGACTTGTGAATTCTGCTGACTGATAATAAATTCATACACAATAAATTGTATGAATGTTTGCTTGGAATATGGTCAGTGGGTCATGTGGGTGATATTCCTTAATGCAGTAATATATATCTAACAAAAGCCTTCATATTAGTGTGAACATCCTGTTCTCTCTAAATAATTTGTTAGGAAGATTATTGACTCTGGTTGCCACACTTATGATCTCCCTTCATTACAATACAGTGATCTGGAAAGTGAGAAGTAAGGATCTTTTCTGAATCAGCAGAGAAATTTCAGCTAACATAGCACAAGAGCATGGTTTGGCAAGTCCCTTTGGTGCTTGCCAGGCTGCTATCAAATGCAATTGTTACCTTTTACAGGCAGGAGGCAAGCTTAAAGCCATCTGCAACCTTCAGCTCCCACAAAGCACAAAAAGGTAAAAATTGAAGGGGAAAAAGTCACCCAACTTTATTATGATACTTTTCACTTTTTTTCCCTTCTGTTTTCTCTGCACAGAAAATGATCAGCTAAAGCCAGAAACTTTTATAGCCATCTGAAGTCTGAAGCTGAGGATAAGGTTGGGACGCATCTGAGATTTCCAAGCTTTGCCCATTGACCTTTTCCTTTGAAGTAAACTCAAGGCAAGATGAGAAATATCAGGTGGTTCCCAAAGGTTATTTTTGCTGTGAAATCCTAAACATTGTGGGGGTGTTTCACCACAAACCCTTATTGCTTATATAAGGAGGTTTAATAACAGAAGTAATTAAAAATTTGTGCAGAACTATCAATTTATGTGAGGCTATAAACATACAAACATGTCTGCATTGAGTTGTTTTTCTTGTGATATTGTGTTTGAGTTTTATTTATCTTTAAATAAAAAGGAATTGTTAGCCCTAGTAGAAAGGAGATTCTGCTTAATCTTGAGCATAAAGGGAGGTCTAAAGTTTTAATAGAGATGATGCAGTTGAGAGCTAATGCTGCTCCCAAGTTAGTGTTAAGAGCATTTTGACTCCAGGAGTAAGCCCCAGGAAAGCTCTGTGCTGACACACAACCAGAAATTTGAAGGGAAACTATTGTCTGTTTCACTTTAATTAGAAAAAGAGTTTCAATCTAGGTACCCATGTATATTTATGAGGCAGGTAAAGCACACTGTTATGGCTTCTAAAGTTATAATGGCATGAATTAAGGCCATAATACATTTATCATACAAATTGCATTTAATACTTATTAGTAAAGAGGATAAGCAATGTATTATACAACACAATAACAAGAACAAAAACTTTTATTTTCATAGTCCTTTAGCTGTTTAGAGTTTTGCTATTACTAGTCAAGTCATTATTGTGAAAGTTTTAAGGAGAATAAATAAAGATCATGTCCTCAGTGTAAAAATAGGGAAACTGGGACAGAGGAATGCTATGATTTCTGACTTTCACAGACACAATTCTCATGCTACGTGAGTAGCCCAGTTAAGACTGATTTTTAAGTTGCATATCTGAGCACTTAAGTACCCTATAATTTTCTTTACTTGTTGGATTAGAATAATGGCTGATGTATTTCGCCTTGCTTTCCTAATAAAAACAATGACAAGATGAGGAGCAGAATTAACTCATCTTCCATTTTCTGTGCTCTGCTTTTTCTGTGGGCAGTGGGCTGCTTGCAATGGACACATTGCTATTACTACCCTGAAGAGATTTTAGGTGTAAAAAGTCAGAGCTGGCAAAAAAACCTTTCCTTGGTGATTTTTCTGCTCTGATGCACCCTTCTTGTCTACTTTGACCAGCTCTTGAAGATGGTTATTAACAAGTAAGTCTATTCACCTTTTCAAGGTGATGGTCTAGTTTCAGAACCATTTTCATTTCATGACAGAAATATAAACAATTCCAAGGGCTTCAAGTAACCTGGCAGTAAATCTCCGTGTTAAAATACTGTGCTCTGTTTGTAGAAGAGAACTCCTATTTCAGGAATGAAAATTCCAGCAAGTGCCAAACACGGTCAGAAAAAAAAAAAAAAAAAAAAAAAAAATACAACAACCAAACCAAAACCTAAAAAATATAAATTTCTTGTTCAAAAAAAAAAAAAAAAAAATCAGATTTTCTTTATCCAAATAATTATATTAGGAATTGACTTTGTGTTGAATAAAAAGACAATGATTAAAATTCTACCCTTCTCATTAATGTTTGCATCAGTCCATTCTCCATTACTAAATGAGCATCATCTATCACAAGTTCACATATTTTCTACAATTGTAAGAACTTACATACGTAGAATTGATTTTTCATCCTCAATATGTGACTGCCATTCATGTTTTGCAACACAGGCTTCTGTGATTTCAATTAATTTCCAGAGAAAGTAAAAATTCAACACTAGAATTGAATAAATCAAAATGGTTGCAGATTCAGTATCAGTCTTTAGTCTGCCATCTAAATTATTCTGGTTTTAAGAGCTTTTGAAGACCTTTTAATTTGGATATCTGTGGCTTATAAAATCTCATAATATTAGTCAAGAACTGCCTCCACCTGAACAGCCCCTGCCATATTTTGGAAAGAAAAGCACTGGCCAACGTGGCATCACTATTCCAGTCAGAGAAGTCATCAGAAAGTGGTAACTGAAGTTTTTTTACAAATATTTTCTTCAAGTGTCTATTTTATATTTCTAAGCTTTTTTCTTTTTTTTTTAATTATACGTTTTTAAAAGTTGTGTGGTGTGTGCTTTTTTTTTTTTTTTTTCAATTTAAGAACAAGAGAAGGAAAGAGTGGGATTGAAAATCAGAATGAATTATGAAAAGGAAAAACTTAGTAATTTTTATAGCATTATCAAGAGGCACAGTAATATTCAAATCAAAAGCAGCTAAAACCAGCTGGTAGAATTAGTACATCCACACATGAAACTACGTCACCCTGCTTTTTTCATCTCCATGTTTTCCTGTAAATGTATGAACTTTATAACCAACATGAGACAATATGATTATTGTATATTGCATAACTGAGCATATTTGATCTTTTTTTATCAAATATTATTTGGAAATTAATGAGTGCATATTAAAAATGACTCTTTGAAATGATAACATTAAAAGGAAATGTGTAAAAGAAACTGGCCCAGGCTTCTATGTGCTGTCTTTGAGATTCATCTTCCTGTGTCTTAATAAATCTACCACAGGATGTGTGCATAAGTACTGTACTGAGCCTGAAGCCACACTACCCAAGATTCACTGGGCCTGCACAGCATGAGAAAGGAAAATTGTTACTAAAGATAAGGCTAATGAGCAATGATTCAGTACGGGGAACAAAGCAGCTCTGCTGCTATAAATGTTACCCTTTGGGTATTATTTAGAGGTGGATAGATAGAGTGGTCTGGATAGAGCCAGACCAAGGGGAAACAGGAAGAGCCCAGATCATTTTTGCCACTTGTCACTTTGAATGTCCACTCTAGTTTCAATGAAATATGATTTTCAGCTCTAGCTTTCTAGCACCAAAGCAAAAGGAGAAATAGGATGAGCTAGTGAGAGAAAGCACCTAGAAACAGGCACTGTCTTGTTGTTCAGTAGGAAACCCAAACTCAGGTGTCTTTACCTCATCATTCTAAGGTAGCCACAAACATAAATTTTATTTGTGACATTCACGGCTACTACCCTCAGCCTTGTGACAAATGTCAGCCCCTCTCCCTTTCATCCAGTGAATATTAGAGTTATGAAGTATAACAGATTCTAAAAGAAGAAAAGGAGAAAGAAAACGTGTATCCTCAACAAAGATGTTTTATTAATGTAAGATTATGCTACAGTGGCAAACTGTTCTTCTTGAATTGCATTTTGCATCAATTGTACTTTGCTTTTCTATTAAGGAAAAAAAAAAGGGTTTTGGTGTAATTTAGATAGTGATATTTTCTTGCACAGGTGTATTTGTACTAGATCATGCAATCAGTCCTCCATATGGACTAGAACAGAAATCTAGGATAGAACTGAGACCTAAGTAAAAATTACTTACTCTGCGACTTAAGGGTTAAAGCACAGATCTGTGACATGAGATGCCCCAGAACTCTGCCTATTTGCAGAATATCTGGAATAGAAAATGAGTCTGAACTGAGCAGCTCTGAAATATTCACTTAATCCTTCTGTATTTAATGTCAAATGAAACTTTCCAACCAGTTGACTGGGGTCTCTTGTGCATAAATGCCAGAAATTTCCTGACACCATTTTTTATAAACATCATTACATTCTCCTGATTTTTTTTCACTTGCAAGAAGCTGTTGATTTGATAGATCATTCAGAAATGTCTGTCACTGTAAATAAGATCTCTTGCACCCTTATTTTCCTCACATAAAAATCAGAGATTGTTTAGCATTATATTTGAGTACACATTTATATGAAAAATGTCATGTTGAATTTGGTGTAATTATTTTCTCTGATTTTTTAGTCCAAAAGAAGCCCATATTATCTGAATTTCTAATTCAATTAATAAAATAAAATCAAGACACTGAATCTCTATTAAGTTGATGGGTATATCTGTTAGATATGGATATTTGTAAATTCAGGAATATATTAAGTCTTTTTTATCCACATCATTAAAATCTTTAATATTCTGATATAAACAATACTTTATATAAATCTCCATAGATACAGGGTGGGATTCAGCTCACAAATTAAGGCACTTAAATTAGGTATCTACGTGTAGGTTCTTGTTTATGTTCTAGGGGTCTAAGTACCCATTACACTCAGACAGCACAGCCTTCTCTTCTCCAGGCTGAACAGACCCAACTTTCTCAGCCTGCCTCCATACGAGAGGTGCTCCACTCCCCCAGTCATCCTCGTGGCCCTCCTCTGGACTTGTTCCAACAGTTCCATGTCCTTTTTATGTTGAGGACACCAGAACTGCACACAATACTCCAAGTGAGGTCTCACGAGAGCAGAGTAGAGGGGCAGGATCACCTCCTTCGCCCTGCTGGTCACGCTCCTTTTGACGCAGCCCAGAATACGGTTGGCTGTCTGGGCTGCGAGCGCAAACTGCCGGCTCATGTTCATTTTTAGATCGACCAACACCCCCAAGTCCTTCTCCGCAGGGCTGCTCTGAATCTCTTCTCTGCCCAACCTGTAGCTGTGCCTGCGATTGCTCCGACCCAGGTGTAGGACCTTGCACTTGGCATGGCTCAACTTCATAAGGCTGGCATCAGCCCACCTCACAAGCGTCTCAAGGTCCCTCTGGATGGCACTCCTTCCATCCAGTGTTTCAACTGAACCACACAGCTTGGTGTCATCAGCAAACTTGCTGAGGGCGCACTCAATCCCACTTTCCATGTCACCCACAAAGATGTTGAACAAGACCGGTCCCAACACCGATTCCTGAGGGACACCACTCGTTACTGGTCTCCAGCCAGACATCGAGCCATTGACCACAACTCTTTGCGTGCGGCCAGCCAGCCAGTTCTTTATCCACCAAGTGGTCCACCCATCAAATTGATGTCTCTCCAATTTAGAGACAAGGATGTCATGTGGGACAGTGTCGAACGCTTTGCACAAGTCCAGGTAGATGACGTCAACTGCTCTGCCCCTGTCCATCAGTTCCGTAGCCCCATCATAGAAGGCCACCAAATTGGTCAGGCAGGATTTCCCCTTCGTGAAGCCGTGCTGGCTGTCACCAACCACCTCCTTGTTTTTCATGTGTCTCAGCATGTGTTCCAGGAGAATCTGCTCCAAGAGTTTCCCAGGCACAGAGGTGACACTGGTCTGTAATTCCCCGCGTCATCCATTTTCCCCTTCTTGAAAATGGGGGTTATATTTCCCTTCTTCCAGTCGTTGGGAACTTCACCTGACTGCCATGATTTTTCAAATATGATGGCCAGTGGTTTAGCAACTTCATTTGCCAGCTCCTTCAGGACCCGCGGATGGATTTCATCAGGTCCCGTGGACTTGTGTACGTTTAGGTTTTTAAGATGGTCTCGAACCAGATCCTCTCCTACTGTGGGCCTAGGGTCCTCATTCTCACAGTCCCTGCGCTCGCCGTCCAAGACTTGGGTGGTGCGGTCAGAGCCTTTGCCAGTGAAGACCGAAGCAAAGAAGTCATTAAGAACCTCAGCCTTCTCCAAATCCACAGTAGCCAGTTCTCCCGATATCTTCCGGAGGGGGCCTACGTTGTCCCTAGTCTGTCTTTTACTCACTACGTACCTATAGGATCCCTTTCTATTATCCTTAACATCCCTAGCCAAGTTCAATTCTAACTGGGCCTTAGCCTTCCTCACCTGGTCCCTAGCTTCCCGGACAACATCTCTGTATTCTTCCCAGGCCGCCTGTCCTTGCTTCCACTTTCTATAAGCCTCTTTTTTCCTTTGAATTTTCCTGAGCAGCTCCTCATCCATCCAAGGAGGTCTCCTGGCCCTCCTGCTGCACTTCCTTCTAGTTGGGATACAACACTCCTGAGCTTGGAGCAGGTGATCCTTGAATAACAACCAACAGTCTTGGGCCCCCCGACCTCTAGGGCTGTGTCCCATGGAACCTTACTAAGCAGGCTCCTGAATATGCCAAAGTCTGCTCTCTTGAAGTCCAGGGCAGTGAGCTTGCTGCACGCTCTTCTCACTGTCCCGAGGATCTCGAATTCGACCATCTCGTGGTCATTGCAACCAAGGCTGCCCTGGAGCATCACATTTGCAACCAGCCCTTCCCTGTTGGTGAGCACGAGGTCAAGCATGGCACCTCTCCTTGTTGGCTCCTCTATTACTTGCAGAAGGAAGTTGTCTTCCACACAATCCAGGAACCTCCTGGATTGCTTGTGCCGGGCCGTACCTTCACTCCAACAGATGTCAGAGTGGTTGAAGTCCCCCATGAGAACAAGTGCCTGTGAGCGTGAGGCTGTTCCTATCTGCCTATAGAGCACTTCATCCACAGATTCCTCTTGATCAGGCGGTCTGTAACAGATCCCACAGTAATGTCCCCCATCGCTGCTCTCCCTTTAACCTTGACCCACAAACTCTCTGTCGACTGCTCATCCGTCCCCACACAGAGTTACATACTCTCCAGCGTATCCCTAACATAAATAGCAACTCCCCCTCCCCTTACAACACCTTATCACCTTACAACAGACCTACATTTTGTCAACAATTGCATCACCATTAAGTATAAAGATGGCTTAGCAAGTGGGGTTTCTGTAGACTCCTACTGAAAGATTCAGTTGCTTAAACATAGGTATATATTGCAATAGGAGACAATCTGGAGCATCCTTCCTGTATTCTAGTGCTGTTCCAGAAAGAGGCAACTCCCTCATAGCACCATTATTGCTGGCAGCAAGATGCCTGTGTTCAGCCAGGTAAATTCAGTCCTATATCTGGACATTTTGACTTGAATGTCTTAATCTGCAAGGTGAAACTCGCCCTTAGTTTGACTAAATTTCTACTTTTTGATTTATTCTGTATATGCAGTTTTCCTGCAGACTTTCTTCCCTGATTTATCTCCTTTTACAGTGTGAAGTGCTGACGGATAGCAGAACATGTGAAATATATAGCTACTATCAAATTTCTCAGATCAATGGTGAAATAAGGTTCTTACTCTCACCCTGAAAATGTGGGAGTGTATTATACCTTTCTCCACTCTCACACTAGTTGTCTTTATTTTTCTGCTTGACTAAGTCCTCTTAGTCATTTGAGATAAATCTATGACAAAAGCACAACTCACTGCATGAGACTACATACAGTCCTTTGTACATTCAAAGGGTTGTAAGTAGCAAAGAAACATGGTATAGTTTCTTGTAAAGAAGAATGTGTTTCAGGTTTGGGGATTTTTTTTTTTTTTTTTTGTTTCCTATGTAATGTTGTGTATAGGGTATTTAAAAAAAGTTTTATTTGTTTTTTAATGATTTTTTTTCTTGTTCTCTTACATATTTATATGGCTTGTAATAGTTCAGGTGTTTATAAGGAGGACTTGGCATTTCAACATCATTGCTGTAAAATCTTTAACATTTATTTCTACTGCTTGAAAAAAGGTTGAGAGTTCTATGGATCTGAAATTCCCAGTGGCTGCATATAATGCTATACTTCAAACTCCATTTAGAGGACAGAAAAACACAGGAAATGTTCAAAGTCCTCTTTACTGGTCTCTAAGTATTTCTTAAACATTTGTTTCCTAATCTGAACAGCTTATTTAGTTTGTTCACTTTTCTATTTTTAAATAGGGGGCTGTTTCACAAAACGCCAAGGTCAGTATTATAACAATAATAAGAAATGAGTTTTACTGCTTCTAACACCATTTACTTCCTCCTGTACTGCAGAGATTATGACAATATACACCAAAAAAAAAAAAAAATCTCATTCAAACAGACATTTTCTGCTTTACTGCTTGACTTTCTGTGAATAACCTTTCACACTGAGAAAATTTTTTTTTGGCAAATTATCTCTCTAAATAGAATTTATACATACCTGTCATGCTACAAAAGCAGAAGTGAATAACAGGAAGAGAGATTGCAACCTGTCTTGTAAAGGTTTATCAGTAGGGGAAAAAAAATCATTTATTTGTTATTGCAGTTCATTATCACTGCTCTATTACCAGTGGTAAATGTTGTTATACATTAAATATTAAAGTCTGGAGATTGTCTTTCTATTAATTTAAGATACTGTTGAATCTCTTTTTAAGTGTTAACCTGGCCTTCTGTATCTGGAATGTATTATCATATTGCTTGAAAGATCAGCAGACATTTTTCGCTTTTGTTTTTTTTGCACATGCAGAGCAGTGTCTGCAGGGATGAATTTCCCATGCTTAGGTAGAGAGCTATTGCAACACACATGCTTTCCTGTCAGAGAAGAATGCCAACCTAAGATTTGTGGAATACTACTACTTGTAGAACACTACCACTTGTGGAACACTACACAAGATGATATTGACGTCAAATGCCTCATATGATTAAAAAGAAAATTAGACATTCACAATTCAAAAAATGAAACTGAAATGACAGCTTGGTATGCTTTGAAAGCAACTCTCCTTATGCTCAGCCTGGGTTTTAGAAGTTTCTTGACCCCCACATCAGCAAAGTTTCTTAAACTGAGGTAAAATATTAAAGAAAAACAAGGTACAGTCAGACTACAGTTATCCAGCGACCCACAGATGAAATCAGATATATAATAGCACATAAGGTCAGCTGACACGGACTGAACACAAGTAGGAATTAGAAATCTAATATAATCAGATATTTTAAGTATTCTGCTATTGGTCTCACTTTGTCTAAGTACTTTCAAAAATGAAGTCCTTGAATATTTTTAATCTAAATTGTATCTGCCAGATCCAGAAGAGGACTCACAATGTGAATATGACAGAATATAGGTACACTATACTCAAAGAAGTTATCAAGTCTGATTGCTGCTTCTCAGTTACACAAGAACTCCTGTAACTAGATCTGGTTTCAACATGAAAACCACCATGAACACCTCCGGCTCTCATACACCCTCCACATGCTGCCAACAAGCACAGTTCCCCTTTTTCCCAGAAAATGTATCAAAAAGTAAATCCTGTGTTTCAGAAGAATGAGGAATGAAATTCTTCAACGACAAAAAAACCCCATCAACAATAATATGGGCTTAATAATAATTATTATTGCCATGTACATATGGCCAGTGCCCTTAGATAGGATGAGGTAAGCATGAATCCCCTGCCAGGATCAGGTCAATACTTAGGCCCCCTTTCCCATGAAAGCTTGGACCAGACTATCTTTCGAAGTACCTTCCAAACTGACCTGTTCTATTCTGAATAGAAGGGCCTAAAAGCTGAGGAGTTGGAACCATAAACAACCAATAAAAAAAAGTGACACATGACTGTTGGTAATAAAATAAAAGAACAGAACCCTAACTATTAAACCTTATAAAGTTATTTCAGGTATTACTCCTTTTGCTCCTCACAGCATCAGTTAAATGGTAAGGAACTTATTTAAATGAATTTTTTTTTTTTTTTCCTGCAGAGTGCATTTCAATTTTCAAGATATCTTAAATACCTTCAAGTTGTAAATTCCTAATTATTGAAACCAATATTTTTTAATCATAAGCCTAAAGGAGAACTCAGATTATTTTGGTGGTTATAATATTCTGTTATGCAGGGAACAAAATTATAAAAGGTATACTCTTACTCTGGGTCTGAATTTTAATAAATGTTTTCAACAAAAACATATTCATTCCCATGCTAGTTGTTTTTGCTTCTCTACATAAACTCCAGAATGAAACTATAAAATAAGCCAGTTTATCGAAATACTGAATATACCATACATCATGCCAAAAAAGTTAATTGCTCAGCAAACTAAGCCCAGTGTTCTACAAATTTCTATTTCTTTATAAACAGATTTCCCATAGATTTATCTGACTGCTTTAATCTCATCACATAAGCACACTAGAGGAGAGAGGCACATAATTAAGGTTACTTTTATTGTTGCTGTAAAATTGTAATTTTAGCTGTATAATTATAATTTTGCTTCTCTATTAATATACTAGGCAGTAAACAGCTCCCACAAATGTTCTAACTAAAAGCAAACATTTTATACAACCACAAAAATTTAGAATATAAATTATAACATAATTATGCAACAAATTGGTAATATAAAAAAGAATCTTCATAACTAAAATTTGTTACATTACGTTCTATACTATACAATAACTTGAGATACAAGCCAGAAGTAACATGAATTTCCTCTTCAATGTTTTTATCTGCCCTGTAGAAATCTTGCATCCACAGACATTGGAAAGCTGTAATAATATAAGAGTAGGTTGTGTCTGTGTAATTTTTAAGTTGAATTCTGAACACATCTATTCATGTGTCAAACTTCTAAAAACTTACTAGAATGTTATTGAAAATTAAGCACACAAATAATCTTACTGATCAGCAAAATTATATGTTCAAAGTTCAGTACATGAAGACAGTTTCCAGAATGTCAAAATGTTTTTTGTAGGCTTGGAATCCTATTTTCTCATAGATTCAGAGTTTTGTGAATATAACATAATTTAGTATAATTCTATACAAAAGTCACAGCAACCATTTGCTGTCTTTCACTTAGGCTTTGCTTAATTTTGATCCTTCATTATATATTTTTACTTTATTATTAATTAGATTCTATTGAAGTAAATTGTTTTCATTGCTGTTTTATGTGTAAGTTACACCATCATGGATCATAATTACTTCTATGAAAATTATCAATAAACAAATACTATTTAATTGGTGACCACCCACATTTTTCAAGTAATATTGCAAAGATGTCATAATGGTGAAGTTGTATTGCTGAACTGCACTAGATTTCTTTACAGAAAAATAATGATTAGAGTGTTTGATACAGGCTAAGTAGATTAAAGAAGTCACTTTGATGGTATTCAACCATTTCTACTCAGTCTGTGCTATTAATTAAAACTTAATGACCTGAATCTTTCTGTTATTGACAAAACGTGGTTTATAATTACACAGGAATTTAAATAACATGTCTAAAGTAATGTTAAAAGGGCAAAATCTCAACAACTTTCTTACAGAATTAAGTAAACTTAATTCATAGCTAAGCTTGTCTTTTTAATTAATAAAGAACTTGGTAAGTTTTCTCTTTCGTTGATAAAATCAATCACTTTGCATTTTTAAATAAATCCAGCAGAAATACCCTGTGGAACTTCAGTCTATACATTGCAGATAAAATGGAAAGTGTGTAAGTCATTGCTTAAAGGGCTACCACGTCATAAATTTTAATTCAATTAGCTTTTTAATCTAACATATTAAGTCTTGCAGGTCTAGCCTTAATGTGCAATAACATAACTTCTACATATTTAATTATATTGTTTCTATTAAAGAAAAACAGGAGATATTGCCCTTGAAATCATCTGTTTGGCACTATTCTAGATTACAGTATACTGTTTAAGTCAAGATATTTTTATAGTCCTGTACCTGAATAATGAGACAATATTTTTTTCCATCAGGTCCTGCATTTTCACTACAGAACACGCTCAGGGTCTGCTCCTAAGATGTGCAAAGAGCCAAACTGAGCAGGGTTCAGGGCTCCTACCTATGACCTTCAATTCTTCTTTTCCTGTAACTTAAAAGTGTTATGCTCCCCTTTTCGAGAAGCTACCTCCTACAGCAAAGACAGAGGAACTGATCATAATGCTTTCCCCTGGGGGCACAGGTCTGGGCAGGGGCACGGGTGCCCAGCAAGCCTCTCCTGGCTCCATCCTTGGAGGTTTCCAAGCCCTGATAGAGCACAGCCCTGAGCAGCCTGGTCTGAGCTCAAAGCTTGAAAAACAGTTTGGGCTAAGTGATTTTCTCAGCTTCTTTCTTGGAATGGTTGGGTGCTAATAGGTTCCATCCTCTCCCACCAATTTTTTGCTGTTGTTTGGTTGGCTTTGTTTTCAAAATTATACATATATTAAAAAAAAACAACAAACATTCCTTTATTTTTCTTCCTCTATTTGTCCTTCAGCTTCCAATGAATGAATCTAAATAAAAAACATTTTGTTTCATCTTACTTATTAGATAAATCCAAGCCAGTGAATAAACAGAAGTTTCACTGAAGAAAGATTAATTTTAAATTGTATATATTCATGAATATATACATAGGATGCTGATTAAAAGAAACAAAAAGACAAACCCTATCACCTTTTAAAACCTTGGCTTCAGGGAAAGACTTACTAGAGCTAGGAGCTATGTCTTGAGCAAGACTGTCAGCACTACTGAAATAAATACTGCTTAATTGCTATCAAAGATTTCACAATTTTTAAACCATGTTTTCCTTGCAAATTGCAATCCCAATGTTAGTACTTGGCCTATGCCGACTCTTGCTGCAGTTTCAACTGGACATACTGCATTTTCTTCCTATTACAGACTTGTTCAATGTTAACTCTGTTTAGTTAGTGATGCCATTTCAGATTTAGGTGCACTTCTATGACTGGTGAAATCATTCTTGTCTGTGGTATGTGGCTTTTGAAATATTTCTGGTAAAACTAATGTGGCAATATTAAGCACTATTTTAGGGCTACATTCCCATTGACAGCCCCACTATTGAGGAAAATCATTTGACAGTGGCATGCAATTGTAACTGGCTCTTGACTTGTTTCCTCACTTTCTGTTCCTTCTTGTAGGTTTCACAAATGGAATATGAAAAGATGACCCTGATTCATTATTTATATTGACAAAGTAAGAATAAAATCTGTACAATTCCTCAGGTCCCACACAAATCATAAAACCAAGAAAGTTTGTAAAAAGTTCCAGAAAGGGAAAAACTGAAATTACAAATTTATACACAAGAAAACATGAAAAGAAAAACAGTTATTAATAACTAGAACAATGAGACACATAAGAAGATATTTTTTTAATCAACCAACAGAAAAAATTGTAAAACTGTTACAATTTTTTTTCACCAATTACATTTGTCCAAAAAACTTCATTATATAGGTAGTTTCTATGGTTTTTTTTTTATTTTTTATTTATTGGTCTTCTACAAATAATGACTTAAAACTTTGTTCCAACAACCCACTTTTATAAGATAAGGTAGTTTGGTTTTTGTTTTCATTAATATCAATAGTGAAACTAAGGATAAAACCCTCACATTAAAACTTTTCCTTCCTCTTTATTAAAAATATTAATTAAATTCTGTCATTGTTCATTGCTCTAAGTACTGCTATTCATCTACAGTCAATTATATTAAGTGTTGGTGCTTTATGGCAATAAAATATAAATTATGATAGAATAATCTTTAGAGGATGCAATACATATTTAAGGGTATATGGGCAAAATATTATTAATGTGTTAATAACTAACAACCCTCAATAAAAATATGCACATTGGAAGTGAAAAATAAAGCCACTGTAAATACCATTTAATTTAATTTCTAATGTCAGCATTTTTAATTTATTCAGTTAGCAGGTGTTCTCTCAAGACATGTAAAAAATGCAAAAGTATCTGTATGATAGCAGCACTGTATACTTGACAGTTTTAATCATGTAGCCCATACATTATAAGTAATCTCTTGTTAAATAAATATAAAATTAAAAATAAAATTTTCGATTGTATAATACAGTTATATTTGACCTTGAAAAATACTTAGCTTCTTATTAATGCTTATAAAACATTTATCCCAAGTTTCAAGAAAAATATTTATCCAAAGTTCCAAGCTCCTTTCCTTAAAACATATTAGAAATTTGAGTATGGAGGGATGGTGGAACCTTCCTAATACTTTAAGAGTATCAAATATTTCCAAGTCATTAAGTGAAAGTAATGAATCAATAAATGTTCTGGCATTGCTCATTAATACGTCAGTGAAGTGGAGATTTATCCTTACATTGTAGGGCCTAAAATAGAAATATCCTTCATAATTGATTAATTGAAAGACATATGCTGTTGGATTGTTAATCTGCATATAACAGTTATTCTCAACAAAGTATTTTTTAATTGGTTCAGAAATGCAAACTGAATCTGCTGGCCAAAGTGACCTATTTTCCCCTGTAACCACAATGGAGTTACTCTCTTTCCTTGGCATGTAGTTTCAATTAATTGTTTTAATGACACAGTTAATTTTGCTTCTATCTCCATGCATATTTATGGGAAAAAATGGGATGCTAGAACAGAAGAGAGGCTACCCAATCTCTCTGAAGGGCTGGACACTTGAAATCACTCCTATAGCAGGAAGCTGCAGCCTTGTCTAGCACACGGCGGAGGGTCATCCTGGGGTCTTAAAAAAAAAACCATAAAAATTTCAGCATTTATTAAGTCTTTTAAATTAAATATCCAGGCTGCTGACAGGAAGCTCAAAATGTGTAAAAATCGAGGTAAGGTATTCAGCTTAGTGATGCTAATTTTCTCCCTCCCAGAACCTCAGAGGAAGAAATTGTCACTGATTGCCACTACCTGCTAGCTATAGAAGATGGGTTCCAAACACCTTTACACTTTCTTTGGAGTTGGTTTTTTTTTTATTATTTTTATCCCAAGCATTTAATTGACTTTGACTGCGTATGAAAATCCCACTGGGAGAAATCTCTGCTACAGAGACATTTCAAGTAGCTTTGACATTTCCCAGTTCTGTAGTTTAAATGCAAGATGAAATTTTGCATTAACACCAGAAAGAAGTGATGTCAGAGCTCATTGTAAACAAGAAACATTCAAATGTTTTCCACAAAGATGTAGAAATTTTAAACCAGGGCCTTGCAACAAGTCAGAAACTAATCTTGGGGCACTCATCACTCATTCACAGGTCACTTTGCCAAAACTCTGATCTATGTTCCTGAAAGGTGGCAAGGCTCAGAGATACCATTGCTCTATTACAGGAATTCATAGTAGGCTTCAGAAAATTCTATTTGGGTATATGAGCACTGGGTATTTGGATGATTATATATACATATTTCTATTACCACCAGCAGAAGAAAGTTTGTATTCTGCAGTTATCAGTTTAAGATTGCAAAGACTGCATGAGATGAAGCAGAATTCATTGCATTTTGAAGTCAGAGATGCCCTGTATAATCAAATCAAACTATTTTGTAATGTCAGTTATCATATAGAAATAATTCTTCTTCTCACCCCATTATCATATTTCTGTCAATTTAAACAAAATAAATATTATTATCCAAATCTTAACCAGAAATATCAACTACAGAAAAGAAAAAAGTATTGAGATTTGATAAGAACAAAAAGAGTTGTTCTTATGACTGTCGTATCCCCCCAACACTTTTGCTAGTGGTTATATATGACTGAAGAGTTCAATGTACAAAAATCACATTTCCAGCTTACTAAAATGGACATTCCATTCATTCTGAGCTCTGTAAAAGAGAGGATAATATTATTACTGCCTTGACTGTCAGCTTTTTCTTTCACATGAGTTCCCTTTGGAAAATTAATGGTGACTTCCAAGACACACAAAGCATTCTTTATCTGCAGCAATTTTTATGCTGTTTCTCAAGAAACATTTAGGGAATCAGAGAATATGTCTTTATGACCAACTTCCTTACTTTATCTTTAGAAAATCCCACTCAAGATTATTTTTCTTAGCACAATAACTAGATCTCTTGAATATTTATTTCAAAACAATCAGGTTCCACTCATCCAAAATAATTTTCTCATTTTATGCACAATTCTTATTAAATGCATATGAATTATTGGATATAAATTATCCAATTATTTCAAGAAATATGGTTTTAAGACATATAATTGTCCAAGTGATGACAAATAATTATGTTAGTTAATTATCCTTCTGTTCCTCTTGATTATTCCTGTCCATTTCCCAGCTTACCCTACCTCTTTTCCTACGTGATCAACTGTGATTTTTCCTTCTTAGCCCTGAGTAGACAAAAGGAGTCCTAAAGCAGCAGAGACAATTTTCTGTTGATCTAGAGAGGGAAGGTTGTTTTCAGAAACTCAGCCTATGTGTCTACCTGAGAATCACAGGAAAACAGCATCTTACATCATCATGAAAGGTCTTTGTAACTTCCAGAACACTTCATGAAAGAAGACATGCTGCTTTCATCCAAAAATGTTTCTTAGAATATATATTAAGATTTATGATTCATACAGATATTTGAATTTAATTCTCTTCTACAGAGAAATAAGGTGGAGGACCTTATTTAACAATTGACTAGCTTTTCCTGTTCATGTTATCGTTTCTTTATCACTTCCAAACGTCACTGCATCTCCACAACAGCCTTGCAAATTCTTTATCTAGTATTTCGTTAAATAGACCTCACCTCAGCTTACCAGGTTTTTCTCTCTCTTGCAGTACATGACATAGCTTCTCTTTTGTGAATGTGAAGAATACAGCTGTTAAGGCTTACAAGCAAAAGGAAGGTTTTGGGTCCAGAGACCTATAAACTCTTTCAGTATAAATATCATTTAGACCAATCTTGTCTATTAACAACCTCAGAATAAGTTTTAGGATTTTCCCTAGTTCTACATCTTCAGGGGTCTGTCTCATTTCAGTATTATTGCCTTGTTATGTGCCTTTATGATGGGCCCAACTAGATTAAATTCATCAGTATCCTAGGGGCCTGTTGTCTTTCGGCAGGCACAACCTGAACTTCATCCTCTTACGGAAAAATGAAACTGCCTTACTGATCAGTGAGCGCAAGAAGAATTTAAAAGCAGCTTCTGTTTGGAGAGTGGTGACTACAGACTCAGCTGTGGAGAGAACTCTAGTGCTTTTCCTGAGCTGAGTCAAAACCTGGCACTTGTCCCGTGTGATCAAGACTAAGGGGAAAAGCTTTTTTCTTTACCATGTCTGCAACTCAGCTGTACTTGCAATAACACTGATACCAAAGATTATTTAAAACATACATATGCAAATACTAATAAATTTATAGTCTTCCTGAGCTATTAAAGAACTCCATGAACTGTCTCTTTCCAGGTATTTCTGCAGGCACCCTATAACATTATTCTTTGTAAAATATGCATCTTGCTATATAAAAATGCAAAATCAAATGAGTTAAACATTTCAACAGAAAGAATTTGGAAGCTACTACTATTCATAAATTCTACCCTTCCATAAAAATTTAAAATAATTCAGTTACTAATGTGATAAATGTGAATTAGTTCTAATCTGGCTCTGGCTTGAAGGTTTTTAATACTAGATCATATTAGTATATGCAATAGAGAGATAGCCTAGGCAAAGATGCATTAGATTTATACATATCTTTCCTCCATCTGAGTTTAACCCCAAAACCAAATAATGACAGTATCACTTTCATTTTCAGGCTTTTATACAGTTTTGCTAACGAGGTAGGAAAATATGCTATTTTTGTATGCATGTTGAAACTAGGAATGACATGAGTTGATGTTAATAAGACAGAGTGCAACTATTTAAAGATGCTTGTAGAAAGAACTGCTGTCCCTTTTATATTCTTTTACTATAACAGACACAGCATTTCTACTTTATAATAAACTATTAGAAGGGTTACCTAACTATGAATTACTATAACCTTCATTTTATTAATGTGGATGACTGTAATATGTACGACGATTTGCTAAAAATGTTTATTTATTTGATTTTTGGCATGGACACTGATGTCTACAATGGGATGCATTCTAGAAGGAAGGTTTTAACATCATACAGCTAACGGTTTTCAATGAAATACTTGCCCTGGCTGGGAACAGGCAGCATTACAATCTTGGCTGAGATTGTAATTGTTTCATTTACTGGGAGAAAAACTTTTTTGCAAAACATCTTTTCCAACAATATCTGTAATGGAGCACTCAGTGAGATATTTCAGTGCCTGTGAGTTGATGCCTTCTAGAAAAAAGGCTTTGGACTGCTTCAGCTATAAGTACTGTAACACGCAAAACCTCTGCAGGCTCTTCACATAGATCTTCTGTGTAGAAACACAGCTATATGGAGCAATATTTCCAATATCATCACACACCTCATGCTTTCCATTACACGGTTCTTCATCCTGCTCTTACCAACAGACACAGATCAGCAGGTGCAGCTAAATAACCAGCAACAACCATCTCGCATTGTTGAGGATGATCTGGCTCTATAACAACAGGACTAGATAAAAACCCCAAACAACCCACAACCAAACCCAAAGCATACAGAGTAGAATGGAGTTCAAAATATGTTGATATAATGTGTTTTCAGTGCTTTGGGGATTTTGATGTCATTAATGAAGTCAGTGAAATATTCATAATTGTGTAGTTACATTTACAAATACAGTTGCATATAATTCTTCTTTGTAATATTTTAGTAACATAGTAAAACAGATACAGAATCATTTATCACTAGATTTACCTTCTACTGCCTTACAAAGTATTTTTTTTTTTTTTTCCAAATCCAGTCGCAGAATACAGGATAATGCTGTACTCGATCAACAACATTTATCAAAAGTGATTATGCAGCAAGGTAGGCATATAATTGTGTTTTTACACACAGACCTTAAGATGTGAGCAAGAAAAAGGCTCTCTATGAAAACCTGTTTACTGAAATCAATTGGAAGCCTTTAATCCCCCCCACCATGAAACAGACATGCAGTCCCAGTTCTCAGGAAGGATGTGACAAGGGTAGGGAAGAAGCCTTTTTGCCCTGTAAAGATCCAGAGGTGAACTGAAAAACAGAATGGAAAAAAACATGTAGTGGCAGTAGAATGAAAGGCTTGATCAAACTGAATATATGCCTGGCATGGTAATTTAGGTTGCCTGAGTAAGCTTAATTCAGGTGTTGTATAGTTTCTGGGGTTTAGAGACAGTGTAATAAGAGTTTATAAAAATTAACCATTCAAAGCTGCTGAAAGAAGCTGATCCCTTGGGTACTCTGCAAGTATAGTCATGCTGAAGTTCCTCCAAGTACTTGAGCCAGTGATGACAGTGGTAACACTGTTAGCCTCCGGCTGGTCTTATCCTTTAGGGTGTGAAGGCATGCTTAAATTTCTCTGCTATGTTCTAAATACGGGAAAACAAACATTCATGAATGATGGAATTCTGTATTTCCATACCTTAAACAAAAAGAAGTATATTCTGAGGTTTTTAAACACTTCTGTACCAAGTTCCCTGTGAGTCTTCCCCTTACCCTGGCCTCCTATGCAGTTCCTTTCTCACTGTAGCTTCCAAACTCCTGTTTATTCAGCTGACTCCTATCTGCCTTTTCCTGCCCGATCATTTTACTTCTCTCTCTTCCCCTGAGCATAACTGCCTCTATTCCCTGCTGCTCCTATTCAATTTTTCATATCTTACCTAGGAATATTTCTTTTCTATCTGTATTCTTCCCCTTAACATCTTTCTTAACCATGGTCTCCCTTGCTCCTGTCCTGTCTGGCCATTTCCTTTCTCCTGTTTATTCTTCCTACATGGCAAGAGAAGGCAAGGCCAAGGTGGGGACAGAGTTTGTATTCTTAAGCTTTCCTAAGAAAGAGCTTATTTTAATCAAAACTTTAACAAAGTATCTCAGGGATATATTCAGCATAGAGTATTAGAGCCACAATGGTTTACATTTGGCAGAGCTATCAGCAGCTGAAAACAGAGGCTTATGATTGAAAGTTTCTGGCAGACTCAATTATTGGCATCAGAGCTCTGCCACCTATTACAACATGCTGTTTATTTAACAGTTTCTGTTAAATTAAATTAAATTACTTATCTTTAATCATGGCAGATATATTTATATCTATTTTAAATAGGCTTCCAAATGTTTCTTTTAATTCTTGCACATAAATTCTAGTGTAATGAGGTAATGCTGCTGCATTTTCATGAGCATAATAAACTTCTTATAGGCCTAAGTTGAATTTATCAAGAAAGAGAAAAAGGGGAGGAGTTGGTCTAATCAGAAATTAGGTCACATTTAATACATTAAGTTTTAGAAAGCACCACGGAAGTCCACAATGTGAGGAGGATGAAAATGACATGGAAAGAACAGTTTCTTCATTTGTACAAATATTAAAATATAGGCTTTCACTTTATGAGTCTGGTTCTGATGTTATTTGTCCTGGTGAATCTTGTTTACTCTCCATGTAGAAGGAGTAGTGAAATCAATGAAACAGAAAGAGATAAACAGATGTAACACTGGAATCAGACCCCCCTAAATATAAATGAACACTGTAGAAAAAGAAAGATGATCTTTTGGGCAGTCCAGGGATGCTTCCATAGGAAAGCTCCCATCATAAAAAGTTAATGATGTTTAAGGATTTAGAAATTATTGGAAGGGTAAAATACTAAAAGTTATAGTTGAGATTAGTTTCTATCTGTAATTGCTGCTTTGCAAATGACACGAGTATGGACAGTAATACTTTAACATCTTATACAAGATTCTACTGGTAAAGAGTTACATTTGACTGGGACAATATTAAGATCAATTTGTCTTAAAACCACCGCCTATATTTTATCAGGGTTTCTTTTTTTTTCTGGTTTCAAATACAGTGTAATTACCCACACACTGCTGCCGTGAAATATTACTGATTCATAGAAACATAAGCAGTATGAAGGAAGACTAGAAGCAAAAAGGTTAACTATAAAATCCTGCAAAACGTCCCAGCACTTGTAGCTTTTTATTAGGTGCATAACATGGCACTGTATAAAATGCTTTTTCTTTACTCTCTTACCAACATTGTTCATGTGAATGTGAAGGTCTTACAGGCTGAATCCTACTGACAATAAGTTTAATAGCTTTGCTATACAGCTTCTTTCTTTCTGAAATTATTTTTGCTGCAAATTTATGAGTTTTTCAATATATAAAGACTCTCAACTTTATCGTTCTTTAAATAAAGATTATAAATCAAATTAAATGCTGGAAAGTGAAAGGGAGGATAAGTGAGAGCAATCACTTTTCAAAATGTGTTTTTGGTACATTTCC
This sequence comes from Psittacula echo, assembly GCF_963264785.1. NCBI lineage: Eukaryota > Metazoa > Chordata > Aves > Psittaciformes > Psittacidae > Psittacula > Psittacula echo. The sequence continues at coordinate 132,673,496 of NC_137737.1, read as the reverse complement.
TTCCACTGACCAAAAAGTCATGATGCCTGGAATTGAATTATACAGTAACTTGAGGGTGAAAAAATACCAGAAGACTACAGAGTAGTGTGTGTTTTAAGATTGCTTCCTAACAGCTCAATTTATCTATTATTTTTTGTACTCCTTCCCATCAGGAAGACCAATGCACGCCTTACAGAAGACCTCAGTATTTGCTCAGTTATTTGGTCCCATATGCATCCAAGCAGACAGCTCTGGGTTGTAAGCAGCCCAGCACCAGCCACCAGTCCTGAATGAAACAAAAGTATCTGCCTCTGCCTAGCCATGGGCTCTGCTCACCTTTCCAGCAGCAATTACAGTGGGTTTTTTGTGTGTATAAGTCAATGAAGAAGCATTGCTCCAGTCAATTACACAAGGGCGACTGTTTTAGACAATTTGCTCTGTCACATGATAAACCCTTGACTACTGCAGTATAGGAAAAACTAGATTTATTTGAGGTGCAAAATGTCTCTCCGTGAGCTTCTCAGGAAGACCACAGCAGGGAATCTGCATCTAGATGAAGCCAATAATTAGAAGTAATATGCCTAAGACAGATAGAGGAAAAGTTCTTTAATCTAAGCGCATCACAAAGAACAAAATTATTCTTCATTTTTAAGAAAAGCAGTGCCACTAAAATGGTAGCATCTTGCCACAGTCTTTTTATGTTCATTTTAATTTTTTCTTGCAATTATCCTGCTTGATACTTTCTTTGCTTGTAAGTGATTAAAAAAAAAAAAATCAGCCTTTTTTGTTTCTAAAGTAATTATTTGTCATGTTAGAGATGTAATGAATATAGTTCAAGGCTGATAACTAACACAGCAGTGCTGCTGTAATCCTTCTGTCAAGCATACCTAACATCAGAAATTATTTCGATTGATGGGCCAATTCAGTGATGCTGAGGTGCTATTTCCTTATATTTTATCCCCATCCTATTCCTGCATTATTCCAACAGCAGTTCCCTGCAAAAAACATTAAGCTAATTAAAATAATAAAGCCCCACTTAGCTGAAACAAAGACTGTACCGAAAATTCTCAAGAGCAGAAGCAAATGAGCTCAATTACAGATGTTTTGCCTTACCTATCACTTTCCTTGTACATGTTTGGAATGTCATAGTCACCCTTGCTGTTCACTGAAACTTATGATTTATAGTGTATTTTCCCATCTCCACTCACATTGTCAAATGTCTTATTAACATCTTGGAATCATAGAATCATAGAACCATAGAATAGTTAGGGTTGGAAAGGACCTTAAGATCATCTAGTTCCAACCCCTCTGCCATGGCCAGGGACACCCCACACTAAACCATGTCACCCAAAGCCTCATCCAACCTGGCCTTGAACACTGCCAAGGATGGAGCACTCACAACCTCCCTGGGCAACACATTCCAGTGCATCACCACACAAACAGTAAAGAATTTCTCCTTCTATCCAATCCAAACTTCCCCTGTTTAAGTTTGAACCTGTTACCCCTTGTCCTCTCACTACAGTCCCTGAAGAAAAGTCCCTCCCCAGCATCCTTGTAGGCCCCCTTCAGATACTGGAAGGCTGCTATGAGGTCTCCACACAGCCTTCTCTTCTCCAGGCTGAACAGACCCAACTTTCTCAGCCTGCCTCCATACGAGAGGTGCTCCACTCCCCCAGTCATCCTCGTGGCCCTCCTCTGGACTTGTTCCAACAGTTCCATGTCCTTTTTATGTTGAAGACACCAGAACTGCACACAATACTTCAAGTGAGGTCTCACGAGAGCAGAGTAGAGGGGCAGGATCACCTCCTTCGACCTGCTGGCCACGCTCCTTTTGACGCAGCCCAGAATACGGTTGGCTTTCTGGGCTGTGAGCGCAAACTGCAGCCGGCTCATGTTCATTTTTAGATCGACCAACACCCCCAAGTCCTTCTCTGCAGGGCTGCTCTGAATCTCTTCTCTGCCCAACCTGTAGCTGTGCCTGCGATTGCTCCGACCCAGGTGTAGGACCTTGCACTTGGCATGGCTCAACTTCATAAGGCTGGCATCAGCCCACCTCACAAGCGTCTCAAGGTCCCTCTGGATGGCATTCCTTCCCTCCAGTGTTTCAACTGAACCACACAGCTTGATGTCATCAGCAAACTTGCTGAGGGCGCACTCAATCCCACTTTCCATGTCACCCACAAAGATGTTGAACAAGACCGGTCCCAACACCGATCCCTGAGGGACATCACTTGTTACTGGTCTCCAGCCGGACATCGAGCCATTGACCACAACTCTTTGCGTGCGGCCAGCCAGCCAGTTCTTTATCCACCGAGTGGTCCACCCATCACATTGATGTCTCTCCAATTTAGAGACAAGGATGTCATGTGAGACAGTGTCAAACGCTTTGCACAAGTCCAGGTAGATGACGTCAACTGCTCTGCCGCTGTCCATCAGTTTTGTAGCCCCATCATAGAAGGCCACTCAATTGGTCAGGCAGGATTTCCCCTTAGTGAAGCCATGCTGGCTGTCACCAACCACCTCCTTGTTTTTCATGTGTCTCAGCATGTGTTCCAGGAGAATCTGCTCCAAGAGTTTCCCAGGCACAGAGGTGAGACTGACTGGTCTGTAATTCCCCGCGTCATCCATTTTCCCCTTCTTGAAAATGGGGGTTATATTTCCCTTCTTCCATTCGCCGGGAACTTCACCTGACTGCCATGATTTTTCAAATATGATGGCCAGTGGCTTAGCAACTTCATCCGCCAGCTCCTTTAGGACCCGCGGATGGATTTCATCAGGTCCCGTGGACTTGTGTACGTTTAGGTTTTTAAGATGGTCTCGAACCAGATCCTCTCCTACAGTGGGCCTAGGGTTCATTCTCACAGTCCCTGTGTCTGCCTTCCAAGACTTGGGTGGTGCAGTCAGAGCGTTTGCCAGTGAAGACTGAGGCAAAGAAGTCATAATAAACAGGTGGTATTTCCTCACAACAAATTCTAAGACAGATTACACTACATGTGATCAGCCAATTACTTAAATCAAGCATTCTTGAACTGAAATCTTAATAGCTGAAACCTATATAAGTGTTTAGCACTGCTAGATTATAAATGGCATGCATCTGTGTCACAAGCACATTAAATGATAGCTAACTCTTCTGGGAGACTCATTCAATAGTCAAGAGCTGACCAGACATTAGGCAAAAATCTATCCTCTCTGTTTTATCTCTGTTTTATCTCCCAAACAGCAGATGTGTTGAAAGACACCTGTAACCCATGCAATTTTTTTGCAAAGACATTGGAAACATCAGCATTTTTAGCATATGTCAGAGTTTAAATAACACATCAATTGAAAATTCTCAAAGGAAAATAAAAGCCCGATAATCTTTCTCTATAAAAGCTGGATAATCTTTTATTCCTTTAAAGTACAATTTTAAGGAAAATTTCTTGGTTGAAGAAAACTAAAGTTCTATTCAAACACATAATTGTAGAAAGATGGCTTCAAACCTGAAAAAAATTATTTTTTTTTTGTAAATTAGAATCATATATGATAATACAATATCCAATGTCAGCCAAAGATGCAACCCAATCTAAGGAAATGAGATTTGCAAAAAAGCAAGGAAACAAGACACAAATTCATTTTCATCAGTTTGTTTTTTTCAGTATACTTGAAATGGCTAGGATACATGTAAATATTACACCCCACTTCATTTTCTCATCCACTAAATATTACATATATGGCATTAAGCTGCATTAATAATGGAGGTAAAAAATCAATTTTGTTAGGCTTTAGGCTATCTTAACTCCAAAGTCAGTGAGGCAAAATCTCTCAAAATAATCACCTCAGCTAACAGTCTTTTTATAATATAAGGTCTGCGACCTTATTAGATAGCAAGAGTGGATGCTCAGAGAGCATGAATGTAGTTTATTAACAAAGCATCAATGAAACATGATAATCAGAGTATGAGAACAAAGATGGCAAGTAGACTATACTTATAGTCTTACAGATATATTGGCAGAGGTCTTATATCGGTCTTATAGATATATTGGCAGAGGACAGAATTATTGTCTTCTGAAGAAAATCAAGGGAAATATACCACTCAAAACCAAAAGAAAAATAGATTAACTGTTGAAAAACATTTATTTAAAGAAAATACAAGGGCAAAATTCAAAATACAATATTTGGAGAATTAACTGTTATTGATAGCTATAATTTCTAGCAGCTAAAAGCACTACTTTCAGACCATCACTATGGTGTGCTAAATACCACATAATGCATCTTTCCCTATTCCTGCTGTATTACAGATGCCAGACCCTTCTCTTAATTCATCCTCTTTGAGAATACAGGTGGCAGATGGAGAGAAGGTTGATTAGTTCTCCATATCGTGGATAACTCCTAACGTGTGGTCACCCCTCCAGTATTGTGCCAGTAGCACCCCATGTTGCTGAGCTCTGAGAATGACATGCAGGATCCATTGGAGAACCAGAAGTGAACCCACAGGTATGAGGCTTGCTAAATTCATCTCTGTAATGGCCTTGGGAACCCTCCCAGAGATGCTGGAGTTTCGCTTACATAGTCAGCTCACTCTGTAATGCCCCTGTTGATAAGCTTTCTTTTAGCAGATTAGCTGAAAAGGTTCATGCCTAACCTTCCTTAGTTTCCTTCCTTAGATCAGCTGGCATGTTTGTTTGTTTGCTTACTTGTTTGTTTTTCCTGTAGCAATATCCTAAAACATGGCAGGTAAACTCATCAGCAAGAAAAATTGTAATCATCGCTGTTATTGCTAGTCTTTGACATGCAGATTTCTATAGCTCTGGCTTATTAACTCTGCACAAGTGGATTTAGAGTGTATTTCTATAGAAGGAGACATAGGTACTAGACAGAAAATCCACCAGGACTTTGCATGCCAGAAAAGGAGTGCGCTAGCGTTTTCGATAAAGCTGGCTCCCAAGGAAACTGTGGATATGGACTGTATACAAAGTGGTAATTTTTTTCAGAGCCAATGCGAAAGCTGCCTTTTAACTGGACTAAATTAGGTCTTTCATGGAAGAGCAGCAAACCACAGCAAATTGCTCAACAGTATCCCTCTTCAAATGTCAAAAGTACTTTGTCAAGCAGAATCATTATTTATATCATACAGACTTCTTGCATCTGCTTTTTCTCTTATCATAGTCCAGTTCAGAAGTATTCACAAAAAGCATTACCTACAAAGAAATAAAGATAAATGGTGTAGTTCAAAAACAGAACAACATCATTCCATCAGAAACTTAAATTTTGCAGAGCTCCGGGTTTTTACTCAGCTCAGATTTCTTGCTATCTATGAAAGATTAAACCTCTAGAGAGCTACTGAATCTGCTGCTTGCCGGTAGAAATTTCTTTCTATTTTATCTAAGGGAGTGCGATAGTCAGGAGCAATCATTATTACAAATCCCTGGAACAGTCTATTTTTTTCAGATGTTCTCACTATTTCTAAATCTGCTTTCATTTTGCATGAGGAGCTTTTCACATTTCAAGGAAGATTAGATTTTGGAGGAGAGGGGAGGAAATGCTTTTCTTTTCCTGTTTTCCTATTTAAGTCAGATTTTGTGCTTGTGTAAATCAACATAACTACTCTGATTTCAACAGGACTTCAATAATAACCCTGTTTGAAAACATGGACCTTAGAGAAAACAAAGAACTTTCTGTAGTGAGCTCTATTCTCTATGAAATCTGGATGCTTTAATCTTATGCTTATTGTCCAATTTGTCCATACTGCTATAACATCTTTCTTTCTGATTACTTTGTCCATCTTGCTTTCATATCTGTTTATCCTCCATGATAATGAGAAATTCAGTATGTGATAAAACACTTCAAAATCCTTGAGCACAACCACCTCCTCTGTTGTCTAATTAACATTCTGCTTCTACTGAAGCTGGGCAGTGCAAAAGAGGTGGCAGGAGGAGGCATTAGTGGAGGTCTCATCAGTTCCCCTTTCCTTATTTGTCCCCAGATGTAATGTTGGCTATCACTCCTGCATACAACTGTGTTGTACTCACGCCTTCCTTATGGTGTTCCTGTCAGGCATTATTAATCAGCCCTTATATTGATTGTGTTTTGTATACTGGCTTTTAGACAAGAAAAAATACACTGAATCTCTCATGAATGATGCCGTAAACCTGGTGCCACACAGAGCCCATTTCCATTGCGTTAAAAGGTAAGATATCCTAGATGTTCAGCATGTAATGCTTCCAGGGCTGGTCAGGTTGCTTTCCCATCCCCACCTTTTGAATGCACGGCTGCATGTGCCTTACTCAGAGAAAGCTCTGCATGCTATATCAAAAAATCTACAGGTGGATATAGTAACAGGACTAATATCAATATGCTGTGCTTCAAAACCAAAAGCACTCCACACAGTTTTGGTTCTCAGCTTTTAGTCATCTTAGTCTGATACCTAGATTTTCCAAATTATCTTATTATTGACACATTCACCCATGTTTTCTACAGGCATAAGGCTCAAGCTGTAACTCTGATAATGCTAAAGCATTTCTTAATTGCTTTTAACTATTTAACTTTTAATTAATAGTTCCTTCACAGCATGCCTTTTTACTGAGAATTTTGTTTTTTTTGGAGGGGGAAGCAGAGCAAAATTTAAAAAGGTAAATGAGTTACCATGTGGATCAGTTGTCTCTAGTGCAAGATGAAGCAAAAGGAATAAGAGAACAGACCTTGACCTCCCAAGTGCTTCAGTGAGGCAGTGCAGCTGACGCAACATGAGAGGCTGGCCATCATGATACTTTTGGGTCCTTTCCAGAGCTCCTGTGCTCAGTCACGGGAGAATGGTTACATGAGGGACAGTTTCTGCTAACCCTGTGCCACCAGCTATTAAAAAGCTGGTCCAAGACACACATAAAGAGAACAAGGCAGGCAAAGAGACCCACAGCCAAAATGGAACTTCTACCCTATCACCGCTGCTTGTGAAGAGCTCACCTAAAAGGATATACAAACAGCAACAAGATTTCTAGTTATCATAATTTGCTGTTGCGCAGTTCTCAAAAAAAAAAAAAAAAAAAAAAAAAAAAAATTGCTTTTCCTTTTAAGCTCCTAAATTAAAACTTAATGTGTATTGGGGAGTTATTTCATGGCCCTATCCATGACTTACACCTTGTGTTAAAGATTTAAATAGATCATTATTGATGTATGGGGATTTGCATGTAGCTACCAGCTTTTTCATTTGATTAGCCATTCAATATTATAACATGAAAATGGTAACAAGTTACTAAAGAAGTAAAAATATGTAACCTGTAAGGCATAAGCTTTTGTTTTTAAAAGGATATCCCTTTGTTCTAATGCTAATTACTATAGATAAAAATAGGACACGCCAATTATTAAATCATTTATATTCGCCAGAATCCATAAAACACAGGTTCACTAAAGTCTAACTATACACTGTAATTAAAGTGTCAAAATATTCAAGGCCAGATTGGATAGGGCTTTCAGCAACCTGGTCTAGTGGAAGGTGTTCCTGCCCACTGCAGGGGGGTTGGCACTAGATGATTTTTAAAGGTCCCTTCCAGCCCAAACCATTCTGTGATCCTATGATTCTATGATTTAAACTTCTAAGACATGGAGCCATCAGCTTCTATGCAACACTGAGTAGTTGTAATTTCTATTGTTATACACTGCAAATTCTCAAAGCTGCATATTCAGTAATATTTCAACAAACTCAGAGCTCTGCTTCTGTCCTTGCAAAACCTGATCAATACACTGGACCTATGCTGCCAGAAAACAATTTATGTGTTGGAATAATTACTCAAATTATTTTGCTAATCACAGAAATGCCTATTAAGATGAAAAATAACTCAGCACTTCTGATTTGTACAATCAAAAAAGTTATAAGTAGTGCAGGAAACTTTGCCATGTTAAGCCCTGCATTTCTTTGCCCAGATCAGATTTGCATCAAATCCACAAAGAGGCTTTGCAATACCTTACAATGCTCAGGGGTTTAATAAAGCAATTTCTGTAGACTGTCTCGAGGATTCTACTTAATTAATTAACTTAAATAATAATGCTATATTGAAGACTTCCTGGGAGAACATGCACTCTGGTTAATTTGTTAGACCAGAGATAAAGTTGCCAACCGGAAAGAAATTCTACAGTATTTAAGAAAAGCGCACCTCTGGTAACAGCCAGCTTGAACTGATATGGAATTCCAGAGGTCTCCCCGGCTTCCAGCTGTAGTACGGGTGAGCACAGAAGAACCATATTACCTCCCTAATTGTTTCTGCTACTTCCATGAGAAGTGAAGTACAGCTGAAATCTTAACAATGTCAAAGAAAGTAAATTTGCACAGCGCTTTCCTGGCAGTCCAACTTGTTCTGCTTACACCAACACTACTACGACACAAATTAGTTTTGAACAAGGCCATAGCTGTCTTTTCTGAAGCAACAGCTAAGCTCAACTTAATGTCACGTTAGAGAAAACACCCAAGCTAGTTAACATATTTTTTAGTATAATCAGTCCTCTGTTACAGAAAAGACGCCCATGCCACCTTTCAGCTCTCAGAGATCAAAACATTTTAACAATACTTTAGGCAGTATTTGATGTTTTCCCTCAAGTACCCTTAATATAAAGAAATGTTCACATGTACAAATATGCATTACTATAACTGATTAAGCTGCAATACTACAAACAAATAGATGAGAAAGGTCTCAAGCAGAGCATTAAAAGGGCAATCATATATTCATGTATCTAAATGTAAGTTGTCACTTCATAATTTTTAAGACACCTACCTATGCAGGAGTCAAGAAAACATTATTTTTTTTTTCTTTTCTGAAATATATGTAAACCAGTTAAAAAAAGTGAGAATTTGAAAATGGAATATGTAATTGTTCTTTTAATTACTGCATTTGGGAGATACACATATTAATACATACATATCCTTTTGTTACACAGGATTTCTAGAATTATTACTTGCATTTTAATATAAATGTTATAATAAATTGCATTATATTTCCTCTACAAGATTAATTTATGAAACCATATTGTGGTTGATGGTGGCAGCTGAACCCCTCAATGGAATTAATTAAAGGATAATCTCCATTGCTTTGTAGCATACAACCCAATAAATGGCTGCTGAGATTAATAGCTGAAGCAAAGCTAACGCGTTTAAGGAATTTCAAACCCCATTTATTACACACATCCTAAAAAGTAGGAGAGATTATAGCTATACAGCAAAGCAGAACATCAAAAAAGCCAAAAACAAAACGAAAAAGAAGCCCACACAAGGAAAACATAATTTCCTTCCCTTGTGAATATTTGAAAGTGATGCTTCCTTGTTCAACAATTCTGTGGCATACAGACAAACTCAGCTAGAATGAAAAAGAAACAGGATGAAGCTAAAAATGCGTGCTTTTTTGATTGCTCATCTAAAGGAAGGAAGAATGAGGGAAAACACTTTAAAAAATTAGAAATGCTATTATAGATGAAAATAACTGTAGATTTTTTTAAAGAGAGTTTGTTTGCGAAAGCTTAATTTTTTATATTCAAGAGAGTGTTTCCCAAACACAAACTGGGAAATGATAAGGCTTTCAAGATGTTTGGAGAATGCTTTCCTTAGAGAAATGACTGTGGCCTCCTTTAGATGCAATTGCTTCTGCATCTTCTCTTTAGCTGACAGAAATGAGCTTCATGTGATATTCAGGCCTCCTTTTGGCTTTGGTAGGAGTAAATGAAGTACAGGTGTGTGCTACAGCAGAGAGCATGTTGTGCTTTGAAAGTTTCCCCAAGAGAGAATTTTTTTAATGTAATTTTCAAAGGAGTTATGTAAACATCCTTTGACAGCAGTCGTTCTGTTTTTTATTAAGTGTATTGAAGGCTGTTTTCAAGCACAAAACCACACTACTTTACCTCATTCCCTTTGCATCAAATACTATTCTGACATTTTATTTCTTCCTATTCAGGAAGCACTCCCCGTAAGCATTTTATTTAGTTCTTATTTTCATTTTATTCTTCCACAAAACTCACAGAATCATAGAATAGTTAGGGTTGGACCTTAAGATCACCTAGTTCCAACCCCCGTGCCGTGGGCAGGGACACCTCACACTAAACCATGACAATCAATGCTCCCTCCAACCTGGCCTTGAACACCCCGAGGGATGGAGCATTCACAACTTCCCTGGGCGACCCATTCCAGTGCATCACCACACAAACAGTAAAGAATTTCTTCCTTATATCCAATCTAAACTTCCCCTGTTCAAATTTTAATCCGTTACCCCTTGTCCTGCCACTACAGTCCCTAATGAATAGTCCCTCCCTAGCATCCTTGTAGGCCCCCTTCAGATACTGGAAGGCTGCTATGAGGTCTCCACGCAGACTTCTCTTCTCCAGGCTGAACAGACCCAACTTTCTCAGCCTGTCTCCACATGGGAGGTGCTCCAGTCCCCTGATCATCCTCATGGCCCTCCTCTGGACTTGTTCCAACAGTTCCATGTCCTTTTTATGTTGAAGACACCAGAACTGCACACAATACTCCAAGTGAGGTCTCATGAGAGCAGAGTAGAGGGGCAGGATCACTTACTTCCTTTGAGCTTGTCACACTCCTTTTGATACACCCCAGGATATGGTTGGCTTTCTGGGCTGCGAGCACACACTGAAGCTGGCTCATGTTCATTTTCTCATCAATCAACACCCACAAGTCCTTCTCTGCAGGGCTGCTCTGAATCTCTTCTATGCCCAACCTGTAGCTGTGCCTGGGATTGCTCCGACCCAGGTGTAGGACCTTGCACTTGGCATGGTTCAACTTCATAAGGTTGGCATCAGCCCACCTCACAAGCGTGTCCAGGTCCCTCTGGATGGCATCCCTTCCCTCTGGCGTATCAACTGAACCACACAGCTTGGTCATCAGCAAACCTGCTGAGGGCACACTCAATCCCACTGTCCATGTCACCAACAAAGACATGGAATAAGACTAGTGCCAGCACTGATCCCTGAGGGACACCACTCGTCACTGGTCTCCATCCGGACATTGAGCCCAGTGACTGGGCTCAATCACTGGCAAATCTTGCAAATCACAGGCAAATTCTAAAATTTCCACTTTAAAAGGGGTTTTTACTTTTTGTGTCCATAGAAAATTAATGAAGTTCAAGGTTAATGCGATATAAAATATACGTTAAACTCACCCTACTCCCTCTGCATCTTTAAAGCTGGTGATATCTCATCTTTCTACACAAAATTATTAATTGTCATCTGAAGACAAAGACTTGCTTCAGGATAACAAGTGTATTTAATAGAAAGGGGGGAAAAAGTGAAGTATATACATCACTGCCTGGTCTGCTAGCATCTGCTCTGTGTTTCATGTGTGCATGAGAAATCCATCTCAAGAGCAGCTCTCTGTCTCTTAATCCATCTGTGCAAGAAGGAAAGGGAAAGAAACAGAAATCTCCCAGGATGTGTGGGCACTTTATCATTCCTTCTGAGCTTAACCCTTTGGAGAGCAATAGGAAACACCAAGTCTGGAATGGAAGTGACAGAATACAAAGAATCTCACTTCTGTTAGCCAGTAACGTTTTGAAGGTAATAGTTACACTAATTCACTGAGTTTGAATTATAACCGATTATGTTAAATCCAACAATATATTTGTAACAATGAGCTGAAAAGGTCATCATTACTTTCTCTTTAATATTGCTTTCTCAGCATTAAATTCCAGAGTAAATTTACTTAAGCTTCTTTTTCTGTAGTCTTTAATTACACATGGGGAATTTTACTGCATTATTGCAAATTATTCTCAGACTTTCAGTAGAAATGTTCTTCTTGGTCTTCCTTTAGATTTCCTTAAATCCACATTGCTTTAACCTGATTTTATAAGCCTTTTTTGTATAAAAGCCTACCATAATGCAAATAATTTGGCAAACAGAAATATACAACTAAACCAGGAAACATAAAGATGAAAAGCACTAAACTGTTTAAAAAGTCACAAAAAATGTTGAGGTTCAGGGTGTTTTCTTTGTTAGCTGGAACCTAAGTTAGTCTGAAGAGCAAAAAAAAATCTCAAATTTCTTTTTTAACAAATGTCAGCATTCTTATTTAAAAGATTTCAATTTCTCCAGAAATATTATTTCTAAAGTCAAGTCCTACATTGAAATGAGTATTTTAAAATACTACCTTGTCAATCCAGAGGCTTGAACATTAGAGTTGAATCTGGTGAGGCACCAAGAGTTTCTACCTCTTTCAGCAGAGCTGGGGACTCTTTCCTACTTTACTGAATGACATCTTTCTCCTTCTAAAGATTATATTTAGCCCATAATTCTCACATAAATTTCAATGTATCCACTAACTAACATGACTGACACTGCCTCATATGAAAGGTCCCCAGTGATAACAGTCTGTAAACCATTTTTTGACAGCTCAGCTGAAGTATATCAGGTGTTATATACTACTATACTTCTATAAACATGTATAACATCTGTTATCCTCTACATTTTATCATTATGTTTTGAGCCCAAACTCTAGGAAGTTCCTTCCACTGACGTAAATACACAATATTTTTGATCTGAAGACTGTTCATCTCTGGCACAAGCATTTCCCTATATTCTTTTAGGTATAACCCTTTGATGTATTGTTAATAAGTGACAAAGCACAGCTGACAAGTTTTCTGTTCATCAGATGAATATAATATAGCTTACTTGCAGCATGACTTTGCGCAGTCCCCATGCTCATCCCGATGTTGTGCACTGCTTCTGAGCCAAGAAGGATTCATCCCAGTTTTGGCATTTGTTGGACAGGAATCTTTATCTAAACTTGACTGAAATTCAAACTTGAGAAAGACCAGTTATCTCTGAACATCTTTTGAACGTGCCTAAGAAAGGCTTTGAAATGAAGACAGAGAAGAATTGCAACCCTGGACTTCAGCAGGGCAAACTTTGGCCTTTTCAAGCAATTGCTAGGGGAAATCCCATGGGCAAGGCTGCTTGAAGGTAAAGGGGCCCAAGATAGTTGGTAGGCATTCAAGAATTGCTTATTCCGAGCTCAAGAGCAGAGCATTCCGACATGTAGGAAGTCAAGGAAGAGGGCCAAGAGACCTGCGTGGCTAAATAAGGAACTGCTGGGTATGCTCAAGTGTAAGAGGAGAGTTTACAGGTCATGGAAGGAGGGGCTGGCCACTTGGGAGGAATATAAGGCTGCTGCTAGAGGATGTAGGAAGGCAGCTAGGATGGCTAAGGCCTCCTTAGAATTAAATCTGGCCAGAGGGGTCAAGCACAGCAGAAAGAGCTTTTTCAAATACATAGCTGATAAAACTAACACCAGAGGCAAGGTAGGCCCACTGGTGAATGGGATGGGTGCCCTGGTGACAGAAGATACAGAGATGGCAGAGTTATTGAATGCCTTCTTTGTCTCTTGTCTACTCTGCCGCAGGCAGTCCTGAAGAGCCCTGTACTCCTGTGACCTCAGATGAAGTCAGGTCACTGGAGCAGTTTGCCTTAGTCGATGAGGAATGGGTTAGAGACCAGCTGAGCAATCTGGACATCCATAAATCCATGGGTCCAGATGGGATGCACCCGCGGGTGCTGAAGGAACTGGCGGAAGTCATTGCTAGACCACTCTCCATCATCTTTACCAAGTCTTGGGAAACGGGAGAGGTGCCTGAGGACTGGAGGAAAGCAAATGTCACTCCAGTCTTCAAAAAGGGCAAGAAGGAGGACCCGGGTAACTATAGACCGGTCAGCCTCACCTCCATCCCTGGGAAAGTGATGGAACACCTTCTCCTTGGTGCCATCTTAAGGCATATCAAGGATAAGAGGGTTATGAGGGGCAGTCAACATGGCTTTACCAAGGGGAAGTCATGCTTGACCAACCTCATAGCCTTTTATGAGGAAATAACACGGTGGATGGATGATGGCAGAGCAGTGGACGTGGTCTACCTTGACTTCAGCAAAGCACTTGACACAGTCTCCCACAGCATCCTCATAGCTACACTGAGGAAGTGTGGTCTGAATGATCAGGTGGTGAGGTGGACTGCGAACTGGCTGAAGGACAGAAGCCAGAGAGTTGTAGTCTATGGGGCGGAGTCTAGTTGGAGGCCTGTATCTAGTGGAGTGCCTCAAGGGTCAGTATTGGGACCAGTATTATTTAATATATTCATCAATGATTTAGATGAGGGAATTGAGTGTACTGTCAGCAAGTTTGCTGATGACACTAAGCTGGGAGGAGTGGCTGACAGGCCAGAAGGCTGTGCTGCCATCCAGCGAGACCTGGACAGGCTGGAGAGTTGGGCAGGGAGAAACTTGATGAAATATAACAAGGGAAAGTGTAGAGTCCTGCATCTGGCAGGAGCAACCCCAGGTTCCAGTATAGGTTGGGGAACGACCTGTTAGAGAGTAGTGTAGGGGAGAGGGACCTGGGAGTCCTAGTGGACGGCAGGATGACCATGAGCCAGCACTGTGCCCTTGTGGCCAAGAAGGCCAATGGCATCCTGGGGTGTATTAGAAGGGGGGTGGTCAGTAGGTCGAGAGAGGTCCTCCTTCCCCTCTACTCTGCCCTGGTGAGACCGCACCTGGAATATTGTGTCCAGTTCTGGGCCCCTCAGTTCAAGAAGGACAGGGAACTGCTGGAGAGAGTCCAGCGCAGGGCGACAAAGATGATTAAGGGAGTGGAGCATCTCCCTTATGAGGAAAGGCTGAGGGAGCTGGGTCTCTACAGCTTGGAGAAGAGGAGACTGAGGGGTGACCTTATTAGTGTATATAAATATATAAAGGGGGAGTGTCACGAGGATGGAGCCAGGCTCTTCTCAGTGGCAAACAATGATAGGACAAGGGGTAATGGGTACAAACTGGAACACAAGAGGTTCCACTTAAACTTGAGAAGAAACTTCTTCTCAGTGAGGGTGACAGAACACTGGAACAGGCTGTCCAGGGAGGTTGTGGAGTCTCCTTCTCTGGAGACATTCAAAACCCGCCTGGACACATTCCTGTGTAACCTTATCTAGGTGTTCCTGCTCTGGCAAGGGGATTGGACTAGATAATGTTTTGAGGTCCCTTCCAATCTCTAACATACTGTGATACTGTGTGATACCTGAGTACTTAAAATAAGACTTGATGAACCATACTACCTACAGATTCTTTCCAATTTAAATTTTATTTGGTCTTCTGGTGAGCACAGCAGGAAAATGGCCATATAAACAGGCCACAGGGCTAACCTGTTGCAAGCGAGATAGACAGTGAGATAGGAAAAATAAATCTCTTCCACAGCAGGGACTTGTGTAACTAGTCAGCAGCAGGAGCCCCTACAGTAGCACACATCGCTCTGCCCATGCTCCCAACTTCCCATTCCCCTGGAACAGTGTATTAAAGCAGCAAAAGGACCTGCCATCTACCTGCTGCTACTTAAGAGCACAGACTTATTCGTTCATGTTCATGTGTTGCTAGGTAGGAAGCTTTCACCAATTTCTGTGCATTTTTATATCCCAAATCAAAATCACAGTGATCTTTCTGGAAAAGGTGATGTAGAGCCTTCTCTTTCTTGACTATTTGAGCTTCTAGCTTCTGTTTGACCTATTACTCTTCTCTTTCTCAGACAATTTTATAGTTTAGCACCTGTAATATACTTCTGTGAATTGTCTTTAGCAAACAAGATTGCTGGTTCCACCTCCAAATGCTGAACTAGAATCAGGTGATCCCTAATGCTAAAACAATTTTCTATAGTCAGATTTTACCAAGAAGCACCATTCCTGGGAGACTGAGACAGTTTCTCAACAGAGCTTCAACAGTGATGTCCAATAAGATAAAATAATAAAAAATAGCAGGAAAACAGTACTTTGAATATTTTAATACATTATTTGTGTTTGGTGCTTCTATTTCATAATTGTTACATAAATATGTAGGGCAGATTACTTGATTCTGATAAACACTGCGAACCCCTGTAGTTCCAAATGCTTATTTTTTCCATGCAAAAATCCCCTTAGTGGCCAATAATAAAATAATATAAAAATGGTTTACACATTTAGAGGACCTTTCATCCAAAAGTTTCCAAGGGGCTGCAGAGATAAGTTCGTTGTAGCATTTTTCCTTTTACAGCTAAAGAAATCAAAGACTAGCAAGATTAAAGGCCAAACTTTTAAAGACGCCTTTTGAATTAATTGGCACCTTGAAAACCTTTCAGGATCTACATCTAAGTGACTTGTCGAAGGATACACCCTGCACACAACTGGAAAATAAAATAGAGGTATCATGAATTCCTTTTTCATTATTTCAAGGTCACCAAAGAGGAATTACACATACAGAACAAGAATAGCTAATTGACCTCATGGAATTCATAAAAGAGAGATTACTTCCTCAAATATAGTCCCACAGTACTGCTATAAGGGTCAAAATAAGCTTGTTGCCTCATAGTGCCTCAAGTATAGATCATTAATGTATATAAATATATACAGTCTAAGGTGTAATGTACAGTCTTGTCATCCGTTGCATTTGGAGAGACCTCTAAACATGCAGGAATTCTCAGCACAGTTCATGCGAGTGTGCATGCACACATGCATTCAGCCCCAGTGGGTTATCTGCATAGTGGGGGGGGGTCACATTATGCAGATTTTGACAATTTAAGCTTAGAAAACTGGTTTTTCTATCTAGGCAGCAAAAAACGGCTGCTTCTTTCAAAAGTAATCAAAGTCCTGAAAATAGCTGTCTGAAGCTGGATGATGTGAATATATTCCTCAAGAGATCCACATCCTGAATCAGATCCAGCTGTTTAGATGCTTCATTTATGTTCCGTGCTTACACATTCGGAATTGTATTAGCAAAAAGCGAAGGGAAGAAGGAATCAGGTCTGAGTAAGCTAACTTTTTTTCAGAATTTTACAGAACTTTAGAAAACTTCTCTACTTCATAACATGCTGACATGGTTTCTGCCAATGGCACTGACTAAGATGTGATCCTTCTGTTGAAAGCATCACTATTTTTAATTGTATAATATCAGACTTTAAAGGCATTTATGTATTTTATCTAACATTCTGGTATTAAATATTCTGCTAATCAAGTCAAACACTTGCAAAATGAATTAAATTTATATTCAACATCTATAGTCTTCTTTGTACTTTTTTCATGTATTTTACACACATAATAAACACATATTGCAATATAGAATTCTACCTTATAGGATTATGTAAAAATATTTTTATTATTAATTGTCTGCACTTGTTTTCAGGATTTTTTTAATTTATGAAAAGCTAACATTCCTCAGCTTGGGGCTTTGAAGAAAATATTGACCTAAAACACTATAGCATGCTTTGCAAATTACAGGTATGAAGAAAATTGGAAAGAAAAAGAAACCTCCTGGGTGAGATTATTCACCAGAAAACAGGGAATAGTTTTTGAAAGAGGAAGAACCCTGGAGCAGGTGGGATTTGCATACTAATTAGAGACAAAGTTTATTCGGGCTCACAGGCCAACCTATCTCTCATCACAAGACAGCATCTGTTTCAGAAGATTCAAATCCTTTTAGTTTGGCTGTTGGTGTTATAAAAGATTAAATATTTTTCAGCTTTCATTATGTATTTTTGCTTCAGACTACTCAAAATTGATATGAAAAAAAATACCTAGGACAGAAAAGGATCTCAGCTGAGAACTCACTAGCAGCTGAGAACTGATGTTAATAAGTGACCCTCACTTAATATTTAATTGTATTAATATTACACCAATCCTAAAGGCTATTTCCCTTCTCCTATAACATTTAGATGAAAAGCTGGTTTTAAATGTTTCAAAGTGAATATGTACAAAACCTGAGGCATCTAATACCTTGTGAACTCAATTTAAAACTTGTAAAGGAAGAAACTGAATCAGATAATTCAAAAGAATGAAAGGAATTACATTATCAGTTAATTTATCATTTTAATTCATATTAAAATGAAATTTGATATACAGGAATATTCTCCTACTAGCATAGATTCCCTTCCCAGACAACACTATTATATTCTGAAAAAATACTGGCAATTCTTTCTTAGTCATAAAGCACTTTTACTGAGAAAGTTTTTGTCAGTCACATACCTATCAAGATCCACCTTAAGTACAAGATCCACCTTAAGTACAAGATCCACCTTAAACAGTTGTCTGATCAGTGCTCCAATTTTAAACAAACATGCTGCTTAGGTCTACCATGCTACTGTTTCTCCTAGCTGGGCTTTCTGTTTCTACCTGAATTTTTTTACCACTGATGTTTGAAGGCTGTGGTCTTCATTCACAATTTCCATCTGTTCCCTCACAGACACATGACAGCTCTAATTTGAGCATATTTGGCAAATTTACTTGCACACAGCCTTAGTAAACATGGCCTTCTCACCTGCTGCTGAGAAAGAAAAACACCTCTCCTTGTCTCTATAAAAGAAGAAATTACAGCAAGGCTACTTTAATCTCATATTCTGTGAAAGCTGTTGTTGCCTTTACTGGATTTGTATTGTGACCCAGAAAAGCAATACTAATAATGGGTTTGGTGGTGCCAATCAACCTATCACCTTACCTTGCCTTTATATAGCTGACTTTACGGCCAGAAAAACTCTCTGCTGTCTGCTCTGTCCCTTCTCAAAGAGCAGTTTCATTTCATTCATCAGTCAAATCTCTATTTAAAGCTAAAGGGAGCTTCACTCGAATAAGACGAGAGGTAAGTCTTCCTCATCTACTGAAATGCAATCCTGTATTATTGCACCAGTTATTAAAAGACCATGACAACAGTGCTGTGCTTCAGAAAACACAGATCTGAGCAGGATAATAGAGAGTTTTATAGCACTAAAGAGAAAGGGATTTAGCTCAGTACAGCTAATGTGAAAAATGTTCCCTCTTTACAAAACCACGTTTTGAGACAGCTGTAGCAATCCATCTTGAGACATGATGCCCTTTCCAAAACTTCTGCTTGTAGGAGGCTTTACAGATCTTGTTTACTTTGGTTTTGCATAAGAAAAACAAATTTGGCCAATGGATCTGTCACTATATAGGCTGATCCTAATATAAATCTGTCTAGAAAAGAAGCAGCTTCAGGCATGAAGATCACTGCAATGCAGCCAAGACAAAATCATGGGCTCTCAGATGTTAATGGAAACTTTGCCTTTAACTACCACTGAATGAGGATT
Source organism: Psittacula echo (assembly GCF_963264785.1). NCBI lineage: Eukaryota > Metazoa > Chordata > Aves > Psittaciformes > Psittacidae > Psittacula > Psittacula echo. The sequence goes on along the minus strand of NC_137737.1, from coordinate 132,654,457 downwards.
TCACTCTCTTTCTCAGGTTTAACACTTGTCTCTATGAGGCTTATTTTGCAACCGTGAATAAATGTTCACCTCTATCCAACAGACAGGCTTCAGAGCACTGCAGTTGCTTCACAGCGTGCTAACGGCAGAAAGCAGAATGCAGGGGTGATGAGCACAGCATGGAGAGATCCCACAGCAATGTGGAACCACTAGAATGGGGGACACATAATTTCCTTTCCTTACAACTAGTACAGAGAATGGCTAGGGGAAATAGGACAGGACTCAGCCTTCCCAGCAGTCTCTGAATGTGGTAATAACTCCTTGGATACTAGCAGCAAAAGGATTTTTTGAGCAGCCCTCCAGCACAGAGAACCACTTTAAGAAGTGCAAAGATAACTCTACAACCTTTTACACAAATAATGTCACACACAGCTGTTGTGAATAAATGCTAGGTAGGAAGCAAAATGTTTTCTCACGGCTGTGTATTATGTCTTCCTCAGTTTTCAAAGTCTCTGTTTTTAACAGAGTTTTTTCCAGTCACTGTATAATCTTCATGAGATAATCATAAAGAAACTGTTTCCCCTTTTGATGTATTCAAATATATTATTGATTATAGGTTCAGTTATTTCAAATGGAACAGAAAACTATACACTCCAAATTTTAAATATAATTAACTGCAAAATGCCTGCTCATGATATATATATTATTTCATAACACCGCAATGGTGTTCAAAGGCGTAACTGAATTAAACATTGCCACAAACGCTGAACTTCAGGACTTCAGGACTTTTAATCACAAACTAAGTTTTTCTTGCTGAGAAATACTCATCTTCTTGATGGCAAAATTAAATTAATGTTGCTTTAAGCTCCTGAGTGTAATATTGGTTGGTATTGTGCTGTTATGAAGTGAAAAATCTAACACTGATAACATTCTGTATTTCCAATCTTTTACAAAAGACTGCAATTGTAAAAGGGTAGAAGAGAAAAATAATCAGAATAAACAAATATACAACAAATAAAATATAAACATGGCCATATAATTTTCAATTTTAACAGAGACTGCCTATAGTATTTCACAAATATGAAAATGCATTGTATTATTCATTACTTCAATTTAATTACAGAACCATGAAAGTGAATTAGAGGAGACACCAAAAAGTCATCCAGTCCATGTCTTGATATGCGAAGTCTGGTGTGGGGAGTAGTCTCATACATAATCAATCAGCTTTGCAAATTGTATGGACATAATTTTCCTTATATTGCTAACAAAAATCTGCCTCAAAAGTGTGATAAAAACCAACACAGGACAACTTCATATTTTAAGTAGGGAAACCCATGTTAACTGCTTGTGTATAAACAGCAGCTGGCCACAATTCGTAACTCCTTTTTATAGAAGATGTATTACCTTGCTTCATTTTTTCTCATCCAATGGTATAAACTGCTGTATGACCTAATTAATACATTCTTTACAATAGTAGGCCTAGACATTAAATATAGCAATTTTTAACAAGATATGTGTTACAGATAGAAAGCAAATTAAAGAGAAATCAGTGTAACAATTAGAGAGATGACAATAGCCAGGTTACTTACCTTACAAATGTATGTTCTAAAAGGCATACAAATGCAGTCTCCATTTTTTTTACTTGGCTGGAAATTATGACTGAGCTTAATGGATATTTTTCATGAGGACTCAGCTGATTGATATTAAATGAGGGCAATTACCTTGACAAAATATTAAGAATTTCAAATGCACGATGTCAGGAATTGAGAAAAGTGCATGCACAATAATATTACCATAATCATTTTTATAATGTAACGTATTTTAATTTTCACTTGAGTTATTTCCTGATTTTTTAGAGATAATAAGCTGCAAGTCAATAACATCATAGTTATAATTTCGGAAAACCTGACTCTTCACTTATATCAAGGAATTTACTCCACAGTTAATTCTATGCCCAGCACTGCAATCCACAGCATTTGCATCACCTAGTAATCTCAGTGTTGCAATAGAATGTGTGGATAATAACAAGATATATCAAATTAGCCTTAAGAATCAATTTCTAAATGGTATCCCCTATTTTTGGCCAGTGTTTTGATAGCAAAGAGTTGTACTGATATCTACTCATAGTTCTGTACTTTCCTAAGATATACTTGGAAAATATTTAAATCTGAACAGTCTATATCAAATCAATGCAGAAAGTATATTTCTGAAAATCACACTTGCTACAATTTTTATTTATAATCTGTAATTCACAAAGATTGTCCTAATCATTCATTTAAATTAGCAGTTGTAATCAGTGGCGTAACTTTAGAAATTAACTTGTTTTATAAATTACACAAAATGAAAGGGATAACTCAGTCCTGAGCTTATAAAAGTCAAGAAAAATTCTGCTGCTTGTCAGAAACAATACACGTTCTATGTATGTAAAGAATTTTCTATGAACATCATCAGGAATCGGTGTTGGGACCGGTCTTATTTAACATATTTGTCAGTGACATGGACAGTGGGATTGAGTGTGCCCTCAGCAAGTTTGCCAGAAACACCAAGCTGTGTAGTTCAGTTGATACGCCAGAGGGAAGGGATGCCATCCAGAGGGATCTTGACAAGCTTGTAAGGTGGGCTGATGCCAATCTCATGAAGTTTAACCATGCCAAGTGCAAGGTCCTACACCTGGGCTGGAGCAATCCCAGGCACAGCTACAGGTTGGGCATAGAAGAGATTCAGAGCAGCCCTGTGGAGAAGGACTTGTGGGTGTCGATTGATGAGAAAATGAACATGAGCCGGCTTCAGTGTGTGCTCGCAGCCCAGAAAAACATCAAAAGCCAGCAGGTCAAAAGAGGTGATCCTGCCCCTCTACTCTGCTCTCATGAGACCTCACTTGGAGTATTGTGTGCAGTTCTGGTGTCCTCAACATAAAAAGGACATGGAACTGTTGGAACAAGTCCAGAGGAGGGCCACGAGGATGATCAGGGGACTGGAGCACCTTCCGTGTGAAGACAGGCTGAGAAAGTTGGGGCTCTTCAGCCTGGTGAAGAGAAGGCTGAGCAGAGATGTCATAGCAGCCTTCCAGCATCTGAAGTGTGCCTATAAAGATGCCCAGGAGAGACTCTTCATTAGGGACTGCAGTGATAGGACACAAGGGGTAACGGGTTCAAACTTAAACAGGGGAAGTTTAGATTGGATATAAGGAAGAAATTCTTTACTGTTTGTGTGGCGAGGCACTGGAATGGGTTGCCCAAGGAAGCTGTGAATGCTCCATCCCTGGCAGTGTTCAAGGGCAGGTTGGATGAGGCCTTGAGTGACGTGGTTTAGTGTGAGGTGTCCCTGCCCATGGCAGGAGGGCTGGAATTTGATGATCTTAAGGTCCTTTCCAACCCTAACTATTCTATGATTCTATAAGTTTAACATCTGTGGTTGTGGAAAATGCAATGTTGTTCGGTACTAATATATAAATACATTAAAAAATACAGTACTATTAAACTTAGTTTCCACAGTGGGCCAGATCTAGCACAAGCCAAATCAATAGAACTCTATAGAAACTAAACTGTTCCTGACAATTTGCTCTGGATCTGGCCATCTATGTATCACTGCAATAATTTTTTTAAATTATTAAGTACTGCACATATAAGACATCATTTTTTCTCATTGATTTTGTTCTGGCATTTGAACCAAGCCTCAAAAAGCTTGAGCATTTTATGTATTTACAGCTGTCTGTGACAAGGAATAATTTATTCACTCCAAACGAAACATGTTCCTGAAGCTTATAAAACCAGGATTTTTCTAAATTAGATTTACAAATAGCTTCTTTGAATAAAAAGTTAGAAAATGTACTTTAAATCACTGAAACAAAAGCAGAAGTATATATTTTTTTTTTTAGGCTTGTCAAACAAGATATAGATGATATTTTCCTCCCAAGAGAGCTGTTCCATTGGCAAAGAGCAAAGATCAATGATGAATCATCATCTCGTAACAAAATATTTCCAGTGACAAAATGAAGAGTATTGTTCAGTATTTTTGGATAAACATGTATGTAGGAAAATTTTGGTTCCCTGTTGGTGTGTTTTTTCCTAACCAGAGAAATTCATTCAATCATTTCACAGGGAGAGCAGCCTTTCCTTTTAGGCTGATCAGAGGCAATTTCATACACAGGTCCAGCATGAGCAGAACCTACCTCTCATTCATTTCAAAGCCTCTCTTGTGTCACATTGTAACACAACAATAAAGAGCTATTACCTATATAGAAGAAAAATGTCACCTTCACAGAGACCACTGCCTATTCATTTAAACCGCTCAGCTCCCTCAATTTCAACTGGTTAATGTGTTATTCCAGACGAAAAAGAATTCTTTCCCCTCTCTCTCTCAGAACACATGTAGCTAAACCTACCATACTGCTAGCTACAAGAGCTTTGCCAAAAAGTAAACAAGGCAGTTATTCCTCACTTTCCAGCCATGTATTTTTTCTTTCTACCAGACTGAGCGACCTTTGGCTGAGCGCAACATCCAGAATAGATGGCAGGTTTACTGGTATTGGGGGCTACCTTTTCCACATATCTATAGACAACTTTGTGTCACTGGTTAAAAACACAGCTGATAAAATATTTGCTTTAAAATCTTACAGAGTGATGGATAACTTAGTATGTCAACAATAATTTTGATAATGGAGGGGTTTATTCCCATTTCAATGATGGGGAAAAAAATGAGGAAGAGAAAACATATTTCAAAAGCATGAGAACGACTCGGAGAATGAATAGATGTAGGCTGATTTGCAAACGCAGCTCTGTCCCCAGTGAAAACTAATGGTAGTTAGGAAACATGAATGGGGTTTGTGTTCAAGTTTTAGAGGGACTACAAACTCTAGAAAATCAGCTTTAAAGGAACTGTTCACAGAAGTTCTCACAGATAAAATCACCAAACTCAAATCTCAAATTCCCCTGCCAGGTGTCTCTTCACTGGCAAGGCAACTAAGCAGTAGTCACTGGAACCATGTGACAAGGACCTCATCAAAACAATGACATTTGGAACACCATTTATTTCTGAATCAACTCACAGAGGCATATTCAGTTTAACATGCTGGTATCATGATCTCAGAAATGTTCAGACTGACTACAGGCACATTTGGGCAACAACCTTGCCATTTTCTAGCATGGAAGAGAGGTCGGGAAAAGCTTCTTTTTAAGACATTTAAGGATCCTGCAAGTATGGGAGAATTAAAGAATTAACAGCAGTTATAGCTTGTAACCATATATTACCCCTCTACCCACTGGCATATGCCAGCAGTCTGAAAACTTATGACCAGAATGTCCCATTCTTTGAAAATTCCTGCCTAAAAAAACCTTTTTGGTAGCCACTAGCACAAACCAAAGCAGCTGCTAATCTAAGGAATTACAAGAGTGAGAAGCAAGGCGGCAGATATGCCTGCTTTGACTCTCCAAACTCTTAGGTCCTTCACTAAGTGCAGCTTCCTCAGGCCCCAAAGGCACATTCAAATGGAGCTGAATAAATCTCAGTGTGAAAAAAGTTTAGTCATTCCCTATTCCCACATTCACAAAGCTTCTGCAACTTCCCTTCATAAAAATTTCAAATTTTTGTTTGATTGTTTTCAGGGATGTTACAATATCATCTCCAAGATCAGTATTTATCAGTCTTGAAAGAGCTGACAGCAGTGTAGGCATTCCCTAAGAAAGTGCAAGGCATCCGTCTTAGTATCTTTTCTTGCTGCACAGCTCCACTTTTATAGTTGCAGTTTCACTATTATACTCGTTCATTTACATCAACAAGAATGCATGTGATTCCAACTAGCAAAATACTTTGAAAAACAAGAATGAAGAGATGGCTTAGAAAGATTAGGGAATATGCTCACACCACAAGATGAGTAGCAAAACCAGATCTGCCTACTGTCCTATTTTATACTTTATCCATGAGGTAACATCAGAGGCTCAATTGCCACAAATATAGTTACAGGTTTTCTCCCTTGTATATATTAACTCTCCTCCTGCCCCCTTTCTGTCATACTGAAATCTTGAGTTTCAGAGAGATTAAGCTAAGTAGTATATAGTAACTATGGCTCATTACACATACCAATGGAAAAAAATGATATTGCTTCTGAAAGACAGAAGAGAAAAAAAAAAGTTACAATAATGACTCAACTTACAGGTATCTTATTTATTTCTATCAAAAGAGAAAGAGCCCTTTTTTCTTTTTTAAAAGGATCATGCTATGCAAGTTTCAATGTTAACTGTAGGATGAGATCTTTTTTTTTTTTTGAAACTTGCATAGCATGATCCTTTAACCCCACCCCACCCCGCCATGCTGGCTCCAAAGCAAACTTTCCAAACTAAATTGCAATTCTTCATATAAAGCAAAACAATCAGTATTCTTTTTTTTTGGAAGCTGAACATCTGATGGCTGTATCTGTTATTTAACCCTTGTCAAGATTTAACATAATAACATGCTCCATTATAGCTCTAATAATCAATCTAAAAATTGCGTTATTGAATGATTCCATATTTATCCTTTACATTTAAGATCTCAGAGGGCCTAACCAATGACAAAATTCGTAGGATTCATTAATACACTCTCTTTGTCAATGCATTTTTTGCTAAGGAGGGTATACCTTAGTCTATGTAAAATGTGTGACTGATTATAATCAGTACAGTGTTCAAGGCACAAATCAGATTTTTTTCTGCAAGTGCTTAACATAAAATGGCTAAAATATATGCAAGCTTGTGCCTACCACCCTCCATCAGAAACAACTGACTTTCTAACTGCTTTTCCTATGAATAATGCATTCTTCTAAATCCTCTCAAAATGCAAAGGAGAGGCTCTAGAGCTAAATAGCTTTCACCAAAAAGTTCGTAATTTCTGTGCTCAGGTTTCATGTGCATCTTATTGTCCCCCACCCTCCACATAGAGCACACACATGCATTACCTCAATTTTTTTAAAGCTCCATTAGCCATTCTGTAATAAGACTGAAATTATCTTCCCAATATAGAACTAATCATCCAATTTTCCACAATTTATCACTAAAGGAAAGTAAATCCCATTACACTTGCTATGAACAAGTTATAAGCATAGAACCTGTAGCAACTCTCCATTGATTTAATGGAGACATCCTACCAATTTATACCAGCTGTGAATATTGGTTATATATAAAGGTGTCCAGGCCACAGTATTTTTTAAATTTCTGCTTAACTTCAAAAAAAAACCCCATGTTTGGTAGCCTACATGCCTTTTACTACTTGCTCATGAGATTATCTGTATTTCATTTTGCAGGATTAGTAAAAAGATTTCAGATATGCTAGTAGCTCTGTAGAGGGACACATCCATTCAATTGACAGAAGCAGTTTCCATGTGAAACTGAAATCCTAGAGAAGGAAGGAAGAGAATAAAGGGGAATCACCCAGGCACTGTTTCTGTTGTGCATACATATCCTTCTGTTAGATACTATGCTCCTCTCACTGTCCAGTACCTTTGCAGTTTCCATGTTTGTTTGGGGTTTTTACACCATTCTCTTCTTATTTGCAGGACACATCTCTGATGTGTCCCATAAGATGTGACTATACTCTCATTGGTGGTCAAAGTTTGAAACCCATTAATTAACTGGATTATTTTGTTTAGTTCAAAGAAGTTCAAGCGTAGTATAGGTATGTAGAAGAAATTAGACATGATTAATGGACAACTTAAATCAACAGGAAAATTATTTTCATAGTCTCCCCTTTCTATAAAGAAAATACGATATCCCAGATCTGCACTCCAATGATTTATTTCTGTGTTTTTAAACAAATATGAAAGAAAACACTAATACCAGTGCTTGTTTTCGAAGTACAATCAATATCTCCTTCAGTCCTAATGATCATAGGAAAGAGACTAATCAGGAATCCCCACTAGATTAATTAATATATGCTTAGTAAAAGAAAAAGGTGTTGCTGGACTAGTCTTCCATTTTCCAGCAAATGCTCTTCATTCTAGTTCAATGGACAAGGAAATTATCTTTATCCTGTAACGTCCTATTGGAAAAACTGTGCCTACAGCCCAAAATACTAATCCTCTGCAAAGGTTTTAAGGAGTCCTTGTCTAGACAGGAGATTTTATATAGGACTGAACTGAAAAGAGAAGTTTGAGCTGTGGGTTTTGAGGCCACACAAACCCCACGCTAAGTTTGATCTAATAAACAATACCCGGAGTCTTCTAAATGTCACATAACTCCATAAGATGGCAGGGGGGTTGGAACTAGATGATCTTAAGGTCCTTTCCAACCCTAACTATTGTATGATTCTAAGATCTTAGAAACGCTGAAGCTGGAGTGGGCAGGGACTGCACATGTCTACACTGTAGATGTGTCCTCAGAAAAAAAAGGCTGAGGAAAAGATTTTTGGGAAAAATGTTGCCTAAAAGGAACCTGAGTGGCAAAGTTCTCTCCCACTGCCTTCCTTCTGCTGTGTACCAGAAACTTCCCATTGTTTGTTTTTCTAAATGAACACAACTTCATAAAAATAATCCATTCCATTAAGAATATTATCTAAAACCAGAAATAACCTACGTAACCCCAAATATTCAAATGGGGGAGGGGTTTTGACATGTTTTTGAACATTACTGGTTTGCATTATGGTCCTTTTCTATACACTATACACATAATATCACCACAAACCAAAGTATGCTAATTTATAAATAGCTTTTATAGTAAGATGGGAAAAATTGCTTGTGTTGGGATTTGGCAACAGACAAGTGTTTTATATTAATAAAAAATCAGATGATGGCAACATTCAAGTCTTTGAGGAAAGAAAAAAAATTCTGGCTTAATTTAGTTTGCAACAAGATTTCATTTTAAACTGCACCTTAAATATTATAAAATATTGGCTATGACTGACATACAATTCTGGATGCCAAAAGGCAGAAGTCCTTCTATAGCAGCCAGTTGAATCTAGAGTCTCAAAGAAATCTTATTAGCTAGTAAAGTCTGACTTTACTAATTGGATGAGAATCAGACTGCAGAAAACATCAATACTGCTTTACAAGAAATCACACTTTATCTTATCTTATACTACAGCAATTTTCATTATAGTATTGCAGATTAAGGCATTATGAAGGGAATTTTCCCCCAAGACACAACACTTGCATTTCAACTGCACAGTAATTTCTGCCCACAAAATATCTATTCCTAGACAAACTGATGAGTTGTAGGATTTCACCATATTTAATTACGTAAAGTATAAACTTACAATGTGAATCCTTAAGAGATTTGCACATCTGGTGGTTAGCAGGAGAGAAGTCCTTACTTGCACAGCCAATGGGAATCCCAACCAAAGCCAAAAGCTTCCTGCCCCACAACAGACCTTGCAGGATTTTCATCAACTAAGTGTAGACTAAACATGAAAATGAAACTATGTGTTTAAGCCAAATTGCTAGCTCATACAATATCTTTCCATGAATTCCTATCAATTAATACTTGGTTTCACTGAAAGAAAATCTTTTATTTCAGTCTTGCTTCTGTAAACAACTGTATTCCTTTTTAATGATTCAGTTGCAGACTAATACAGGGTGCCTGAAAACAAATCTTAACTTTATATCATCTCACAAAAGTTCATGTAAGATCTAGGAGATATATATATATATATATATCTTATATATGAAGAAACAACTTCTCTTTAACTGTTGGAACATAACTACTTCCATGAAAGTCAGATCATATAAAAATCTATATTAGCTGCAGTCTTTTTAAAACTTTGCCTAGAAAATGGCTGTAGGATTTTCTGAAGATTTCATTGTGATGATATCACTATTTATTAATTTGTCTTTGATGTCTTTTTCTTCACCACATGCTCTGAAATATGCTGTTATAATTCTATTAATAAGACCCATTTTTTGTTCATTTTTTAGGTTGAGCTTTGTTAAAAGGTGTTAAGAAAGAGAACATTAAAAATATCTCCAAGTGAAAGAACTATCTGGGGAGTTATAAAAAAGATACAACAACAATGATATTCAAGTGTAACAGACTGTCTTATATACAAAATATATATAGCATGAGAGAAAAATTACTAATAGTAAGAAAGAACATTTTTAAATGGGTATTTTCACTGATGTATTTTCAATATACTGCTGGTGAGAGGTTGTGACTGAATGAGTTCTCAGAAGGAATGCATGCAAATACTTCAGATGATTTCACATTCAAACGAATTTAAATATTTACACTGTGTGATTATTTTGAAAAATAACTGTTATTATTGAATCCACACTCTATTGCAGAATCCTGAGCACATGGTGGGTTGCAAGCTACATATAAATCACATAGGTCTGAGTCTGGAGCTCACCCTCTATTTTTTTAATAAGCTGCTAGTCTTGTTCCATGCCTGGGATCCTATGTGCACTGAAAACACAAATCAATAAAGTTTTCTTATATTATCTTTTTATTTATTATAAGCATTGTAAAGCACAAAGGCTTTAAAATTCTTAGATGAAATTTGACTAATAAGGTAGTCCTTAAAGAAATGTTACTGTTCTAAATATAAACAGATGAACATGCATGGGAAGCTGAAGTTCACAAAAAGCATAGTACTTCTCCCAGAGTTTCTGCATACCAATATGACCAAGCTTGAGTGGTCTGCTCTCCTCATTAAAGCATGCTTCTACTTTGCAGTCTTACTGTTTTAATTCCTTGTAGAATGGTGCAAATAGAAAAAATGGGAAACTTTCAAATTTTTAGCTTGGATAAGAAGCTACAAGTCAATACTACAAAACAATTTTCATAAATGCCTTTTTATGCTACCATTATTATATATTTCATAATGAAACTTCCAACATGTGTATAGACATGTAATCTTCCTCAATAAATATAGATTGCATACATAATACATACACATTCAAAACCCACTATATTGAAAAAAGTTAAGTAGGTCAGCAAAGAATACAAACTTAGGAAATGCCAGCATTTCGAAATACAAACTCCTATTATTTGAACTTACTTCAGGAGTTTTATCTGAGCTGCAATACTGATTTAATAATATATTCCTACTGCGTCATCTTGCCTATATATTTCAAATGATTTTTATATACTTTTTTTAATTTTTAAAACTGTTTCTGTTTTAAGCATGCTTTCCACTGTATATTTTAAGGTTTTGTTTTCCTATGAGATATGAAGTTGCTGTCAATTTATATGATCGTTAATAGGTACTGGGTTTACTTTCATAAGATAATGTGGTCTTGATGCATGTTGTACAAAGTATACAAAGTATGTACATGTATACTTGTACAAAGTATATGTTTATGTATCAATTTATTCATATTCATAAACTCTAAAATAAACTATAAATAAGCCATAGCCAGTATAGTTTATTCTTGCATTGTTTCCTGGTATTCTATGTACTCTACTAAAAAGTAGTGTCCTGTAAGAATACAGTTCTTTTTCTTACTCTTGACTACCAACAGAAACAGAATAATGAGCTAGCTCAACCTTAAGTTTGACCCACTGCATCACCTCTTTCTCACTTTCAATACACCAGAAAAATATATGCCAACTCATTTATTAGGAAAAATAACATCTCGTTTTTCATACTAAATCAAACTTTTATTGTGCTATCTTCAGAACCAGGTAGCAGACTGTCCATTTTATTAATAGCCTGTTCCACGTTTATATCAGAAACACAGTCTACTATATCAAACACAGAAGCCTGATATTGCTCCCAGTGCAATCAATAACAAATTTGTTATAGACTTAATTACAGGGTGGGGAGTATCTTTGGATAGCTACATAGGTACATCTTCTACATAATCACGGTACTCTGTGTGCTATTCAAACGAGAAGACTGGGAAAGAGACTTTTATGAGAAAATATCATGCATAATTTATCATCTTTAATATAAAAAAATCAAACCAAGAAACTATGTCCTCAGATAAATCTCTGCAGTGCAATCCAAATGGACTCATGTCCAAAGTGTTACAAACCTGCAGATGAGAGCAGTGCCTGAGTCCAAGTTTCTATATGGGCTTCCTCTTGCTACAAACTACATGTAGAAAGCTACTTACTTTATGTGCAAAGTATACATGGTATGCCTTGCTTTTGGCATATTTACTTAAAATATCTTTCATATATGAAATATCTTATTCAGCCTTGTTTCCACCACAATTCTGTTTTATAGGCCAAATAGAGATTGATGTCATATGCACTAATCTATATTCTACACATAGTATATCTTCCACAATGATGCTGAGGTCTGGCCTCTAACTCTGTACTGAGTAGAGATGGCCAAAATTCTGATTTTCAAAAGTACTTAGGTTTTTGCTATGTCTAGAGCAGCCGTTAATAGGCAGGTATCATAACTTAGAAATCTTGGTTTGAATTTCACAGATGAAGTCTAATATCAGAAGACTATTGTAATTTATTTCAAAATTTACATTTTATATGTAGCATCCAATACCATGAGAAATATTTTATATCACATTCCAGAAGTCACAAAGTATTTGATTTGAAAGAGGCAGATTATCAACATATGTAAGGAGCACTACCCTTTCAGGAAAGGATCAAAGCTTTCAAAGTTTTCATTAGAAAGTTCTTAGCTTTAAAGGTGCCAAGTCTATTATGCCAGTTCTATAAAGATACTTTACTGATGCACTGCAAGGCTGTAAAACATAATAGCAAACAGCTGGTCATAAAAGAAATTTATGATTATGGATTATACTGTAGTTACATTTTGAAGTGAAATGGCGATTGCAATATGAAATTAATTTTGTCACACTCTGAAGAAGATAAAAGTTGTAAAGCAAACTAAAAAGTTGAAATATATAATATTTGTGGCAGAGATGGTGAAGTGGTAGGACAGTAAAGGCAAAGGATTTGAGTCAGTCCAAGTAAGCCATCATCACTCCACCCTGATTTAAAAACTATTTGCCTCAGACCCATTTTCACAGCTCCTTCTTCATCTTACTTGTGTTGGCAGTTTTACTGACTTCACCAACACCAGAGGCTTCAAAGTATCTACTTACAGAAGCAAGAAAGTCAGATTTCTTCCATTTGCAAATGCCTCTAAATTCTGAAGTACGGGATGCATTGCATCGCATTTCAACTGCAGTCGAAGTCAAGTTTCAAATTGCCTAACTTCTGCTGCATTTTTAACTAAAGTACCTAAAGTTAAGGTAGGGTTCCTTCAATTGACCTTAAATAACACTTAAGGCTGGAAAACAGTCTAAATCTCAAAGAGGCATGCAGATTGCCCGCACCAGTGCTACCTGCCTTAAAAAAAAATAAGCTCTTCCTCAGACCGTAAGATCCTGAAGGTCTAGATGTGAAACCTCCCCCTTTAACAAATCTCAGGGGAGGGATGTACAAAAAGTACTTCACTGGTTCAAGCACGTCCTGGTGCATGCAGTTCATCTTATGGGACAGCCATAGCTCTTTGCACGGTTCTCCAGGGAACCTGAGTATCTTAGCAAGTTGACCCAAAGGGCTCTTTCAGGATGCCTGTTTTTTGTAGAGACTGCCCAGAGATCCAGCATACCAAGTTCAGGGGCTCCGAGTACCCTGCTGAAATCAGAAACCTACTATTCAATGTGTGACTCAAGTAAGTTTGGCACAAACAACAAAAATCTAAACAAACTGAGAGAAAAACACACCAGGCAGACCTTAATACCAACTGAAGTTTAAAGTTTCTAGTCAGGTAATAAGGCAACATTCAGTCGCTTTTGATTCTTTTAAGTAAAATTAAGTTCTCCTAAATGTGAATGAAATTTAACATACCCTTAAACATAAAAATCCCTGACAGCATTTTCTAGCAGTTTTATGTACTGTATTTCTCTTTAATAGGACGTTTGCATTTCACCTATTGTAAAAAAACCTCAGTTTTGTCTACAGTAGGTTTTTTTAGTCTTTTTAGGATATAAAATTTATTTCAGCCTTTTGGACCTGATCATTCTGCTCTGGACCTGTTCCACCAGCATCTGTAAGGAATACCTGTGTCATCCAGAATCTGTTGAGATCTAACACCTTTCTTCACTCAATTACCATAATTGATTATAGTATATGATAAGCAATTGGGAATTCTCAGTAACTGCCATTTAAAGCATTAAGTCTGCAAATTTGCAGCTGTTTTGTACTGGTTCAGTGGCTACCCTTTGGCTTTTTTGTATCAGGTAGATTAGTATAGGGGAGCCATAGGACCAATTTAAGCTCTAGATTTAGGAAATACCTTCTGAGACAGACAAATTACTGGATATACCCTTTCTATCAGCACTCCCAAAACAATCATGTCAGGTAGAAGGAATTCCTGGTGGGAATAGCTGCGAAGAGGCAGGTACATAGAAAGAATGAAAAGAGGTTTGACCAAAGTGTCCTTTTAACCCGAGCACTCCTAAACCTTTAGAGTGGCTGCCTTCCAGCTGGGAATACAGGCCAAATGCCGGGACCAAGGTCTGCACCAGACTGAGCAGAGGGTCCCTACTTCCTGTCTGTCTGAGTCACACTACACAGCATAAAATCAGATTGCGTTTTTCACTCTGGTGGAAGTATCTGGCCTAGAAATACGAATAATACACAACAAAATTTAAACTAACTGAAAGAATTAGGAATAGTTTTGAATTATTCTCTTACCAAGATGATGAGGACCAGAAGGACCTCTAGGAGTAAAGCTTTGACAGAAGGGAATGTAAAAAATACATAAGACTAGTAGAAAGTCTGCTTTTGGATCTAAATAAGTAAAACTGAAACACAGTGAGGTGCATGCTGTTTTAAAGGGCTCATCTTGGGTATAAAAGGAATAAGAAACCTAACTTTTTCTTTAGTCTCACTCATGAAGTACAAAAACATTCCACACTTTCATAGTTAAAGACATAAGTCTACTTCTGTAGGAGGAAAATAACCCTACTTCAAGAACCAGTTACATGAATAGTGTCATGTCATAATTTATGAGAAGAGGGATGTATTTTGTTGTTTGCAAGACTTTACTTGTTCTGGTTTTGTTTTTCAATAAAAAATGGAAACGAGAAGTGAAATATCTGTAGTGCTGATGAAAGCTAAGGTGGTGGAGAAGGAGAGGGTACCCCTGAGCCCAAGGGGTAGGTGAGGAGGAGCAGGGACTGCAAACATTCCCATTGTTTGGAACTTTAACTGAACCACTAGGGATTTTTTTCTCCATTTCTATTGCTGCCCCTCCTCCTTCTCTTTCTACTTCTCTCCCCTCTTCCACCCTATTACTTCCTTTTCTTTCATCCTTCTGAGGTGTGCCGACGCCAGGGGAGAGGTCCAGAGCAGGAGAGAAGGTTCAGCAAGTCTGAAATAAAAAAACATTACAAATAAAAAGGATCCAGGAATTCAAATGAACACACCCAACACTTTAAAATAGACTTTTCTCTGTTTGCCACTGCAGACCAGTGTGACGCAGGTCTCTGTGACAGGGCTGATTTTGATCTTAGAAGATCTAAAAGTGGAAAGTAGCCAGTCTTATTCTGATTATGATGAGTATTTACAACAATCATTAATATTTGTGACCATGTATCAAGAATTTCTGAACCCATTTTAAAATCTCTGAGATAAAATGTCACATTGTATAGAATTTTAACTTGTGCATCAAATAAAAATAATAATAATTAAAAAATAGCATTCCTGAAATAGGTTATTTCCTTAAACTAATTATTTTTCTTGTAATCTTTCCTTTCACAAGAATGTCCCTGAACATAATCTTCATTCAGGGTCGGGGGACTACCTACTCAGCCAGAGCAGCTGGCAGCGTAAGACCCAGACACATCACATACAGAGTTTGGCTAATATGCCCTACCTGCATGGAGAAATTCAGTTTGTGCTCATCTGTGTGCTAACAATCTATGGTCATGAGACCACGCTCATATTCCTGTGACAACACTGTTCTCCTAATTCTGAGGCAAGACACATGAGTGAAAAAGGAAACATTATAGTGCTTAAATGAAACAAAGAAAAGAGGCAAAAACTTCATGAAGTCAGTGAAGGCCTTTATCCCTGTTTTATGTGGATACTGATCAGACAATGTATTTTCGAGAGAAGGTACAAAAACCTAAGGTAGAAATACGGACACATTGCGAGGAACAAAGTGGAAGACAAAAGGTGGTGAAGGGTGTACCGTGACATAGTAGCTGCAGCTAACAATTTACACTCCCCAGAGCATATTACTGCGTTTATTTGAAACAGTTATTTCAAAGCGATGAGAACTCCAACTTCTTAATTCCTCGTCTCAAATCTGACAAGTCCGTAAGATTTCCAAGTCTGTGTAAACCATTCTAATGTGGCTGTTAGAGCTCACAGCTGCATCTTACTTTATTGCAGCAGTAATGCTATTGGGCAATTAACTCTTACTATGCTGAGTTTTGTGCTTATCCCTGTAATACCAAACAGTTCATTTCTAATTTGGATTCAGCTTTTGTTCCATTTCATACTACGCTGTCAGTGAAAAATACAGCCTGTGAGAGCAGTTTAGTGACATCTGTACCCACAATCAGAGAATTGACACTCTGCGAATAAGAAAAACCCTATGGTGGAAACATGTACTCTGCATTCATATATTTCAGTACCTGTACAAAATCTTACAGAAAGCCCAAACACATACTGAAAGAAATTCATAACTTGTGGAGAAAAAGAATGTTACATCATACTGGGCAGTGGCACGAATTAGCCAGTGCTTTTCATCCTGCTATTCACAGTGCCTTGGGACAGTTCTAAAGCAAGTCACTGAAACAAACTTTGTCTTATGAGGTGATTTATACAAAGGTTAACACTTGGCCTTATAAAATTTCAATCTCCTCTAGAAAATTACTGGAGACAAGGAAAAGTAAAACCTATCTGGGTAGTAAAAAATACAGGGTTTACTGGAATCCTTTGTAACAAGCATGTACGCAATGATACTAGCAGGATGCCATCAACAGCTAAATATTTATGCTGACTGGATCACCTAGTTCACAAACAGCTCATGCCCATGGATTTTAGAATAGGAGTCTGTGAGGAGTACTCAATGAAGCATCAGGTTGTAGAATTACATTATGAACATCCAGAAAACTGGGTGAAGCAATATAAAAAAGGTATGAAATCTTGGGCCCAACAGAAATCTCAGAAATCTTTGGGAATTTTGTCATACTCTAGAACCAACTCAAAGTGTTTAGAAAGACATCTGCATTTCTGTTAAAAAATTATTGCAGAAATTGAAAAGAAAAACTTAAAGCCATGAAGATTCTAGTGACCCCCAAATAAGTTTTCAACCAAATATTTCCTGAAGAAATTAGTATTTCAACAGATGGGGGGGGGAAGTATGAGATTCATCTCCTCTAAGTTCATCCATTAGAAAGTTAGGAATGTAGTTTAAATGTCCCACTTAGAGTCTCTTTCATCTGTAAAGAAAGAGAGACATTTTAGAAAGGTTGTTCATCTCAGCTATCCATAGATGCAGTTCTTGGGATGTAATCTATAATTCTCTGGAGGTACCTATACATCTCTATTGACCACAAAGCCTTGAGCAACTGTGTTAGACTTCAATGACTAAATTTAGATGGCTAAAATGATGACTAGCTTAGCTCTGAAAACCTATTTCTTAAACAGCAAGGTTAAGTGAGATAAATTGAGCCTTTTGCGTGAATCACTTTATCAAAAATCTACAGAAAGAAACGCTTTGGCATGAAATTTTGACCAGCAGATGTATGGCTGTTTTTCATAGGACCAGGGTTTAATTCTGCACCTTCTGTTTCTGTATCACCTACCAGAACAGGGCACATGCTGATGAATGGTAACACAGTATGCTTTCCTCATAAAATATAAACAATAAAAATAGCATCAGTGTCCTGATGAACTATCTCTCTAAAGCAAAAGTGACATAACATCAAAATTTAAATGTAGTTTGTCTTTTTATTGTGCACAATGTACACTAATTGTTTACAACTTACAAGTGATCAACTAGAAGATGTTAATCTCTTCACAGTCAATATTGCAATTGTCCCATTTACAGAACTCCCATTTAACTGGAAGTTGCATATGCAGGAAGAAAACATAATTACATCCTTCTTCCTCTGCAGTTTGGAGAGGAAAAAAAAAAAAAAAGTGGATGTGAGTTTATGCAGTAGAGAGAACATCAGAAAACTGACCTACTGCGCAATATCGCACTGTGAAATCAGTGTCAAATACAAGATGAGAAATGAGATGATAGCACTGATATTTTTGTTACTTAGAATACAGTATGATTAATCCCTTTTATAGGTACCCAAACAGGAAGTTTTGTTTTAATTACAGCTTCAGGGTGTCTTTCATACACAGCGCATGACAGTTTGCACAGCAGATTTTCAAATGTTCTACAACTTCTCATATTTATCGGGTGAAAGATCTTTTGATAAAATATTATAACTAGGTAGAATTCCTTTTCTTTTATAAAAAGTAACTCTGCATTATCAACCACAGAAGCATGATGCTGCAATTACTAAAAGCACAGCATTTCCATATAAAAAGGCAGTGAGTTACTACAACTCCCTCTACCCATAAGAAGGGCTGTTAGCATTCAGTAACCCTTGCAGACCTGGTGTGAAAAATGCACAAAACTATCTTTGTTACATTCATGCATGTTTTTTTATTTCTTCATATTGCTCTAATAAAGAGGGTGATGAGGACAGTGCAAACATTTTAGTATTTCTGAACCGTGTTATAACACAACCAAACAGAAAGAAGGACCAGCACTCTCAACACCACACAAATCTAATTCTTTGAGACTGTACAATTCTTAAGTCAGCCTAAAAACACTGCATGCAAGGTATACATGTGCTGTGCATCTTCCAAATCGTAAAGTTACCACTGTTTAGCAAGATGTGTCTTGTATCTATTTGGCATAGATGCTGCTCAGCCTCTATGTAAAATTCTCAGCAAAACTGGAGACACTGACTCTTTACTGAATGAGCTGTGCTTGTGCAATGTTTTTCTACAGAACAAATTTAGCTTTGCTTCAGTCAGGTGAAGAATACCATTAATATTTGATTCATGCCGGACAGCCCCTTTTTCTTGACCCTGCACAACACAAAGCACATGCCTTACTCAAGGGAGATCTTGATGAAAGCAACCAATGTGACTGAGCAGGCTAAAATGCAGTTGGTATGGGGCACAGCTGGAAGACTGGGACCTGACTTTCACCAAGTTGTTTAATAATTAGCAAGGTCCAATACTTATTGGATTCTTCATGATTTCTCATCCTTTAAATAATAAGAATGCCCTGTACTACCTTTTATAAGCTCTGGCTGTCCAACGGACTAATAGGAGTTCTCAGAGGACCACAGACTTGCCCATGTAAAGTCTCAGCTGTTTTCAGAGTTCCACATTGACTTGGTTGCTCAGAGACTGCATGTCAGTAGAGGCAATAATCACAGACATCAGAAGAAGACCACCTGGGAAGGGCCATCAATGTAATCCAAATTTAATCAGAGCTTTGGGCATTTAGGAGAAAAACTAGTGTGCAAGGGAAAAATAAAGAGCCTGGGGACTGTCATTCATATTCCTCCATCTTCATATCGATTGTTGGTCATCACTCATATGAAACCCATCTGTTCTTCTTCAAACCTCTACCAGCCAAGTCAGAGTATGAATTATTACATTTACTACCATAACCATGAAGAAACTACACCAAAGCAAAAAGCTTTGTTCCCGAGACTGAAATGCAACTGCAGAATGGTTGAGCCCTGACATTCTGGCAGGACAGCTGGCACACAAGGAGCCTCCACTGGATGCTGGGGAGGCACATGAAGGAGTACCACAGAGGCAATTTAATTCTGCAGCTTCTGTCAAGTAGTAGCAGATCATGTCAGTGTGTATAAATTTATTGGACAGAGAAAGTTAAACTATTTGTTCTTAAACAAAAGCACCAGTTAAGCCCTAAAGGATAATTAAATAATATCAGTTTTCTGTTAATTCTCTATCATGCTTAAAATATATCTAAAAATATCTATGCGATTCTATCTATTCGCCTTTTTATCCCAGAATATCACAATGATAAAAATAAATTAATTGTATTCACACTAAGCAACCTGAGATTTACTTAGTAAATTGCATACCTACTTGATTACTTGCTTTAATTGTTGGTAGATGATTGAGATGGAAAAATCACACTTCACTGTGCAAAAATAAACTTCCTTAAAGAATACTTCCAAAACCACAGTATAAATACTTTTGAAGAATTAAATACATTATAGAGATTAAAGTGTCATTCTGAAATAGCAAAGAGTAAAGAAAAAAAAAATGTTACAAATTATTTTAACGTGTATATGCAAAATTATAATCTTCAAGCCATTTTACTCTGGTAATTGTTCAAAGATCATAAAATAATATTGGTAAATTAAATGTTACACTGTAACCTTCAAACCATTTAAAAGTAGCATTTCATTTTCTTCTGTCAGTCTGGATTTGAGTTTAAGGAAGCTACAAACTGGATGACTATGTAGACAGTGTCACATATTTAATAATTTTCATCAGGAAATAGTAATCTTTAGCCTGCTGTTCAGAAATTCTGTAAGTACTTAAACATGAAGGATTCAGCTCTAGAATTTGACAGAGCACTGCTTCCTGTAAGAACACCAAGGGAAGTTAAAAACATTAATCTGAGGGCAGCCTATCAGTTTTTACCATTCTACACTTCAAACACTATTAAGCTTTTTTATCTTTTTATCTTTGAAATCCACAATGCAGGGAATGATGCAAATGGGAAACAAAACCCAAAAAACCAAAACACCAAAAACCAACAAAACCAAAACAAAACACTCTAAAAGATAAATAATCTGCTTTTAGAATAATGTTTTAGAAGACTAAAGAGCAAAGACATAAGCAACCTGGGAAGAAATTAATACAGAAAAAATATTTTTAAAAGCACTGTAATCAACTTTCGCATTTATTCCCAATAGAAGACAGTCCCTGATACAGCATTGGCTCAAGCCCATGCAGGTTCCGCTAGATGGTATGAATACAGAATACCAAAACAGTAAGCAGAAGATACTTTGAAGTCAGAGTGTGTCAGGAGAAATTCCTGAGGGTCCTTCGCTGGTACATTCTAGCCAGAGAAATTCAGACTGGTTAGGCAGAGCAAAGGGAAGGTCCTCACGGCATAAAGCCTATTTCAGCAGAAGAAGGCACATCCACAAGTGCAGCTCCAGGTGGAAACATTCAGGCTGATGTAAAAGCCAGAGACTGGACTGCCATGCTTGCAGCCGAAAGCAGAACAGACTAGCTCAGGCAATGGACTGGAATGCAGCTGCCCTGCTTCTGCTGCGGCATGACTTCAGTCAGTCAGTCTCAGCATCCCTCCTCAGCGCTGGCCACACTACCAGCAACCTCTCCCTAGTATGCCCAGCAAATGTAAGTGAAAAGGGGCTGCGGTTGCTCTTTAGAAATATACTCTGAAGAGAAGCAGAGATGTGGAGAAGGAACCTTACTGTTTCAGGACAGCACTGGCACAAAAATAAAGGAGCATAAATTGTCTGAGAATAAATTTTGGACAGGAATGAGCTTTCTAACAGCCTAGAGAGTGAGGCTCTGCCCAGCCTTTGAAAAGGTGCAGTGGGAGTTGACGCCCCAGCTAAATTTAAACTGGAGCTTGCTGAGTCTGAACAAAATAAGACCAGCCTAACATCACAGTAAAACAGAGCTGATGACTCCACAGGCCTCTCCTACATAGAAAGATATGAGAAAATAATGCTTCTGTTGCCAATTCAGGCCACTACAGTGGCTAAAACCATGTATTTATGAGTCAGTGCTCTGGACACTACACAGTAACTTCTGTTCACCTGTTCATTTTTATTTGCTAGTAAGTGCTGCTAATAATAGTCACGGAAGAATTAAAAAAACTAAACAAACAAACAAACAAACAAACAAAAAAAAAAAAAAAAAAAAAAAAAAATCTTTCCAAAGCTTTTAGTTCATAAATCTTTATTAAAGGTATCTTAAATACTTAAGCTGTCCTGAATATCAAAACAGATGTAAAGAAAAAGAGAAGATGTTATTTAAGCCTGGACATACATCACTTCCAGGAGTTAGGGCAGTACAAGTACATCTCATACTAAATATAAGTAATTATCACTTGTAGAAACAAAGCTTCAATTCTTAGACAAAATTTTTATTCATCTCAAAAGTACAAAAGGACAATTGTCTCTTACACTAACTATAGCTTTTTAAACATGCTTACAACAGCATTAGTCATAGCATAACTATGGAAACACCAAGCTGGAACCAATTCCACCACCCCAAATCCTACTGTGCCCACATACTGCAGGAGGTAAAATTATCCTCTTTTGAACTTAGCTTCTCTATTCCTGTTTTAAAGTCTCCACACTATTTGATATATCATGCAACCTCAGACTGCAGCAAATGAAATTTATGTATATTAATTACCATGCAACTCAGACAACAGGTGCTTTGTAGATGAATCTGGTTGCTGACCACAGAAAGTTTTAGGAATGGTCTTTCTCAGACTTCAAGGTAAGACTAGGTGAACAGGATTAGATCTTCAGTCAGCATCTATCTACAAAATTACTCACACAACACACCTGCAATATTAAAAGAAAGGACGAAAGGAACATCATTCTGGGAACTGCTAGCCTAGTTGCTTTATTTGACTGCTTCAGCAAAATCAAAAAAATTTTGCTTACTGGTAGTTCAACATAATTTAAAGAAAAAAATAAGGAGGGAGGAAAATAAAAAGGGATGGAGGATAAACTTTCAATCACTCAATGGCTGGCTTTCAAACTAAATCATGAAAAAATAAGCAGGCTGAATCTTCTTAAAACGATGGCTATTGACCTAAAAAATCATAACCATTTTGGAGAAGTCATCATTATCAGGCAAATACCTAGGCAGTGGTTTTTAGACACATGGATTATTGACCCCAATATACTGCCAAAAGTATTCCATCAAGTCAGAGCAGAAGCCATGCATAAATATGTGCTACGTATTTCTTATTATATTTAAGCTGGAAAAGCCCACTGTAAATATCTAACAGATACGTTTCTACAAATTAATTTCATTATTTTTCACCAAGACTACCTGCACCAGAGAACGCTGAAGACTTGTTATATACACTACTTTAAAGGAAGCTGTTAAGTTACAAGAATGTAAGTGTTAGAAGCCTCAAACTTCTGAACCATTTGTAGTCCTAAGAATTATTTTTGCTTATACCACAGCGAGAAAAAAAACCATATCACCTGCAACTTAGCTTCCATATGTGAATACACAGCGTATCTTTACAGTTATAGATCCCTAAAAGCTTTTTATACAGAATACGTTAAGCAATCCCATCATAATGAAGTGAACAACAGAGAACACTGCAGACCCAAGCATTCAGCACTTCAACTTTAGCATAATATTGCAGTATATCACTTTCTGGGGGAAAAAAAAAAAACAAAAACCAACCAAAACCCAAAAAACCCCACAAAAACTCATCACCAAAAACCCCTGTCATCTGGAAAAATCTTTCCAAATTGTATTGTAGAAAACCTATTATCCTATCTCTACTTCAGGGGCAGCCTCTGTTAATCATTTAAGTGCTCTCAATGAAAAGTAACAGTTTCTTCTCCAATCCTGAACTCTCAGTGACTGTCACTTAAAGTAACATACCCTGTCGCCAGCAGCATTAATAGTCATCACAACAAAATGAAACACCTTCAAGCAAATATCTGCTTCTGATTAATCTCCATCCCAATGAATTAAATTCATAAGGGGTAACCTGCTGCATTGTTTACGCCTTTTTAATATGAGAAGCAGAAGTTGGATACAAGGGGTTTGCTGCCCTTAGGGCTAAGAAATATGCCTCATGTGGCAGTGAGCCAGCTCTCTGAGGGAGC
This sequence comes from Psittacula echo, assembly GCF_963264785.1. Lineage (NCBI taxonomy): Eukaryota > Metazoa > Chordata > Aves > Psittaciformes > Psittacidae > Psittacula > Psittacula echo. Next base: position 132,630,678 of record NC_137737.1, on the reverse strand, counting down.
CTCCTTTGCTGCTTCTGTCAAAGCTATTTTCTAATGGATAATTTTTAAACAGAAGCACACACAAACACACAAGTCACCATAATACAGGGTCAGGGGTTTTGTTTTTCTCTAAAGTCCTGTAAGTATTCCACTGCACTCCTTCCGACGATCTTAAGGGTTCATCCAGTTTCTGTTTGTGGTTTCGTTTTGGGGTTTGTTGTTTGGTTTTGTTTTGCTTTTTTTAAAGGAAAAGGGGAGTTTCTGGATTCCCTCCCCCGCCCCCTTCCCCTCTCTACAGCACAGCACATAAAACTCCTCTCTTCAAGCTTAACTGACCTAGGCTCAATTAGTGCAACATCTTACACACACATCCAAGCAATCACAAGGCAGAGATATCTAGTTCAGCCCTCATGTGTATTGGACAGAAGCCTTTACTTAGAGGTGGAAAGAGATCTCTGAAAAAAATAAAGAAAATAAAACCCCCACAACGTAATTTACACAGCGTGGTAACGCCTACAAGGAGATGAAGTACCTGCACTGGGGAGATGTTCAGTTGTTCATCTTCTGTTGACAAGGAAACCAAACCGCACTTCATTCTCCAGGAAAACCTTCCACTGCCATCATTTGAAAATGTATTTATTTGTATATATGTATATATCTATCATCATCATGATAATAATAACCATCATAAAATACTGCCGGCAAAAGAATAAAAAAGTCAAGGTGCAAAATGTGCAAAAGTAAGGATCATCTCCTTGGCTTTCTGTTTTGCTTTGTTATCTTTAAGGAGGAAAAAAAAGTATTTAAAAATTATAACTGTAACACACTGCAAGAAAAGTTTCACATTATAAACAGGCATCAAAAACTGAAGAAGAAAAAAAAACACCACCCTGCTGATCGCACTGTCAATAAAAAAGAAACAATAACAAAAATACTAAAATTAATATCTTGCTCTGTGGCTTCCACCAGTATTGCAAGATTACAAACTCTGTGTAAACACTGCTGTAAAATGCACTTGCAATTCCCATTTATGAAAAAAACCCCTTAAAAATCACCCAAAAATAAAAACAATACCAGAGAAAATACTCTGCAAAAAGAGTTAGAAACATGCCTTTCCTCTTATCTTTAAAAAATAAGTATCATATTTCACATCGCTTTTCTGTGCCACAACAAAACCAGTTGCATATATAGACATAGAGCTACTAAATGTATATCAGTTGTTGCTGGACTGGAAAGTCTGTATTATTATTATTATCATCATTTTTCAATCCCAGTGACTCCCGGCCCCAGCAGCACCTTTTGCTCACAGTTTAGTAACCATCGCATGCTAGGAAAAAAAAAAACCAAAAAAAAAACCAACAACAACAATAACAACAACAGAAAAAAAAAAAAAAAAAAAACTTGTCATCAGCAAAAGATCAAATCCATTTAAACAATAATCAAAGAGGAAGGAAAAAAAAAAAAAAGAAGAAGAAAAAAATGAAAAAATAAAAGGAAGAAAAAAAAAATCGGGACAAAAAAAGGAGGACAAGAATGTCAGTGGAAAGGTACTCACCGAGCGGGAGTAAAAGGGAGGAATAAAAATGAGAGTTACTATAAAATACAGTATGGCGGTGGAAGAAGGAATGAGGCGCTTTTTTTTTCCTCTCCTCTCTAGTCTCTGCCTCCGGCAACCGCCACGTGATCCGCAGCCGGGCGGACTCGCACCGGGAGGGCGCAGCAGCAGCGGCGCGCGGGCCCAACCCGGACCCGGCCCACCCTGAGCGGCTCCCGCCGCGCCCTGCGCTCTACTCCGTACCCGCGCCCCGCCTCGGCAGGTGCCGCTGGCTCCTGACTCGCTGCGTTGCTGTGTCGCTCGCGCACGCACCCCCTCGATACACGCACTCGCACTCGTACTCGCACTCACACCCAGGCGCGGGTACGCAGCCGGCTGCGCAGACGAGGTGCGGAGGCGGGCGCGTCTTGCGCAGCAGCGCAGCTTCCTCGTCGGCGCTACGCGAAGTTGCCGCCCGCTCGCCTGTTGCCCTCCGGCCGCCGGCGTTTTGTGCCCTGCCGGTGCGGTGCCGCTCCCCGCGGGACTGAGGCCGGCGGCGGGCGGAGCTCAGAGCCGAGCGGGGTTTGCCCGGGATGGGGGTGCCGTACCCCGGCGGCGGATCCAGTCCAGCGCCGGGCTCGGAGGTGTGTGAGCTCGGGTTACGCCTCCTGCCGCTCCGGCGGGGGTTGGAGACGGGGTGCCGTGCACGGGGGTGACGTGTGTGCGCCCCCCAGCTCGCTGTCTGCTCGGGGTGCCCCCCTCATCCCCGCCTGTGCGCAGAGTGCCCTTCTTGCCCGTCCGACTCGGCGGGCGTGCGCCGGGGTACCCTGGCAGGCAGAAAGGCACCGAGGGGTACTCCGTGCTTCCCCACCGGCTCAAAGGCTGTGCACAGAAGCCCAGCTCCTGCGGCTGCTGCTGGGGCGGGGGGCGTGATGGGGAGTGCAGGGGATTGCCCTGCTGCTACTCCTGCTTCGGGTGTGTGTTCAGTGCATGGTGGTTGCATTCCGTGAGCGGGGGGACTGCAGCTGCCGTGCCACCCAGTCGTGTCTGAGCTGTGCTGCTCTGTCTCCTTCCGGAGAGCGTTTCACGTGCAGGTGGGGAGAGAAGGACAGGTACCAGCAGTCCCGTCTGTTGAGTGCTTTTGTTTATTGGCAGCTACCCTGCTTCGTAGCCTCTCCCCCTTCCCGTCCTTGCAGTGGCAGGGCTGTTGCATCCCATAACAGTTACTGGCCGAGGTGGGAAGGAAGGAAGTGTTTTCAGAGAGAGTCACTCGCTGGGGGCGCATAGCTAAAGCAACCCAGAGTACCAAGCAGGGTGACGCAGGGCAGCTGGGTGACCCCGGGTGGACATCCCACAGGGCATGTCAGGCAGCTGCCTGCTGCCTTCTCCCATGGTGGTGCAAGTGTTTGGGTTTGGGCCCCAAAGCACACGGAGCAGCCCTGAAGCAGCTCTGGTTGTCCCGATGGCAGCTATCTCCCCTTCCCGTTATCAGACAGGAAATACATACTGTATGCTACTGTTGCTGAGAGTTTCCTCAAGACGCTTGCTGTTCCCTTTTTAGCTCTCTTGTCTCCTCATTAACAAACACAGCAGTGGCAGAGAGCAGCGTCTGGGGCTGGGAGTAGCTTTGCTCTGGCTCCTGCTGAAGCAAGACTTTGTGCAGCACTGCCAGGCCCACTGTCTCAGCTCGGCCGCAGAGGTGTTGTCCTCATTTCACTGGCTCCCGAAATATTCACCTATAACAGTTTCCCCCCAAACTTACTTAATTACTGCTTCAGCAGTAGAAGGAAGAGCAACAACAAACATCTGTATGAGATAAATTAACAAAGAAACAGAAATGTGCATCTATAAGCCAGGCACTGTGATGGAGAGTGATGTAGGTAATATTTCCCCCTTTCCTCCTCCCCCTTCTTCCTCACTCACTTTCTTTTTTAAAGCCTCTCTTTTTTCATCCAGGTGAGAAGGCAGGAGATAAAGTCAGATTATTACTCCATAAAAATTACTCTGGCAAGTAAGAGGATGCCCTGCTATATAAAAGACTGGTGAGGGCACCAGCCTGCCTTCTTCACATCCTCACACAAAGCTTTTTTCCCTTGCCCTGACCATTTCTTTCATTCTTTCTTTCCTGTCCTGCATTTCTTCCCCAGTGTTTGCTGAAAATGAAAAGAAATGCTCCCTTTCTTCTTTGCTCTCAGCTTCTTTTATGAAGTATAAAAAGAACACTGGCCAAAGTTTAAAAATACATATAAACAGTTATGTTTTCTTGCCTTTTTTTTTTAATTTTTTTTTATTTTGGCATTGGGCTTTTTCTGGCATTTCATACTATTCCTAGTTGTTCTCCCCCTGCTAAATCTGGCTCTGAGGAGTAGAGCTGTACATCTGAGAAGGTTTAGAACAAGCCTTCTAAGGACTACCTAAAAGGAAGCCCTTAAAGGCACAAAAATCTACAATAAATTAAAATGATTTGTATGAAAACTAGTTGTACAATGTTTCATATACGTATGAAAATGACCTCAATTATATTGTCCTGACAGTATCACAAAATATCACATCTTGAGTCTTCAGGTGTGGGAGATGTATTTCTTTGGATGGTGTACTTCAATTAAATAGCATTAGCTGTGCATGCAGAAATATGGTTCAATGGCTGAAGTGATTTTTAAATGATACTTAACATCAAAATATGTTTGCAGAACTGAGGGCTAAATAACCAATCCTGTTTTGTTGTTCCTTGTCAGTTTCCATTACTGTTTATGTAATTTTAAGCACATACGTCTTCCTGAAATAACAACAGCAAAACTTGAAGGATGGTGTTTTAATAATCCGAAGTTGTATAGTATATCTAAGTAGTAAATTTGGATTGTGTTGGCACATATATAGGAAACTGGATATGTACATTTTGGAAAATATATGTTATGTATGATTTACTCAGTTGATTCCCAAGAGCTAGTAATAAGGTAAACATGCAAATATATATCTTTTCAATGTGTATATATTGATTTGCTATACTATAAAAGAGTTTAAAAAGTCAGTACAATACATTGGGTAAATTTGGATGCAAACACTTAAAGGGGCAGGGCTTAGGGGTGACTTTAAGCCCCAGGGGGTGCAGTGAGCTGTTCCAGACCAAGTCGATAGAGATAACTTTAAGGGGGATCCAGGCTCAGAAGTATCACAGTATCACAGTATGTTAGAGATTGGAAGGGACCTCAAAAGATCATCTAGTCCAATCCCCCTGCCAGAGCAGGAACACCTAGATAAGGTTACACAGGAATGTGTCCAGGCGGGTTTTGAATGTCTCCAGAGAAGGAGACTCCACAATGTCCCTGGGCAGCCTGTTCCAGTGTTCTGTCACCCTCACTGAGAAGAAGCTTCTTCTCAAGTTTAAGTGGAACCTCTTGTGTTCCAGTTTGTACCCATTACCCCTTGTCCTATCATTGTTTGCTGTTGAGAAGAGCCTGGCTCCATCCTCATGACACTCCCCCTTTATATATTTATATACACTAATAAGGTCCCCCCGCAGTCTCCTCTTCTCCAAGCTGTAGAGACCCAGCTCCCTCAGCCTTTCCTCATAAGGGAGATGCTCCACTCCCTTAATCATCTAGTAGTGCAAAAGGACTTCCTGCTATATTGTAAATATTGTGTAAATGAACTGGTTCCTGTGGACTTAACCTTAGTTTTACCTAAAGAATCGCTGTTACTTTTCTGCTTACAATCCATTAAGGTGGAGTAAGAGCTGCAGGAAGTTTTGGCAAGATTATGTGTTTGGAATAGGTTAAAGCAAGCAAGTAAGAGCTTGGGAGAATGCTATTTTCACAGAACCCCAGGAAGCCTTTATGTGTCAGTGTCTACTTTCTGGCTACTCCTGCTGGAAGTTTTGTCCAAGGGCAGTTGTACTTGATGCCGGACCGAAATGAGGGAAAGTTCAGCATGTTGCACACACTATAGCTTGGTTGTGTGCAGTGCTAACAAAGGTACAGTTGAAAAAGAAGGAAAAGGAGTGTTGCTTTGATAATTTCCAGGGCATAAATGTTCATGTGAAATCCAGTGCATGCAAATAATGCAAAAAATGCCTGATGGCCTTTTTAGGATTTCAACTCGAGCTCTGTTGCAACATGACTAAGAGTTATCCTTAGAAGTAATTCTGGACAAAATATCCATGAATTCTGGACAAAAAATCCATGAACCAGCATGTCTGTGCCTCTGCCTTGGCTACCAGCACACAAATTCTTCCTGAGGTTCCCAAAACATTGTACTTTACAGCCAGTGCTCTGTGGCTTATGCTGGGCTTGCCATTCTTGTTAGTTATGCCATACAATGCTAGTTTTTCACATCTCTTCCTTGCATCTCTTCAGTACCACTCCCTTCCCCTTTCCTGCCCCCCCCCCCCCCCCCCCCCGAGTAAAAATAAGCACATGCTAAGATTACCTCATTGCCTATAATCTGTTTTTCTTGATTGCATTTAAACATCTATAAACATGATGCTCCATCCTTGGCAGTGTTCAAGGCCAGGTTGGATGAGGCCTTGGTTGGCATGGTTTAGTGTGAGGTGTCCCTGCCCATGGCAGGGGGGTTGGAACTAGATGATGTTAAGGTCCTTTCCAACCCTAACTAGTCTATGATTTTATGATTCTATGATGAGGGTCATCAGAGGGCTACTGCTATATATACACCTTGCTTAGGCAATTTTCTTCTCTTTCTACTGATGCTAGTATTGGGGAAGCAGACACTTTTTTTTTTTTCTTCTTTGTCATCACTTTCACTGCACTTGCACTTTCCTAAAATAAAGAAGCTTCTCTTTGCAGGTAGTAAGCAATTAGTTGAAACCCAGCACTAACATACTAGCTTTGCATAGATCTGTCAGCATGAGTCAGCAGCCTGCAAGACTGAGCTCCAGTTGCCAGCAGTTACTACTGTGCTGGCAGAACTCAGCTAAAACAATACCAGATGCAAAAATAGCAACAGTAATAATAACAATAATGATAAAATAATTAGTTGTCTTTGCAGAGACATCTGTCTGACTGTGATTTAATGGCAAATTTGTATGTAAACCCTTCGAGACCACTTAGTGTAACTGTAGAGTTACAAGGTATTGGGTTTTTTTTGGTTTGTGCCATAACAACAGGAAAGGGAAAATTAGCTAACTGGCAATAAATGCCAAATGGAAGAATTACTTGAAGTTAGCCAAGGTATTACATTGTTAAACTGTTGAAGAGAAAACTCTCAATTTCTCAAACTTTCAAATTAATACAGAGCTAGCTATCGTCATTTAAATCCGTTTATGTTTTGGTTTGGTTTTGATTAAGTTGCTGTACCTTAAAGAATATCAGACTGAACTACTTAATGTTTTTAAAATCAACTCAAGTCAATGTTTATAAATATGGGATATCAATTTAGACTGAAACATATTTTTTAAAGACTTTTCCTTCATCTGTTCTTCTCTGTATGTTAGCACTGTTGTTCTTGCTTTTTTCCTACAGAATCATTGCTAATTTTTTCACAAAATTCTGCACTTTTTCTACTAGTCTTACTGTGCTTTTAAGACACTGTATTTATCTGTATAGCAATGCTAACTCACTTATATTGCCACCTGTTCAGCTGAAATTTCCAAGTGGCAGAGCACAATGCAGCATAATGGTAATAAATGACAAGAAATGAAAGCAAGCCAGCTCTTTTTGTAGGAGGGCAAATAGAGTACCTGGATGTTACACCCACTATTTAGGGAAATGGAATAAAAAAACCCAGAAATCTTCAACATTTTCATGGCACCCTTTTAAACTTCTTTTGTTAGATTAGAGAGGTTTTCAAGAGGGAGGAGTTTTTAACTATTGAATGCTTTGTACTCTGGGAAGTTTGATCTTTCAGTGCTGGTGTAGTATGCTTTTTGAAACAATAATGATCAGAGCACACAGCATACAAGCTTTGTGTCCTCAGAACTACTATTTACACATGCTATTTTATATAATAAAAGTGACATCTACGTTGAAAATCAGTGAGAATCTTGTGTACCCCAGACATCTTTCTAGTTTCAAAATTGTCGTTTGCTCTTTTAATTTGTTATTTTCTCAAAAGGATTTATTAACAAGTGCAACTTATAATGAGCGTGTCTCAGTTTGTGAGTTTTGCAATAAATAAGTCTGGGAACATTGTGAGGTAAGGCAGCTTATGATCAAATTCAATGTTCTGCACTGTGTTCTTATGCATTAATTTTCTATATGACAATCTTTCCATCGAATGAGAATTCAAAGCATTCTTTATGGTTGGTGACTGGCATTTATGGTTGAACATACCAACACTGAAAGCTGAGAATTGCATTTATAGGGTTAATCAGACACAATACTGGCAAGTGTGCCTTTGCAAGAGCAAGTAGTGACTCAAGAAGAAAAGAATATGTGGTGCAGAAGATTTAAAAGAGAAAGGAAAAAAGAACATTACAAAATTCTGGCAATTTGAGAAATGGAGTTGGAGAGATTTTTTAAAAATAACATCTAAACTGAGAAACCTGATTTGGTAGTAACAATGGGAAAGAAGAGCTTTGTCTTCTGTGCATCAGATCCCACATTCTCAAGTTGGACACCTGCAATATGAGCACACATATGTTCATCCTTCTATGCCGAGTTTAAGTGATTCAACGAGGCCCCCGTGTCAGTTCGCCAGCCAAGCATTCATCTCCTTAAACTTACAAGAGTCATTGTTCTTCTTGTTTTCAGCTGCTTTAGTTTTCAGAGATGTGAATGAGACGTGACCTACACACCATGTCCTCCTTTACTACAGGACAAAGTTTTGCATTCCAAGTACCATTTGTGTGTATTGCATAAAGCAAGGGTAGATGAAGAAAATATGTGACTATACAGCTGGTCTTTATTATAATGGCGTGCACTAAGAGGTGAAATAAGGTTGCATGGCAATTCTGATCCAGGATTTTCCTGAAAATATAAATTGTTATTAGAATTCCACTATTCATAAACGTATTTTTGCATGCAGGAAATGCACATATATCCATGCATAGGTACACCTGCTTCACATAACCTGTTCTACCATTTTCTGGTTTTGACCCTGCATACTAGTTATGAACAAGAGCTAATCTTAGCTAGCTAATGAGATCTGACATGATTGCAGTCCATAGCAGTATGGCTGGAGGCTAGAAGATTTTTGCGTGTGTTGTTTTATTCATGTGTTGTCCAGGAGAGGACTGGAAACATTATGTAAGGGTGCTAAGCACTCAGTGTCAGCCTCTAGGCAAAATACAGGCAAAGGACTCCTTCAAAATAAAATTATATAAAATTTAACCTTTTTTTTTTTTTTTAAGTGGAAAGACAATTTGTAATGGAGCATGTCTGTCTGTAACCTCATCTGCCCTATATAAACGCAGAGAATGTCTAGAGAGGAGAACACTTACTCTGTAGTTATATCAGGTAAGTTGAGGTTAGTGATTTTGAAAACATATTGGCATGTGGAGTAGCAGTTATTAATTTATTATCTCTTATTTTTATCTTGAATAATGCAAGTTCTTTTTCACAATTACAATTTCTTTTCTCCATCTCCTGCTTATCAAGTATTTTGTCCTAGGACAGCATCTCATTGTTCTTTTGAGGTAAACCAGCCTATGAGACCATATAGAAAATCTGCAGAAGACAGATCTCCCTTTCCTCCCTTTTCTCAGTGAAGCTGCACTAAGATTTTTCAAGTTTTGCATTTGGCTCTCTCATATAGCTAAATCTCTGCACTGCTGCAGCTCTTTGAGTGCCTTGCAGCTTGTAAATGACTCATGCGGCACACTCCCTTCCCTCTAGCCAACATGGAGAAAGCCCAGAAAACTGTGCTTGGGAATGATCCTCCTTCTGGCTTACATCACAAATTACTTCCATTACAGGATAATGCCCAAAGGCACAATACCGCCTGAAATACATAGTCATCATGAAACATACCAATACAGTTGCTCTTAACAGGAACTGCATACCTACAATAATTTACAATTTTAACCCCAAACCGCTTTCAACCCTCTACCTTTACAAACTTTTAAAAAATTGATTTCTTTTTTGGTAAATGCCTGTAACTGGCAGTTATGTTTGATATGAATGGACTATGTTTCAAGCATACAAAGGCATCCAAACAAATCCCATTATTTTCTATGAGATTAGAGCAGCAGTTGGAGCACAAGTGAATCTTGGAATATACAAAGATTCTTCAAATTAGCCAGCAACTTTAGATAGGTAATTGTTGCAAAGTATTGTTGCACTGATACTCAATTCAGTCTATATTGCACTTACCAACTGTTGCCCAAACATCATCTCACTCAAAAGAAATCTGCAAATGTGCAACATGTGTTCCAGGATAAAAATAATAACAAAAAAATCCTAAATTGTCCATGAAATCACCATTTATGTATGAACCTTGTGTAATCTGATCTTCAGAAACTCCAAGTGACCGTGAAATTGTTGTTACGGGGTGTACCCAATCTTTCTGACAATCAAGCCCATGCTGCTCAAGAGCATTACCAATTTAGATACCAAAAAACCCTCCCTCTTTTCTGTTAAAATACACCTCACTGTGAAAGAGGATAAAGTTTGTGCTCACCCTGTAATGGGCAACTTTGGTATTGTAATAACAGCCAGAGAAACAAGCAGTTGCCATCTAATGTTTGAGCACGCTTACTTTGATGTAAACCGAGTTTTCATGCCAGAGAACAAAATTTCTTGTAGAACTTTTATCATACCTGTTTAAAAAACGGACTGAAGTGGCTCACATCTGTGTTAAAGCTTCACTTTTCCCCACCAACCCAGCAAATTCAGTATGTGTTTATTTTCCACATGCTAAACAATTTCCCCATCTGCACCTACTGAAATCTGCTAAATAAAATACTTTTTTATCACATCAAAGAAGTAATAGTGAAAGAATCAAGTATTCAGGTGAATGCTGTCTGCACCCTACAACTGCTGGTGCATGACAAGGGCTTGAGCGCTTAGTCTCTTGAGAAATGAAACAATACTAGGAAATATTTATAGCTCAAACACATATTGTAAAATTAGTAGAAGTTTAGATTAGATATAAGGAAGAAGTATTTTACTGTGAGGGTGGTGAGGCACTGGGATGGGTTTCCCAAGAAAGTTGTGAATGCGCCATCCCTGGCCTTGTTCAAGGCCAGGTTGGACAGAGCCTTGGGTGACATGGTTTAGTGTGTGGTGTCCCTGCCCATGGCAAGAGGGTTGGAACTAGATGATCTTAAGATTGTTTCCAATGCCAACTTTCTATGATTCTGTGATTAGCCTAAGTTTTGGCTTATACTAGGCAAACACTTCCAAACAACTCCCAAACACAGTCTGGAGACCTTGTTCTAGGGCACCTTTAGTCGAACAGAATGTCTGCAGACAGGAAGGACAATGTTAGTCTAGTACAGGCAGTGATTTGTACCTGCGGAGAAAAGCAAGGATATAAGGTGAAATAGGCTATATCTCTGCTACTGCTTACACAGACCAAACAGCACTGGACACTGTTTCAGTCTGGTTACTGCACTGTTACCAGCAGCTCAACCTCCAACATTTCATGAAGTGTCACATGCTGAGGGAATACAATTCTATGCTCTTTGCCTTCCCAGCTTCCTCAGCTTTTACAGAACTTTCGTCATATGGAAGTCCTTGAACAAAAATTAAAAAAAAAATAAACCAAGTCAGAAAAGCCTGCATGCAAGCACTTAACTCATTAGGATATCAGAAGTCTATTGCTAGTGACATGTGATATTCATTGCTAATAAATTCTGAAGCCCATATTTTCCTAATTAAATTGGGAAATGCCTTGCAACTTTAACAGAAAATTTTAGATAGTTTTTATTTTTCTATTAGAATACAAACCAGAACATGAGTACAAAGAGAGAAACTTCACAGGTTATTTCTAGAGAAGATAGATACTGTTCACTAGAACTTCATTTAAAGAAATATTCTACCTTCTGCAGCTTTTGAATTTCTTAACATGCAACATATTTTTTCAGCAGCAGATGTCAAGTACAAAGGAATGTCTATCAGAAAACTTTGGAAGATGACACTAGGAGAACTTTTTTCTTAATTTCTGATTATATTAATGGGAATACAACTACAAGCATCAAGCTAACTTTGGAGGAAACAACTGTTGATGGCTTTAGTGGTTTTTAAGAGGAAGAAATATTACCTCTTAAGGTAGAATTATAGATTTTTACAGGAATGCTGGTTCTTAGCCAACATCTACATATCAAGGAAGTCACCTGCAATGAAATTAGAAATACCAATAACATAGCAATGCCACTGTAAAACATTAAATCAGTATCAAGAAAATGGTAATCAGGTGATACTAAGTATAAAGAGGGAAGGTAGAAGTAAGAAGATAGACTAGTAATATTTTTTTCTTTTACCTTCTCATACTTGCCTAATATTTCTTCCCTCTGTATTCTACAACATGACTGCAAGTTGGAATAAAGTGCATTTCTATTCATATATTCCTCTCTCAACTACAGACTATCTTACTTATCTGTTGAAAAAAGTATATATTCTTGGTTTATAGTGATGCTGATAGGAGGTTGCACTGCAGCTGAGAAAGAATAATATAAACACAGGAGAAACCCGTGGATTCTGGTGACCATTTTTATGAATGAGAATGACAAAAATAGAGGAGGAGAAAACAAGAAAATCAGGATAAAATAAGCCAGTATGAAGATTGCTGAATGCAGTACTGTTGTTAATGTAAGCAACCTGCTAGAAATACTAATTACTGATGATTTCTAGAATCATAAACGTTCATATAGCTTTTAGCAAGAAAGAAATCTGCTCTGTAAATATGATGTTCATTTGTCACAACATAATAACATTTCCACCCCCTGTCTACGCATTGTAATTGTCTGTATACTAGAAGCATATTATGTGATTGTTAGCTGGTATTAAAATCTTCCAATTATAAAAAAAACTGTACATCACTGTGAAAAACAATTTAACATTGAGTATAAACAGTACATACATTTTATATGTCCATTTTCTTTTTACAAGTTAAAATAATGTGCATACACATAATACACACAGAGAAGGAAGCCATGCTATTTAAATAAATCTGTAGGAAGCTAAGATTTTTAAAAATAACAAGAGTCTCTGCATTGGAAGCATTCATTTGAGTGATCTTCATACAAGTAGCAGTACTGATTTGAAGTGAATGCTTTTGTGGATAAACACTACTTATATTATTAAAAAAATACAGGAAAGGTTTCCAACTCAGTGGAGATCTCTTGGCTCCACCACCACTTCAGGTTGTGGGAGGAATTTTTACTGCGTGGATTGTCATCTTTTTAAAGCTGAAAATATTCTTGCAGCTTCATCAATACATAAGTTTCCTGAAGTTTCAGGAGGAAGTAATGAGGAGTAGAAGATCTGAGCAAAGGCTTTATTACAATACATTTTGTTTATCCATCCTTTTTTTATATAGTTTTGTTTCTTTAGGTGTGAGACTGGGAGTTAAAGAATTGGGCTACCATTAGCTGTGCCACTCTGAATTCAGCCTAAACAGAGTAACCAGCCTACCCTCATGGTTTTATCTCTGCTTCTCCACCTCTCTCCTGCTAGAGGTTCCTCAGATAGAGTGACATAACTGCATATGCAGTTGATCTGGTTTTGTCAAAATGATCTAATCTTTTAAAAAAGATCCACTCTTAAAGTGATTAAGTCGGTAAATATCAATAAATGCTAGCTATATATGGTAATATGCTGGGAAGTCTGAAGTGCTGGTATCATCTGGAAAGGATTAATGGTGAAATGCAGTCATCTTTTAGATGGCTACCTTCTAATTGTGCAGCCAGATCAGCACATTGAATTCACATTATAAAAAAAAATAAAAATTAAAATATCTCCAAGCATAGTGGAAGATGGAGACACAAGAAATCCAAAGAAAAACTGGAGAAAGTTGAGGACTAGGTTTGAGGTTGAGGGAGAGGTTTGAATTTGGGTAATATGCCAGCAAATAACCTACAAAACAGTTTAGAAGGTAAGTAAGCTGTAATTTTTTTCAACCTCTTTTTGAACATTTTTGAGAGAAAGAAAGAAAATAAACCAAGTAATAGAGGTTAGGGAGAAGCTTCAGGAGATATAGGTGAAATCTGTAAGAATTGAAGGGAAAGGGATAGGAAATTAAGGAGGAAGTCATGAATGCAAATATGGAAGGCACACTTGAGAAAGTAAAAGGAGTAAAAAAATTAGCGCTTGGGTTAGAAATTGCCTGAAGTAGGAGAAGTGAAATATTTTAGGTCAGGCCACAGGCAGTTCTAACAAAAGTGACTGTGGAAAGGAATTTTTGAATTCAAAATTGCAGTAACATAAAAAAAGTTGGCAATCACAGAAACTATGTGAAAGTTTTAAGAAGATAAGCAATGCTGTGGAGGATATTGACCTGATAATAAAAATGGAGTGTGCCTCACAGTGGTAATATTCCTCTTGATAATTTCCGAGAGATTTCCCATTGGCATTTTTTGAAAGGTAAGATAGAAAGTCATAGGTTGTGAGGTATTCATCTGTGTCTGCTGAGATTTTATACAGTTTCAGAGTGTGCGCAGTGCTTAATAGACTTGGTCAGGAGACAGGACAGTTGGCAAGAGGATGGAAGTCAGGAACACAAGTTGCCTCAGTAATGTCTGTGTTGTGTAGCTGTAAGTCATTGAATTGGCAAATGAAAGAGTAAAAGGAATTTCTTTTTATTTGATTTATGAGTCAGTAACTCCTTACCATGGCAGCTGAATATTTAGATTTGCTTTTATAATCTCCTCAAATACTAAAGCTCTCTATTGTCTCTCCTTTTCCAGAGACAAGGAACAATCATAAAGTATGTCTCAAGAGTATCTATAATTCCCAGAGTTTGAGCCTGCATAAATGAGGGTAAAAGGCTTTCTCCAGTTTGATAGAGTCCCCTCTGAATTCATTGGCTGACTGCAAAGTAAGTGTGCATGGAGAAAGGACCACTCTTTTAATTGTCTTTTCCGTAAGAATTGGGTTCTGGCTCACACATCTATTGGCTTCGCATGTAATTTTAGCTAGATGTATACATATTTACAGAGAAAGAGAAATTTACGGTGCATGCCTTTGCCACTGATGCCTTGGAAGTGTGGACATACTCAATAGCTCCTCTTTGATAGTATGTAATTCTTTGAATGTTTACTGTAATTAGTTCTGTGCAAATCTTCATTTTGCCTAAAAGCAAGCAATACTTTTCTATAACCTGTCAATCCATTGCAGTAAATGTTAGTTGGACCAGAAGATTATTAGATCATTTGAACAGGATGAAGAACACAGCATGGAGCTGATGTTCTGGTGCTTCTCTCTGTTTCCACATACCAATTTTCCTTACTCAAATGAGGTGTAATCTCTCCTGTAAGAAACATGAACATTGGTTGCGACAACTGTGGTCAATAGAAATAGCATCTTCAGTGTTTTCTACTTCGACTAGCACAGATTTGTCACAATGAAAATTTTTTTCTATTTGGCATTTTTCTACTAAGTAGACTGGACTTTCATGTGGTAATATACGCTAATAGAAAGCAGTGGATATCTAGCCCTCGAAGCTATTTACTTCCTCAGGGATAATTAAGGAACCTTGAGACTAGTAGCTTTTGTGTTTGCATATAGGACTCTTCAGTATCTACATGAGAGATCTAGAGATAGTATGGTGAGTCTTTTCACAAACACAAGCAACCATGTTTTCTAAATTCGAAATATTGAAGGTACTGTTGCTGTGCAGTCTTTATTTGGAAATGGATCCTATAAAATAGGCAATGTTACATTGTTGCTTGCTTTGTCATGAACATCGGCTAAGGACTCTCAAAGGTTATAGAACTACAGCCTTTATTTAAGATTGTATGTTAATTAATATCCTATACAAAGTAAATTAATGTACTATGTCAAAGATATTAAATACATACAAAGCATATCAATATTATGCCTTAAAGCACCATCTGTACTGACAGTATACTGGTTTCCCTTTATGGGAAATGGTGTTGGAATAAGCTGGAGACAACAGGAGTTTGACAGACACCAGGACACATCTTGTGTCTTCCCTCCAGAAAGGGGATGTGAAAAACAAACAACACTCTACTATGTATTTCTTTTCCTTGAAGAGCAGAGGAAATAAAAGATTATAAACTCTTAAGTGCCTTAGAAACCCCACCATGATGCTTCCCTTGAGCAAGGAAAGGTAAGACTGCATGTGAGGTATAGTCAATGTCTTTAGAGACAGACTTCTTTGGAGTTCCAGTCTTATTAATGGAAGAACACACCCTGGTAAACATTGTACCTCTGCAAGGATGTATAAAGGGAATAGACTTTTCAGCCAGACCTGTAATTCTTGCTGAAATTTTGCTAGGGTATTTTTGTAGGCCTGTGTAGTTCATCAGTTGTGTATAGCACTACATCAATGTTTTTCTTTTAATCAGTGGCAGGGATGCTGCCTGCCTTTGGGAGCCCTCCCTGTATGAGCTAACTACACCTCTCCTTTATACAAACTTGTTCAGCTGAGCCATCATAATGACAGCTTCTACAGAAGGGCAGAGAGAAAGGTGTCACATCCGACTCCTCACTTTTCCGAAAGTGCTGTCAAAACTTGGAATTTAATCTTTTGAGATTAGTGCTTAAAAATCAGAGCTCTAGACTCAGGATTTTGGCTTCTTAAAAGTCAAGCTGTGTAATTATTTGAAAGCTCAGTGGTCAAACCCAAAAAACTCAGACTTCAGCTTAGTGCAGCTTTCAATAATATTAGTTTGTTATTTCTATAAATGTATGATAACATATATATAGTATAGTACAGTTACTGACCAAATGGGGTTTAGTTCCTGATAATAAGAACAGAACAGACAATTCAGCTAAATGCATTAACATGGTATATAAAACTTCTGAATGTTGTTATTCATGTGGCAACTGCCTAACTTCTGTGTGCAGAATATGCTTGTGACAAGAAGGAATGATCAAAGACAACTCAGATATGTATAGATCAATGCTTGAAGTTCTCAACTGTAGTGAGTGGTCTGAGAAACTGAGCACTCTGCAGGGAATCAAATGAGTTCAGGCTTATTTATGTGTGAGTTTTTAAAAGTTTTAATGAAAGATAGCTTTGTTTGAATGCCTTTCTTTAAGCTTTATTAGGCATTTTAATAAGCATACATTTGTTCTGTTTTCAGAAAAGAAGCAACAGCTTGTGCTCCTTGATTGGCACACTTTTTAAAATGGAATGTGAAAATTGATAATAATTTCTCTGTGTTTATCAAGTCTTTACAGATGCTTTTTTTTTTTTTTCAGACACCTTGTAGTGTGAAAATAAAGCTGGATGTCTAAAAGTGTCAGTAAACCTCTGCTTCTTGTAGGATGTAGTTTTGTTGACTGAATTTTGTTGTGATGTACTGAATCAGTGATGGTGGGCATAAGTACTCAAACAACTGAAATTTAATATCTTGAAAATTATAATTGCATAAACCCACTAGAGTATATGAATAAATAATTTGAACTGTTTTTCAATATATTACTTCTACAAAACTTTGCAACCACTGATCAGGTCTTAAATCCAAGGAAAAAAAAAAGATTTATTCTGTACTATACAGTCACTTGTTTACGTATACCAATTTTTGATTCACTTTATCTTAGCTGTCTGCATAAGATAGCTGCTGATTCATATAATGCCATGTGTGCAAGCTTCATCTTTGTCTTTATTACTGTTTCTGCAAAATGTTACATTGAATATTTGGCTATTCTGTGTTTTGATGAATAGTATAAAAGCAGCTTTTCACCATAATTGAAATTGTATTTGGTCTAGTTTAAATGAAAGTAGAATCTGGGTTGTTTCTTTCAAATAAATATCTTGTTTTCTAGTGCTTAACTGATCTATTAAGCCTATATAAAGTATTTGCTGTATTTTATACTGAGTTCACTTTCACAGACTATTAGTTTCTCACACACTACTAATTCTTAGATCTTGGCATTCATGATGACATTACTGTATTTAAGAGGGGAAAATATTAGGAAAGAAGGCAGTGAACTATGACATTTCCATTGTGTGGAACTCTTTTGTTGAATGGGGGGCTGATGTGTCTCATAGCTACATGAAGATCTTTTAAAATAGGAGATTTTATATATTAGGCTTCCTACATGCATGTTTAGGTGCTTGAATAAGTGAAATGAACTGCTGACTACTTTTGAGTTTGTTGAGTTCACCTCATTCTAGTGGCAACAGGGTTCAGTCAACTGAAGTTCTATCTGTCCAAAGCTCTTTTTTTTTTTTGTCTATGGAAACATGCAACAGTACAAATACAATATAGTCAAAACTACATTTTTATATGGAGAGAGCAAGTTTTATTTAAAGTATTCTCATTTTAAAGATACCCACTATAATTATTTCCTCTCTTCTACTCAAGGTCTGAATTAAAATAGAGTAAATCTAACTTATATGAGCAAGACTTACCGGATCACTCCATTATTTTCTTGTTGTAGTACCTCTTGTTTCTTACTGTAACTTAGTGGTAACATTAATGGCAACATTAATGGCATGCCAATGTCAATAAAATCACACAGATGGTGATCAAAACCAGTTAAGTTTTCTGACTTAATCTGTTGAAGTTAGATTTAGGTTCTTTGTGACTACTGTGATAGGCTGTCTAGTTCATCAATACTTAAACAGTAAAAAAGTGAGAGAATAGATTACAACAGGACAAGTTCCTGGAACATTAAAAAAAGAAAAAAAACCCAAACAAAAAAACCAAAAACTGAAAAGAGTTGGAGAGGAGTCTTTAGAAGTGGGGTTTAGTTTGGGTTTTTTTAGCTGGAATTTAAAACACAAGTACTTGCATTGCTGAAGGCAAGACAGGATTTAGTATGGTGATCTTAAAAAGAATTTTCCTAGAACAAAACTGCCCTTGAATAGTTGTAATTAAAAACAATTGTTTATTATATATTCTATCTTCATGTAACTTGAAGTGATTTAGAAAAGCAATATTCTTCAGATGCTGTGGCTTAGAGGAGACTGCAAAGAACATGTTTGAGTGGAATGAGGTTTTGATTTTCAAAAGAAATCTACAGATGAGATGATGATGATGGGATTTAGGATTATAGTAGATAGGATGGGATTTAGGATGTATATAGTATATAGGATGGAATTTAGGACTATAGTAGGTCCTTTAAAGAAGAGACCACAGTATGCAGTGCTCTTAATACAACATGAGTTCGACAGTGTTTCCACAAAGTCAATGGTATAACTAGAAAGGAGGAACCTATCATAAAAAAAGATTGAGGTTAACATAGAAATCCTTTTGGGTAGGAATAACTTACTGAATAGCACGTGAACAACTTTTTCTCTTTTACACCCCTGCATACTGTTGGGAAAAAGTCTGTATGCCTTACCTTCCAGCTGGCCAGTCTCAGTTCATTTGGCCAGTCCCTGCTAGAGCCCTGTCAAGATGAACAACAGTGTTCGTGCTTTCTAAAAGAGCCATGACTGCCTAATGCCTAACAAGCTTTCATATATTACTCCTTTGTCTTCCAAATCCAAATAGATTCCAACAGTTAAAAGAGTGACAGAAAATAAGATTTAAAATGGCAGATGTTAAATGGATACAGCAGAAATGAGTTTTCCTTATTGTTACATGACGGGTATCACATAAAAATTCAATCCCTCACTTTTTTATTTTATCTCGTGACGAATCCTGGCCATAACAGAAGACACAGCAGTAATGCAACCAGGCAAAATGATTTGTGCTGAAAATTCATTTTGAAGGGAGAAGGTGAAACTTCTGAATTATTGAGAAGGGCAGAGTGATCAAACAGACTTTTTCTAAGGAACTCCTATCACTTCTGTTCTACTTTCAGAGTCTCATTTATTTCATCATGAATACTTTGCATTTATAAAGTGCCTACCACTGTGGTATGTGAAGGCATGAAAATAGCAATTGGATTAAAGCTGTGAAAGTCCCAGGCAAATCAAAGAGTTTAAGTAACATGATTCATACACCCAAACTCAAAACACTGTCTCTCAAGGAATAACATTATGTGAGTGCTGAATTATTTATGTCATTTCTCTGTTTCTGATTTTGCCTGTGTGTCCTGGGGGTGTCTGAAACCATAGGGCATTAAATAAAGACGTCAGGTAGCTTTAGTCTTGCTATAGATACAGTCCTAGTAGTTTGAGGGAAATCTGTGTCTTCTGCTTCCCCTATCTCCATTTGCTTCAGCTCTGTAGGACAAGTCCTCTCATAATCCTCCCCTTCACAAATTCATTGCTCAGTGCCCTCATTCAACACGATCTCCTCAACCATGCATCTGCCCACTACCTAGAGTGAGACACAGTCAAAGCACTGTTGGCCTAATTCCTCTCTATAGGATAAACAGAAGAGAGGAAGGTCCAAAGGGTGTGGGAGCAATAGAAAAGACCCAGCTTTGTCTCGTGCTGCAATTGCAGAGACATAAAAAGATCTGCATGCTCACTCACAGCTCTCAAAGCCTCACTGAGCCTTCACCATTCTGAGAAATATTGATATAATATGATGATACATGATGATACTGTACTTTTGGGTATTGGCATCATGAAAGATTCAAACAGTAGCATCCGGAACGGCTAACAATAAAAATGCTTATGAATCCCTCAGGTTCTTTGTTTGGCCTTGAGAACAAACTGTGTGGGAACATTTATGGCATTAGTTCCCAAAACAAAGCAATCTCAGATGCTGGCTCCAGTATTTCAATTTGCTCATTGTGGAAGCAGGTTCTTATTGACCTCCAAACAGAAACTTGTTCAGTGCAGCTACAAGTCAGCATAATATTGTTATTTCTTATTTATTCAGATCCATGATTAAAATACAGAATATAGGAAAAGAAGTAAAGAATTGTGAATATAAGTGAGATTAAGGAATGGAATCTGTCTTGACCTTGCTGATGCTAGGGTTCTTTCAAGAAAACTTTACAATAGCTGTTAACTTCATTTGATTAAAAATGGACTTAATGAGAGTAACTGCACAAAAATTGGAGGGCAAAGTTGGATCTTATGTAAAAGGATGCATTGTTTAAAAATGGCGATTACAAATGCAAAATAAATATTGAAATTAATTTGACATAAAAAGTCCATGTTAAATAGATGTTGTTATATAATCAGGATATGTAGGAGAAAAAAAGCTGAAAATGAATTTGAACAAGCCTAATGAAGCAAAGGAGCTTGGAAGAAATCCCCTCAACTCACTCACAAAGAACAAAGAAAACAATTGCTCTTTCCAGGTATGTCCGCTGTGTTTATTACACTTTTTAATTATCTTGTTATACAAATGCAGATACAAACAGTTGTATTTTTCTAAAGTTCTGATGGATTTCATTATATTGATAAAATCCTCCTCTGTGTATAAAGCTGAAGTAATCTCTCCAGATACATTCCTTCCTCACTTTCCTTTACCTAGTTTTATGATTGCCAATATATTTATTTAGTTTTGTGATTGCCAGTTTGAACTCTGGGAAGGGAATTAAGGGCATGACCACATGACTGGAAAAGCATCCTTCTGTACTGCAGTTCCTACCATACTATTTGTGATTAATTCAGGGGGTAAGGGAAGCATAAGGAGATTCTGGAATCTTACAAAGAGAACCTGTTTTGCAAAAACGTACTTGGAGCATTAAATTAAAATTAAACTCAAAATTCTTAGTTTTGGGAAACTTGTTCCCAGAAGTGTCTTGCCTAAAGTCAGTTGAACTCTAATGGCAGAATTTCATTATAACTCTTTTAATCTTGCTGAATATCTTGTGACAGGCATATCCAGGCTTCCCCACTGGAAACATATTTCCTTATACACAGGGAACATTTCACAACAAATAGAAAAGTAAGAAATTCTTGAATGTGTACTTCTAAACATTTCAAAATACTTGCTATGGGTCTTTAGAAGACAGGAAGAATAAACATAATAATGTTAAAAGTTCCTTTCTGGAGTAAAGGACAGGGAAATTTCAGTTCAGTTCACTGCTTGCAATCAGACCTGGGGAATGCAGATCATTATTATTCTTAAATTCAATTTCTGCTAGAATGTGAAAGTACAAAATAGGTTCATTCTGGCAGAAATCTGCACATTTACGAGGTATCTTCTATGTATATTCATATTTTTCATTTCTTCACGCCTTAGGTACTGAATTACTAATTTCATTAATATGATAAAAATACTTCAGACACAGCACAGGCCAAAATAAATTTCTTTCTATGACTTTCATTAAAAACATTTGCTTTTATGTTTTGTAGATGAGTTACATGGTGATATTGACAAATTTTAAAATAATCTTCTTATGATGAAGAAAATTCCTGAAGCCACTACTTTTTTTAATATCAACCCATAATGTTTTGTGGGTAGAAATTAAGAAGACAATAACAAGTCAAGTACAGAATTTTGAATTAACTTTGATAAAAAGTAAATATAGAACATCAAAACACTAAATGTTTATTCCAGTATTTTCAGATGGAGAATACATCTTCACACATGCACAAAGTCTTTGTTGTGATTGTTTCACATTTCATTCATTTGATGTAATTGTTTTCGTTTTCAGTTACAGTTTGTTGGTCTGCAAGTGTCCTGTTTCCCTTAATTCCTACCCTGGACTTTGAGTAATACTAAAAAAAGTTAGAATAGCCATGCTGCAACAGATCAAATGCCTAACTAGTTCATAATATTTCTGAAAGTGCTCAAAATCAAGTGTAAAGAGTGTAAGAACATAAGACCTGGACAAGAACGTATGATACCTTCTCTTACAGTAGTCTCTTAACCTCCAGGCCTTTCATATCAGAAACTTCCAGAGTTGAATGTACTTTCTGTCTAATTAGTAGCCCTCAGCAGATCAGTCCTTGCCTTGAGCTTATGTAAAGTGTTTTCTTTCACAAAATATGTCATAGCTACATTTTGCACAAAGAACCACCTCATGGTGTTTGTTTTGAATTTATTTAGCATCCTTATACTGTCATCCAGTCCCCTTCACAGTAAAGTCTTAAAATACCACATGGTGTCTCAAAAACATACACTTCAAAACTGGGGTTGGCCAGAGTGCCAAACTTCTGTGGAAGTTTACAGAGAACTTCAACCTGAATCTTATAAAACTGCTTACATGGAGAGGTTTGGTAGTTGTTATTTTTCATATAGGAACCTGATAGCATTGTAAGAAATTCAAGAGTAGCTGATTCTACTCTGGCAGTATTAGCTGTAAATTTATTCTTACCTCTTGCACCCTTCATAAAAAGCTGGTTGTGTATGCTGGACTGCTTCACTGGTGATGTCTCTAGGTCTTTTCTTCCCTCCTTTGCTAGACATACATCTATCCTTCTAATGTTTTATTCCTCTTATCTATTTCACTTTGTTATAAGGCCTGGAATATGTGACTGTTAGAATACTTCTTTAGTTTAGTCCACAGCACTTCTGACTGCTCATTTCTGGACCAGTGTAAGGTCACTTTTTTAATATAGGACCCTGACTGTCTTTCAAAATAGAGAACATGATCATAAGAAATCTTTAAGCAGATGTCTCCTAATTTAATAGTTTGTCAGTCTTTTGAAGTCCTCTGATCTGTTCTTTTCCTTGAAGAAAAGTCTGTTGACATTAACATTTCCTTCTCTGGATCTATGGGAAGTATGTGAGAAGAAATTATAGGATGGTAAAAGTTAAATTAATTTTCTCGTTTGATTATCTTTTGTTGTGGGAGTTAAAATTGTTGGTTTTATAATTAATACGTGATTGCTTATTAAATATATGGCAAGGATGCCTAGAGCCTGAGATAAGAGCTTTTGAATGTTATGTATAAATAAAAAGCAAACAAACTATTCAAATTACACAAAACCAAGGAAATAAGGCCCCTGCCAGAGGACTGGAAGCAAAACAAGTTTTATTGCCTCCAAAACTAGCTTCTAGTAGTTATTTTTTCTTTATTTTAAATATGAAACCTGGGGGTTACTATATGTGAATCAAAAGCCAGGAACCAAAGCAAACCTCATATTTTAACTTGGGGATATTTGCAAGATTTCCGTCAGGGAGATTACCTTGGAATATTGAAGAGATTTAGTTTATTTAGCTGCTTAGTACTGGTAAGCCACATTGCTCTCATCTGCTGTAGCAGAAAGGCAGCGTGCAGGCAGGGCACTGGTAGGGCTCTTAGCAAAACTCCAGGAGATTTTCCTGTTTTCCCAGGCCTGTTGGGAAATGCTGACTCATTCAGGGCAAGCTTCTTCTTTGGGTATCTCAGGTTTCCCTAGCTATGGGATAGAACTAGTAATATCAGTGTTGACAGATCTGTTTTAAAAAATGCTAAATTCAACAGAAATATACAGATTCACAAGACTTCAACAACAAGCCTGGGTAGAATTCAGCTAAGTATAAGCCAAACCAACATTTTATATGGTAAAAACCAAACCAATATATTATTAAAAAATGAACCAATATAAATCAGCAGTTGACTGCAATCTAAAATGAACAAGGCATAGCATGCCTGCATTTACAATGAAATTGTGGATTTCAGCTTGACACAAAATTTAATTGTTTGTGCTTTGTTTTGCTGTTTGGGGTTTACTTACCTCTTCTTCCCTTGATTTTTGGTTCAGCAATTAAACAAAACCATCTGTTATTCCTTGAGTACTAACTAAATTATTTTGCAAAGGAAGTAAATATTGAGATTCTTCTTACTAATATTTCGCATAGGAAACAAATGTATTAGTATTACTGCCTCTGGCAGAACTGGAACTGGGGACAGACTTTATGGGATAAATGAGGAGAGTGGGGAATGAAATGTCCCTGTCTCTAGCAGGGTTCTTTATCTCCCCAGTATATGACATTTCAGGTTAGGATATTCTCAAGGCTTAGACTTTTCACTAAAATTTAGCAGAAGGCTTTGGTTGCAGGATGTTAATGAATATTAGGTCCTTTTTTAGAATGAGAGTTGACCTTTTAGGCATGCAAGGCATTGAGAACCCCACATAGGAAGGGGTATGTAAAGGAATAAGATGGTAACCCAAGTAAGAAGGACTATTGACTGATTGACAACTTGAAATGTATTGTCATGCTGTCTTGTTTTTTTAATCCCTAACTACTTATTTATTAGTTTCAGTGCAGTAGCACTTGCAGAGATTGAAATGAGTTGTTGGAGAAATAACAATGCATGAACTAAATCCTGAAATCCTATCCAATTTTATGATGGAATTAGCAGATGGGACTCCGACGTTAGCATAATTTTTATACAATATCTGCACTATGTCAGCAATAGATTTGCCATATCTGTTGATAATAGCTTTTAGTAACTTTGTAGTTGTTACTGTTCTAGAAGTCAGTGTTACCCATTAGTAATCTTTAAATGGTTAAACTACTTTTTATCTCATAGCTTAATTTAAAAATTACAAAGAAAAATAGTGTTATCTGACATCTATAAAGGCAACATCACAAGCGCAAAACATGTTTAGTGTAACTATACTGAGTGCATTTTATGACCACTGATAGTTACAGACTGAAACAGAAATGGGTTACACCATTTGTGATACAAGAACTGAAGCAGTGACCACCAGGTGGGCAACAAGGCCCACCCTTGTACCAACCAGGGTACCACACAGGTAGAACAACACTGAAAAATACATAAAACCAATTTTTCTGAAGATACCAAAAGAAAAAAAATTAAAACACACTGTAGCCAGTGCAGTGCTGTTACAATTGTGGTCACATATTGAGAAGAACAGTACTGGATAATCTGAGGAATAATGTCTAAGTCCTGACATCTCAGCAGAATCCTGTGCCCATTTCCCATACTATCAGGAATTCATTTGGTAATATACAGACATCCAGTTCTGAGCCAGTCACCACAGACTCCTTCTATAACTAATAAAACCTTGACTGTTAAGAGTCAGTGAAGCCATAAACACAATTCAAACAATTCTATTTCTTCTTTGGGTGGTAAGAAAAACCGTAACATGCCAACCTCAAAAGTTAGAAAATTTTGGTGCCTGAGAACTGGGGAGTGAGTATGATTATTAAGGAAATCTTTGGAGAAACACAGTAAAGAAATCTGTCCTCAAATTTTTGATGAAATATATTAACTTTCAGTGATCAACAAATATAGTCACAATTTGTTCTAAGATTTGTTTGTTTAGTTTCATACTCAGACTGTTGTAAACATTAAGTGCAAATACCTATATTTGTGGCAAATACAAAGTGCTCTTCATGTTATAAATGCACACCCTGTGTCTGGTTTCTTTTTGTTAATTATTAATATCCAGCAACTGAACATAGCTTGCATCATTGCCATTTAATTGAAGGGAAAGATTCAAATGTCTGAGACTTGAAATAAACAATGCAGAATTAAAACAGCGATCTTTATTAAAGCTGAAGCACGTCCAACTAAAGTATTTCTATTGTAATGCTGGGTGTTTATACATATTGACATTTTTACAAAATAGTTATCCATACAAAGAGATTCATTACCATGAAAATCTGTTTCCCCTATTACAGGGGGAATAATAGATATTATATATATATAGTGTGTATATATAAATGCATACTAACAAATACATTCGCTGCTATGCTGAAAGTCCTCTTTGAAAATAAAAGGCTAATTTATATGATTTCTATAGTGCATTGGTGGCATGATAATTTCCATGACAGGCTAAGCAGAGTTTTGGTTTTTTTTTTTTCTTTAATGGACATCCTTAAATATTTAATTAACATAAAATTTGCTTTTTAATTTTGCTAAAGAGGATTCAAGAGGAAACTGTGATCAATTTAGTCACAGGTGCACTTTTTGTTTTGCAGAAAAGAGGTGGTTCATGTATTTAATCATTCAGTATTTTCTCCTTAACTTGCTAAATTAGGAAGCCTTGAATTTCATCCATTTTGCAGAAAATGTTAATAGGTGTCCCACTCTATCAGAAACAGCTTATTGGTGTTAAGATATCACGATTTTTTTTTCTCTGAATTTCAAAAGATTTGTTCAAATACCTTTATTAATTGTAACACATTTTAGAAGGGCAATAGGAAAAAAGCCATATTAAAGAAAGAAATATTTTACAAAATTAAATACAGAGTTTTCACTAATCTATTTTTAAAAAGTTTCACTTCTTTTGGTTACGGACTTTCGATCTTATTTTTTTTGAGAAACAGAACACTTTGTGAAATCTCTGTCACTTTGCTCCTCATTGCCATCTCATATCCTGTCACTTATAATGGGTCTGAGACAGATGACTCTGAAGCATCCTAAGTTTTGCATGGCTGTAGCTTCCTATTGATTTTTAATGTTTGTCAGGTACAGTGGCCCACCTGTGCTGTCTAAGAATGTCATATTATCTCTGAGTTTAATAGCATAACCTTTGAGAAATCTGCCTAAATATCTCATGGGGGTAGGGGTGTGTGTGTGTGTGTGTGTAACTCAACAAAGTAAAAAAAAAAACCCAAAACACAAGAAAAGAGAAAGGCAAGCTTTGAAAGCTATTTTCAACCCTTGTTCTTAAGTGCATAAAACTGTAACTAAAGTCTTAAGTATTTCAGCTAGTTGGAAGATAATGTTTATTCTTTTGGAGGAGGACATCAGTTTACCAAACTGAGGCAATTTGTGAAAAAGTTTACTTTGCAAAATAAGAAGCATACATTATAAAAGAACCTCAAAACTGGATTTCAGCACTTTTAAAGTGGAAATTTAGTTTTACTTTTAACATGAGATTGGAAAGTTAAAAAAAGCCCAGAGAGCTTCTGTAATGCTATAGTAAATTAGTAATGACAACACTGAAAAAAATAGTCAACTTGGCTGTATTGCAAGTGGTTTGGTTTGTTGGTGTTTGTTTTTTTTTTTTTTTTTACTGACACCTTGCACAGGTAGGACTTTTTATTTTAAGTTTTAGACATTAAAAAACCAAAAAGCAGCTCTGCAGTGCTTGCATGAGGCTCTACTGAACACAAGTGAGGTATTTGTTAAAGGGAATGAAGCCCATAACTCGTACTGCCTAAAAGTTGGAAAGTTATTAAAACTGAATGTCAGTCAAAAGATGCTTCTTAAAAACTGTCATTCTTGGGAACAATATTATCAGTTCATACTCTGAGAAATCACTCTGTCAAATGCTATAGGAGGAGATAACTTTCTGGGAAAAGGCTTCCTAAAAACACAAATGACTTGAGAACTTCTGTAAAGTTCTGTAAAGAGGGATGTGATCAGCTTTCAGAAGAGAAGTATGAAAATTTTGACACTTACCTAATATCTCAAGAATCTTTGGAATTCTGGAACATATTCTTTTGTTTCATATTATTATTTACATTTCCAGGCCAGCATAATGGTCTACACAGCTGCCACACAGTCAGAAATAAATAAGACAAACTGAAACAGATTAATAAAATGCTTTTCTTTTTTGGGATAAGGATGGAATACTATGTTTCTTACATTACTTATAACTAGAGAGAGTGTCCTGGGTTCAGCAGTAGCAGTCAGTTTTTCTCCTTCTTAGTAGCTGGTGCAGCACTGTGTTTTTGACTTTTGGCCTGGGAAGAGCTGATAACAACTGATGTTTAGACTGACCAAGGACTTTGTGAGTCTCATGCTCTGCCAGGGAGGAGGAGGGGCCGGGAGGAAGCAGGGACAGGACGCCTGACCCAAACTAGCCAAAGAGGTATTCCATACCACAGCACGTCATGCCCGGGGATGTAACTGGGAGCTGCCCGGAAGGGCACGTCCTCCTTTCGGTCGGGCTCTTTTCCGGCGAGCGGTATCATATTTTCTTCCCTTGTTATTTCTCTTATCATTATTATTATTGGTGGTAGCAGTAGTGATTTGTGTTATACCTGAGTTACTGGACTGTTCTTATCTCAACGCGTGGGAGTTACATTCTTTCGATTCTCCTCCCCATCCCTCTGGGGAGTGGGGGGGGGGGAAGTAGACTGCGTGGTTCTAATTTACAGCCGGTGCTTAAACCACGACAGTTCTTTTTTGGCGCCCAACGTGGGGCACGAAGGGTTGAGATAACGACAGATCTGACCGAGGCACAATGCTGATTTATTGGCTCTCAAAGTTGTTTCACTTGATGTCACAGTTTCAGGATGCTGTAGCTTACTTAGAGCCGGTATTTGCTGTGTTAGTGTTTATCAAGTGTGGGCCTTGGGCTAAGGTTCTTGTTTCATTGTATTTTATGGTAATGGCTTGTAATACAGGGGGGCTCCGGCAGCAGAGCGGGATGGACGTGGCCGTGGACTTGTACCTGCCCGTCCCGCTGCTCTTCACCGTCCTGGCCCTCGTCCTCGCGTCCGTCTTTGTGAGGCTGCGGGGAGCTGAGGGGGAGCGGCCCCGGGAGCCTGCGGCGGCCGAAGCGGCCCGGGAGAGCGGCCCCGGGGACCAAGCGGCGGCGGGAGCGGGGCCGGAGGCCGGGAAGGAAGCGGCTGCCGAGGAGGGGAAGGAGGCAGCTGCCGAGCAGCAGGAGGAGGCGGCGGCGGAGGAGCCGAGCCCCACAGCCGAGCCCAGCCCCGCGGCGGCCGAGAGCATTACCCAGCAGCCGTCTGCCGAGCCCCGTGAGCCTGAGCCGCAGGAGGATGCAGGAGACCCTGCAGCATTTCCCAGCAAGGCAGAGGAGGAAGATCTGGACTCAGAAAAAGAGAAGCTGGTGGTGAGAGAGCCTGCAAGCACAGCAGCTACACCAGCCCCAGTGACAAGTACAGCAGCATCATTTGAGAGTTCTGAAGGGTTTGAATGGCCTTTGGGTACCCTTGGGACCTGCCTGCTGATTGTGATGGGGATCACCATGTTGGCACACACACAGAGTGTGTTCTACCCACGACCATTTTGTCTGATCCCGAGAGTTAAGCAGAGTCAGGTCTGGGTCTTGTCTGGGTTTAGACAATACAAGGGGACCGAGAGGTTTTCCCCAAGGCTGGACAGTCATGAGTGTTACGGTGTGTGGGACAGTATGGGCGAGTATCTAATCCACTGGGCCCCTCCAGTGCTTTGGAAGCATTGGAGATGGAAGGCAGCTGTGTGGAGTCCCCGACAAGTTGCAGAGACTGCTGCAGGGGAGGGTGAATTATTTTGAGCCTGATGGGCCCATGACACTTCAGGCCATCAGGGCGGAGATGCAACATAGAGATGGACTCATGATCGAGGGGTGGACTTTGCAATGGGCCTCTCCTGCTCTGAAAGACTGTTACAAGAGATGGAGCCCACCATCATGGACCGAATGGACTCAGCAGCTTTATAGGGATTGGTCCGTGCACTAAGATAACAGTGCACTGAGATGAGAGTGAGGGTATATGGAAAATGTGGGATCTGAGCATGACGTGAATGGTATGGAATAAGGGGTGGATACTGTCCTGGGTTCAGCAGTAGCAGTCAGTTTTTCTCCTTCTTAGTAGCTGGTGCAGCACTGTGTTTTTGACTTTTGGCCTGGGAAGAGCTGATAACAACTGATGTTTAGACTGACCAAGGACTTTGTGAGTCTCATGCTCTGCCAGGGAGGAGGAGGGGCCGGGAGGAAGCAGGGACAGGACGCCTGACCCAAACTAGCCAAAGAGGTATTCCATACCACAGCACGTCATGCCCGGGGATGTAACTGGGAGCTACCCGGAAGGGCACGTCCTCCTTTCGGTCGGGCTCTTTTCCGGCGAGCGGTATCATATTTTCTTCCCTTGTTATTTCTCTTATCATTATTATTATTGGTGGTAGCAGTAGTGATTTGTGTTATACCTGAGTTACTGGACTGTTCTTATCTCAACGCGTGGGAGTTACATTCTTTCGATTCTCCTCCCCATCCCTCTGGGGAGTGGGGGGGGGGGAAGTAGACTGCGTGGTTCTAATTTCCAGCCGGGGCTTAAACCACGACAGAGAGCCCTAAATGAGAATTCTGGATTTCCTAAAAACTGTAAGAATTTTACTGAGATGGGAACTTTGTGGCTATCCCCTCCCAGTACTAGCATGCATCTGTAAGTAACTGTTACATGCTACCTGCCACGTAACAGTCTTACAACACTTCAGTATTTTATTCAAAATGCATAGGCAGATCATTTTCCTCTTATGTCTTTCACCTCTGCTCTAGTGGGACTGAACTTCTTTTGGCTTGTTGTTATTCTGGGAAGCCTGTCTGAAGGAATATGCTTTATCTACTGCTCTGTGCTGCTGATGTTCACAATCATACTGATCAAAGGCATTCCTTCAACTGCTGAGTATTCCTATTGTGCATTTGTAAGTCAGTCTTTGCTACTGAAGCACCTATAGGATGCTGTGGTATGTAAGAAAGGGCAAACCAGGAGACAATTTCAGCCAATTAGAATTTCAAGAAGGATGAAACCTTGCAGCTATTTTTCTTTCCCCCAAGGAGAAGAGCATAAAGACTGAAGCTAATCTATTTTATTTATTTTTATATTTATATTCTGTTTCACCTACAGCTACTTAGAGTGAATGAATCAACTAATTTTAGGCCTTGATTTTGCAACGCATATGTACCGGGACGACATTATAGAATCATAGAATGTTTAGGGTTGGAAAGGACCTTAAGATCATCTAGATCCAACCCCCCTGCCATGGGCAGGAATGCCTCACACTAGACCATGTCGCCCAAAGCCCTGTCCAACCTGGAGGAAAAAATATTTACACAAATACAAGCCGTGAATTTTTGTTTTGACTGTATGACACAATGATACTTCTTTAGCTAATAGATGTTTTCATATAATCTGTAGTTATTTGTATGACCCCATTTACTAATACTAATATTCTAGAAAGTGTCCTTTTCCCTAAGACTTTCACACCCCCTGTCCATTTCAAAATGCATGTTGTTGTTTCTTCAGCTCATACTTCCTAATCATTTCCAAGACTTAGGTATCTTTCAACATATTAACATTTTGTTTATCTTAATGGAGATATGGAAATGATATAATAAACAGTGACTCCTGTTTTTTCAGAAAAGACCCATAATGTATTTTATATATCTGGATGAGGTAGCAAATTATTCATTTTGCTTGCTTTCATTTGTATCAGATTAATTTTCACCAAACCTATTCCAGATTCTTTTTTTGTTCTTAGAGATACTGATAGATACTCTTAAACTTTATGATTCTGCTTTTGGATTTAACAGTTTTAATGACAAAACATGATTGATAGAGTGCATTACAAAGAGGGACAGAAATAGGTTATTAGCTACACACAGTTTGATACTTGAACACTTGCATTTGCAATTGATCATCATAAAACTAGTGCGTACGTTTACTGTATTTTTTAAAACTGAGAAAATTCTGTATCAAATCCTGGATAGGCTCTGGAAGTTGGTAATATTAAATATATTGAGATCCTAAATATCTAGAAAAAGCAGATGACATAGAATCTGATAATTTTTCATTTTACTTTTCTCTAGACGTTTTTCACTTTTCCTTATTTGTATAGATTTGCTTTTATATCATATAATGATATACCTTTTAAAAATATATTTTTACTATGTTACATTTCAACTGCAGATGTTATGCATACCGTATTGTGGCTATGCCCAAATTGTCATGGGTACACACAAGGATATGAACACTAAAATATCCTATTTCTATTCAAGGGAATTCTGATATTACAATCTATATAGATACAGTAATAATATACAGCATTACTACACTTCTTAATCTGGCGTTTTTTAAAACAGTAGAGACTCTTTGTTGGCTGTTCTATTGGAATTCAATAATCCCAGTTAGAGATCTATTTCTAATTGGGTGACTGGTTCAGAATTAAGTCTGTTGGTGTATGGGACTTTTGCAGCCCTTCAGTTAGTAGTCAATGCAAAGCCTTTTCATTTCTGGCATGAAATCTATGATATAGCAGCAAGTCTGATCTATTTGGCACTATTAATCTGAAATCCACAGTTGTTTCTCTGCCTCAAGCTGTCTTGCAGTTACCTTTTATTTCTTCATTTATATGTTGCATTTTTGGAGTAAGTGCTGTTTTCTTTTCTGTTTGTCTAACATTGTCTGCAGTGGTGTTTAGGTCTCTGACTTGGTAGATGTTACAGCAGAAAACAGCAATGAAATCTCAAAGACTGTTCTACCATCTGGAGCTAATTAGAGCACAATATCATTCTACCCATAAGCACACTATATCAGTTTGTGCAGTTGATTACAACAGTCCAAAGTCAACTGCAGATGCCCAGGTAAAAATGAAATTACTTTAATAAGTGAAACAAATAACATGAAAAAAAAAAGCATGCTGCTTCTACTTGCCTAAATAAAGAACAATAATACAAAAAAGGCTGGCTGCATTATTGGGAGCTTCACGTAATCTTTGAAAAAGTTAATAATTTTTGATTTTGCACTTATTGATCTGTGGGGATATATTTCACATGCTGTTCTCAGTCCAGTTCATCTGTGACTAGTTCTTAGTCATGTTTTCTTTATTAATTTTATGTAAGACTAAATGATCTAAACCACTGTTTTAAATCCAATTCTTTAATGATACTGATATCATACCAGTTTTTTATACTTATCCTGTACTATGTCCAAGCCTTTTTATCTCTTGAAAATAAGAACATATTAATAAAAAATATTTCAGTGAAAGAGGGTAAAATCTCAGTGGTACTAACTCTATCTGAACCACATGATCCATCTTATCTTGCATTACATTTCCTAGGAAAAAGTGAAGCTGTTTTTCTGAAAATATAACAAGCCTGGAGATGTACTCAAATTATGTAATCTATATAACATACTTACAATAAAATTGCTAGAATTACAATAAAATTAAACCATGTGTTAGATTAGTCTTTACTAAATTTGAATTCTAATTTTACACTGGAAAAAAATACACAATTTTTATTGCTATGTAATCTCTCTGACTGGCATTCATGTCATTATTTTGGCAACTAGGCTGAGATAGGTAGCAATTTTGGGAAGAAATTAATTACTACCAGCCTTTTTTCTCAAACAGAGTGGTAGCCATGGTTGCAAACTTTCCTAATACAAATAATTTGCAGTTGGATAATGTTGTTGTAGAAGAATCGGAACTATTGCAAGACTACTTGTGTCTGAGGAATAAAGCTTGTAAATAGATGTGATGCTACTAATCTTAAAATTTCTTAATCTTAATCTTAAAAAGATTAGATTTTAATCAACAGATTAAATAGATTTTAAACAACAAACAACAAAGCAAATGATGTAACTGTCTGAAAAAGGATGGTTCAAAAGGCATTTGTGATGACGTCTTTAAACTGCCTCTGTCAGTATGACAATTTCCATCTCAATGGCATCATTTGCAGTTTCAAAACTTGCTTTCGTTACATGCGGGAATATAGAAAATTTGGGGGTTTTTTTGAAACTTTTCAAAATGTCTGAGTTTTTATATGTGGAGAATATATATAAGCCTGCTTTCTAAAGAGTGTGTTCAAGGCTCTTAAGCATCCTAATTCATTAATTCATGTAGGATTCAAGTCTCTTTCACACACAGAATATTCCTATGAAACTTGATCAAAATGATATATTAACAATGTAGCAGAAAAACCGTTTGTCTGAAAATTCATATTTGGCAAAAAAAAAAATAATAAACAGCTGTAGACATAAAGCATTTTAGAGTGATTGACTCTTCAGTTTAACAGGACCTGTGATATTGTCGTGGATCAGTGTTCATGTTGACACTTTAAAGAAGATGCTAATGGAAGATATGTTACAGATCATAAGTTTGGAAGACAGAACAAGATGAGCAGCTCTTTAAATTTCTATCCGTATTACATACAGAGTTATGTATTTTATATTTTATCCCAAGTAGCTCCAATGATAAACCACTATTATTTATTGAAACCATATTTGAATTTTTTAAAAAATAAAACAACAAAGTGTAGCAATGCCAATTCAAACTCTAGAAGGTCTCATTGATTGCTGCACTAAAACCGATGTTTTACTTGGATATTAGTTTGTTATGGTAAGTGAAAATGTAGCATAGTCTCAGCCTATAATAAATATCTTGCTACTCTTAAAGGGTCAGTTTCCTGATGCTGAAACCCATCAGCTACAAAATTGGGTGGGAAGAATGTTAAAGATGAGGGAAAATGTGAAGACATTATATTAGATGCCACCCATCCCTCATAAAGCACACAATTATGATTTCACAGAAGATGGCTCTTTTGTTTTAAAGCTATCTCTGCTAAGAGAGAAAGTCATTAAAAACTTAACAAGAATAACAAATGGGAGAATATCTAGGAGTGTAAGAAGTCAGTTAAAAGTGTTCATGAAAACAAGTCTATGGTCAGGACCTATTTCCTTTACCAAGAACATGGATACAGTACAGACACATGAAATTCTAACAATTTTATCACTATTAACATAGATAAAGCTGTTAGTTTACAATAATTCGGAACAGCCTTAACTAGTCAAA
Organism: Psittacula echo; assembly: GCF_963264785.1. Taxonomy (NCBI): domain Eukaryota; kingdom Metazoa; phylum Chordata; class Aves; order Psittaciformes; family Psittacidae; genus Psittacula; species Psittacula echo. Next base: position 132,595,851 of record NC_137737.1, on the reverse strand, counting down.
ATAAATTGCCACTTACTATTTGGAAAGAAGAGCAGATACAGTAGTTACCAGTGGATTCATTGAGGAGCAGCTGCTAAATATTTATAACATAAAATTCAACAATTAGCAGAAGTGAAAACTACTGAAGTATCTGTCAGTGAGTCTGATGAGTTCTCTGAAACCATGAGAATTATTTATCATCATCAGGTAGCAAGATCATAAGTTGTCTGAGGCTGTATCTAAGAAATAAAAAAACCTGTACCAGTAGAATCATAGAATAGTTAGGGTTGGAAAGGACCTTGAGAGCATCTAGTTCCAACCCCCTGCAATGGACAGGGACACGTCACACTAAACCATGCCAACCAAGGCCTCATCCAACCTGGCCTTGAACACCCCCAAGGATGGAGCATTCACAACCTCCCTGAGCAACCCATTCCAGTGCATCACCACACAAACAGTAAAGAATTTCTTCCTTATATCCAATCTAAACTTCCCCTGTTTAAGTTTGAACCCATTACCCCTTGTCCTCTCACTACAGACCCTGATGAAAAGTCCCTCCCCAGCATCCTTGTAGGCCCCCTTCAGATACTGGAAGGCTGCTATGAGGTCTCCACGCAGCCTTCTCTTCTCCAGGCTGAACAGACCCAACTTTCTCAGCCTATCTTCATACGGGAGGTGCTCCAGTCCCCTGATCATCCTCATGGCCCTCCTCTGGACTTGTTCTAACAGTTCCATGTCCTTTTTATGTTGAGGACACCAGAACTGTACACAATACTCCAAGTGAGGTCTCCCGAGAGCAGAGTAGAAGGGCAGGATCATCTCCTTAGACCTGCTGGTCACGGTCCTTTTGATGCAGCCCAGGATACAGTTGGCTTTCTGGGCTGCAAGCACACACTGAAGCCGGCTCATGTTCATTTTCTCATTGACCAATACCCCCAAGTCCTTCTCCACAGGGCTGCTCTGAATCTCTTCTCTGCCCAACCTGTAGCTGTGCCTGCGATTGCTCCGACCCAGGTGTAGGACCTTGCACTTGGCATGGTTCAACTTCATAAGGTTGGCATCAGCCCACCTCCCAAGCATGTCGAGGTCCCTCTGGATGGCATTCCTTCCATCCAGTGTTTCAACTGAACCACACAGCTTGATGTCATCAGCAAACTTGCTGAGGGTGCATTCAATCCCACTTTCCATGTCACCCACAAAGATGTTGAACAAGACTGGTCCCAACACCGATCCCTGAGGGACACCACTTGTTACCGGTCTCCAGCTGGACATTTAGCCATTGACCACAACTCTTTGCGTGCAGCCATGCAGCCAGTTCTTTATCCACTGAGTGGTGCATCCATCAAATTGATGTCTCTCCAATTTAGAGACAAGGATGTCATGTGGGACAGCGTCAAACACTTTGCACAAGTCCAGGTAGATGACGTCAACTGCTCTGCCCCTGTCCATCAGTTTCGTAGCCCCATCATAGAAGGCCACTCAATTGGTCAGGCAGGATTTCCCCTTAGTGAAGCCATGCTGGCTGTCACCAGCCACTTCCTTGTTTTTCATGTGCCTTAGCATGCCTTCCAGGAGAATCGCCAGCTCCTTCAGGACCCGTGGATGGATTTCGTTAGATCCCATGGACTTGTGTACGTTTAGGTTTTTAAGATGGTCTCGAACCCGATACTTTCCTACAGTGGGCCTAGGGTCTTCATTCTCACAGCCCCTGTGTCTGCCAGTACTTGAATAAAAACACAGATCTGGAGGATGTAATTAACTTTAAGATGGTTACCGACAACTGAGCAGTGCAAAAAGTGAAACAAGAAGTAATAAGTGTAGAATTAAAGTAACATAATCAAATTGACTCTAAACAGTGTAGTTTATGGCCAATAGGTGAGTAAAAAACCCAATACATTTTAAAAATGAAATTGTGGGTTTAGTTGATAAGTGCATTCAATGAAAGTTTATTTAGTGTTACCATTGAAAATAGAAACACAATTAAAAACAAAATAAATGTAACCTAAATTAAATTAATTAAAAAATACCACATAGATAAAAAAAAAAATGTTTAGAAATGGGAAAACTAGCGAGGAGCCATGACACATAAGTCTAATATTGCCCTGAATTATAGTTATTGATAATTTGTGGAAAAATATAAAATCACTGCTTACAATATTTTCAGATCATATTTAAATATGGTGTTTGAAGGCATAAAATGTTTTGGGAGCCTGTCATTTATAGCAAATAATTAGATTTGACTTTTTTTCTATTTGTAACCTTCCCAAATCAGCAAAGGAGAGTTTCAAGGGCACAAAGGACAACTTTGTTTTTCAAGTTTATGCACAATGTACAGTGTGTTCGTCTGTTGCCAATGAAGGTAACTATGCTTATGCTCCTTGTCCACCATTTTCTCATTACATTCCTATAGAGTTTAAAATTAAAATATATTGTTATAAACAGATTTTAAAGCAGTGAGTGATGTAGGCCCTTTGAATAGCAGCGATTTAACTCAAGGGTAAATATCACATGCTGTGAGCTCTAAGTTCACTAAACAGCCCAAATAACATAACAATAACCAAATTGTAACTCACGTAATCACAGTTTGATGTTTATACTTCAGAATGAAAGGAAGTCCTAAAGCTTTTGCCTCTATGCTTGTTTAACTGTGACAGCTGCTGCCTGTGATATGAGAATTGTTCTCTACATTTGCAGGCTTCTAAGGTAGGAGAAGAGCGGTATTAGTGTTCCACACCTAAAGAAAGCAAACTTTGACTGTGACTTATGACCCATCCATCAGTGAATTTCCATTTATCTGATTGATAGAGTCAGTTGAGAAGGAGATAATATCATGTGCTAGAACAAAAAAAAGAAAAGATGACACTGTTGTTACAGTGAACTTCAGGACATGCAGCTTGCAATCCCTGAATCTCTTTCTAGCTAAGAAACAGAAGAAATTTTGACTTACAAAGCAACTGATGTAGTTCCTATATTCAGCCTAGGTCTGTCTATTATTGATTTTAGCTACATAATTTTTAAGTATTGAAAGTCAGAATGTCTGGTAAATTTTTCTGAGAGTCAGAAATTCAAGCCCTAATGCCTCTTTTTCAGTCATGCTGGTTTTGATTGATAAGTCAGTTCATTTTCCCCTGTCTCACTTCTTATTTGCTTATCATGGCTAAGTCTGTTACCATAATATTGTAAGAAGTTTTTGCACAAAATGTATGAATTTCAGTTCTTAAAAAACCAAACCAAACAAAACAAAAAAAGCTAACATTTCAGAGGCTTATAGAAGATGAGTTTTAATGTTTTTATTTAATTTTATTTTTTTCTATGAGTCTGAGTAATACTAAATTTATCTATCAGTTACTAGTGATTAGTTTTCAGTTCCTTAGAAGCCTATAATGCCACTGAAATACAGTTCTTAATGTGTTTATGTAGAATTGTCTTCAAATTTATGCTCTATATACAGGCACAACCATTTCAGTTTAACAATTGCTTTAATCAGTATTTCAGAATGACAACTTAGAATTATCCTATTAACTTTGTTATTGCAGCATTTATAGCCTTTGCAGTAGATAGCTGTTTGGATGCTATCACTGTATAACTTCATTTGAAGAAAAGAGTGAAAGGAGATAAATGCACAGCTTTAGTTTGTTGTGCAAAAATGTCCTTTATATCTTACAAATGTCAATATTTGTAGGTCATTACTTAATAAAGCAGCTAGTTGGAGAATGCCAAATAATCTGCTTTGTGTTCTTGAACATATTACTACACCACCATTAACCATAAAAAAATGATTTTTTTTTATAGTAATACAATTTTAAATCTTTATTTTTCAACTAAATAAAACTATTCTATATATTCAGAAGAGCCAGAAAGATTTTTTCCATTACTCCCTATTTACAGCCTTCATACAGCTATGTCTTTTCTATAAAAGCAGTGTCACAAACAAAAAAGAATACATTGGACTTGTGATACACCTTATCAAAATGTAAGATAACAATGTAAAGAAATGACAACCTCTGGACGGATCATTTAAGTAAATACATTTCAATAGCATTTTGAAGTACTGTTATTTGGTGGTTTGTGCCTGAGAAAATAAATGGTGTCATAGTTTAAGGATCCATATACATGGCTGCACTTTGAAATTCCAGGTGATAAAGGAAATCCCTTTTCAGCTAAAGAGAAAGCTAGTTGAAACACCAAGGAAAATTAACTTCTAAGACTTGGATCCTTTTTGTCTGCTACCTGTCTCACTGGTTTTGCCCTTTCATGTGATATATTTAATAAGCATTTTTCAATAATTTTTGGATTTCTTAAAAAATAATATTTTGTAACTAATGTCTTTAGTCTCACCCACATACCTAACAAAGCATAGTGAAGAACTCCCAGGGCCAAGGGAAAGTAACCTGTCTCCTATTGGAGACAGAAAGAAAAAAGTATAATTTCTAGTCAGAGTGGCCTTATCTATACTTTCAAGACTGTAAACAACTGATGTTAACTTAATCGTGTTTCAGTTCAGCGCCATTGTGCATGTAGACCTTACCTTGCATAACATGTTGTTTGGAACTCAAATTGCTTATTCTCCATTAATTTGGTCCCTTTGTTTAAGTTCAATTTCAAGTGCCTTTGTTTTGTTCTGTATAACCATGTAATTGAACATTTATCCATATTTGTGCTATTTCTGAATTCCTTTTGCTAAGGAGTAATCAAGTTCCCACCTTTCAATCCCATTCTTCAGCTAGACTCTACCTCACCACCCTATTTATGCTTTTCTACATTTTCCTGCCTGTTTCTTTTCTGCCTCCCAAGTTCTTTCTTTCTCTGTCTTCTACCGGATCTATGAGCTGCTCTACCAGCATTCAGAATGAATGATTTTCTCTATTATGAATGGGAAGTGAAAGACTTGTCAGGTTCTTCATTCTGGTGATAGGGCCAGTATGAATTTGTGCAGGATTTGTAGAAGAAAATGTTAAGAGTCTGAGACCAAAATAGAGAATCATAGCACAGCTTCAGTTGGAAGGGACCTTAAAGATCAGGTAGTTCCAAATGCCCTGCCATGGGCAAGGACACCTTCCACTAGACCAGGTTGCTGAAAGCCTCATCCAGCCTGGACTTCAGCAAATATCTTCAGAAGTGTTAGCTTCAGGATTTTAATATGTAGCAACAGTTTCTTTTTTGGAATTTTTTTACTCCAAATGGAAGAGAATTCATCACATTAAGATGTATTTTCGTGGAAAAAGAAAATGGCAAAATGTTGAGATGTGGTTATCTTGACTAACGTCAGGATGTTAGTTAACCAAATAAAACTACAAAGCTATATAAAGAAAATAAGCACAGAAATATGTCTTTGGAAGTACTGCAGCATTAATGGAAAACTACTGACTAGATAAACCTGTTAGAGAATTGCTCATTGCTGCTCATCTGCCTTGTAAATGAAAGTACACCCTTCTCCATTCCTTAATAAAATTAAGATTAACATGGTCTGAGAAAAAGCAAATACTACATTTTCTAGAAGAACAATCATGTTATGCCAACATATGTTATGCCAACATATGTTATATTTGTCTTCAAATCCCAGAAGACAATCACTCTTATTTGACAAGAAGCTTATACCCTTCAGATTTTTCTTAGCAGATTGCAAAAAAACTAGTCAGGTCATTAAATTTTGAATAAACAAAGGATCACCTAGTTAATCTACATAATGATACTCTCCATATGTCATGGTTTAAACCCAACTGGTAACTCAGTACCACGCAGCCATTCACTCACAATCCTTTTTTCCCCTCCCCGGGCAGGGTGAAGAGGAGAATCGAAAGAATATAAACCCCATGGGCTGAGATAAGAACAGCATAACTGAAGTACAGCATAATACAAATACTAACAATAATAATGATAAGGAAAATAACAAGGGGAGAGATATAAAACTAAAAGACAAAATTAAAAACAATAAACACAACTGATGCACAATAAAACTGCTCACCACCCACTGACCATTACCCATCCTGACAGGGGCAGCAATTGCTAGTTTATGGGTGACTCCCCCCAGTTTATATACTGGGCATGATGTGCTATGGTATGGAATACCCCTCTGGCTAGTTTGGGTCAGGTGTCCTGTCTCTGCTCCCTACTGGCTTCTTAGAATCATAGAATCATAGAATAGTTAGGGTTGGAAAGGACCTTAAGATTGTCTAGTTCCAACCCACCTGCCATGGGCAGGGACACCACACACTAAATTATGTCACCCAAGATTCTGTCCAACCTGGCCTTGAACACTGCCAGGGATGCAGCATTCAGAGCCTCCATGGGCAACCCATTCCAGTGCCTTACCATCCATCAGTAAAGAACTTCTTTATATCTATTGTCGGTCAATTGCTGAGGTGAGTACCTCGAGAGAGGACGCCTTCAAGACCGGAGCAGGGAGGAGATCAGTGTCCAGGAGCCTCTAATCAGAGCGGCCAGAGCCACTGAGGGAGCCCCAAGTCCTCGGCAGGACTTGCCCAGGAGCCAGCAGCTCAGCTGATGCGAGCAGCTGACTCACAGGGGGCGGAGCCAGGAGGAGCGGCACCAGCCCTGACTGGTTAAAAACCTGCCCCTGGGAGCACGAGCGACCATGAGCGTGGCGAACAGGGTGGGCAAACAGAATGGGTTGAGGCAGTTTGCACGGCAGTTTGAGCGGGATGGTGAGTACTCGCCGTATGACCAGGGCCCGGTCTGGGAGCTCTGCTCTGGCTGCCCCCGCAGTAGCCAGCGTAGGCACCCAGACAGAGCCAATGAGAGGGGAGGCTGCAGTGCAATGCTCAGAGTGTAGTGAGTGCCTGCACTGGTCTCCTGAGGGAACAGTGCCAAATGGGCAGGGCTGTACTCCATGCTCCCTGGTGGAGGTCCTCCTGCAGCAGGTGGCTGAGCTGCGGGATGCTGTTAATAGGCTGCAAGATATCAGGGAAGCTGAGAGGAAACAGGACTGCCTCCTCCAGGCCCAAACTGTGCAGGGGCCTCAGGCGTCCCCTGAAGCTCATGGAGGAGTGGAGAAGGCTGTCAACCCAGGAAGCTGGGAAATAGTAACAACAAAAAACAACAAAAAAAACAGGAAGAAGACAATTAAAAACAAGGGGCTTCCTCCTAAAGCTGTTGTCCCCACCCAGAACCGCTTTGCTGTCCTGCAGAGCGCTAAGAAGGAAGGGCACTTGCACCAGAAACAACCGGCAGTTGCGCCGGTAAAGAAGATCACTATTGGTGCTGCCAGGAAAAAGAGACAGGTCATAGTGGTAGGGGACTCTACTTTGAAAGGGACAGAGGCACTCATCTGTCGGCCTGACCCGGTCTCGAGGGAGGTGTGTTGCCTACCTGGGGCACAGATCAGGGATGTTGCAGAGAGGCTGCCTGCTCTAGTGAGACCCACGGCCTATTACCCACTTCTGGTGATCCATGTGGGTGCTAGTAATAGCAGTAGGCTGGAGAACATAAAGAAGGACTACAGAGCCCTGGGAGAGGTGGTTAGGGGCTCTGGAGCTCAGATTATCTTTTCATCAATTCTCCAGGATACACGGGGAGACCTTAAAAAAGCTAGGAGGATTGGCCAAGTTAATAAATGGTTAAAAGGATGGTGCCATAGTCAGGGGTTTGGGTGTTTTGAATACGGAACCCAAGTTAGTAGGCCAGGTCTGCTGGGGGCTGGTAGAGCTGGTCTGACAAAGAAGAGGAAGAGTGGTTTTGGTAGGAGGCTTGCCAGGCTGGTCAAGGTTTCTTTAAACTAGATGTGTTGGGGGAGGGGGGCATCGTTCCATCTCAACACACCCAGTCAGTTGCCAGCACCTACAATAAATGCTCGGAGCGATGCAGAGATATTCCAGCCGCTCCAGCCAATGAGCTGGCTTCATTTGGAGCTCGGCTCAGATGCCTCTATACAAACACTTGTAGCATGGGAAACAAACGAGGAATTAGAGATGTGTGCACGACTATGGGAGTATGATATAGTAGGCCTCACAGAAACATGGTGGGATGGCTCCTATGACTGGAGTGTTTGAATGGAAGGTTACAGGCTCTTTAGAAAAGACAGGCCTGGCAGGCGGGGAGGGGGAGTTGCTATTTATGTTAGGGATAGGCTGGAGAGTATGGAACTCTGTCTGGGGATGGATGAGCAGTTGACAGAGAGTTTGTGGGTCAAGGTTAAAGGGAGAGCAGCGATGGGAGACATTATAGTGGGGATCTGTTACAGACCGCCTGATCAAGAGGAATCTGTGGATGAAGTGCTCTATAGGCAGATAGGAACAGCCTCACGCTCACAGGCACTTGTTCTCATGGGGGACTTCAACCACCCTGACATCTGTTGGAGCGATGGTACGGCCCGGCACAAGCAATCCAGGAGGTTCCTCAATTGTGTGGAAGACAACTTCCTTCTGCAAGTAATAGAGGAGCCGACAAGGAGAGGTGCCATGCTTGACCTCATGCTCACCAATAGGGAAGGGCTGGTTGCAAATGTGATGCTCCAGGGCAGCCTTGGTTGCAGTGACCACGAGATGGTCGAATTCTAGATCCTTGGGACAGTGAGAAGAGCATGCAGCAAGCTCACTGCCCTGGACTTCAAGAGAGCAGACTTTGGCATATTCAGGAGCCTGCTTAGTAAGGTTTCATGGGACACAGCCCTAGAGGGCAGGGAGGACCAAGACTGTTGATTGTTATTCAAGGATCACCTGCTGCAAGCTCAGGAGTGTTGTATCCCAACTAGAAGGAAGTGCAGCAGGAGGGCCAGGAGACCTCCTTGGATGGATAAGGAGCTGCTCAGGAAAATTCAAAGGAAAAAAGAGGCTTATAGAAGGTGGAAGCAAGGACAGGCGGCCTGGGAAGAATACAGAGATGTCGTCCGGGAAGCTAGGGGCCAGGTGAGGAAGGCTAAGGCCCAGTTAGAACTGAACTTGGCTAGGGATGTTAAGGATAATAGGAAGGGATTCTGTAGGTACGTAGCGAGTAAAAGACAGACTAGGGACAACGTAGGCCCCCTTCGGAAGATATCGGGAGAACTGGCTACCCAGGATTTGGAGAAGGCTGAGGTTCTTAATGACTTCTTTGCCTTGGTCTTCACTGGCAAGGTCTCTGACCGCACCACCCAAGTCTTGGAAGGCGAACGCAGGTACTGTGAGAATGAGGACCCTACGCCCACAGTAGGAGGGGATCTGGTTCGAGACCATCTTAAAAACCTAAACGTACACAAGTCCATGGGACCTGATGAAATCCATCCACGGGTCCTGAAGGAGCTGGCGAATGAAGTTGCTAAGCCACTGGCCATCATATTTGAAAAATCATGGCAGTCAGGTGAAGTTCCCAACGACTGGAAGAAGGGAAATATAACCCCCATTTTCAAGAAGGGGAAAATGGATGACACGGGGAATTACAAACCAGTCAGTCTCACCTCTGTGCCTGGGAAACTCTTGGAGCAGATTCTCCTGGAAGACATGCTAAGGCACATGAAAAACAAGGAGGTGGTTGGTGACAGCCAGCATGGCTTCACTAAGGGGAAATCCTGCCTGATCAATTTGGTGGCCTTCTATGATGGGGCTACGAAACTGATGGACAGGGGCAGAGCAGTTGACGTCATCTACCTGGATTTGTGCAAAGTGTTTGACGCTGTCCCACATGACATCCTTGTCTCTAAATTGGAGAGACATCAATGTGATGGGTGCACCACTCAGTGGATAAAGAACTGGCTGCATGGCTGCACGCAAAGAGTTGTGGTCAATGGCTAAATGGCCAGCTGGAGACCGGTAACAAGTGGTGTCCCTCAGGGATCGGTGTTGGGACCGGTCTTGTTCAACATCTTTGTGGGTGACATGGAAATTGGGATTGAGTGCGCCCTCAGCAAGTTTGCTGATGACATCAAGCTGTGTGGTTCAGTTGAAACACTGGATGGAAGGAATGCCATCCAGAGGGACCTCGACATGCTTGGGAGGTGGGCTGATGCCAACCTTATGAAGTTGAACCATGCCAAGTGCAAGGTCCTACACCTGGGTCGGAGCAATCGCAGGCACAGCTACAGGTTGGGCAGAGAAGAGATTCAGAGCAGCCCTGTGGAGAAGGACTTGGGGGTATTGGTCAATGAGAAAATGAACATGAGCCGGCTTCAGTGTGTGCTCGCAGCCCAGAAAGCCAACTGTATCCTGGGCTGCATCAAAAGGACCGTGACCAGCAGGTCTAAGGAGATGATCCTGCCCCTCTACTCTGCTCTCGGGAGACCTCACTTGGAGTATTGTGTACAGTTCTGGTGTCCTCAACATAAAAAGGACATGGAACTGTTAGAACAAGTCCAGAGGAGGGCCATGAGGATGATCAGGGGACTGGAGCACCTCCCGTATGAAGATAGGCTGAGAAAGTTGGGTCTGTTCAGCCTGGAGAAGAGAAGGCTGCGTGGAGACCTCATAGCAGCCTTCCAGTATCTGAAGGGGGCCTACAAGGATGCTGGGGAGGGACTTTTCATCAGGGATTGTAGTGAGAGGACAAGGGGTAATGGGTTCAAACTTAAACAGGGGAAGTTTAGATTGGATATAAGGAAGAAATTCTTTACTGTTTGTGTGGTGATGCACTGGAATGGGTTGCTCAGGGAGGTTGTGAATGCTCCATCCTTGGGGGTGTTCAAGGCCAGGTTGGATGAGGCCTTGGTTGGCATGGTTTAGTGTGACGTGTCCCTGTCCATTGCAGGGGGTTGGAACTAGATGCTCTCAAGGTCCTTTCCAACCCTAACTATTCTATGATTCTATCTATCTTAAACTTCCCCTGTTTAAGTTTCAACCCATTACTCCTTGTTCTCTTTCTACAGTCCATAATGAAGAGTCCCTCCCCAGCCTCCTTGTAGGCCCCCTTCAGACACTGGAAAGCTGCTATGAGATCTCCCCGCAGCTTCTCTTCTGCTGGCTGAACAGCCCCAACTTTCTCAGCCTGTCTTTGTCTTGTGTCCTTCCTCATTGGCAAAGCATGAGAGACTGAAAAGTCCTTCATCAGGGGAAGTGCTACTTAGCAACAATTGAAACATTAGTGTGTTATCAACATTATTTTCAGACTAAAGACAAAGGACAGCACCACATCAGCTACTAGGAAGAAAATTAACTCTTATCTCAGCTGAAACCAGGACACTATAAAAAAGAAAGACTCGGTAAAATTCTGTCTATTGTATCACTAAACATTAAAAATCTTAGTAAGACCAAGCAAACTATTTTTGAACTCTCAATAATATGAAGAAAAAACAGGTCTTTAAAGCTAATGTGTTCAAGATCTAGGAACACAAAGAGACTAACAAACTATTACCAGACTAGAACATTCACTGGCTGAACAGTGAATGCTAAAAATTAATTTCTAAAGTGTGTTCACTTGAATTGTATCTGTATCTCAAAAAAAAAAAAAAAAGTGACTGCAAGATCTGTAGTGACAATTACAGCTTTAGATAGATTAGCTAGCTCGATTCACTTAAGTAGTGAATGGTCTGTATGACAAACATGGAGAATCTTTAGTCTTTGTGAAGGAGCTAAAAGCAGTCATCATTGCTAAAATTCTGAAAGGATATAAAAACAAGAGGAAAGATACCATATTTGCAACAGATATGACTTAGTTCTTAACAGCAATACATCTCAGGGTATATATGAAAAATATGGCACATAGAGTAAAGGCACCAACAGGCTCCAAATTTGCTTAAACAGTCTCACAGCAACCTGAGACTTCATGAGAGCCACTATGCTATAAAATAATTTCTCAGATATAAGAAGAAGCTGATGGATTTTTAGATGTGAATTAGAAACCAGAAGAATTAGTAATTAAAAAAAAAAAAAGTGAATGTTTAAGTTACTAGCAACCAGGCATATCCTGTGCTCTTCAGATTTTGGAAACATCTCAAATACTGATGTTACAGAGAAGCTGCTTTTAAATTTTGTTCTTGTTTTCCATTTTAATGCACTGAAAATGTGAGAGACGTCTTCTGCATTTTGAATGTTTAGAGTTTATTTCCACATCCATCTAAACTATAGTTATGTTAATACCCATGACAAATCCCCCCATTACCAACAGTTCCTCAAAAATTTTTTAAAGGATTTACAAATAATAATGCTTGAAGGCTTCCAGTTAAACTTATTTCTAGCTCTTCCTCTGTCCTAAAACAATATAAACTAATAATTTAGAACAATGCAAAATGACTAAAACACCTAGAAGTTGATCACTACCTCTCTTAATTTGTCTGGTCTGAAGGTGCAGTAGAGTTCAACCCCCAGCTAGACACTTAGGTAGATATGTCCTGTAGTCTTGAAAAAGAGATATGAACTTCTACAGCCATTTGAGAAACTCTTACACTGAAGTTATAGCTATAGTTAACTATAGCTAACCAAGATGAAGAACTGAATACAGGTAATGTCTTAATTCTTTTAATTTTCCATAACTAAGTTAAAAAAATAAAGTATTTTTGAAAGGTCTCATAAGACTTTTCAAAGTATGTGTTGGGAGAATTTTGAATACAGTTACTGCATCAAGATCCTAAAAATTGTAGGCTCTGCTTCACTTTATACTCCAGTTACCCATAGGCAGGAGCAGTGCAGGAGTGGTACAGCATTTGTTTAAATAAAACTAGAAGGTGTCTCCTAGGCTAGTAGAACAATTATTTCTTTGAGATATATTTTGGGTGCAGCTGACAGGCCTGTAATTCTCACTTAAAGATTTTTGTTGACCTTGTGGATATCAACAGCTGAACTACTTTGTTAGACATTTTGCAGCCAGTGGAGATGCAGTTGCCTATTTTTTTCAGATATCTCTTTTAACATAGAATGAACTGAACCCTAGGAGTAGCTGGCTATAGAGGAATGGATAAGCAGGTGAATAACTGAGGATTAATGAATATCACAGAATGAAAAGATGAATTACTTAAAGACATATGTTTATGGCCATAAACCCTATTTTGGATATAATCCTGAAACACTTCAGGTAGGTTTTTTTACAATGTTTTACAGAACAGCATCTTCATTACAGAGAGATCAAAACAAAATGAAATGTGACTGATGGTTACCAAATATGGTCAATTATTTGTTTTGTAGAGCGCTTTCTTTTTCAATCAAGACCAAACTTCTAATTATAATCAGTTACTAAGATAATTTATCAGATTGTCAGCAATGTTTTTTACCCACATGAGTAGGGGAAAACTATGACTGATACCCTTTTTATCAGTTGTTTTGGCTTAATCTTTCTTACTGTGTTCAATCACCTGCTGCTGGCATATTCCTTTCTGTTCTTTTTCATGCCCTGCAAAGAAAATCACACTTCATTTCCTGTTTATGTGGAGTGGTTAAAGTCCATGTCTGTTCTCACTTCCATCTTGACAAATAGGAGATAACCTCAGATACTTGCAGAGATAAAACTTGATTTGAAGTTGCTCATATTCTTGGTCTATGGAAGGACCTCTAAGAATTAATTTATAAATAAAAGTGTATCTATTCTCTAAATCCATTTTCTTTCCTCCAAGCTTCTCTCCTTGCCTCTCTGCTCTCTCTTCTTCCCAAAGGGGATCTACTTGAAGCAGTTTCACAAAACTAGGTCAAATCCAGTTTTGTGATGAAAAAGACAGCATTCCTTCATAAAGTTATTTACCATGTCTTTCTTGACTGCTTGAAAATGGTAGCATAATTTGGCTTCGTATTTATACATAAGGTAAAGACTGAAACAGTTAATGATTCCATTTTTAATTTGATGATGTTTAATTCTGCCCCTAATTCTTGACAGTATAAATTAATTAAGGCATCTCACCACACTAAAGTGGCTATACTGATTCTAATACTTAAACTATCATTTTCTAAGATAGTGTGGATTATGTGTGCTTGGCATTCCTTTGTTGTGTATGAAAGAACACATTTCTCTCAAACCTATTGGGCACTGAAGAAATAAAGCTGCTACATGCCTCAAACCAAAATAAAATTATCGTATCTCCTCTGAAGAGTGTCTAAACAGAAGATAAAATGTGTTTTTAAATAGTCATTAATAGTATATTTTTTTCCTGCATTGATGAGATTGCTGAAACGTATGCTATTAGCATGATTTTCAGCAATTGAGCTGGTGTGAATTGTTAGTAAATCAGGCCTGTAATCTTCAAAGATACTCCCTAGGCCTTGAATCTAAAACCATCTGGACAGTGTGACAGTGTTCTATTTATTACATACAACTGCTTGGATACTGCCAATGCATAAACAGTAATTAAGCACACAAGCCAACCATGCATGCCAGATTTGCTAGAACTATCCTTTGAGTATCTTAGAGTTTCCATGCCAGTGAGCTTATTGAGGCATTGGCTGGTGATTAAACATTAATGATTTATGGTGCAAGCAGGGTTCATTTACTGCTTACTGAAATATATTTGACAGTATTTTTGTGATTTTTTTAGAATAATACTTTCAAAGACATTTTTCCTAACTAATTTTCTGTACTGTTTTCAGTAAGAATGTGATGCAAAATTTCATAGGATAGTTACTTGTATGTTTTGCTCTCTTGCTGTTATATACTTTACAGCGAGAAAATAGATTAAATGCAGCAGGAATTGGTAACTGTAATAAAATGCTATTTTTCCTCAGTTTGCTTTTTAAAAATTAATTCCAAAGTCCAATAATGCAAACTCTTAATATTGAACTGTGCATCAATACAGATGGATTTTTCCACTGGTGTTTTGCTCATTCAAGCTCCAGTACTCATCCAAGCTCATCAGTGCTCCCCAAAACTTGCACTGGGGGTTCAACACACTTTTCACAGGGACATTAAAGATTGTTTATGTTGGTAGTCTGCATAGGAGCCATAAGAAAAGCCTGACACAAGCCAGTGGCCAGAAGTTCAATTGAACAGGAGAAAATACCCTGTACTGCAAGTGAGAGATTAGTGGAACATAGAATCATAGAATAGTTAGGGCTGGAAAGGATCTTAAGATCATCTAGTTCCAACCCCCCTGCCATGGGCAGGGACACCTCACACTAAACCATGCCACCCAAGGCCACATCCAACCTGGCCTTGAACACCGCCAAGGATGGAGCATTCACAACCTCCCTGGGCAACCCATTCCAGTGCATCATTAACGAGCTATCTGTCATTATCCAATGCCAAGGACAATGGTCTAATGTATCATGTTTATATGCATAGCAAAATCTTGTTGTAAAGGCAGAAATATATTTGTTGACCACAACCAACTGAAACTGTGCTTGTGATGTTTGTCTGGAAATTATACAGGACTAGAAACTTGTTATTGTACAATTTGAGCAGTTATACCAATACACAACTACACAGATTTTTCCCCCTTCACCCCCTTCACCAATCCTGATTTACTAGTATTTCAAATTCCTCTAGGTAGATAGGAAAGCTAATTTCAAATTTGCACACTTAATCATGGAAAAAGAGGTGTGATTCACTGGCTTGACAACACATATGAGAGTTCTGATCAGGGATTTCTTTGATTTTAATCTTACCTCTGGCATCAAACAGATCTTGGACCTGAATTAAAGCCCAAACTTTCCAACTGAACAAGTAGTTTGCAGAGAATCCTTTCATGCATGTTTTGGCAAGTTCTGTGGTTGTACTGAGTAAGGTACGGTTTAGTGTCAGTTATTGATGTGTTAGTCATTGACTTCAGAATCACTGGTATGGAGAGGTTAGTACTATAAAAAATAAAAAATACAGATTTTTGTAAAGTTTTTACCTTCCAGTAACGCCCTACAGTAACCTAAGTCTGGGTCTAGGTACAGATGATGACTTTCCATTTGGATTACCTTTAAGTTTCATTACCCAAGCAGGAAGACTACAAGAAAAACTGAACCCCCAAAATAAGGTGGTATGGCAGCTTTCCACAATGTGGACAGGCTAACATGAGTTAAGAAACTAAGCCTGCATAGGACTGAACCTGTCAAATAAACAAAAGGTTATGTTGGCTTTCTTAGATGTAAGGTCCCAGATGCAAACTGTAGAAAGATTCCTGAAACAGCTCAGCAACATTTAGCTCAGAAATTGGAAGCAATAAAGCAATGTTAGTATCATGCCCCAGATAATTATCTCTGCTGAGAGACAAGGGTAAATTAACATGGAAACAGGACCAAATTAATGTGGATGCTGCTTCCAGGATGCAAGCAAACATTTTCTTGCAATGTTGCATTTTGCCACATGAACACACAAACTCTTTCACCACTATGTAAGGTAAATTTTTTATGGGACACCATTCCCTCCATCTAAATGTTGTGTAACTCTGCACCCCTGCTTACAATACATGGCTATCCTACTGGCCTAGAGCAGGAGGTAAAGAGTGATCTTCCCACATGCTCAGTAATTCTGTCAATGACATTTCTTTACGTCTTAAATTCCATACTGAAAAATATTTTAATTTTACAGAAACCACTACAAAAGGTTGAACCTGAAACAATTGCCCCAGAGTTTTCTCTCATAATTAGATTTATTAGTATAATTTTTTATTTGAAGAATAAAAGATATTTGTCTGTAACCACACAGCAACAGAAGTCCTGGCTCCCCCGTGGTTTTCATTCTAGGACATTCTCCCTAGCTTCATTCTAGGACTTGGAGGAACTTATCTTGAAAAGGAGAATATAAACTGCTTGTTGAAGTTGTGAGCCTCATGTCTTATATACTGATGCCACACCAGAAAGCTGTAGGTGAAAAGTCAGTCTGTGAAACATATACTCAACTACAGATGCATGGGATAGGAATTATCAGCTTATTTTCCCCTTCTGGCTTGTAGATAGCCTCTGGCAAGCTATCCATTAGTTATTAGCCACAGGCTAGAACCTTGTGTGATCATCTGCCTGGGACCTACTTTGCTCTTTGTTTTAATTAGTATGAAGTTTTGTCCTTCTGTGTTCATGGTATTTAAGGATACCTTCAAACACTGACAATTTTTCTTTTGGGTTTTCTGCGGTTAATACTATCTTTAAAGAAAATATATCTGCACAATGTTAAGAGGTGCAGGATCACTAAGCAAATGGAATTCAATTATGCTGCTCTCTGTTTAACAGGGTTCTCTCCTTTCTGCCCACTTCATCCTCTGCTGGCAGGCTGTTCAGTAAATATTTTCTCTGCAGGTCCATGAGTCATCCTTGTAGTAAGTCACAGCCAGAGACTCAGGAATAACTGGGAAGTGGATCAGTGCACTAGTCTTCTCTCTGGGCATGAGGGTTAAAAATTTCACCCAGAGCATAAGTCTATTGGTGGTGTACGTATTACCATGTGTTTACACCCCTGAACTGTCACCACTGTCACATTGGTACCTTCTGTAAGGAAAATCAGTCTCTCAGTCCTTTGGAGTTCGACGAATGCCTGCCTGCACAGTGCACTCAGCAAACTGATGGACTTTGATTCTTAGGCAAATTGTGTTTATTTTTAACACAGAAGTCTCAGTGTTTGGATAAATAAGATATCTGTAGAAAGAGTCTCCTCTGGAGGTCAGCTGGTCCAACATCCTGCTAGAAGTAGGAGTTACCGATCTGACTAATGTAAGAGTTATGCTAGGTAGCTCAGGGCCTTGTCTGGATGCTCTCTGAGCAAATAATCATAGAATTGTTTAGGTTGGAAAAAAACTTCAAGATTATTGAGTCCAGCCATTAACCTAGCACTGCTAAGTCCACCACTAAACCACGTCCCTAAAGTGTCACATCCACATATCTTTTAAATACCTCCAAGTATGGTGACTGTCGCTTCGCTGGGATTCATGTGAAGCTAATGCTTCATAACCCTTTCAGTGAAGAAATTTTTCCTGGTGTCCTGGCAAAACTTGAGGCCATTATCTCTTGTCCTGCTGCTTGTTAGTTGGGAAAAGAGACCAGCACCCACCTCGCTGCAACCTCCTTTCAGATAGTTGTAGAGAGTGATAAGGTTCCCCCTGAGCCTTCTCTTCTCCAAACAACTCCAGTTCCCTCAGCTACCCCTCATAAAATTTGTGCTCTAGACCCTTCAGCAGCTTAGCTGCTTTTCCCTGGACCCACTCCAGAAGCTTGATATCTCTTTTGTAGCAAGGGGCTCAGAACAGGGGAGTGATCACTTCTCTATTCCTGCTGGACACACTATTTTTGATACAAGCTAGGATGCCGTTGGTTTTCTTGGACACTTGGGCACACTGCTGGCTCATGTTAAGCAGGCTGTTGACAAACATCCCCAGGTCCCTTTCCACCAGGCAGCTTTCTGGCCACTCTTCTCCAAGCCTGTAGTGCAGCATGGAATTGTTGTGGCTCAAGTGCATGTCAAGGTGGAGGATCCACTGCCTCTCCAAGTGACCTGTTCCACTTTTTCTCCATCCTCATCATAAAGAATTTGTTCATTTTATCTAATTGGAATATCCCTTGCTGCAACCTGTGTCTACTGACTCTTGTCTTTTTACTGTGCACCTCTGAAGAAATTGAGCCCTGCCTTCTCTACCCATGAAGTAGTTAAAGAAAACAATTAGACTCTATCACTTTTTCCTTTGCTTCTTCATGCTGCACTACCCATTTTCATTCCCTTCCAGCCTTGCTTTGTTAAATACGCATTAATTTGTTATTAATGAACAAGATATATACTATTTTTGCAAGATAAAACACTAACAGCTGCTTCCCCACATGAAAGCTATCTTTTCCCTCTAGTTTAAGGAAATATTACTGCTTTTTTTCAGGACACAGTTTTATTAACATTATTCATGTCTGGCAGGAAAGTAGATGACCATTTGTAACACATTACTCTTAGTGTCTCTTCCCCTCTAGTCCCTCTAATTTCTGAAGATGTCCATATCAGCAGCCACAGTTCTTACCCTCAGCAGGGTGCAGATTTTTAACCTGGTACATCATTTAACCAGCATAAAGCAGCTTCCAGTGTCTTATGCATCTCTTGCAGACATAGCCTTCACAAAACTCTCTGTGAAGGACTTTATCACCCCTTTCTCTAGCAAGGGTTGTTCTTCATCCTAGTGTAAACTGCTTTATTTTCATTCAGTGTGGTTTGAGGCAAATATAGACCTATCCCAACCCTTTTGTGATATTTTAGTTCAATTTCTCCACCATATTTCTGCGCCACAGCATAAATAAATCATCTCATACTTAATGTTAAAATTTGAGCATTGGGATGGTCTGGGCATTCAACTTCAACATTTTAGATATATTCTTTCCTGTGTGACCATCAAAAGAAATAACAAAACCTCTTGTAACTAGCATAATACCCCTCTTTCTCCCATTGTGAAAAGGCCACGCTTTTTTTTTAAGTTTCAGGTGACCAACTGTCTTGATTGCTCCAACATTAAGCACCACAATGATGGATTAAACCTTGTTTTCAGTGCAGAATTCAGCCTAAAGAAATTTAGCCTTTTAGTGCAGTTTACTAAAGAGATGAGAAGAAAAAAAAGGAAAAAATAATGTTTTTTCTTTTATGTTCTCCTAGGCCTGCACTGGTTTGAGATAAAATTAATGGATATGACTTTGTGTTTTGGACGGCATGCTAAAGTGATCTGTTTCTAAAGGCCTTATTCACTTTCAGTTCAAATAAACAAATGATATATAAATAATAAAAGTCATATGATTTTTATGGCAATATAAGTAAGAAATGCTTCTGCTATACTGTATGCATTATTTCAGAGTTTTCATTAATATTGCATGTGTGGTTGTCCAGGGTTCAGCTGTAACTGTTGATTTTCTCCTTCTTAGTACCTGGTGCAGTGCAGTTTTGGCTTTAGTCTGAGAACAATGCTAATAACACACCAATGTTTTAGTTATTACTAAGTAATGCTTACTTCTATCAAAGACTTTTCAGTCTCATGTTCTGCTAGTGAGGAAGGGCACAAGAAGCTGGGAGGGAGCAGAGGCAGGACACCTGATCCAAACTGGACAAAGGGGTATTCCATCCCACAGCATGTCATGCACAGTATATAAACCGAGGGTAGTTACCTGGAAGGCCCAGATCACTGCTTGGGTTGGACTGGGTGTCAGTCAGCAGGTGGTAAGCAATTGTATTGTGCATCACTTGTGTTTATGGTTGTTTTTTTCCTTTTTGTCTTTTAGTTTTATATTTTCTCCCCTCGTTATCTCCCTTATCATTATTATTATGTAGGTAGCAGTAGTGGTTTTGTGTTATACATGGACTGTTCTTACCACAGCCCAGGGGGGTTACATTGTTTTGATTCTCCTCCCCATCTCTCTGGGAGTGGGGGTAGGAGTTAGGGGGGAAATGAGCGAGTGGCTGCATCATTCTGAGTTACTGCCTGGCCTTAAACCAAAACAGTGGTTCAGCTTTGAAGTGGTAAAAGAAGAAATGTCATTCCACAGTCTTTCAAGCTAGAGGCTTTGCAAGACCCTTCTGGAAATATTTACCCAAAGTCAGCAGCCTGTAAATACAGGAAGACTAAAATCTCTAAAAGAGTTTTATTTCATAATATCAGAATGGTGTTGAGGAGCTTTGGAGCTTTGAGAAAACCAGACAAGTACTTGTTGAAGTGTAGGAGACAGGTGAAGTGGAAAATGGTTTTAAAAGTCTGTGATACTCATGATATAACATGCCACTGTTTGAAATCCGAGGAACAAGGCCAAGATGAGATGGGGAAACAAGGACAATCGAGAGTAGGTCTTTTACTACTGACACTTTCTCAAGGTTTAAATGGATGACTAAACTTGAGCTATCGTTGCTATCTTATCTTCACATTCCCCCCCAAATCTAGGAATCAAGCCCTATATATTTGATCTTAAAATAGTCATCTGGTTGTTGATAGTGCTTTTGAAAAAAAAATGTTTTACTTTTCTTTCAGATAGATCTGAAATGTATTTCAGGATATCCAGCATACAACAAAAAAAAAGTGCAGTGAGGGCTACTTTCTGAACTCAGGCATTTATTATTTAAAAAGGATTCTTGTATGTGTATCCCTCATAACTATATATTGCTTTCAAGGAGCATAGAACCTGGAACTGGTTGATCTAGGACACAGCAGGTTCAAAGCAAGCAGAATGATCATATTAATTTGCATTTTTTAGCTGTTGGCTATATTCCCCCAAATATTATTAATGTGTGATGGTAACAATCTTAAAACTTATTTTGGCAAAGAACTGTAGATCAGCAATGACTGTGATGTTGAGCTTGTAGAAGGGCATACTCAGGAAGGACCGTATCCTTCCATTCTTACTCAAGCTTAGTGTAACCTTACACATAGAATCATAGAATCATAGAATAGTTAGGGTTGGAAAGGACCTTAAGATCCTCTAGTTCCAACCCCTGCCATGGGCAGGAACACCCCACATTAAACCATGTCACCCAAGGCCTCATCCAACCTGGCCTTGAACACTGCCAGGGATGGAGCATTCACAGCCTCCCTGGGCAACCCATTCCAGTGCATCACCACACAAACAGTAAAGACTTTCTTCCTTATATCCAATCTCAACTTCACCTGTTTAAGTTTGAACCTGTTACCCCTTGTCCTGTCACTGCAGTCCCTAATGAATAGTCCCTCCCCAGCATCCTTGTAGGCTCCCTTCAGATACTGGAAGGCTGCTATGAGGTCTCCAGGCAGCCTTCTCATCCCCAGGCTGAATGGCCCCAACTTTCTCAGCCTATCTTCATACGGGAGGTGCTCCAGTCCCTTGATCATCCTTGTGGCCCTACATAATTTAATACATAAATTAATTCATGTCAGTGGAGATGTTAATGAAATTTTGCTCAGCTGCATAAAGACAAAGAAGTCTATCTTTCGATGATTCTATTTTAAAATCACTAAAAAATTCATTAGACCCAATAAAAATTGGCATAAAGGAAGGCATGCACACATTCACAAAGAAAAAAATGTAGAAATCACCCTTAAAAATAGACAGCTCCAAAATCTAGAAATTCTCTAAGTAAAGATCATCAATTATCTTTACTTGGCAAATGAAAGGCAATAACAGTAAAATGTGCATGAGCACCAACTGTGATGTGAAATTTAAGGCTCTAAAACTTCATTAAAATCAGACTGGTAATGATGTACCATATGCACGGGGCTGCATACGCCTGAGGATCTCCAACCTGTGGCTCATTTCTTCTGTCACATCACCTCTTTATAAGAATGACTCAGAGTGCTTTGTTGAAGTGCTTGGGGGCTGACAAGCAAGGTAGGTGTTTGAGAAATAATCATTTGCTTCATTATATACTGGTGGATTATAGACATTTTCTGTTTATAGAAGAATGTTAGGCTTTCATTTCTAAAGTTAACTGAAGACATGAAACAAGGCTGTTAACAAGTATTCTGACAATTTATGCTTTCTGAATAGGCAACTCTTGTTTTTTTTACAGTGAGTAAAAGAGGTTTTTTTAATAGCCTTTTACAGAAATAACTGATAATGAATTTGGATAGTACCTTTCAGAGGGATTACAGAAATATATTAACCAGGTAAGATAGATGGGTAGACATCATAGGTGAAGGACTGTGTATTTCATTACCAGTTCTCGAGCAATTTAGTCCCAGTGTGCTTGTTTTATTATTCTGGTACTCTAGTCACTTATTTGTAGCTCACTTTTATAAATTATTCAGAACCTTTTTCTTTTTCAATACCTTCATATATAGCTCCCATTAATGCCACATCAAGATATGGCTATATGTGGAAAGTAAAATAAGTGCATTTATATGAACCTTCATCTTATTATGATTGAAGATAGAAGAAAGCCCACGCCAAAGCAACATTAAGCTAAATTCTTATGTTAAGAATGAAGAAAATATGATAGCACCTGAGAGATACTAATTAAGCTGAAATTAATTTGATACCTGGTCATACCCTAGACATTAAATATTAAACTTCTGAACATGTGTGGAATCACCCCTAAACTCTCACATTTAGCAGAGGTGTCCAAGTTCTCACAAGACAGTCAGGTGAGGATGCTTATACTGTCTTTGCCATGTCTGTCAGTCACAGATACTCGGAAATGGAAACAAAAGAAAACAGCAGTAGTTCCTGGGTTGTCTGCTTGGTTCATTTGCTTTCAACATAAGAAACCTGCTGACCAGGCTGTTTACCCAGAATAGGAAAGCCTGTGTTTAATTCCATTTTCTGAACAACAAAGTGCCTCAGCCACTTAAAGAAAAGCCTGGGAAGTGTGCATGCTACTGGCCTTATAGTGCAGTAAAGGGAAAAAAATGTGACCTTAACTTAACAGATAACACACTCACTTAGGAATGTATAAAGCCTCACTGAACACAGGACCATCTATGAGATCATCTTTCTTTTTTCATGTAATAAACCAATTAGTGAATACATTCAATTGTTGCAGAAGTATTTCCCCATGTTTCAAATATTTTGAATATCATAAAAAGGATTTAAACATACTTTTCACAAGGGTTTTTTTTTTCAGGTTATCTGTGGTACTACAACAAATAAAATATAACCATTCACTGAAAACAAAATTTAGATTAAGTTTTGAAACCTTTGTGATCACTTTGCTTAAAAGGGATATCACAGGTGAATAACTCAGTGAAGAGTATAGTATTACTGGTCAGCCTAAGGTTAACTGTTGATGTAGTTGACTTGAGCAAGACCATCATCCTCAGTGTTGCCACCTGAGTTCCCTGAATTAAGCACATGTAAATTGATGACTGGTTGTTTTCAAGATGCAATAACATTTATAGGCTATTTTTATGTCCTTTAGAAAGCAAAGTAAATGTCATCCATTTCCCAGTATACTGAAAGTTGAAGAATAGTCCCAATTTGTTTGATGCTCCATTTTTATCCAACACTGTCTTTTTAAACTTGCACGCTCTTCCTATGAAATGTAGTTTCATATTAAGTCACATGAAATCAAGAATAGTTCTCTTTTTAATCAAGATCATTTAGTAGTCTTATCTGACTATAGTTTGACCTTTGTTCTGTTCTGCATTTTCAAATAATTTTTTTTTTTTTAAAAGATTTCTTTTTTTTTTTTTTTTTCATCCAGTGTTGATTCCACAAGCCTGGTAAGCATTAGGCACTGAGTTTTGTTTGAGACAGGATGTCAGAATAGCTGGTCTAGAGTAATGAGTATTTTGTTTCCAGGGCTCAAGTAAGCATCGTATAAAACTACACCTCTAAGAGCATTAGTTGACATTATTTCCAGCAGGAAAAAAAAAAAAAAAAAGAGGTGAAAAAGTTAAAATAAGAGTGAATCTACAATTTTTAAATAAATACATACCTGTATTTGGTTTTCCTTAATGTCTTTAATGGGGTTCCTCAGTTATAAAGAAACATCATCCTTCTAAATATGTTATTTTATAGGTTATTTTCTTAATTTAATAACATTGTTCAGTTGCTAATAGCATCATGACACAGTTCTATATGTATTAAAAGCTCTGGTAATGTACACTTTTACTGCATACATATAATGGTTTAATTGACAACATCTTAAATAGAAAATTACTGGAGGCAAATTTTAACATCTCATGGCAGGGTTTTCCCTTGCTTATAGTATATCCATCATTTAACAACTACATAAGAAATATTCATTAATTCCTCAATTAATTGATTAATTAACTTTCAAACATAGGATCCATTTCTGAGCAGCTACACATTCTAAAAGTATTGATCCCATGACTAAAAAAATTTTGCTTGAAGCCAACAATCTTGAAATAGAACGACTGTATTTTTTTCTTCTGATTATAATCTATGTTCTCAGGAAGAAATACATTAACTCGCATATCTGCTGTAATCAGATATTTTAGGTTTTGTCATGCATTTCAAATGTTGAAGAAATTTAATAACTGAATAGATAATCAAAGAGCACCACTTTTAGGCTGCAAAACATTACATGAAACCTTCAGTATTTTTAATAAAAGATGTAATATAACTTGATGGATATATCATTAAATGCCCTGCTGATAGTTTAAATAATAAATTGCTAAAATTTTAATATATAAGTCAATATGCAATCGAGATTGGGAAGCTGATCAGCTTTCTTGTGAGAAATTTTGCTTAGCAAAGAACAGTGAGTTTTTCAACTCATCTCATATATCATTTTGACGATAAATAGTACAAATTGTCTCAAGTTGCAAAATTTACTTCCAGATCTGGAACTGCATCTCAACAGTTTTGGAAAACTCAAGACTAGATGTTATTCTCTCATCAATGCTAAAACTAGACAAAAATTTGATCCTTTAATTCTACATCTCTGTTGTGCCTCATTTTACCCCACCTTGTTACATTACCACACTGGAAGTTGGTAAGCAATGCTTGTTTACGCATTTTAGCAAACAAACAAAAAAAACCCCAAGAAATGAAACTGTGCCTTAGAATCACCTCCTCAGTTGATCTGCATCCTCAGCCTCTTCTCTGATGAAGTAGAAAATAACTTTATATATTGGTCTACCTAACATATAAAAGCTTTTCCTGTATGCCAACCACTATGACATGTATTAGTAGCTGATACATGTATCAAATTTTGAGTGAGTCATGGGTAGCTTTGAAGCAACGTAAACATGACAAGAAATGTGACAGCTCTCCTTATCCAGGCAAAGGTCAGCTCAGCTCTGCTGGATCTTTGAATGAAGTCAGCACTGTACACAGATAAACAAAAAACCAGCAAAACCTGATATTTTTTCTAGGCATCCATTTTTCTTACCATCTTCTTGCAACAGCTGTGATCAGTTTAACACAGTAGAAGAGGCTTAGATAAGCAATTTCTTAGGAATGCCATGAATATTATTCTTGGGGAATAAACCCCCAAAATATAAATGTTTACAACTGCCATATATTTGTGCTAATTTTTGCATCAATATAGCACAGACCTCCCTGTTTTCTAAAGCAAAAATGGGAACACCTAGTTTTTCTCCCAGGATCCACTGCATTCTTGATTGGATAATATAAACAAGTGAATCCAATTTGCTTTTGAAAAGATTGATACATACTTTCATTAATATTTTTTCATTGTACTGCAACTAACCTGTAACCAGTATATAGAAGATCCCAGGTTTTCATAGCATGCCTTTCCCACCTTCAGTTTCCCTATGCATTTATTCTAAAATTCCTAAATAATAATGTAAAGTACTTAGGCAACTAGAAGATTCCCGGGGGGGGGAGGGGGGGGGGCGGGGAAGGAAAAAACCTTCTTAGATTTTTTTTTTCAAAAGCATACAAATGAAAGTAACTTTTTAGGCTAGCTTTTCTTTAATTTTCCAGTACAATCTGAATGACGCTATCATAAACCTTTTTAAAAGCTTTATTATTTATTTGTGTCTAGGCTGTCTCTAAATAGATCATTTCTATCTGTATAGGTACTAGAAAAAATACAGAGAATGAGAGCAACATGAAGAACAAAAATTGTTAATTTCTCATTAAACCAAGATTCATTATATACATTCTATCCTTTGGATGAACTCACGCATTGGCTTTCATTGTACAAAATTATCTGAACATTGTACAGTAAACTAACTAAGCAACCCACATAGACACCCACAGGCAAGATTAATAATATCTCTCCTAACCTTCTAGTCTTTCTGAGGGAATCTAAAAAAAATGCTAGTTATTCTTCACTGCTGCTTTGAGAGCCTCACAGAAATAATTTAGTCTGGGAGAGAGTGGACAAGCAGTTGAAGACTTTCTACATTCTCAGTTGCCAGGGTTCTCTAAAGGCCATAGTATTTTTCTATGGCACAGTTGTCTTGCCATCAAGTCTTATCATGTCCCCTTGCCAGCTCCAGCATCCTGATTCTTGTGCAGTCCTTGCACTAATACAACACAGGTCTGCGAAAAGCAGCAGTGTGGTTCCTGCACCTAGAAGCCTTTCCTACAGTGCAACTTTAACAGCTGAAGCACAGGTAAAAGGCCTGATAGCCAAACCCATCCACTTCATATTGTATTTGTAAAACCCATGTGACTGATTGGTCAAAAAAGAAGTGGCACTATTTAACACACACACACACACACACACACACACACACACACACACACACAGAGAGATGAGTGTTGATGTGGGCATTACTATGTCCTGATAAAGTAGACATCAGACCATTGGTTGATTACTGAAGCCAATTTCAAAGTCAGAATATAACTTCTGTAAAACTCTGGTTTCTTCCATTTCATTTTACATTGATCTATGTATTATTTAGCTTTTTGGCAGCTCTAA
Source organism: Psittacula echo (assembly GCF_963264785.1). Taxonomy (NCBI): domain Eukaryota; kingdom Metazoa; phylum Chordata; class Aves; order Psittaciformes; family Psittacidae; genus Psittacula; species Psittacula echo. The sequence goes on along the minus strand of NC_137737.1, from coordinate 132,568,830 downwards.
GTAGTCAAATTTATATTTTGATCTAATTTTATGTGCTCAAAGGCTGATCAAATTAATTGCCTTTTTTAAAGCAAATTTTACAGATGATACCTTAAATTAAAATCTAAGATTCAACTACATAGCACTGCAGAAAACTGATTTAAATATTCCTCTCATTAAGGAGGAAAGATATCAGTTTTGGAGGGGAAACTTGGAGAGCTCTATAAATGTTGGATGTACTAGGTCAGTTGTCAGTTGGCATGTCAGAGGCAATTAAGAGAGAAGTGAGGGAAGGAGCTGTAAATTAGAGATAAGAATGAGACTGGTCTCAAAGTACAGATCTCTTAGCTGACAAAAGTTAGTGTGCTTTAAGCTACAATAGCTCTGATACCAGTACTTTTGTTTTTCTTGGAAATAAATGTACTATACATTTAATGGGAAGGCGATCCTGCTGCTGAAGGTACCTACCTGTGAGCACATGACAAGTTTGTGATCCTAGACTCCTTAAACAAGATGATCTTAAATCACCTCTTCCTTCATATAAAAACAAACAAAAAAAAAATTCTTTAATTCACTTAGAAAAAAAAAAAAAGGCACATTCTATGTTTATGGAAAACAAGTTAGCTGCCTAGGGTGACAAGGCAAAGATTAACAAATAATCCTGGTCTTTGATCTTTTCTCTGTCACGGAAGTAAAAATGCACAGTATATAGTGGTGATGGAGAAGGATACAGGTAGGTAATCCAGGAAACGGTAGCTGACATCCTTTGCTTTTCCTTGCACATCCAACAGAAAACCTATCCTTCGCAGATCTCCACAATCCTTTCTCTGGTCTTTCTGTTCTGATTTTACTCCTTTTGCCTTTCCATGGTAGCAGCAGTCAGGCTCTTATCGAAGGGAAAGTTAAATTAGCCTATCTGGCTAAGAAGTCTCAGGCCAGCCCTGATGGAAGTTACATGTTCTATTACAATTCAACATCAAAACACCATGGCTATTATTTTCTCTTATGCTACAACTGTATTTTCTCATCTGAGCCTAAGGAAATATTTTCTTGAAATCCCATGAAAAATGAGCAAACAAAATTGGCAAAGAAACTGATCATACTGTGAGTGGCCAAGAGTAATTTGCTATTATATCATTTTTTTATAACATAATTTTGCTTTATAGCATATAATAGGTTGCTGTGCTTTACTGAAACGAGTATTCAGATTAAAAAGAGGATATAATAGTGTCTATGCTTGCACTAGGCTGGATAAAATTTGAGGGTTATCAAATTGCTTCTAGGAGACACACAGTTATAATCTGCTACCATCAAGCACAGATGCTGAAACGAATCACACATTGCAGTATCTAAGGAATTGTGCATCCATAGTGAAAGTGAACAGAATGCATTCTGAAAGCATGAGTTCATATATGCACCCCAAGTACACTTTGTGGTGAAGCATTTTTCCCAGGCTCCTCTAAGGGAAAGAAAATCAGCTTATGAAGAGCACACTGAAACATACTGTGCTTTCATATTTCTAGAGTTAAGTTCCCTTTATAATGCTATGATATCCCACTCTCCTCTTTTTATTCAAAAATGCTGGCTAAAAGTTGCTGCAGGCGTGAGACTTAACAGGCTGTTCATAATGACTGACAAGTTCCAGCTGGAACACAGAAAAAGGTAACGATGCGCAAACATAGCAAGCCTTAAGTAATGAAATAACTTTATTGAAATTAGAGTGAGTGAGGTGGTTAGTGTTGTGGAAATGAAATGAGAATATTAATATAAAATGGACTATTATGATATTTTTATTTTGTTTTTCATTACAGGACAGAAAAAGCAATAAATGAATCAATATGAATCTGTTATTTGGTCACTAGCAACTAAATGTGAACTGTGAACTCTAAAGGAAAGGAACATACGTTCCTGTCAAGGATAACTGCCATTGAAATTAGTTCTTTCAGACTTAAGTCTGTATCTCTTCGTTAGCAAATATAACTTCACCCTTACTTCTGTTATATTGTTTTCATGAAAAGCCATTTCTTATATTTACAGTCCTTTGCAAACAAAAGAGCTTTCAGTTCTTATAAATCTGATGACTGCTTTTATCCTCTTCATCCAGAATTTTTCTGAAGGAAGTTAATAGAGGTCATCTAGATAAATTATTATTCTGCAGAATTGGAAGACCTTTTGATCAGTAAACAAAGCTGCAGAGAGAGATCTGTTATGGGGAATTCTAGACAGATTATGGAACTGTTATCAGGAGACAACATCCTGTGTGGCTCAGGCTTCAACCATAGATTTGCTACAAATATTGTGCAAAACCAATGCAAAGATGAATTACTCTAGGATATCATCATGGCACATAATTGCTGCAATACTGATAAAAATTGTATGGCATGTAGTTTACTTGTAGTTTTTTGTTGTATTACTTATGGTAGTAACTAGAATGAAAAACCCCATTTTACTAAAGCCTATAAAAAGTGATAAATAAGGAAACTATTTGCATGATTCTGACTCATCTCAAAAGAAGATATGGACATTAATAGGAACTATTTTTTGAAAAAATGTTAGAAAGTAGTTATGTGCAGCGTAAAAGATGATTCCGCAAAACCAATTAATTTTAAAAGTTTAGAAATTCCCCATATGTTTTTTTCTTTCTTAAATATCACATTGCCTTATTTTTCTAATTCTTTTGCCTCAAATGACGCTTTTGTCATTATGAGATCAAACATAAGCTACTTAACTTTAAAGACCATTCAGTGACTAGCTGGTAAGCCCTAATCAGTATAAAAAAAGTCATCATCTCCATAAAGTTGTCCGATGGTGATGGCCACCTACATTCACTAATAAGGTTTCAAGGCCTGAGCCTTCATACTTTCTTCATCAGCACCTAAATTGTCCACTCTCAGATTTTTTTTAACTCATATGATGTTCCTTTGTGCTGTATTGTCTCTTTGTCCCTCAGTAGCAATGTATGCATTTGAGACTGCATTCACAGTGCCTTGCTTTCCAAGTAATCCTCTACCTGAATAGCTATCAGCTCTTTGACGGAGAGACTATGTTCTGCATTTGTACAGTGGTATGATCATAAAATAGAAAAGAAGAAAGCTAATGGAGCTGCCACAAATATGCTCAGTGGAATAAATCAGGACAACAGAACTTCCAGAAACATTTTGCATAAGATAAATGATACAGCGTGCAGTTTATCAAGACCAAAGAAGGGAAAGGCATCAATAGTCAAGATATCTGACAATTTATAGTTCTTTATAATTCTTTGGCAAAATACTACTTCACTTTTTAACATCTTCATTATTTCTACAGGCCAGCAGATAAATGGATGTGTGATTCGTTTGTTTCATGCCTGCTCTTGTGTATGGTGTGCTCCCTGAACATACCATATTTGAATCATAGTTTTGCAGCAAAATCTGTTCAAAAAAAATGTATAGATTAACTGTTCCAGAAACACATAATAGATTTAACTGAAAGTACAAGAGCCACCTAATTTCTTTTAGCTAGAAAGATAAGACCTTCCAGCTGCATGCTTACAATTTAACATGCCTTCAAAATATGAATGCAGACTACTCCTAGTTTCTTTGCCTGAATCTTAACCAACTGGTATTTCAAAAGCAAGATGTTCAAAGCATGCTGGTCAGGGGAAAAAGAAACCCTGAAAACTCGCCAAAGGTAAGTTTTTTTTATGTTAATTTTGTTAAAAAAAAAAAAAAAAAAAAAAAAAAGAGCAAACATGTTTAATAAAGTCTGAAGCATGTGCATGGGACAGGAAAAGAAGAGAAAGAAAGTAGATAACCAAACCACAATGTTAGTCAGGTAAATAATACACTATTGGAAAATGCTTAGACACAGTCAATGACATTATGCATGTTAAGACACCAAACAAATAATAGGACAGCTTTATGCAGAGAGATAATATATTTCCATCTTGTCTTGTGTATTCATTCATTAAAGTCTCAATCAAATGCTTGAAGTGTTTCAGGCACTATGAAGAGTATTTCATAACTGCTAGTTCTGATGAAATCACATTCACTTTGAAGGTGCTGCTTTTTAGAACTATGTGCTGTATCCCAAATATATATCCCTCTGTACCGCAGGATTAGAATTATTCATCTACAATTCTATAGAGTGGCAGACATCTCATATTATAAGGATGAGAAAGGCAGTTCTTTCACTTGGCTTGGAAAATGCTGCATTCTGTTCTTGGCATTTCAGTACAAGAAGGATGTGAAGACACTGGTAGAATTTCAGAGGAAAACAAATATGACTAAGGGGTTTCCTCATTTCCAGTGAGAAAATACTAGAGCTACATATGTCTAATTTGGTCAAATGATGACACAGTTGAAGAACATCTTAATTGTGTTTAATCTGTTGAATTAGAAATTCCAATTGGGAAGAAAAACTGCCAAAAATATTAGAAGAGAAACAAAGTAACTAAGGTTATTGGGCTGTCAATAAGTAAAGAAAAATTTAGGGAAAAAATTAAATATAAAAATACATTTCATTAAAAAAATTAGATTTGATTGCAAAATTATTACCTTACGGAGCAAAGTTAGTATCTATAATTAAGATTGAAAGAAAAATTTCCACAAAGCTACAAAAATTATTGCTACTTGGAGTTTATTTTTTTGTATTTTAAAAAATTAAAAGGCAAAATGGTAATTAACATTTTTCCTTAGCTTTCTTCAAAACTAGTTATCTACTGTATTACTTTTGAAATGTGGTAATGAGAAAGGGATTTTATTATTTGAACAGCCAGTCTTTTAATCACCAACATTTGCACATGTTTAAGAAACAGAGGCTACTGAATTTCAGTCCACTTTTGGTGCCCATCAGTGGTGTTCTCATGTCTGTGGACAACCTGAAACTAATAAGCTATGAAGAGAAGAAAGAAATAGTGGAAAAGTACAAATGAAGGTTGAGGATTTCACATCCAACTTCACTGGCAGCTCTGGACTGTTAAAGGAAATGAAAAGATATGTTATTAACTTATGCAAAATTTTATGAAACATGTAAAGTGCAGGTGTGATGCTGTTCCTTCTCTAGGGCTTTGACATATGTAAAATTGTTACACAGAAACATATTTCTCTCTTTTTAGGAGTGCTAAAATCAGGTGGTCTTGATTGGAACACTGATAAAATGAAGCTCTGTTTTTTCAGAAAGAGACCTGCTGCATATGACACATACAGATTACTTAGAAAAAGATTTGCTATCCAAAGTAGTTCCATGTCTTGTTCCCCATTTGAGCAATATTTGAAGGATGAAATCCCGACTTATGAAAGTTTTATCTTCTACAAGTAAAGGTTTAGCTGCCCTTCTAGAGCAGAGCTTTAGTTAAAGGCATACAAAAATATGCAGTACTGCAAAATATATGCATCCCACAGAACACGTTGCAGGGTAACAATACTCGAATATTAGGAGCAACCTAGTTGCAGTAACACAGGTCCCTGTGAGATTAAAATTGTCTTACAGATAAATAAACTGTTACAGAAAGCATCACAATCATTGGAAGCTTTAGAGAGATGAGCTAGCTAGGTGTGATTTAACTTAGTCTATGCCTGAATTAAAAGTGGGAATATTCTTAATTTTTTGAGACAGATATTTGAGAACATTTTCCTTGTCTTTTCACAGCAGGAATGTCTCGTTTGGGTTGGGTTTTTGTGTGTGTGTGTGAAAAAGTTTCAGATCCATGGTACTGATTCATCTACTTGCTTTGAAATTTAGGCTAACAAAATGGGGTAAAAGATGCCTTAAGATGCTGACTCTTGCCCTAAAACATATAAAATACGTAATAAGATTGAACTTGTATTCAGATATTGGTATAAATATAAATATACTAATTAGAATTTCATGTGCCTAATTATCTTCTGTTCTTTTTCCTAGAGTATTGATATGTCAAAAAAAAAAAAAAAAAAAAAAAACAACAAATTTTAACATGGACTGATGGATAATTGTTTAATTATCACTCATTTTAATACTTGTTTCTATATTCCAATTTATGTTTGACCTTTGTAATTTATTAGTATTGAAAGGTTTCTATAAATCTGTGATATTCTGTAAGAATATATTAGCTTCTTAAAATTAAGTTTTATATATACTTTTTCACACTATTTACTATTTTTTTAAGAATAAATAGCACGCATTTTAGAGCATCAAGAAACTATTTTTATTAAATTACCTTTTATAATAAAATACTCCATTTTTTAGTCTTATATCTTAAAAAACTCTTCCAGTAATTTCTTAGAACAAGAGAAAAACTCATATAAATTTCAGTTTGATTTTGGAACAGACACTTTAACTGTTTTACATTTATATTAAATTTACATAAAGTAAATATTTTGAAAAATTGTATGAAAATATCTTTCTGATTAAAGCTGCCTACAGGAAGTATTTGAAAACCAGTGCATTTAGAGAACCGATTTTCAACAGCCCAGAAAGATTATTAAACTGCAAAAAACTCCATTGGTGTTTGGAAAAAGCTGCTTCTTCCTTGACTTGCAAAATGACATTTTTTCCCTCTGGTGTGCTGATATTATATCAAATTAACTTAAGTTTGCCGAAAGTTCTGCACCTCGTGTCCTAAAATACATCTAAAAATCATTCTACTACAGATTTCTTGTGCTTTAGACCAATTCACCACAGCACTGAATTAAACATAACAGGTTTTATTGCATATTTTCTGTTTGTTTTCTCATATAAAAAAGAAAACTGGCCAGCTTGGGGCTAGTCTGCAATGGCGATGATATGAAACATTAATGGGAAGCAGTGAAGGGCATGATAATACACTCTATATGTTAGTTAGGTTAACACTATCACTTCCAACGACAGTAATACTTTTAGTTAGAAATTGTCATTTAAGGGTACTGTGTCTTAATTATACTCCTCTGTTTAGGAGCCTCTGTGTGTGTGTGTGTGTGTGTGTGTGTGTGTGTGTACAGAAAGGTTTAATTTAATTTCCAGTTATATTTTATTCCATTTAATTTCCTTGAAAATTCAAATCCTAAATTCCTTAAAAAAAAACCCAACCAAGGCTGTCTATTTTGTGACATTTAAAATTTTCTATTTGCAAAAGTAGACTCCACTGGAAAAAAATAGATTAAAATTCTATCCATCACAACTGATTTATGGCTGGAATATAAATATGTTGCTTAAGTGTGTTCCTTGCAGTGCTTTGAAGAGTAATGTAAAGCTGCTATTGTGTCTGGCTTGTATTTTAGAGGTTCATTCACAAACCTACAGAGAAGACTGAATCAAGATCCTCTATAAATTTGTTTTTCCAATAAATTTGCATTTACAAGTAAACAAATAAAGTAATTTCAAATAGAAAACCATTACAAAAATATTTGTTTCATTCTTCTCAATAAATTGATTTCCCTGTTTCATGTTTCATATATTTAAAATGGAAAGTGAAATGTAGCTGATTAAGATTTTATTGAATTGGGAAAACTGACAATGACCTGCCACCCTGTTATTTAGAGACAACTCTCTGGCTGACAATTGCTTTCCAATACAGTTTTCTTTTTGTAGTAAATGGAATATAAACACTTAATAAAAAATAAGTCGGTGAGTATGGCAACTGAGGTTGAAGTGTGAATATATGCACATCACAGGTAGGCTTAAGTCTTTTTCTTGTGGGTATAGAAGTAGTATGCATAAAAATAGAGGAATTTATTAGTTAACAGACTAGATGTGCTGTCTATTGTTATCAATTTCTATGCAAATATTTGCATAGAAGCAAGAATAAGTAGGGTATTTAGGGATAAATCTTACACTTACTGCATTTCATAAGAAAACTTACATTAATTTCAAATAAATGCAAGATTAGACTCTGGAAACATACCAGTAAAGCATCCAGCATGACCAGCCAGACAAAGGTTATTGGGCTGAAGGGAAATCTGAAAGTTTCTAAGAAGCCTGTTTATGAGGGTGCATACCTTAAATTCTAGTACTTGAGGTCTGATTCATCTATCCTCTAACTACCTTCTCAGAGAGCATTACCAAAGCTTTCTTAGTATCTGGTAATACCACATGAGCCTTTCGTGGAGATAGGAATGACAGGAGAGAGTTACCAGCAGCCCTGTGAGGAAGTGGTGCATAGGGTTGATGAGGAAATGGTCTGGAGTGATGAAAACAAAAAGAAACACAAAACCAATAAAACAGGGCTTAAGCAGGGTCACCTCAAGCTTTTACATGTAAGCAAGAATGTGCCTACTAGGCACCATTATAAAAAACCACACAGATAATTTCTGGGGAACGAGCATGCTGGAGTGCCTCACTGAAGCGCCTGTACACTAATGCACACAGTGTGGGGAATGAACATGAGTAATTACAGATCTCTGTACAGTTCCAGGGCTACAGTCTTGTAGGGATGACAGAGACATAGCAGGATGACTTGCATCCCAGTTTGGAGAGCTGCAGTGAGAGCATGCAATACAGGCTCTTTAGGAAAGATAAGCAGGGAAGGTGAGGAAGTGAAGTTGCCCTTTATGTGACAAAACAGCTGGAGTGCATGGAGCTCCACCTGGGGATGGATAATGAACCAGGTGGTAGCTTATGGGTAAGGATTAAAAAAAGACCAGTGTGGGTGATAGCGTGGTGGGTGTCTGTTGTAGGTCATTTGATGAGAAAATGGATGATATTTTCTGTAGAAAAGTAGAAGCTGCCTCATGTTTGTAGGCTCCAGTTCTCATAAGGGACTTCAGCCACCTCAATATTTGCCAGGGGAACAGCATAGAAGGACATAAGAAATACAGGAGATTGCTGGAGAGAATAAATTATAATTTCCTTACCTAGGAGACAGAGGAGCCAACAAGATGACTTTTTCTGGAGCATTCACAAATGTGGTTAGGCAAGCCAAAGCCCAATTGAAATTTAATCTGGTGAGCAATGTCAAAGGCAACAAGATCAGCTTCTTTAAGTATATCAGTGGCAACAGGAAGATTAGGGTAAATGTTTTCCAGCTGCTGAATGGTGTAGGGGTCTTGCTGACAGAAGAAATCAAAAAGACCAAGATACTGAAGGCCTTTTTCACCTCTACTAGTAAGATTAGCCTTCAGAAATTCAAGGATGCAGAAGCCAAGGAGAAAATCTGGAGCAAGGAAGACATACTGTTGCAAGAGAATCAGGTCAGAGAATATTTAAGCAACCTTGTCATACATAAGTCCATGGGACCTCATGGGATACACTCATAAGTGCTGAGCAAGCTGGCTGATGTAATTGTGAGGCTACTTTTGATAATCTTTGAAGAAACAAGGTGATTGGAGGAAGAAGTGCCTGAAAACTGGAGGAATGAAAATGTCACTCCTATCTTCAAAAAAGCCAGTCAGCCTTGCCTCAATCTCTGCAAATGTGATGGAACAACTGGGAACTTTTGACGGGTACACTAAGGACAAGAGAGTGACTGGGAGTAGCCAGAACATATTCACAAAGGGGAAGGAGTGTCTAACCAGTCTGATAACCTTCTGTGATGAAATGACTGGCCTGGTAGATGAGGGGAGAGCAGCGGATATTGTCTACCTTGACTTCAGGAAGTCTTTTAACATTCACTTAAGATCCTCATAGAAAAACTGTTGAAGTAAGGGCTGGATGAGCAGACAGTGAAGTGGGTTGATAACTGGCTGAAAGGCCAGGCCCAGATAATAGTGATCAGTGGTATGAAGTCATCTTGGAGGCTAGTAACTAGTAGTGTAACCCAGGGCCAATACTGGGTCCAAGCCTGTTCAATAGCTTAATTATGTGGAAGACAAAAAGCAATGGGTAGAAACTGAAACACAAAAGGTTCCATCTGAACATTAGGAAACATTTTATCACTGTGAGGGTGACCAAGTGCTGGCACAGAATCACACGTTGTGGGTCTCTGGTTCTTGAAGATATTCAAAAGCTGTCTGGTCATGGTCCTGTGCAACTGGCTCTGTATGACCCTGCTTGAGCAGGGGTTCTGGACCAGATGAGCTTCAGAGGTCCCTTCCAACCTCAATTTTTCTGTGATTCTGTCATGTTTTTCCTGACAGTCAAGAGCATCTCTACAGCCAGAGATACAGGTACAAGGTGTAGTTCTTATCAAGCACTGAGGTGGTGTGGCAGTGGCTGTATGTTGAAAGATGTATTAAAAAATGATTAGTTGGAATAGCCAATGAAATATTTGGTCCGAATTTGTGACAGTTGAATCTGTAAAAGAAAAATTATATTGTATAGTAATCATACTAGGATATATAAGGTAAACTTTGCTATTTAAATCAGTAAATAAACAAGCAGACCACTTGAAATGGTTACTAAATTGAAGATAAAACCCATCTTTACACCATCACTAAAGCATGATCTAAAAATTTTTTTTTCAAAATTCCAACACATTCCTCAAAGAAATTTTGGCAAAAGAGCTGGACTTCAGAATGATATGGTAAAAAATATTAGAAGAGAGGAGAGAATGAAGGAAACTACTACAAGGTAACTGCAAAGGTATGCATACATATAAAGTAATATATGCAATACAGAAAGATTAAAATGTGCCGGATAATGTAACCAAAAGAAATCAGAAAAGATCGTCTTTACATGTTCAGAAGAAAAACAGTTTGGGGAAAAGACAGAACTCTAGGAAAATGCAGTAGGTAGGAATTAAATAAAAAACCTCAAGGACTGAATTTTTAAAGAGCTATTTTTACTTGTTTTTCTCTTTAAAAATGATGAAGAAATGGGAGAATATTATGCAAGAAGCATAAAGGGTGATTAATGATAATAGCTGGAGAGACTGAGACCAAAGAATAAACAGAGTATCTGACCACACGCTGTTTGAACAGTGAATAATTCCTAGAGAACAATCAGGATCCTACTGCTGTGAAAATTATTCTGGGATCTACCTCTTGCAGTAGGATGTTGCCCTAGTAGCTAATTTTAAAAGTTAAGTTTACAGTTCTCTTGGACAGAAGAAATGTTAGAAACAGTGTAAAAGAAATACAGCAAGTGATAAAATTACAGGACCAGCAGAATTTTGAGGTGTAAATTGCCCTGCTCCTCACACCTTTCAGAGTCAGAATTCTGAAAACTAAGCCAGGTTTGTTAAAAATCAGGTCTTAACTATTCAGATACTGAAGTTTTTATGTTTCCTTTTGTTGGGACATCCAATTAATATTACTACTCCTTTCTGAAACTTTAGGCCAAGAGGTCATCAGCAACTAAATCTTCAACTTTCCCATCATAATTGATTTATGAAAAAAATGTTTGTTGTGTGGCAGATGCAAAAAAAGAATGCAGAACTTAAGCCAAATCTATGTGACAAATTTCTATGGCATAGTTTTTTGAAGAGTGGTATATGAATATAAGACATCTTTCAGAAAGTCTTCATGTAACTTTTCCTATACACACAGATATTCTATTTTTATGTGTACATTCACATTTATGTGTAGTTACTGGGTTTGCTTTCATATTAGCACATCCTTGTCAAGTTTCACTAGGAAAGTTGTCCAGTTATAGGTCTGCTTTGACTAATGCCATTAAAACGTAAGAGTCTAGCTTATATTAGAACACACAACTATAGTTCAGGAGTCATGAAAACCTTTAAACAAAATAATCCCACTCTGTCATTCAGTAAGGTGATTCATAAAAAAACTCCAAAGGCTGAGTTTATTGATTTCACCAGTGCCTGCATCTCTTGTTAGAGAAGCATTCCTTTTTGTTTTATTCCTTTATGTATGGTAGCCTTTTTATAGGGGATCCTTTACTTCAAAATCAAAACAATAAGGAGAGATAATGAATAGGAATCTCTATTGTTGCATGATATGAGATCTACTGACCTCCAGGAGTAATGTGAAATGTTAATTTATAATTCACTGAGCTTATTTATTAGTGAATAAACCCAGCAGCTATGCAGTGTTTCAATAGCATGGTGGATGATTAACATTTAATCTAATCTCATTTTAGATCACTGATATAGATTAGTTTCTGTGAGATTTGTTCACCTGCCCTTATGCTAGTCACTTTAAAAATAACTTGCTGCTTGTTGCTCTGCTAACTAATGAATTCTCATCAGTTCTGTATTCCTTTGAGAGCTATTTTGAAATGCAATCTGTTATGTGAAATACATGTTCCTGATAAAAAAAAAATGCACATGAGAATATAAATTCTAAAATCATGATGCCAGTTTTTAGATTCAAGCCTTGCAAAACTTTTCCTGCCACCAATGAGTAGTCAGCTGGATTTCCCAGGTTTTTTTGTGGTCCTGCCTGCTCCCCTGGATCTCTTGCCAGGTAGCTGCCAACAGGTGGCTCAAGCATATTTCCTCTTTGTTTAATACCCTCATTCCCCCCATCGCTTAGCCCTTGCTACATGTAGCCCTGATCATATTTTGTGTGACAACAAAGCTATACATCTTAAAGATGCTCAAGGTGTTACATACCCAGGATAGCGCTCCTTCAGAAGACAAAGTATCCTGGGTTTGTTAATGTCCTTACTAATCCTGCTTTTCATTGAAAACAGTCATTGAGACATTTTATTATCTTTCATTTTATAGCCTGAAATGCAAAGAATTGAACAGTCATTTAATAATTTGGAAATTTCAGTGTAGAGAAAGACACAGTCAGTTAGATGCCATGGTTTCCAACATGACCAGTGGAAACGCTAGGGTCCTGCTCATTTTTCAGACTTCACCTGTATTGGATGTCAATAGTAAATTGGGCAAACAATTGATAAGCTGCCTGCAGAAAAGAAGAGGCAGCTGAGCACATAAAATTCTGGTGCATCCTGGAAGCAACAGAAAAAAAATAAGTCAGAATTTAGTGGTTTATTTTTCAACTTTGCCATTGTTAGAAACAGGGAAAAGCTCTTAAACCAGCCATGTCTGCATTATAAATTGTCAGGCCCAAGTTTAGTTCAGGCATCAGTAAATCTGATTCCCAGATGTCTAAAGAAAACAGATGTTTCAGTGTCGCAGGTCTGCAAAATCTTGGTATTGTGCTAAGAGACCAGAGGATTCCTCTAATTAAAAGTGTACTAAAAATCAGAATGCTGAAGCTATGAACAGTTGCTTTTCTTATAGTCCAGAATCACAAATGCTTTACCCAGATAGCAGACTTACAGGGCCTTTTAACAAACTCTTTCTTTAAATAATTTAATTCTAATTTTTATTTGGATCAGTCCCAGCCTAACCTTTTTCGCTTTTTGTTTCACTCTATATTTCAATTTCCGAAGTCAGACTCCTTGTGCTAATCACACAGAGGAGGGTTGCAGCTGACTTAAAGTAATAGGCATTTACTGAAGGAAACACAGGTATGTTATTTTGCATCAATTGCAGGTCAGATCTTGTGTTCAGAAGACAGTGAATATGCACTCATTCATGAAATTGCCTTCGATGTATTAACATAAATGCAACTGACTGGGATGTAAGTACAGTTCTGAGCACTCAGTGTAACCCTCCCTATTTACTCTTGATTTCTCATGCCTTCTCATTCTGGGTGTTACATTGGTTTAAGCTGAGAATTCTTAGCAATCTGTTCTCTTCCTGCTCTTATAGATTCATCTTTAATTATGTGGGCCTAAATCTTTCCTGTATGTAAGCTGAACAGTTTATTTGACCCATTTGTGAAGCTCATCACAAGAAAGAAGAGAATTAATCTAGCAACAAAACAAGTGAGTGTCTTCCTACTGGCACAGTGAGCTGAGCTCACTCATCAAAGGGTGAGATGTACTCTGGTGTTTACACAAGAAAGAAAGCAGATGTTAGGGAGGGAACACAGCATTATCATTTGGTCTTCACTGGCAAAGGCTCTGACCACACCACCCAAGTCTTGGAAGGCGAACACAGGGACTGTGAGAATGAAGACCCTAGGCCCACTGTAGGAGAGGATCTGGTTCGAGACCATCTTAAAAACCTAAACGTACACAAGTCCATGGGACCTGACGAAATCCATCCGCGGGTCCTGAAGTAGCTGGTGAATGAAGTAGCTAAGCCACTGTCCAACATATTTGAAAAATCATGGCAGCCAGGTGAAGTTCCCAACGACTGGAAGAAGGGAAATATAACCCCCATTTTCAAGAAGGGGAAAATGGATGACGCGGGGAATTACAGACCAGTCAGTCTCACCTCTGTGCCTGGCAAACTCTTGGAGCAGATTCTCCTGGAAGACATGCTAAGGCACATGAAAAACAAGGAGGTGGTTGGTGACAGCCAGCATGGCTTCACTAAGGGGAAATCCTGCCTGATCAATTTGGTGGCCTTCTATGATGGGGCTACGAAACTGATGGACAGGGGCAGAGCAGTTGACATCATCTACCTGGACTTGTGCAAAGCGTTTGACACTGTCCCACATGACATCCTTGTCTCTAAATTGGAGAGACGTCAATTTGATGGGTGCACCACTCAGTGGACAAAGAACTGGCTGGATGGCTGCACGCAAAGAGTTGTGGTCAATGGCTCAGTGTCCAGCTGGAGACCAGTAATGAGCGGTGTCCTTCAGGGATGGGTGTTGGGATCGGTCTTGTTCAACATCTTTGTGGGTGACATGGACAGTGGGATTGAGTGCGCCCTCAGCAAGTTTGCTGATGACACCAAGCTGTGTGGTTCAGTTGATACGCTGGAGGGAAGGGATGCCATCCAGAGGGACCTTGAGATGCTTGTAAGGTGGGCTGATGCCAACCTTATGAAATTTAACCATGCCAAGTGCAAGGTCCTACACCTGGGTCAGAGCCATCCCAGGCACAGCTACAGGTTGGGCAGAGAAGAGATTCGGAGCAGCCCTGCAGAGAAGGACTTGGGGGTGTTTGTTGATAAGAAAATGAACATGAGCCGGCTGCAGTGTGCGCTCGCAGCCCAGAAAGCCAACTGTATCGTGGGCTGCATCAAAAGGAGCATGACCATCTCTTGCGAGAGAGCGGCTGACGTGGCAGGGGGTGTTCCCGCGGTAACGGCGACCGCTCCCCTGCCCCTTGCCTTGAAAGAGCCTTTGGGAGGGCAGCGACCGGTAGCTGCCCAGCAGGTGCAGGGAGGAACAAGCAGGTCGAGTTGCGAACTCTGTTGCTGCTGTCTCAGACTGCTGACCAATATGGTCGCCTCCAGAAGGAGAGCTTGCAGTAAGGAGACTGTAGCAACTCAGACAGAGACCCTGCCCCAAACCGTGGCTGTTCAGGTCTCTGGCTGCAGGGAGTGCCAGAGCCTGCTGCTGCCGAGGGAGGGAGGCCAGCATTCCACCTGTGTGAGGTGTGAGCAGGTAGAAGATCTGCTTAGATTGGTGGCAGAACTTAAGGAGGAGGTCAAGACGCTGAGGACCATCAGGGACTGTGAAAGGGAGATCGACTGGTGGAGTAACTCCCTGGCGTGCCAGCAGGAACGGTTCCAGGGAGATACCCCCCAAAAGGGGATGGACCCCCTGCCCTCTCAGACAGAGGGGGATGACCCAAGACAGCCCCTGCCCTGTAGCTGTCGCCCAGAGGTAAGGGACCAAAAAGACGATGAGGGCTGGAAGCGAGTTCCAGTTTGGAACCGTGGGCAACCTTCCTCCCTTCCTGCCCTGCTTCCCCAGGTGCCCCTCAGTAATAGGTTTGAGGCCCTGGATCTTGATGGAGAGGTAAGTGAGGATGTGGTGCAAGGCCAGACTACAAGGTCACATAGGAAAAGGCGGTCGACTTCGCACCTCAAGACTGCCTCTGACAAGAAAGAAAGAAAAATCACTGTTGTAGGCGATTCCCTGCTGAGAGGAACAGAGGGCCCGATATGCAGAGTTGACCCTCATCATAGGGAAGTGTGTAGTCTGCCTGGAGCCCGGATCAGGGATATCACCAAGGTGCTCCCCAGCCTGGTGCACCCGACAGACTACTACCCGCTGCTGGTCTTCCAGACAGGTGGGGGGGAAGCTGCTTCCCGCAGTCTGAGGGGGATGAAGAAAGACTACAGGGCCTTGGAGCAGATGGTGAAAGAGTCTGGGGCTCAAGTGATCTTCTCCTCACTTCTTCCATCTTCCGGTGATGATGTGGGATTGAATGGGAAAATTCAGTCCGTAAACAATTGGCTAAGAGACTGGTGCTTTAGGCAGGGCTTTGGGTTCTTTGATAACAGCTGGTTTTATAAGGCTCCAGTCCGGATGATGGTACGTGGGAAAGGTTTAACTCACAGAGGCAAAAGGATGCTGGGGCATGAATTAGCAGGGCTCATTTGGAGAGCTTTAAACTAGATTCGAAGGGGGATGGGGTTGTAACTGGGCTTGCCCAAGTGGGGCAGCACTCTAGGATTGATGAAGACTGGGAGGCCTCCTATAATCCTAGGGTGAAATTGGTGAGCTCAGCTCCCTCCTTGAAATGCCTGTACACCAATGCGTGCAGCATGGGAAATAAGCAGGAGGAGTTGGAGACCTGTGTTAAGTCAGGAGATTATGATCTGGTGGCAATTACAGAGATGTGGTGGGACAGCTCGCATGACTGGAATATACTCATGGAGGGCTATGTCCTTTTCAGGAAAGACAGGCCAGCCAGGCGGGGTGGTGGGGTTGCTCTTAATGTGCGAGAGCAGCTACAATGTACTGAGTTCTGTCCAGGGACAGAGGATGAGCGAGTTGAGAGTCTGTGGGTGAGAATTAAGGGGCAGGCTGGCAGGGGCGATACTGTTGTGGGTGTCTGTTACAGGCCACCAGATCAGGGTGAGGAAGTTGACGAGGACTTCTACAGGCAGCTGAGAGCAGCCTCACAGTCACAGGACGTGGTCGTCGTGGGGGATTTTAATTTCCCTGATGTTTGCTGGAAGGACTACTCAGCAACCCAGCCACAGTCCAGGAGGTTCCTCCAGTGTATGGATGATAACTTCCTCATGCAAATGATGGATCAGCCAACCAGGAGAGGAGCGCTGCTGGATCTCATCATCACTAACAAGGAGGGTCTGGTCGAAGCAGTAAAGGTTGAGGGCTGCCTTGGTTGCAGCGACCACGAGATGGTGGAATTCAGGATCTTGTGTGGTAGGACCAGTAGAATAGCAAGTAGAATTGCAACCCTGGACTTTAGCAGGGCAAACTTTGGCCTTTTCAAGCAATTGCTAGGGGAAGTCCCATGGGCAAGGCTGCTTGAAGGTAAAGGGGCCCAAGATAGTTGGTTGACATTCAAGAATTGCTTATTCCAAGCTCAAGAGCAGAGCATCCCGACACGTAGGAAGTCAAGGAAGAGGGCCAAGAGACCTGCGCGGCTAAATAAGGAACTGCTGGGTATGCTCAAGTGGAAGAGGAGAGTTTATAGGTCATGGAAGGAGGGGCTGGCCACCTGGGAGGAATATAAGGCTGCTGCTAGAGGATGTAGGAGGGCAGCTAGGATGGCTAAGGCCTCCTTAGAATTAAATCTGGCGAGAGGGGTCAAGGACAACAGAAAGAGCTTTTTCAAATACATAGCTGATAAAACTAACACCAGAGGTAAGGTTGGCCCACTGGTGAACGGGATGGGTGCCCTGGTGACAGAAGATACTGAGATGGCAGAGTTATTGAATGCCTTCTTTGTCTCTGTCTACTCTGCCGCAGGCAGTCCTGAAGAGCCCTGTACTCCTGCGACCTCAGATGAAGTCAGGTCACTGGAGCAGTTTGCCTTAGTCGATGAGGAATGGGTTAGGGACCAGTTGAGCAATCTGGACATCCATAAATCCATGGGTCCAGATGGGATGCACCCGCGGGTGCTGAGGGAACTGGCAGAAGTCATTGCTAGACCACTCTCCATCATCTTTACCGAGTCTTGGGAAACGGGAGAGGTGCCTGAGGACTGGAGGAAAGCAAATGTCACTCCAGTCTTCAAAAAGGGCAAGAAGGAGGACCTGGGTAACTATAGACCGGTCAGCCTCACCTCCATCCCTGGGAAAGTGATGGAACACCTTATCCTTGGTGCCATCTTAAGGCATGTCAAGGATAAGAGGGTTATGAGGGGCAGTCAACATGGCTTTACCAAGGGGAAGTCATGCTTGACCAACCTCAGAGCCTTTTATGAGGAAATAACATTGTGGATGGATGATGGCAGAGCGGTGGATGTGGTCTACCTTGACTTCAGCAAAGCATTTGACACAGTCTCCCACAGCATCCTCATAGCTAAATTGAGGAAGTGTGGCCTGGATGATCAGGTAGTGGGATGGACTGCGAACTGGCTGAAGGACAGAAGCCAGAGAGTTGTAGTCTATGGGGCGGAGTCTAGGTGGAGGCCTGTATCTAGTGGAGTGCCTCAAGGGTCAGTACTGGGAGCAGTATTATTTAATATATTCATCAATGATTTAGATGAGGGAATTGAGTGTACTATCAGCAAGTTTGCTGATGACACTAAGCTGGGAGGAGTGGCTGACACGCCAGAAGGCTCTGCTGCCATCCAGCGGGACCTGGACAGGCTGGAGAGTTGGGCAGGGAATAACTTGATGAAATATAACAAGGGAAAGTGTAGAGTCCTGCATCTGGGCAGGAACAACCCCAGGTTCCAGTATAGGTTGGGGAACGACCTGTTAGAGAGCAGTGTAGGGGAGAGGGACCTGGGAGTCCTAGTGGATGGCAGGATGACCATGAGCCAACACTGTGCCCTTGTGGCCAAGAAGGCCAATGGCATCCTGGGGTGTATTAGAAGGGGGGTGGTCAGTAGGTCGAGAGAGGTCCTCCTTCCCCTCTACTCTGCCCTGGTGAGACCACATCTGGAATATTGTGTCCAGTTCTGGGCCCCTCAGTTCACTAAGGACAGGGACCTGCTGGAGAGAGTCCAGCGCAGGGCAACTAAGATGATTAAGGGAGTGGAGCATCTCCCTTATGAGGAAAGGCTGAGGGAGCTGGGTCTCTATAGCTTGGAGAAGAGGAGACTGCGGGGGGACCTTATTAGTGTATATAAATATATAAAGGGGGAGTGTCACGAGGATGGAGCCAGGCCCTTCTCAATGGCAAACAATGATAGGACAAGGGGTAATGGGTATAAACTGGAACACAAGAGGTTCCACTTAAACTTGAGAAGAAACCTCTTCTCAGTGAGGGTGACAGAACATTGGAACAGGCTGCCTAGGGAGGTTGTGGAGTCTCCTTCTCTGGAGACATTCAAAACCCGCCTGGACACATTCCTGTGTAACCTTATCTAGGTGTTCCTGCTCTGGCAGGGGGATTGGACTAGATGATCTTTTGAGGTCTCTTCCAATCTCTAACATACTGTGATACTGTGATACTGTGACCAGCAGGTCGAAGGAGGTGATCCTGCCTCTTTACTTTGCTCTTGTGAGACCTCACTTGGAGTATTGTGTGCAGTTCTGGTGTCCTCAACATAAGAAGGACATGGAACTGTTGGGACAAGTCCAGAGGAGGGCCACGAGGATGATCGAGGGACTGGAGCACCTCCCGTATGAAGACAGGTTGAGAAAGCTGGGTCTGTTCAGCCTGGAGAATAGAAGGCTGTGTGGAGACCTCATAGCAGCCTTCCGGTATCTGAAGGGGGCCTACAAGGATGCTGGGGAGGGACTCTTCATCAGGGACTGCAGTGACAGGAAAAGGGGTAACGGGTTCAAACTTAAACAGGGGAAGTTGAGATTGGATATAAGGAAGAAACTCTTTACTGTTTGTGTGGTGATGCACTGGGATGGGTTGCCCAGGGAGGTTGTGAATGCTCCATCCTTGGGGGTGTTCAAGGCCAGGTTGGATGAGGCCTTGGGTGAGATGGTTTAGTGTGGGGTGTCCCTGCCCATGGCAGGGGGGTTGGAGCTAGATGATCTTAAGGTCCTTTCCAACCCTAACTATTCGATGATTCTATTCTATGATTCTATGATCAACCCAGCCACAGTCCAGGAGGTTTCTCCAGTGTATGGACGATAACTTCCTCATGCAAATGGTGGATGAGCCAACCAGGAGAGGAGCGCTGCTGGATCTCATCCTCACTAACAAGGAGGGTCTGGTCGAAGCAGTAATGGTTGAGGGCTGCCTTGGTTGCAGCGACCACGAGATGGTGGAATTCAGGATCTTGTGTGGTAGGACCAGTAGAATAGCAAGTAGAATTGCAACTCTGGACTTTAGCAGGGCAAACTTTGGCCTTTTCAAGCAATTGCTAGGGGAAATCCCATTGGCAAGGCTGCTTGAAGGTAAAGGGGCCCAAGATAGTTGGTTGGCATTCAAGGATTGCTTATTCCGAGCTCAAGATCAGAGCATCCCGACACGTAGGAAGTCAAGGAAGAGGACCAGGAGACCTGCGCGGCTAAATAAGGAACTACCGAGTATGCTCAAGTGGAAGAGGAGAGTTTACAGGTCATGGAAGGAGGGGCTGGCCACTCGGGAGGAATATAAGGCTGCTGCTAGAGGATGTAGGAAGGCAGCTAAGATGGCTAAGGCCTCCTTAGAATTAAATCTGGCGAGAGGGGTCAAGGACAACAGAAAGAGCTTTTTCAAATACATAGCTGATAAAACTAACACCAGAGGCAAGGTTGGCCCACTGGTGAACGGGATGGGTGCCCTGGTGACAGAAGATACTGAGATGGCAGAGTTATTGAATGCCTTCTTTGTCTCTGTCTACTCTGCCGGAGGCAGTCCTGAAGAGCCCTGTACCCCTGTGACCTCAGATGAAGTCAGGTCACTGGAGCAGTTTGCCTTAGTCAATGAGGAATGGGTTAGAGACCAGCTGAGCAATCTGGACATCCATAAATCCATGGGTCCAGATGGGATGCACCCGCGGGTGCTGAGGGAACTGGCGGAAGTCATTGCTAGACCACTCTCCATCATCTTTACCGAGTCTTGGGAAACGGGAGAGGTGCCTGAGGACTGGAGGAAAGCAAATGTCACTCCAGTCTTCAAAAAGGGCAAGAAGGAGGACCCGGGTAAGTATAAACTGGTCAGCCTCACCTCCATCCCTGGGAAAGTGATGGAACACCTTATCCTTGGTGCCATCTTAAGGCATATCAAGGATAAGAGGGTTATGAGGGGCAGTCAACATGGCTTTACCAAGGGGAAGTCATGCTTAACCAACCTCATAGCCTTTTATGAGTAAATAACACAGTGGATGGATGATGGCAGAGCGGTGGATGTGGTCTACCTTGACTTCAGCAAAGCACTTGACACAGTCTCCCACAGCATCCTCATAGCTAAACTGAGGAAGTGTGGCCTGGATGATCAGGTAGTGAGGTGGACTGTGAACTGGCTGAAGGACAGAAGCCAGAGAGTTGTAGTCTATGGGGCGGAGTCTAGGTGGAGGCCTGTATCTAGTGGAGTGCCTCAAGGGTCAGTACTGGGAGCAGTATTATTTAATGTATTCATCAACGATTTAGATGAGGGAATTGAGTGTACTATCAGCAAGTTTGCTGATGACACTAAGCTGGGAGGAGTGGCTGACACGCCAGAAGGCTCTGCTGCCATCCAGCGGGACCTGGACAGGCTGGAGAGTTGGGCAGGGAATAACTTGATGAAATATAACAAGGGAAAGTGTAGAGTCCTGCATCTGGGCAGGAACAACCCCAGGTTCCAGTATAGGTTGGGGAACGACCTGTTAGAGAGCAGTGTAGGGGAGAGGGACCTGGGAGTCCTAGTGGATGGCAGGATGACCATGAGCCAACACTGTGCCCTTGTGGCCAAGAAGGCCAATGGCATCCTGGGGTGTATTAGAAGGGGGGTGGTCAGTAGGTCGAGAGAGGTCCTCCTTCCCCTCTACTCTGCCCTGGTGAGACCACATCTGGAATATTGTGTCCAGTTCTGGGCCCCTCAGTTCACTAAGGACAGGGACCTGCTGGAGAGAGTCCAGCGCAGGGCAACTAAGTTGATCAAGGGAGTGGAGCATCTCCCTTATGAGGAAAGGCTGAGGGAGCTGGGTCTCTATAGCTTGGAGGAGACTGAGAGGTGACCTTATTACTGTATATAAATGTATAAAGGGGGAGTGTCACGAGGATGGAGCCAGGCTCTTCTCAGTGGCAAACAATGATAGGACAAGGGGTAATGGGTACAAACTGGAACACAAGAGGTTCCACTTAAACTTGAGAAGAAACTTCTTCTCAGTGAGGGTGACGGAACACTGGAACAGGCTGCCCAGGGAGGTTGTGAAGTCTCCTTCTCTGGAGACATTCAAAACCCGCCTGGACACATTCCTGTGTAACCTTATCTAGGTATTCCTGCTCTGGCAGGGGGATTGGACTAGATGATCTTTTGAGGTCCCTTCCAATCTCTAGCATACTGTGATACTGTGATACTGTGATACTGTGATCATATCCTAAGCTTATAATGCATCAATACATATATTTTTTCTTTATTACTCTATGTAAAGATTAGCTCAATATAACCAGGATGATGTTTATGCAAATGAATTTCACATAACCATTTCACGTTCTTAGTGATTAAATTAATTTGTTCATCAGTTTAATACTTTGTATTTTCTACATGTAGTCACCCTAATTTCATTGGGTATTTTTACCTGTGTGATGCACATATCCAGAGAGAAGGCATTTTGGTGGAAACAGAAATAAAGTTTAATAGAGTTTGTCATAAATTTATGACAAAAACTTATCATGCTGCCAATGAGTAGCCTTTGTGTCTGCTATACACACAGTAGTCAAATCTGTGTGTCAAATATGTCAAATTTGGAGATGTTTACACTTGCATTGGTAAAACAGACCTTAGATTGGTGAAAGTCTTGTGTTTGATAAATGTTGTTTTCATGTAAATTTTCACAGGAGAATTGCATGACATGATTTTTGTCTTTACTGTGGCAACCACCAAAACATCGATACAAGAAAATAAGTGATAATTTTTTTATTGTTATTTATTTTTAAGGAACAAAGTATTTGACAGACTGAAATCAATATTTCATAAAATGCTTTTACAGACAGAAAAAAATAATTTGCTTGTGAGAATTTGAGCCTCATGGGTTTTTTAGGTTTGGTTTTAATTTTTTTTTGGGGGGGGGTTGTAATGTTTCAGGGTTTTAATTGTGGGTTTGGATTTTTTTTTTCATAAAGAGAACTCATTTATAGTAAATTAGGTTTATTCTTCATATTTGCTCTGATTCAGCAGTTAAAGTAATTTGCAGCATCAGAAACAAAGATTATGTATGCAAGTTCTGACCTGTGTAATATTCTAATGAGTTAAATCTTAAATTGAGGAGCTGTACTGCTGCAATCACATGTACACCAGATTCTATCGAATCCATACCCCATACATTATACTTTTATGGACTAGGATATATAGCATTTTTTCTTAGCCAAGTGTCTCAAATATTATTTGAAATAAATTTTTCTTACATATATATATTAATAAAACAAAATGAATATAATTTAATTCATTGCATATAAAAAATAGAAACAGAAAAAAATGTTGATGAATTATTTCATAATTTCTAACATTTACTCCAAGAATTAAAATCGTAGGTTTGATGTAAAAGGTAAAGGGCACAAATGGAAAAACAAGTGGATTACACTATAGATCATCTGCTTGAATGTTGGCTACTGGCTTCTGTAACACTGAGCTGGATGAAACCTCTCATTGAATCAGGACAACTATTTTTATATCTTAGAAGAGAAGTTTATTTCAGCTTTCTCAGTAGACAGAACCAGGAGTTCAAATAGTTACCGTTACTAAAAATAGACCTAAAAAGATGTTACAATGAAATATGTGTCTGTTGCAAGTACAATTTTCTGAGTAAGCAATTGAAAAGGAGGCAATGCTCAGATATGTTTTATTATCAGAAACAACCAGAATTCAATTGCTGATGTACTCTCATCATACAGCAAGGGTTGGTTAATATTGGTGAAGATATGCAATGAACAGAGAGTGCAAACATCCTACACCTGTACCAGTGCAGGTCATATGGCATTGTTCTGAACCTGTAAATAGCTACTGTCTCTGAGCTCACTGATATTAGCCCAACATTAGAATCATAGAACCATAGAATAGTTGGGGTTGGAAGGACCTTAAGATCATCTAGTTCCAATCCCCTGCCATGGGCAGGGACACGTCACACTAAACCATGTCACCGAACGCTCTGTTCAACCTGCCCTTGAACACCCCGAGGGATGGAGCAGTCACAGCTTCCTTGCGCAACCCATTCCAGTGTCTCATCACCCTTATGGTAAAGAATTTCTTCCTTATATCCAATCTAAGCTTCCCCTGTGTAGGTTTGAACCCATTACCCCTCGTCCTGTCACTGCAGTCCCTGATGAAAAGTCCCTCCCCAGCATCCTAATAGGTCCCCTTCAGATACTGGAAGGCTGCTATGAGGTCTCCACACAGCCTTCTTCTCTCCAGGCTGAACAGCCCCAACTTTCTCAGCCTGTCTTCATACGGGAGGTGCTCCAGTCCCCTGATCATCCTCGTGGCCCTCCTCTGGACTTGTTCTAACAGTTCCATGTCCTTTTTATGTTGAGGACACCAGAACTGCACACAATACTCCAAGTGAGGTCTCACAAGAGCAAAGTAGAAGGGCAGAATCACTTCCTTCGACCTGCTGGTCATGCTCCTTTTGATGCAGCCCAGGATACAGTTGGCTTTCTGGGCTGCGAGCGCACACTGAAGCTGGCTCATGTTCATTTTCTTATCGACCAACACCCCCAAGTCCTTCTCCACAGGGCTGCTCTGAATCTCTTCTCTGCCCAACCTGTACCTGTGCCTGGGATTGCTCCGACCCAGGTGTAGGACCTTGCACTTGGCATGGTTAAACTTCGTAAGGTTGGCATCAGCCCACCTCACAAGCGTCTCAAGGTCCCTCTGGATGGCATTCCTTCCCTCCGGCGTATCAACTGAACCACACAGCTTGGTGTTATCGGCAAACTTGCTGAGGGTGCATTCAATCCCACTGTCCACGTCACCAACAAAGATGTTGAACAAGACTGGTCCCAGCACTGATCCCTGAGGGACACCGCTCATTACTGGTCTCCAGCTGGACACTGAGCCATTGATCACAACTCTTTGTGTGCGGCCATCCAGCTAATTCTTTATCCACCGAGTGGTCCATCTGTCAAATTCATGTCCAATTTAGAGACAAGGGTGTCATGCAGGACAGTGTTGAACGCTTTTTTTTTATATCAGCAAGGTCTAGCAAAGTTTTATTTCTTACGACTGACAAAAAGAAAATAAGAAAATTAAGGTTTTAAACTCATCAATGTATCTGAAGTCTGTAGCCCTGACATCTGAAAACTGTAGCCCTGACATTTGAAAACAAAAAACTTAGTTCAGAATCTGCCAGTTGAAAAACCAATATGTTCAGAAAATGGCCAGCATAAAATAAACCAAGAGTAACAAAACAATCAACAGGCAGAATTTGTTACTAGTCCAATCGCATTCTATTATCCTTTGTTCTTACAAACAAGGAATCCTCCTGCACTGCACTTCTACAAGACTGCTATGAAAAATTATTTAAGATGGGCTGATGAAAATGGAATAGATATTAAGGAATGTTGTCATCAAAGGATTAGTTTTATTATCATAAAACAAAAGCACACTCCCCCAAGAAATAAACTATTTCATTTTGAATTTTAACTGGGAGATTAGCACTGCAGGTAGAATGTTTTGCTGAAGAAGCCATTAGCTGAACATATCAAATTTCAGTTGCCTAAGAAAGTCAAGTCAAAATGAAAAATAAATAGACCAATGTTTTGATAGCTTTATGTTGTACAGAAATGCAAATTCTTGTTTTTCTGTTTTTCATGGCTGCTTATCTAAAAAAATCCAGATGATCCACACTGTCCTAAAACTTTCCAGTTATACATAATATAGAAACAAAAGGTAAAATCACCTTCATCTGAGAAGCCATAATCAAGAATTCTGCAAATGTACAGTTAAGTTGAAAAAACAGATAAGAAATAGGGCTCAATTCTCCTAGTGCTAACTTCTCACAGTTTCCTTCAATTTAATTCCTGTCTATATCAGCAGTCCCCAAAAAGCCAAATATAAGGAATAAACTATTTGCTCACCACATTCAATACAAAGTGAGGCTAGGATTTTCTGAGCACAATCAATTTCATACAGAATTATGTAACAGAATTGCACATCACTCTTCATTAACTCTCTCTGACTTGAGTGAGCATCAGGATCACAGTGCCTGAAAAATTATTTAATATCTAAATCCAAGAAGTCCCCAAACTTACCTCTGCATTGATGATGTTGCATGCAAAAGTGACAGCATTTGAAATTCATATTTAGCTACTTTAAACTTATAAAAAAGTGAGCAAATGGGTGCAAATGCAGAAAAAAGGGTGCTTGAGAGCCTTTCCTGCCACTGCTGGGACAGCTGGAATTTGGCTGAAGGGACTGAGTCTGGATTAAACTAAGACCAGTATCTCAGCCCTCTCTACTAAGATTGGGTCTTACATTTTTGAAGGGCTCTTAGTAAAAAAACTAAAACCTGCAACGCAGCAAGGTCTGTGTTGTTTCTCCATTAGTCCGTTCTCCCGGATAACTGAAGCATAGGCAATCTATTTCATGACAGTTACAGTGGCCTACGTTCTCATGCCGTGAACACACACTTTCCCCCAACTTTCCCATCCATAGCTGTGAGTTTCTGTGTTCTCCAGGACTACTATCAATACAAGCACGAGGTGAGGTGTTCAGGGAGCTGGACTGAAAACTTCATCTAAAATCTCACAAAATGATTAAGATTTCTGAAGAGAATATTTTTTAAGCCAATAGCTTATGCAAATATGATTTTTGCCTGCTACAAGAATTTAAACTGTGACATATCTTGTTCAATGATTTTGTTTTTCATGCATCTGTACTGCAAATACAGTAGAAACTGGTAAATGCAAAGTGCCTATAACTCAGATAGATTGCCATAGGCTGCCTGCTCAGCTTTCCCCTGACCTGGAACAGGACATAGTAAAAGAGAACAGCTGTTCCCTCAGGTAAGGAAATCATAGTAGTATGCTAGTAGGTTGAGAAATCAGTTCATTTTAAATGCCTAACTGTCCTTTTTGAACACTTATGAATGCTGTTCTTTTGCTATAGAAATCTCTTTTTTCTTCCTGCCCACTGACAAAAACTAGTATTCCTGTAAGGTGGAATGCTCCTTACTATATCTGAGAAGAAAGAAAAAGATACTGTATTTTGGATGAGTTGTTACAATACGGAATTAGACAGTCTGGTATGTCTGATGGTTCTAGCTTCCTTTAACAGGAGTGGCCTCTCTGTTGGTCCTGCCATTTCTCTTTTCTTAGTGGCAGCATGACCTTTCTGCTGAGGAGTCTGGCTTCCCATGCACTGGTTTCTGTGACCTTTATGGGAGCCTCTGTAGAATGACTTAGAGGCATAATCAGAATACTTCACTCTTATACTCAGATATGTAGCAAAACATTTTTGTAGAACACTTCTGTGTATTTCCAGCAATAAAACAAGTACAGCAATAAGTAAAACTGGGGATTATTTCTAAGTGGAAAATCTGAAAAAGTTGAAATAAAACCAACTTGCATAAAAACACATACAATAAAGTCACAAAAGTTATAATAAATGTTACTCTTTGATCAATGGAGGATTCCAAAATATTTTTCTTTCTTTATTTGGTACCAGGCTATTTGATTTTCCATATGGCTATTAACCATGCAATCTCCCATCTTTCTAGCCTACTACCAAGATTTGACAAGGACTTCCTTTTACCTTGCAACATGCTAGTATAAATTCAAGACTTGTTTTTCTAGTTGACCATACTGAGAAGCACTAAAAATTGTTTTCTGGTTCATCAGAGACAAGTTGAACATAAGGAAAAGTTTTCTCCATTTTCCTTCTCTAGCTATGATTACTTTTAATTTCGTTTATTTATTATTACAAATGAGCTTTTACCTAAAGGTAATTAAAAGCAATGTCACAGGCAGTACAGAAATGTCAATGTTTATCTTTTTAAGGTAAAATAGCCTCAAAAATTCAAACATATAGAAACCTGATGGAACTCTTTTGTTAATGTCAGATACAGAAGCCAAGGAAGGACTGAAATGAATATTGGAGAAAGCTATTGAAATTCATTGAAGACACTCACACTGATTGTTAGACATTTGGTCAAAATGACAAATTATTCATATAGCTACCTTTTTGTTTAAACTAAAATAATGCTTGTAGCTCCTGAAAATAGTAAGAATGCAGTGGCTAAGACTCTTAATTTTAATGTGCTTTGCATATAGGAATTGTTAGAATATTAGTTGTGTTGGAAGCAGGAAACTTAATCTTAGGCTCTTGTAAATTCAGAACACTCAGTTTCATTATTTCTCTGAAAGAAGTCTGATTTAATCATTCTACAGACATTTTTAAAAAGAAATATATTTACAGAAATATGACACAAAATATTTCTAAAAAGAGTCTTTAAAAATAATTAAAAAAGCTTGTAATCAAGATTTTTAAACTTTCAAGTTTTCTTACAACAATTCTGCAAAAGTTTGCTTTTCAATTTCTCATGATCATGAATGTCTTCTAAAATATGCCAAATTGGGTGAAATAATAGTAATTTAATAGTGGATAATGAAATTTCAGCTTAAATTCAAAGGAAAGGAACAAGTGGATCAATAAAAGTAGAATAACTCTTAAAACCACAATACAAGACAATATGAAAGAACATTAGTGAATTAAATAATAAAGAGGCTTATTAAAAAAAAAAAAAAAAAAAAGGGCAAATATAAATAGTATTTGCTACCAGGTGGGATTTTCAAAAGCAGGCTCCATGCAGGCTTTATTGTGCTTACCAGTGAAGCCAGTAGTAAGACTCCCACTGAACTACCAGAGAACAGATCTAAGCCAACACTGATCACTTTCAAGATCCCACCACTAACTGTACACCAAACCATCAAATGATGAAAGAAAGCTTTCACATAGCTTCAGATAGAAAATAATAATCTTACTACATTGTTCTCTGAGAACCTAGAAAGGCCAGACACTGCTTCAAGCATACTTAATAAATAGAGCAGCAATGTTCAGTATGCTCTGTAGTAGATTTCCTGTATATTGTTAAAATTAATGGCCTGCAGGGTAATTGTGAAAACACTTTTGAGTCTGAAGCCAAGCAATACGGCTAGGATAAACATCATCATCAGCTATCATGATAGACAAGGTGGATTTTGTAACAACTTTTTATGAAAGAATACTAGGAGGACCACAAGCTACCTAAGAGCTGGATTCCAGCCTCTCTTTGAGAATTCATAATATCAGTCAACTATTTGGAAGACAGCTGTCTAGGGCACTACTCCTTTGGCAGAAACAATTTGAAGGTGTCTTTGTTTCAAGTAATTTGGAGCAAGAGAGAAACCTAGTGTCCTAAAAACAGTGAAGAAGATCATGCTGCCCATATAGATTTTGGCAAGCAAGGACCTGAACATATCTAGTACCTTTACAACATGGATACAACTCTTTTTCTCTCAGCCTCCTTACTGGAGCTGTTCTGCTTTATATAAATCAATAATTATAAATGAAATAAGAAAATATTCTAGTTGAAAACTACTGACATTCCAGTATGTTTCGAGAAAACACCAGCCAATAATGAGAAGATATGAAATAATAGGGGTACCGTGTCAGAGATGACATTCTCTCTTGTGTTAACTGGTTACCTTGGATGGATCCAAGGATAGATCTACCAAGTGTCAATTGATGCGTAGGCAAGAAAGAAAAGCTATGTGTTGAAAGGTCCTAGATGTTAGGTCACCAGCTTGAAACCTTGACAGGCTGGAAAAGTTGGTTTTCGGCCCCTCACGAAGTTCAACAAAGAAAAGTGCAAAGTTCTTCACCTGTGGAGGAACATTACCATATGCCAGTACATGCTGGGAGCCACCCAGCTGGGAAGCAGCTTTGCAGAAAAGGCCATGAGGGTCCTGGTGGACATCAAGTTGAGCTTAAGCCAGCAATCTACTCTTGCACAAAAGTTCAACATCCAGGGCTTTGTTAAACAGAATTCTGCCAGCAGCTCGTTCCTGTCTGCTCAACCCTTGTGAGGCACACTTGGGGCACTGTGTCCAGTTCTGGAATCCCTAGTACAAAAGTCAATTATATCTTCATCTAGAAGAACTTTAGTGTAGGGGGAGGGAGGTATTCTAAGAATCAGGAACATTTAAAGATCAATAACAAGTAGAAAAATATACATGTGCAAATAAATAAAGAACACTTTACAGGAAGTAAATTAAAAGTTGTGGTGTTTTCTTGGGTTTTTTTTGTTTTGTTTTGGTTTGTTTTTTTTTTTGTGAAGATAAGCCAATCAATTTAATTCTGAAGCAAATTTAAACCTGGAGAACTAATTTACAGAATACATAATTAGCATATGTAGGTAATTGCTATGAGATATTATCTAATCCTGAGATTAATAGGATTAATAAAAATGAAAAATATTAATATGCAAAGCTAGGGTAAATAGCATAGTGTATAATGGTAATAAGTGTCCCTTGTGGTGAGTCAAAATTAAGAAACACGATCGATCAGGTTCCAGAAAAATGCATGCCAATGACTATACAATAACTGTCAAATAGTGATTTGTTTGTTTGTTTGTTTCTGAAGCACTTGATACTTTTTGTCAGTTGCCTGGGATTTTTGCCAGACTATTCATAAAGCTGAGCGCCGCCCCCCACAGGTGTAAGGAAGGAAACTCAGTCATTTCCATTATGCACTCATATCAGATGACCTCAGTCCTCCTTGGATAGTTATCTATATTTGTACACCAAAACCGTGAAGATCTAATTCCCTGGTCTGGAAAGCTGGGTATATATTTGGAACCCTTTAATATATTATAATGTTATCACTGAAAAATTAATAGATGCAAGTTGCTCCAATATGGATAATAGTTAAATTATAAATCAAACCACCAGTATTGGGCAGCTTGCTATTCAAATTAAGGATGGCATATTAACCATCTCTGAAGCAGTAACTTCGATTTAATACTATATCAAGCAATTTTTCATCCCAAACAGTCTATGCACTGAAAAGTATAAAATAATGAATTCTGAAAAATGATCACATAGAATGTAGTGGAACCAGTTTATATTGATTGACAGAACTTATGCTATATAAAAAATAAGATAAGAACTACATTCAAGATGCTATAGAATAACAGACATAAGGAATGTTGCCACTTGTTTCTTCAATATTCAAAGGCAGACTATTTTTCAAGGAATGAATAGAAGAGGAGGTTTAGAAGCTGAAGAAGCATGAGAACAGATAACAGTCTACAGTAAAACACCAATAGGATATTATACCTGAATCATACATTTGCAAAAGCTAAATGTAATAAGGATGCAAACTGCAGAAATAATTGAATAATTTTAAATAGCAGATTTCAGGCCTAAACTTCCACAGGGTATTTTCTTATATAAAAGATCAGTTTGATAGTGTTGTAGGTAAAAAGCAAAAATCAATATTCAAACTACTCATTTAGTGTAAATTAGGTAAATTAAGTTACTCAGATTTGCCATGGTATTTAGCCTATTAAATGTATTTTCAGCCAGTAGAGACCTCAACTTCACAGTTTTTAAAATGAATTTATCAAAAGGCTCACATAAAGGTCTCAGGAAATAGAAATCTTTTCTTATATCTCTTTCAGAATTCACTAAATAACTTTTGGTTCTGGCTTAAAATCATACTATAAATTATGATTGGTGATTGTGATCTGCCTCTGGCTTAGAAAGGACTTGCCAAGTTAAGGCACGCACTCATTTTTGTAGACATCAGCATACAGTGGAGTGATTTAGCTATTATTTTTCGGTTACTATTTACTCTTCAGTGAAAACATCCAAGCGTGGTTAATTTGCTTGGACTTTCAAGCATATGAAAGTGATCAAATATGCTGGAAATAATTTCAAAACCAATCAGAGGCATTTTTATTAAGTTGTAGCTCACAAACTGAAAGGCAAATCATCTTTAACTTGTAGAAGACCATCTCTCTGTACCAAACATAATTTATCACTTTTTCCGCAATCAGCAAACTGATGAGAGAAGACTACAATGCAGAGGCAAGGAATAAAGCATGAGCTAAACAAAAATAAACAAAATAAACACAGCCCCTCAAAATAAATGAAACAAAAAATTTAAACTGAGAGAAGCAGAACTGCCAGCAAAATACTACTCACTTCATGCAACTTCATTTAAGTTACAGTATCTGATATTAGCCACCAGAGCAGCAAGCAGTGGTGGGTGCAGCTACATAATCATTCATGTTTTCCAAACTGTTCAATAACAGTTTAAAAGATGTTCATTAGTAGATCAAGCCCCTGTCCCATGGAAAACCTGCTCAGTTCACATAGTTCGCACTCAGGATTGAAGTGGTTTAACTGATTTATTAATGAGGTGTAATTAACTGAAAATCAGTGAACTATATAATCAGGATCAATAGAATCATAGAATCATAGAAAATAATACCAATACAACAGACAAACCACAATACAAAGCATTTTCTAAATATCTTCTATAACCCAAATAAATCTTAACCCCTCTGTTTATCTCCAACACGGTGATAAATGCACATGCACCCCTTCAGAGGCCATGTGGTGCAGGCCCCCCTCATTTGGGCATACAGGACACCCTGCCTGCCCCCCCCTGCTCTGGAGATATGAGTGTGCTCTCTGACCCCATCCTCCCAGAGGTGGATGACCTCACACCCTGAGGGTTTGAGTCTCTGAATGCCACCATTATGGCTGTGAATGAGCTAGAGGCAGTGGCTGAGAGCAGAGGCAGTGACCCACAGGGGTTACGTGCTGCCAGGCCCAGGCAAAGCCACATCTGGCAGGGTGACACCAGCACCATTGCTGCCCTGTTTCCCTCATTTCCTGTCTGCTACGAAGTTTTGTGTTTCACTTGTGTATTTGCTTAAATTGTCTTTTTTTTTCACAGAGCTTTCTTAATTCCACAGTTACTGTTTATTTGGGCTGATGGTTGTCTTCCTCTCTACCAAGATCAGTTTTGGGCAAATGCCCACTCAGAGAATTTGGGCATTCCATTCATGCACACTCTTACATGGACATTCCTGTTTTGGAATGCTTTTATTCTGAACTCTCTGTCAAGGCTGGTAACACATCAAGCTATTAAGAAGATTAGAAGTGGCAATGAGACAGAGCTGCTATGTATCTATAATTTCTATGCTACTGTCATATTTGAACAAATAAATTACATGTCTGCAGCTGCAGAAAAGAAGCAGCAAATCTTGTTTCCAAAATACAGTATCTGCTTTTTTCTATCTTGCTATGACATGGGGTTCTTGAATAAGTATCAGTAGTGATGGCTGACCTTTACATTCTGAAAGCAAGTGATTAATTTTTATTTTTTTTTAATGGACACATTTCTGTCATTTTATGAATTTTTTTCACAGTTCTGGGGGAAAACTGAAATAACACTTTTTTAATAGAAAAGAATATGACTGCACAAATTCAGAAAATATTTACAGCTGTACTGAAATCCTAAAGGTAAAGAGAAGTCACAAGTTTGAGACCACAGAAGAAATGCAGCAGATTTGATGCCACTACAAAGAAATGAAAAGTATAACAAGTTTAGTTATTGTCAAAGAGAAATTGACAATTCCTTCCCTTTGTACAAGCTCTAGTGGAGAATCAGTAAACACATCGATGCTCTGCGCTTTGTTAACAGCTGTATAAATTTGTTATGCTTCTGCAAAATCCTAAACCACCCATATTAAAGGAAGCTTGATGCATGTGAGCACCTGTGTTAAGAAAAAAAAAATGCCATTAAAAGCAAATCATTATTTTTCAGGATGGTTTGGTTTTAATGGCAAAAAGCAATTTTTGCTTCACTGGACAGAATGTCTAAGTTCTTGCCCTCTTAGCTCAGAAACCATTGGACTCTGAAAGCAACAATGGAAGAATGTGACAGCCTAAAACAAACCTACTGACACTGTTGATTCATTTCTTGCTTGATAAACTAAGTAATCACAATCACGTGTGCATCAGAATAGAATATACCTGTACCTTTTAGCATATGCATGGTTAAGCAAAGTAGTCTTATAAATTTAAACTGTAGTTACATGTGCATCGTAATTGAGCAATCTAATAAATATTAGAATGCAAAGAATCAAATTAATAAACAGGTACTGCTGGATAACTCTGCACTTACACCATCTTATAGCTGGAAATATTATGCTATATTTACCTCCAGTGGTAATAATTTTTTCCCCAATTTCAAGTACATTTCATTAAAATAATGTCCATTCCTACAAAACAAACAAAAAATAAACAAGCAGAAACCTCAACTTATATATCTGGACATATTATTTTTAAAAACATTTTTTAAAACCTCAAATTCTAAATGTTGTCTTTAGACTTTCGACATTATCTTTGCAATCACAATTCCAGTACACTTGTGCTTACCAACTTTCCACCTGATGGAGTTCACTCTCATTTTTTGCCTCACAAAAGTTAAAATGGTGTTTGTATATTCATGAATATTAGACATATTCAAGGTATTCGAACCATATATTTAGTACCCAAAATTTCTTTTGTTCGCTAGGTAGGAGTCAGGGCAAATTGCAGGGAAAGTTGGTAGATGGATCCATCTATTCACTTTACATAATTTCTAACAGCAGAAATTTCATAGATGACTGATAGCCAATTGCTTCTCATCTATTTTTTTCCAAGCTGTCAGAGAAACATAAGAAAGCATCCAAGGTGCTTTTCTGCTATATTAACTGGGAGACAGTAGTGGGAGTGTGTGGGGACTTTCCTTGTCACTCCTCTGATGAATGCAGCAAGCATTGGGAAAGGTTATATACGGTAACTTTCTGTATTTACCTAAAATTCACATATGTTAACATCTGTTGGGCTTGCTTATAATTTTCACTATCTGCTTCTGATCAGTGCAGCTCTGTAGTTCCAGAGTACCTGCAGAGGAAGACTGAAGTCCCACTACTCAAGATAAAATTACAATAACTGAAATATTTGAGTGTAGACAATACTTAGAAGGTAATGTGTTTCAGCACAACAGTTCCAGATTAATATTTTACTGGTGCTAAACTGGCTAACAGACATGCAGAGACAGAAGTAAAGAAGTTACAAAGGAGATATTTTAACATCAACTTGGAGAGGTTTTAAAACCCTAAGATTGAAGTGGAAGAGATGCATGAGAAAAACAACCTGATTACGGGTAGTCAAGTGTGGGCCAGGACAGGATCAATATCATGTCTGACTAGGTTGTTGAAATCCTTTGAAATGATTACCACCAAGGTAGACAAGGTGACACCGTGGGAGCTCTCACCCTGAGCTTCTCAGTAAAAGCTCTGCAGCTACTTCAAAGCAGTCCTGTTAAACAATATATGTGCTTTAAAATTGAAGCCAGATATAGAAATATAGAAACAAGGCCAGTGAAGAACTTGAATAGCGGGGAAAAAAAAAAAAAAAAAAAGGCAAGAAACATTTGCGCTATTGTGTTAGTAGCTCACATCATGTTTAGTCCTGAGATTTGCCAGGTTTGCTGTCACCTTATAAATCCAGGGTCTGGACTGAAGGCCCCTAAGAGGCCAACAAGCAGCCTTGTACTGCATGCTGCCCCAGAGGATCAAAGACTCCAGGGAACTAAGTGCTGCAGGCCCTTCTACCCTCCAAAGGGCAACTTATTGCAGATTCACTTCTGCAAAGGGACAGCAAGCTGTTTTAGAGGGGATACATCTTGTTATATTGGGTATAAACAGCGGGGTGGTGGCAGTGGGAGCCTGCATGTCAGCCTCTGTGAGGAGAAGCTGGGGCTGCCCCATGTGGGACACAGCCAGTGCCAGACAATTCCAGCCAATGCCAATAGGACACAACTGAACCACTCAGCCTAGCAGGAAGTGCTTCTGGGAAAACAACCCAGCCTCAGACAACTGAAACTTCACTTACCCAGCCACCTAAACTACTTCCAAAAGAATAGCTACTCACAGAGAGAGATTTCTGCCATTTAAGATAACGATCAGGGAAGTGGCCGCAGCATTTTAAGAAGGTACTAATTTACATCTCTTTCCTTTCCTAGGCAGTTGTCCAGCTGGCTTGATACAGTGTGTTTTGTGAAAGCATAGGTTTCATAATCCGCTGTCCAATAATGAGAACTGTCCTCATGTAGCAGGAAGAGTAGTCTCTCAAAACTTTATATATTTTAATATCTAATAAATCAAGCTTAGCTATGAAATGTGTCCAAGATTAGAAATCTGGAGTAAGCAGAAAAACAGACCTAAAAGTGCATGTTAAAATTAAACGCATTTGTAATCTTGGCAACACCATATTGTAAGTTATTCTCTCCAATGGGCAAGCATCCCATTTTAGATACCTGCACAACTTATGCATGAGCATATAGAACTCTAGCTCACAGCAAGAATGTGTGTCCTTGCACATGGAAATTGAGGGGTTGGGGTTATCTTACAAAATCAGACACTTAAAATCTGTACCTCATTGTCAGTATCTTCATGTGAGCCATATGTCTGAACTTACATTGTATTTGATGTGGTCAATATAGTCTATAATCAGCTGAACAACAATTGCATATCTACTGTAGGGTGAATAGTTTTGCATACTCTTTTTACTATATTGACCAGATATTCATTGATTAGAAAGGGAGATTAGGCAGTAAGTGCTTGATTCAGGTGTCCAAACGTAGCAAATGCCATTTAAGCTATCTGGGGGTGTTAATTTCTCCATAGAGTTGATAGACAGTATATTTGGGACTCATACCCATACTTATGCTCTTCAAGAGGAGCGACTAAACACCAGTAGGGACAGCAGGCTATCCTACTATCTCAAATGGCAGTAGATACCTGCTTTGGGGCATCTTAATTGAGCTCTTGTTGACATGGAAATGAACAAAGGTGTCTTTACAAGGTACTGGATCCTATCCTACACACCTATAACCATAATCAAGAATGGACATATCTCTAAAACAAATGGATATGGAGGAAAAGGCTGCATAATCATGCAATCATGTTGTACTGGGTAGTAACGTGATGTACCAGCCATGTGATTTGGGAGGTGAATTTCTAATCAAGTCTGTCCTGGTAAATCTGCATCTGTTCATAATAATATATTCAGTAATATGGAGTCATTTGCCTTTGAAAATTTGGCTTATGTCTTTTAGAGGATTTAAGAACTTATTTCTTGGTCAGTTATTTTCAAAGCTAAAATAACAGTTGAATTTAATATGTGCAATGAATGGAAAGTAAGAAACAGGTATATATCACATTAAGCAAAGGTTGAAAGTGTACTGCTTTTTGAGGGAGTGCTGCAAGGGAGATAGATAACATAACAACTGAATATTCTATCAATAATTGAAAAGCTGTTTGAAAACTATGCTGTGCATAGCTTCCAGGATAGCAGTGAGATAAATATGCAAGAAATCTGTTTGTGCTTGTGATATGAATCAGTCTTGCTATAGATCCAACCTGAGAGCATCTGAAAAGAAGACCCAGGGGAATGCTGCAGGCAGCTAGCTGATGCAAGACTTTCAAAATTCAAGGACTTTCAAGATATTTTCTTAAATGAAAAAGAGGCTGAAAATTGCATATTTAGTTCTTTGAAGCATTTCTGTTTCATCTGTGGTGATTACTAGGGTGTTTTGCTTTGCGTGAAGATTTCTCTGAACTTAAAATAGCACAGACTAAATTCTTCCTCTCCTGTTTAGACATGAAGTACTTACATATCCTTACAGTAAATGGACAACTATTTGGGAGGATATGCGGAAAATAAAATCCTTTTTCGTATTTTAGTTTTAAAGCTATGCTGGTTCAAAATTTAAAATAATGGCTGCTTTTTCTGATGGTCAATTGTTTGCAAATAATGAAAAATATTGTTATTGCAATATTTTTAACTGTGGGTTTAAGTGACTAAGTAGATGTTCTAAAAGAACTAAGATTGCTCACTGCATCAAGGAAAACAAAATTCATAGCACAGAAAAATGTGAATCTGGGTCATGTTTGCTCAGTTATGCCTCTCATGTCTGAAATCAAAGCCCTATTTTCAGACTGAATATAAGTAAGTGAGCTGTTACCTTGAGACTGTTCTTCACTTAGTCATTAATAGAAATTGAGTGTCCAGATTGATTCCAACTACTAAAATTATATATGTTACTCAAACTAATAGGCTCTTGCTGCAAACTTGTAGCAGGGAGCTGAATGGGATGCAAAAGCAGGAATCCCTGTTTGTTTTTTGCTGTTTTTTTGTAAGCATAGCCTTCTTTTGGAGGGGCTGTGTAGGATTTCAGGTAGAGTCTCCACCTCCCCTATTTGTTCAGTTCTTTCTCCCTTTTGATCTCTCCTTGTCAACTGTCAAAATATGAGGTCCTAGATACCTATTTTCTCTTGTCTTATTTTATCTAGTAATAGGCATTATTCTTACTTCCCTGGCAGTTTCATGCTGTAATAACTGTCCTTTTGCAGTAGCAGGTAGACAAGACAGAAGACCAAACCCATATTAGTAAATGTTCTTTCTCTTGGAAATTTCTGTACCTTAGTTGAGGGACTTTTTCTGCTTCTTTTCAGCGTTTTGCTTTCTTAAAGATTTATGACTGTTTTCCTTATGCTTAGACTGAATAGACATTTTAAAGATCTTATTTTTAAACACAATGGTTTGCATACACAAATACAAAAAATTATCCTGTATATTGACAGTCTACTGTCTTCTTTGAGTAAGTTTGCCAAATAAATTAAAATGTTCCAAATTCAGGCAAGAAGCTTTTTCCTGTTCTTATGTGAAGAATCTTGTATTAATCCATATTTTACCACTTTTTAGCGTATGCTCTTGCCCAGACATAAAACATTCAACATTCTGGTAAGTCAGTACTTGTTGTATAAATTATAGTGAGTTTAACATCTTGTCCTAGATTTTAAGAAACGGTCTTTCTGTGTAGTTAACTTTGCATATACAAATAATTGAGCTTGAATTTCTGCATGCATAATTTATAACAGGTGCAAATATTCTTTAGGTGATTAGATAACAGCTAATATTTGTGCTAACATTCACTTTAGGCACATGAATTCAGATCAGTGATTTGTGAGCACAAAATTGCCTTAAACTGTGAAGGCAGGCAGACACATATAAATGAGGCCTTGATTTTGCTGATGATAGAAGGTAGATTTGTCCAGCAAGGTGCTGAGAACTTTTAAGAAATTTTGAGGATCTGCTATTGCTCTTGTGATGTTTAGGAGTACAGAGTGATCAGCACCTTGCAGGATTGGGAAGTATAATGTCCCCAAAACATCCTTTGTGAATAGACTCACTTTCAGGCTACAATTCAGAAAGCATATGTTTAACTTAAAAGGCAAGTGAAGTGTCACTGTAATGAATGGACTCATTTATGTGCTTTAAATTAACCACATATTTAAGTACCTTGGTAAATCATGACAGTTTATTAAGAGGTTTGTAATGGGGGACCAAGCCCATTAACATCAAAAAGGCACAAGATATTCAGGAGAACTTAAATTAACCATCAAAAACTGTCTACAGAGCATTAAAGCTTGTACGGATGCTTTAATTCAGATGTAGAGTGGTCTTAGGTCATTTTATCTTAATCCTCCTTGAGCTAGTGAAGAAAGGTCATTTAGTTCTCAATGAAGGAAGTCCCAGTGTTTTAATATGCTTTAATTTTGTTCTGCTTTTCTTAAGTAGAAACAATAGGATATATTCAGGATGGAATAGCTATTTGTAAGAGAACTACAGCTAATTTACTGCAAAATATTTCATATGGATCTTCTCAGCCTCTGATAAAGAGGCTCCTCTGAACACTTCAGCTGCTGTCACTCTGAGGTGCTGAACCAAGGGCTGAAGGTCCCAGGAGCTAAATTTCTAGCTGAAGATCAGCTACCCAGCTCTGTGTAAAGAAAGACAGAAACCCTGGTTGGAGCCACCATTGTCAGAGTTTCATAAACACTACTGAAGAGCCCAAACTGGGCTGAACTCCGAAAGTGTTTATTTGGATAGCAACCAAATCAAGGTAAAATAAGAATGAAACACATCTCCTTACCCTGTTCCATTCCTCACCATTCTTGCAGACTTATTGTAAAAAGCCCTTCTACAGAAGCCCTATTTGCTCAGAAAATCAAAAGCTAGAGACTGGTAACAAGAAGATATTTTTGAGTTTTTGTTGTTTTTTTTTTTTTTTTTCCAGACTGAGTTCTATAGATTTGGGGTATGACTATGATAGCCTATTATGTATAATAATATATGCATATAAGTGTTTCATTATCTCTTACATATATGCTACAGTTTTACCTATAATTAAAGAAAGATGGCTACAAGGACTGGTAACACAGAAGAAACTTTAAGTGTGATCAGCACAGGATTAATTCCTTTGGTTGAATATTCACCAACTTGCCAGAGAAGATCAAACAAAAAATCCTTGGTTAATAACAACCTTTAAAATGCTCAATATACCATAAAAGCAAATTGGGATAAAATGAGTGGATAAGGAACTTAATTTAAAATGTTGTAGTTGTTTATTATGGAAAGATATTGAAATAGAAGAATGTCATAATAGCCCTCATACTAATGACAGGTTCTCACATGTGAACCCGGTGCCTCTGAGAGAATGTAAATGAAGGTTCTATAAAGTCGAATAGGACTGATGTACATGCTCTGACCCTACACAGACGACACGTACCCGGCGTGCTGCTTTGGAGCAGAGTGCTGACTTAGCAGCCTCACAAGGTTTTATTCCCTCTTAAGGGACATCTTGTCAGAGATCCCCAGTGTTACTGTGCTATTGAGCAATAAAATTGAGCTTATATTCATACCATTAAGCTGGATTCTTCATGCTTAGTTAGCATACAACAATATCTGTTTGTTACTGCTTTTTTTTTTTTTTTTTTTTTTTTCCTGGTGTTAGGCATAATTGTAAGTAAAGAAGGAGTCTACTACTGCTGTAAACAAAAAGTAAAAATCATCTCACCAAACTGCTTGGACTCCATTTTAAACTTCAGTAGTTAGAAAATACACAGGCCTTTTTGGAGGCAGAGAAAGAGGAAGGGTCTAAACCCCATAAGATAAGGTTGCATTGACACCTCTCTCTCACTGATTAATCTTAGAAAATCTGCGGTTGTGTCCAGAGAAGAAGGAGCTGTAGAACCTGTTTAAAATCATAGTGGAAGAAAGCTAAGCCGTTCACTATTAATATGGTCTAGCTAGCAAAAATCTTAGTGTTACAATACTGTGTTCAGCATATTAAACCACTCAATTTTTCTTAAATGAAGGCCTGTGGAGGTCCTGGATTCTAATGAATATCTTTAAATCTACTTACATATCAAAAGCAGCTGCAAGGAACCCTTTTGCAGTACAACTGGAGCTAATTTCTTTCTACAATAGCTATTTGTAAAGGCTTTTAACTCTCTGAAAATTGTGTCTTTGAAGACGTCTTGTCCCAGTAACACTGATTCTTACAAACCAGATGCCCTGCCTCAAAGTCTGACTCACCTGCCCCACTGAAACTTCTGCTACTTCAGCTATTTCAGCTGAGTGAATGTCAGATTTTTTTATCTTTGGATGTATACGTATGGATTTAATTTATTTTGTTTCTTACCACTTCTGAGTTTGGCATCTTTTCCTAACACTAAAAATCAACTTGATAGTTTTACTGTATTTAAATTATGATTTGTAAATTACATAAAATAAAAAGAAATTATGTGATTTTTATAAAGCTCTATAATGCAAAGAGTGTCAATAAATTGCTTAAATCTCCTGCTGAGCTGCTCACTACAGCAGAGGAGAGTTCTCATCTGGCGCATGTAGACAGAACTTAATGACACACAAGCCTCATCTGGGCTCAGCTGCTTAGAGGAAGTTTCAGTGATAGATGGAGGGTGTCCCTCATTGCAGGGAGGGTGGACTAGATGACCTTCAGAGGTCCCTTCCAACCCAAACCATTCTATCATTACGTGAATTTTTCTATCATTATGGAGGTCAAGAGGAAGAAAAATGAAGTTAACACATTCTGGTAAGCCTGGAATAGGAAATTTTCGCTGCTTGTGGAACTTTTAGGTTTAATTCCTGGAAATGAAAGATTAGGATTGCAGAATTGCAGTATAAACATCTATGGTCCATTTTCCTTATCCCTCTGAAATTAATGTATATTTTTTTAGAGAGACCTGTGTCTCTTTGGGATAGAAAATGCTTTAGTACTGTTTCTATTTGCTTCTAAAGTAGAATTTTTCATTAAGGATAATAAAGAGAAATCTTTTTTTAGTGATTAGCTAACAAAGCACATATAGTATATATGTATATAGATATTATTTCAGAATAATAGCTCTTAATGGTGAATTTTTATTTCCTATGCACCTGAATATTTCATTTTGCCTTGTGACTCAGCGGTATACCTAGCCAAGTTCAAGACACTGTATAGCCTCTGGAGTGGAGAGAGGGTATGCACATGGAGGAGAAAGAGAAAACTTCTGTCAAACCACAAAATCACACAATGCAATTAATCTAATGTACATTGATTATAAAAAATAATTTAATGGGTCTTAACAGTAAAATACACAACTTGTAAACCATGATTACTCTTGTGTTGGGTTTTTGAAATGGTCTCTTATTCTGATCTTTATTATAGTCACTGGAGTAATTTAACATATTTATATTACTACCTGTAGCAGGGAAATGTAACATACTGATCCACCTACAAAAATATAGAAAAGCAGGTGAAAAAAAAATCCACTCCTACCAGACACAGACTGAAAATACACACTCAGAGGAAAAAATAGTCAGACCAAACCATAATCATTAAAAAATAGCATTAAACTATTTTTATGTGCATGTGGATATGTCTCTAAAAGAAAACACAGTCAGATGAATATAGTTTCCCTTGAAAATATATTTTTACCTTGAAAGTTTATTTCTGCTGTGTCTGGACTTTCTAGTGGCAAAAATGATTGACTAATACCAAACTGGTAATTTTATCTGACCCTTAGCTTAATTTGTCATGTACCTTGAATACATCTAGTGGTTTTGGTTGTGTGTGTGACTGTAAGGGACCAGAGTTCAGATGATTTGAAAGGAGCATCTCTCAATCTCTGTGTCAAAATTCTGGGACCACTACATATTTTAACTTCTCAAACAACTGACAATATGGGATTTTTTTCTTCAGAATGGTGACTGCTTGCTTTTGAAACTGCTGACTTGACACTTTACAATAGTATGCGTTCCTCTATTTGCTTTTTTCTGTAAGCTGCCTGAATAATTCAGAACCACTAACTTCAAGTCTTTGTGCCTCAGTCTCCGTACTTTTTGAATAAGTTTGATATTGATCTACTTCATATAAAGTGCCATCTCATAGATGAGAATTATTTTTTTTTTCTGTATTCAGCAACAGAATGGTCTGTTATCACCAAAAATGTCAGAAAATCTGAGGATTAATTTAGATGCCTCCTTTTCCCTTGTTGGGTTGATTCCTGGTGAATTCAGTATTAAAGCACCACCTAGCAAAGCTAAAGAAAGTTAAAGCACTGTGCAGTGCACCAGCTG
This sequence comes from Psittacula echo, assembly GCF_963264785.1. Lineage (NCBI taxonomy): Eukaryota > Metazoa > Chordata > Aves > Psittaciformes > Psittacidae > Psittacula > Psittacula echo. Next base: position 132,525,566 of record NC_137737.1, on the reverse strand, counting down.
CTGAAGTGTGTTGCTATGTGACAGAATTTTCTCACTGAACAGCATTGTCCCACAGCATACACACATGCATGATTTGAAGGGGGGCCAGAGATCCTAAGCTAGTGGGAGCAATACATTTAACTTTATTTGGACAGCTCATAAGTAAGGCAAATATTTTTAATCACAAACATTTCTGTTGCCTCTTTGAAAGCAAACATTGCATTTTCATTTCTAGTTTCAGCTTTGATTCCATTCAAGACATTAGGAATTTTATCACAAATGATTATCCCAAATCTTAATGGATCTTCAATTCATCTTAAAATCACTTTTGTGTTAGAAATCAAAGTCTCAATAAAACAGCTCCAAGTTTTGTGAGTAGCTCATTCTCAAAGGTAAACATATTAAAGATAACATTATTAAGTGCCTAAAACAAGTAAAGAATTAATTTCTACTGCTTTCTGTCAAGATTAGATATCTCAATAGAAGGTCTTATTAGGGTTTAATCTCCTTGTCTTCATGCTTAAATCTGTCTTTGTCTGCAACAGTAAGACTTGTAGCAGTAAAATTTGGTATCACAGTCTTGATATTTATTTTATGATATTCATATGAATATGTGATCTTTCATTTTCATAGCTACTTTTGGAAAGGAAGATGTTATTTTCATTATGCATATGGATTAGCCTTGGAATTCAGGCTGGTGACCCTCTACAAAAGACTTGAGAATGCCTCTGCCTGCACTCTTCTGTACAGATGTCAGAGTGTGAATTAAATGTTCTAATTTGTTCTAATAGCTGTAAAAGGCTGAATAGAAGTAGACTTTGTACTGGTTTTATGACTAATGTGGGAAACTAGCCAAAGAGAGTTCGGAAAGGTTAGAGTGACTTTGATAGTGTTGGTGCCTAATCATTGCATAGAATATTAATGTGACAGACAGGTGGTTTGTGAAGTCCTTTTTAAGAGAGGTAGTGACTGGTTAGAAGGAAAAAATATCTCACTGTCTGAATCTAAATCAATTCACTGTGTATAATTCCTTGCCATTGGCTTCCAAGGGCAATAATTAAATTTCACTGCAATATTTTGCAAACAGTAGCTTTATAGGTATTTTACAAGATACATTACCAACACTAAATTGTGATTGAACCAATTTTGATTTTGATTTAATTTGACATGTCAGGAGTCTTGTCTCAACATGTGCTACTGTGTAATCATTTAACTAGTGTCAGTTGAATCCACAAGCCAATTTTATACCTGCACTAAAACCTTGACTATGCGACAGAATTTAGATACTAGCGCAGTTATTTCATTATGGTTTTAGTGACAAATTAAAACTGACAAAGGAGAAAGAAAATTAACAAACTTTGAAAAGGAAGCACGTACAGTCTAATGGATTAATCTCTGAATTCACCTGATGTCTTTCTGTTTCTTTAATAATCCCAGGGAAAAAAACTAGTGAAGTAAAATGAACACAGAAGATTTCCACAGGACTTGAGCACGATGATATATTTAAGAATCTACTAGATTTCCCAATGTTAGCTGGGAAATTGAAATGTCCAATTAAGCACAAGTATTTAGTTGAGTTCAAATGCAGTCCACAAAGACGCATGTCAGTCATAGGTTTTTAAAAGTTAATCACTTGAAGAATTATGGAGCTTATTAAGTAAAATCATTGACCTATATCAAAAGCTATATGTTGCATTAGCTAATGTGAGAAAGAATAATTTGTTTGGATATCATTGATGCTGGTTTTAGATTTTGTAGACTTATAAAAATTAAGCACAGAGTGCCTATATGTACAATGAATTTAATGATTAGCATAAATATCCTTATCAATAAAATTACGTAGGGATAAAATGTCACTGTTTCCAACTCCAGATCAAATTCTTACTTGTCTCTGTGGTTACAGACACATGTATCATTCTTATGTGCTCATCTCACATGCTTTTTTAATTTATGTTAAATGTTCCATGCTCTAGTATTATTTTCGCCACTTGTTAATCTTATTTTTGCTCCTCTGTTTGCCTTTTTATCTCAGTCTTTCACTTTTATCATTTTCTAGTGGTCCAGCTTTAGGGTCAATTACCTTTAGTTCAGAATATTTTACATAAAGATCTTCCTTTTTTTCCTTGAGAAATGAACAGTGATTAACAAGGTGAATGCCAAGGTGCTTTATTTTCTAATCTTCTGGAAGTAAAGTGTGTTATTCCATTCTAATTCCAGTTCTCTAAACTTAAAAGCAGCATCATGAAGTAGTGCTCGGCTATGCAGTGCCCAGTCATTCAGTCTTAACACTGAATGAAGACATTCTCTTAACTCTGCTTTTAAAAAATAGTTCAAATATCTTTCGGAAAAATCACTGCCTCACTAGATAGACACACTCATGTAGATCACAGTTGTATGACTGGCTTTCTAAGCAGGTTCAGGAAAAAAATAACTTCATGGGCAATGAAGGAGTAACAAAGAGGATAAGCTCTAAAACAGAAAGGGAAGCCGTAGCATAAAGTAAGAAGCTGTGGGTTGTCCAACAAATTTCAACTGACAAGTTTTGAATGCTGCTAAATTTCCAGAAAATAAACAGTGCAAATTTGCACATGGCTTAAATTATAATTTTGCATGTAAACATAAACGTGTATGTCAGCATGAAACTGTACAGTTGCACATTATTATCACAGCAGTACTGTATAGTGGCGTCCAGCAAGTTGATTTTTCTTGCCGTCAATGTATCATATTTCAATGTAATTTTATTGGTATTCCTAAACTAAGATAACTTGCAGTTTTTCCCATATTCTGATTAGCTACCTTTTTTATTTCATTTTTTTAAAGCAGTAGATTAATTGATTAATAACCCAACACTAGCTATTTTGTAATTCTAAAGGCAGTTTGCATTTTTTAATTTGTTTTGATTTGTTTTGTTTATTTTAATTCTTGATTAACCTAAGTATTTGATACAAATTTCATTGTCTGATAATGGTAACAACTGATAGTTTTTCTTCTAGAATGACAGTACTATGCTTTACAGCAAGCTGCACATTTTAATTGCATATCAGTCTAGCAATTCAACTCATGAACAACAAAAATAAATCACACTGCTGCTTAGGGAAGACATTTTGTTGTAATAAATACATGTTTGTTATCATTGTACTGGAAATAAAAAGCAATAACTACATCAAGAGTAATGAGCAGCCAAGATAATCTATCTGAAGTTGTTAGTATATGAGGGGTGTGTGGCTGGCACAGAAGCACAGCATGTTGAAAAGTCCTCAGTACTCTACATTGGTCATGGTCCTGTGAAAATTTTGGAGGTATCTCAGCTATGATGTTCCCTCACTTAGCTGGTTCAGGTGGCACATTATCAGTATACCTGACACACACTGTTAGATGTGCATATATATATATATATATATATATATATATATATGCCAAATCTATGTTCCTTCCAAAAAGCTGATCCTAAAGGATAAAAGGAAGTTATCTGTCTTAGCCTCACTATTGAAATGCTTTGTCCAGGAATTGAGCCTCCTATGCTCTGCTTGGCCTAGAAATCACAGAAGCAATAGGGTTGGAAGGAACCTTGGGAGAACAATCTCACAATCTCTTATGGCCCAACATAGAAGGCCTACTCAGTTGTAACTTTCCAGCTTTCTTATTCAACTGTTCTTTTTCTTTTTTTTTTTTTTTTTGTCTTAAGTCTATTATCATCCCCATAAGGTTGGTATTGACTTCAAAGTCAAATCTTGCCCTGTACTATTCCAGGGCAATTAGAAAATGGAAGGCAAGTGAGCAGAAGAATGAATAGGCACTGGAATTAGTGAATGATCTGTGCTCTCCAACATTTATGTTTAAGTTTTGTAACCTGGTCTCATGACAAATAAGAAAAGGTAAAAAGTAATATGGAACATTTAAATCAAGTCCAGCAGAAGGATTATCCAGATTGGTATTACAGCAGTTCCCTGGTGAGGGTGAGTAAGGAAAGACTTTCTGGGGAAATACAGAAAAATCAACAGCTCTTGATGTCCTTTCCCAGTTTCCAAAACCAGAGGTGTAACAAGCACATACCAACAGACTCGTACCCAAGAAAGGAAGAATTGGTTTGCTATCTAGAACCTGAATATCTTAATGCAAAAAAGTGTCGATTAAACAAAAAAGAAAAAATGTCATTGCTTTAAAATAATTCAGTGAAAATTATGTCAAAAGATTCATGCTAGAAAAGTGGGTAGCTTCATGAACAATGGAAGTTAGTAGAAAAACACATCTTCCTTTCTTAACAGCAGAGAGGAATTGAGGCATTACTGTGGAAGTTCACAGACTGAAGCAAAGTTTGAGAGTCCTAGCAGACTGACACTGGAAAGATCAAGTTTGGAAGTTTTTTTGTTGTTAAACTTCTGGCTCAGATCCATACCCTGAATGTTGCCCTTTTTGAGCACACAGGGCTTTCTTGATAGAACGCTGTCGGCCTATGCAAAACCTAGGGCAGACTGTGTCGGTGACTCAGAGGTACAGGAGCAGGAAAAGTCAATGACAGGGAGCAGTGAGCAGAAAGCTAATAAAAGCTTTTCTTTTTTATTTTGTTTTTCCTGCATCTGTGATAGGAATTAAATCAGTGTTCACCCCTAATTTAATAATATCAAGTGCAATAATCTTTTCTTTAAACAGATATTTGCCTGTGTTCCAGACAGCTAATAGAAATTATAAAAAACTACAGATGGGTCAGACAGCACAGCTGTATGAGATATTTTGAGTGTTATGAATGGAAGTGGTCAATGAAAACACGGCACCTACAGCAAAAAGCCACAGAAGATGAACAGAAAGATGAACAGACAAGCCTATGCTTATCAAAAGAAATCCTTACATAAACTAGGTTACTTAAAGCCACACAAATTATGGTGGATGCAGATTCTCTAAAGCTATCTGAAGATCAAATTGAATAGACAATAGAAATACCCACCTGAGCATATGTTTGTCTTTGCCTGTGAAAGCCAATAGTATCTTCCACAACCCTGGGGAGAATGCATCAACCTATCCCTTCACATGTTCTTTTTTCAAAAGGTAATGTAAATTTGTATGTAAGAATTTCAAGGCAACTTCTTAGAATGATGGAATAAAGTCTTTTGTGGGTAGTTCAAATTGTTAAATGTTAATATGATGGAGAGTCATGGGATATCCATTCAGTCTAATTTATTTTCACCATTAGGAAGTTCTATTTTGTAATTTGAATTTCAGATATGATTCTTTTTATTGCAACCTGTGGCCATTTCTTAATATTTTGTCTAACTTTGATGTGAAAAAGAAACTAAACTTATACTGTTTGTGATGTATTTGTTGTCTACAATACTTTCCATCTTTCACTTCCACCTATGCCCTTTCTTCTTTTCTTGGATTTTTTAAAAAAATGGTCCTCACAGGCCAATGTTTTCTAAACCTTTAATCACTTTAGTGATTGTCATTGCTCTTTCCTAAACTCTTCCTAAATGGTGAATATTATTTGATAATTTTCCTTTTTGAGAAGTATTTTTGCTTTATTAACCTTTATAGATCCAGTAATGACATTTGATATCTGTATTCAGGAGGGGAATAATGCAAAGATTTTTGGAGGTTTAATTGGTCATGTTTAGTGAGAGACAGAAGTCCTGAACCATGTAACTGTTTCAAAATGTGCTTGTTGACTAGATACACCCAACTAATCTTTTTCTTTTTTTTTTAATTTATTTAAAGCGTGGAAATCTACATTAAAGACATACACAAGAACAGTGAGATCCAGTACCAGATCACTGCCAGTGGATTGATATGATTCTGATGACGCTTCTTAGGCATCAGCCTCATAGGCGATATTCAGGTGAAGAGAATATGAGGGCTTTGAGTGTAAAATCTCTTTCTCTTATTACCAAACCAGTGAATTCCAAGAAATCTTCTCCAACTAATGTGAAGCTATGCTGCAATCATCAATTCTATTTTTCCATATGCTAATTATGACATGTCTATTTTCAGTTTTTAAGGGTTTTACAATCACATAATGTACCTAAACTAATGTAAAATATAGGAAATTATTCAGTAATTTTTCTTCTCAATATTTTACTCTCAAGAATTTTCAATTCAATAGTAACAGAAACAAGTAGGAAAAAAAGAAGCAATATTAACACAGGATCACTTAAAATCTGAGAGCTCATGGTATGATACAATTACATAAGGAAAGCTGCATTTTATATCAATGCAGTGAAACACAACCAAAATGAAAGACATCATCAGACTGCGTATCTTAATATATGCTAGCAGCTTCTCCCATCACAAGCTATGCTATACAGAAATTATCTGTGACCAATATAGTTATGTCAGTAAAAGTCTTCCAAATAGTCCTGACATAAGATATCCATGGGTATGCTGTATTCACAAAGTGGAAACAACATGTTGAGCTCCCTTTCCTCCACTGGCTAATTTTGCTGCTGTAGCTGGTTCCTACAAAGCATCTCTGACAGCAGCTGCTATCTAATTTGAGGTCTTAAGAAGTTTATAGTGCTTTTTCTGTTCTTCTCAGTCAGCGTGAGTTTTATCCCATTCTGAGGAACCATTATAATTCTTTCTTACTTTTCTTTATCATATGAAGGTGAGAGAATTTACTCCTTGTTGGCTGAAAATTAAACAGAACTACTATACACATCATAAGCAATTTAAAGTGAGTCATTCAGCTATATCTTATGAGTAGACATAGTAAAGGAAAGAATTTAATAAATTGTCATTGATTCAGATTTTCATTTAATGTTTGGGAATGCCAGAGAAGCTTGGCTTTAGTATTTGCTCTGATAACCTGCTTTTAATAATAAAGGCTCAATTCTTGAAAGAAAAGAAGACCTAGCTTTCTGGGAGTCCCTAGTGATTCTGCCTGTCTGGCTTTGCTGACAAATAAATACATGGCTGATTTTAGGAAACCTTCAAGTTTAGTCTCTTAAAATTATCCAAATTGACTTTCCAGTATCAGTAACAATTAATGGGAGTTTAGGGAAAACATTTTCAAAGTGCTTAAGTAACTTAAGAATTCTATTGATTTAGGTGCTTAATTTCCTTGATGATCTGAGTCTTAGAGTCAGGCTTAAAGAAACTATTTGTTTAAAGATTCAGAAGGTACTTAGTGATATTACAAATACCTGGCACCTCCTTAAGCAGTTTTGAAATTTGTCCTAGTAGCTAATGCATCTTTAGATGATTGAATAATGTAAGAGGGGTTTTTGGGTAGGTTTAGGAACAGGGTTCTTTTTAATGTTGTTCAAGATTTTACCATAAATCTTATACTTTAAAAAAAAAAAAAAAAAGAAAAAAGTTTACATAGGGAATGAGGTTTTCTATTTATAAACTTACTGTACAATTTAGGCATACCTTATCAACAAATGTGAAATAATAGACATTTCTCGATTTAGCTTTTGCCATTAGCATCATACTGGAAATTATTTATATTGCAATGTCTTTAGTTAATACACTAGTTATATAGTTGACATAGTTGATGTGAAGCAACGTATACTGCTGCCATTCAAAGTAGGCCTCTACCAGCTACTGCTCTTTATAAATATTAGAAAATATGTTTCACAACAGACTGTGAAAAACATTGCCAAAAGCTAACCTTTGAAATTGCAATCTGCTATATAAATGTATGAGAAGCACTTTATGACATGAAGGACTTTGTAAGTTTTTTCCTTCCTTAACCCTGCTATTCTTACTTTTTCTAAGTGCTAGAATATGCTTTAGTCACATCACTGAGCTGCCTGTGTATCATTTGACACAGATCTTTTCATGGCTGTTTCAATTGTTTTGTTACCTATTTTGACAATATCAGCAAGAAATGTGAGAACTGACAAGTCACTTCTTTGTAGAACAGAAAGGTCAGCAAACGTCTAGATAGTGGCTAGCAATCACTGTGCTTTGTCAATGAGCAGATAGGAAGGCAATGATTGAGGCAGACCTGTCACAGACTGAGTTCATATATTTTCAAAGCAGAAGTCTTTAAATGGCTATTGGGCAATCTTAATGGGGTTTAGGGCCTCATAATTTTTAAAAGTGCTTTGCAGATTTCTAGACACTTTAGTTACATTTTTCATCTGTGATATATTATATTCTCATAGTAAGGTGGAAGTTAACATTAAGAACTTCAGAAAGACATTTAATTTCACTCTATGTCAAGATATTTCTGTCCTGAAAGATTCCTTTCTTTTTCCTTTGCAAGATACATATTAGTCGTTCTCAAAAGTATCACCCTTCTGAGATAGTGTTGGTTTGTTTTTCTTTTTACAAGTATATTACCTGAATAGTATTGGAAATACTTAAGTTTTCTACCTACAAACAAATAAACAACCCCCTCTCCCAACAAAAAAAAAAAAAAAAAAAAAAAAAGGGAAGTGATATTTCAAATCGTAGTTTAAAATTTCTATTTTCACTCAGTGTTACTCCTGTTTTGCTATAAACACTGACAATGCCAAATGAGCCCTAAATCCTTTTGTCTTACAGCCTACTGCTTACTTTAATGCTGATCAGAATTCAGACATTTGTTATATGTATAGAAAAAGCCTCCATGCTTTACTAACACACAGGTTAAGTTCTAAATGCCCCATCAACCTCTGTGCAAGCCTATATTTTCATGACGTGAGAACTTTCCGGAAAGAAAAAAACAGAGAAAAAAAAAAGGAAAAAGCTCAGTTATAGGAAATTAAGAATTCCAGAGACCATCTCTTCATGATCTTTACTTTGCCCAGTCTGATCTCCATCTTCAGACATCCCCTAGTAAGTGCTGTCCAGAACAGTGGTGAAACCCATAGGCTTTCAAGAGTCCATCTGAGATACGAGCAGGAGTATTCATCTGGAATGTAGATAGTATTAGGCAAAGAGGCAGTTATAATACAGATGAGTGAGGTTATACAATGTTCACCTTGTCTCCAGTCATTCCCTCGTGGGAGGAAGCTCTGATGAATGGAAGAGTATGATTTATCTGTATTTCCTTTTTCCTGACAGATCTGAGTACGTGGAATATACAGTCATCAATATCCTGAGCTGGAAGGGACCCACTATGATCATTGAGTCCAGCTCCTGAAATGCACATTTTGAAATCATTAGATTTGCAAAGGGGTGGATTTGTTAGTCATGACTAAGTGCTTCCATGCAGTATTAAGATTTACAAGACTATTTAAGGACAAAGGATTTTTATATGCACATACTTTTTGCACATATCTAGATAGACAGGTCCAACAAGCCTCTAATAGAAAACTGGGTCACTGTCCTACCTTTTTTGACCTGCATATAAGATAACAAAAACCCCATTGTTCTATTCAGGAATTAAGAAATTATTTATACTAATAATGAAGTGTGCCCAAATCAAAAGCTCTTTAAAAGTTTTAATTTAAAGAATATATATGTAGCTATATAATCTACATTAGCTTAGCCTAATATTGTGTATGGTTAATTGCATTTCTTTGCCATATGTGTTTCAGTCTTACACGATACTGGGAGGACTGAGGTGTCTCAAATCTATATCACAGATAAATTATGAAGTACAGCTATAATACTAATGGAGACTTTTGAGGCTCTTTTCTACCACTGGATGGCTTCTTTCAAAGAAGAGAAAAAGTGTTCTACTAAATCCCTAGGAGCATTTATTTTAGGTATTAATATTTCAGCTTGTTGGAAAAAAAACCCAACAAATTAACATGGCCTACTGCAGAAATGCAAAAGCACAGGTGTTGAATCACATGAGAAACATCTGCAGGACCAGCTGTTGCCACCATTTCAGTGGAAGCTGCTGCCCAAGAGTATTTTCTCCTGCAATTTTGTTTGTTCATTTAGGAAGAATGATAGGTGATTGACTGTCAAGATGAGATGTGATTATTGTATTAAAGAGTGATTTGGTTGACCTCAGGTGTAACATCTTGTTAGTGACTCCCATGATTGGAATGCTGCCAAGACATATTTGCTGGGAAGTGGACAGATTTATTGAATGGCAAAAGAGACAAAATAATGGCTGTTATAGAGGGTAATCTATTTGAGCTGTTAACCAAGATATTATGGCACAGATGACTAAATATTTATGAAAACAAAAAAGTAAAATAATGGCTAACCTGTGGGTTAATGTTAATTCATAGAGTGAAAAAAAAACACCTAAGCAGTACTTTCTTTTTAGCTAAGAAAGCTGAAATGAAGCAGAATCTGATTTCTCTGCAACTGCCTTGGAATGCAGTTACATAGGTACATGGCTAGCATTTCAGAAAGTTACTAATAGTTTATGAACTAGAGACACAAAAAGCCGTAGGTATTGCATTACTTGGTGTGGCAGTACTTTATTTTTAGGTATTTTCTTAGGTATTATAGTGCATTGGGAATTTAAGGTCTTCTGGTGTATTTCAGAATATATACCTTAAAACAGTATCTTTTCATTGCACAATCCCAATCCTGCAAAGAAATTCCAAAGTAGTGCAAGATTTTGTACTCCACATTATCTTTCTGAATCAGATTTTAGTATTTAACCTCCAGTTACAAATCACTATTTTTCAGTTTCTATTAAGAAGTCAGTTTTGCTGGTGGTGATAAAAATCTCCATTGGTTTATGTGTGAATTCTCACAGGCTGTTACCAATGAGTCCTGTATTACTTAGACTGAAGTTTCCATTCGTAACCATAATTTCATCAATAGCATGAGGATTATTGACTATGTCGCTGTAAAGATGTATTTTGCAAGCTGCTAGCCAGGGAGGTCATGAAATTTATTTTATGACAGCTTATTCAAGCAGCTGATGAGGCTAATAGTTTAGCTGTTCTTATTAGTGTTGGATATAAACCTTTGCCACCAACAGAGAAAGATGAATGTTTACTTTAAAGAGATAACCAATTCCCCTTATTAATGGATTTCCAGTATATATTTGTAATGCTCTAGATAATATTATATTATTTTTGCAGATGCATTCTCCACACTTGGTTGTTAGAAGTTTTAATATCTTTTATAAGATATTCTATAAATATCATTACTAAATGCAAGTCTGATAGCAGACTGTCATGGAAGTATTTACATTATCAAGGTCATAGTCTAAGCAATTTATAACAGCTGTAAATATTTATATGGGTGGGCGGTGGGTGAGAATATATTCAGGGTTATTCAACATTTTAGTAGAATTATTTCCTTCAAAATTGTTTCTTCTAGGACAAGGTTTCACATGGACTATACCTGGTATACAGCATTGCTTACCTATACATCTGTTGTGGTCAGTGCATGTTTTTTCTTAATGGTTACTACATCAGATCTATTGAGATCAAACAGAAGCAGAGACATTTTTTCCAGTCCATCAGAGTCAGTCTCAGTCTGCAAACAGAAAGTTACTGTGCATTCTATGCCATGAATTGCAAAAATCATGTTGTAACAACACAAGCTTCTTTCTCCCTTGCCTGTGATGCCTGAAAACAGGAGTGCGGCAAACAGGGCGGGCAAACAGGACGGGTTGAGGCAGTTTGCGCGGCAGTTCGCGCGGGCAGGCAAGCGGGATGGTGAGTACTCGCTATATGACCAGGGCCTGGTCTGGGAGCTCTGCTCTGGCGGCCCCGGCAGTAGCCAACTTAGGCACCCAGACAGCCGATGAGAGGGGAGGCTGCAGTGCAATGCTCAGTGTAGTGCCTGCACTGGTCTCCTGAGGGAACGGTGCCAAATGGGCAGGTCTGTACTCCATGGTCCCTGGTGGAGGTCCTCTTGCAGCAGGTGGCTGAGCTGCGGGATGCTGTTAATAGGCTGCAAGATATCAGGGAAGCTGAGAGGAAGCAGGACTGCCTCCTCCAGGCCCAAACTGTGCAGGGGCCTCAGGCGTCCCCTGAAGCTCATGGAGGAGTGGAGAAGGCTGTCAACCCAGGAAGCTGGGAAATAGTAACAACAAAAAACAACAAAAAAAAGAGGAAGAGGACAATTAAAAACAAGGGGCTTCCTCCTAAAGCTGATGTCCCCACCCAGAACCGCTTTGCTGTCCTGCAGAGCGCTAAGAAGGAAGGGCACTTGCACCAGAAACAACCGGCAGTTGCGCCGGTAAAGAAGATCACTACTGGTGCTGCCAGGAAAAAGAGACGGGTCATAGTGGTAGGGGACTCTACTTTGAAAGGGACAGAGGCACTCATCTGTCGGCCTGACCCGGTCTCGAGGGAGGTGTGTTGCCTACCTGGGGCACAGATCAGGGATGTTGCAGAGAGGCTGCCTGCTCTAGTGAGACCCACGGCCTATTACCCACTTCTGGTGATCCATGTGGGTGCTAGTGATGTTGATAGCAGTAGGCTGGAGAACATAAAGAAGGACTACAGAGCCCTGGGGGAGGTGGTTAGGGGCTCTGGAGCTCAGATTGTCTTTTCATCAATTCTCCAGGATACAGGGGGAGACCTTAAAAAAGCTAGGAGGATTGGCCAAGTTAATAAGTGGTTAAAAGGATGGTGCCATAGTCAGGGGTTTGGATGTTTTGAATACGGAACCCAAGTTAGTAGGCCAGGTCTGCTGGGGGCTGGTAGAGCTGGTCTGACAAAGAAGAGGAAGAGTGGTTTTGGTAGGAGGCTTGCCAGGCTGGTCAAGGTTTCTTTAGACTTGATGTGTTGGGGGAGGGGGACATTGTTCCATCCCAACACACCCAGTCAGTTGCCAGCACGTACAATAAATGCTCGGAACAACGTAGAGATATTCTAGCCGCTCCAGCCAATGAGCCGGCTTCATTTGGAGCTCGGCTCAGATGCCTCTATACAAACACCCGTAGCATGGGAAACAAACAAGAGGAATTAGAGATATGTGCACTGTAGTTTCTCGCTACTCGTGTGGTGAGGGACGGAAGCACTAATTCCCTCCGAACCAGGGCTGAGACATAGAGCATTCACGGAATGCGGGTCATCAACGATTTATTGCGCAGTAAGAATTCCTTATATTTGCCGCCTAAGCACCTCCCCAGGGTCAGCTGGTTCCTGTCCCTCCTAGCAGCTTCCCATCCATGCACCAATCCCTACATCTCCCTGGCCTCAAGACTAGAAAACTCAGGGTTTTAACAGCTATTCCAGATAACAACTTATAACTCTTATTAACCAAGTAAGAAAGGTTTGTGCCACTAAGTATTCACACACAGTGCATATTGCATAATCAAACAAGAAGGAAACAAACATCCTAATACTAATAAACACAGAGCGTCAGCCTAAAGGGACCTAGACGCAGGTGTTTCCGGCCTGAGTGATGTTGTATTCAACAGCCACAAAGTTCGTAAGGCACGTCATGACTGGATCCGTGAGTGAAGTCATCTGGACACATAAGGGCCAGGGATGTCATTTAACACCTCTTTCCATCACTCTCTCCCAGATACAGCCGAGCGCCAGTCATCACCTGTGAAATATAGCTCAGATACAAACTTACAGACACAACTACAAATACGGTAATAATCATTTTGCTGGTACCCAGCGTAGCCCAGTCTCCCCCTCCACACAGGCATAGCCTCGCCCGTGGGCACGTAGGACAAATGGACCTATCTTACCCTTTTCCGGATCTTTCACCCATACCTGCAGATACGGGGGTTTGTCTAGAGGTGGGGCAAAGTGCGAGTTCATCGGGGATTGTTCACTTGATCCACGCAAGAATTGATTTAAACTAGTCAGAGCAGAAAGTAAAAGTCGGCGCACACGGACTGTGGGAGTTTCTCCGGGTACAGACTCCCCCGCCTCAAGACACATGAGGCGAGCTTTCGAAGTCCGGTGTGCGCGTTCGACGATAGCTTGGCCAGTCTTGTTATGAGGACAACCGGTCTTATGTTCAATGCCCCACTGTCGTAAAAACAAAGCCACCAGTTGACTTGAATATGCTGGACCGTTGTCGGTCTTGATCTGGCTAGGGACTCCCAAAATCGCCATGACCTCGTGCCAATGCAAAATGGCCGCTTTAGTGTCTTGCTTGCATTGTGCCGTAGCCAAGATGACACTGCTACAGGTATCAACCGTGACATGTAAGTAGCACATAAAAACTGGAGCGCAATAGTCAGGGACTGGCAGACCTTGTGCAACACGGTCTGCACTATTGTTACCTTCAGTTAGGAGTCCAGGGATGTGCGAATGACTATTACAGTGTTTTGGGCAAATTTCAGCAGCTCGCTCAGACAAAGCCTGAAAAAGGACTTGTGCACACTCCATCGTAGTCTCAATGGCTAATGGGGTCCGCAGACCACTGTCGTAGCACAGTAGCTACAGTATATGCTTCCAGAAATTGAACTGCTATTGGCTAGACGTAACCAATATAGATTGTGATTGGCTCCGAAGTGCAGTCCACACATTTTGAAGCAGATAACAAGCTAGCTAAAATTATCCATTCGTTACCTTTCTCACATAACTTGCAGTTTCACCATCCTGCTCCCACACCTTGTTAGCCTTGAGCAAACGCCAAGTTCCTTATTCTACTGCACGTAACTGTCCTTTAGTAACCTAAGGCTAGGCCTCACAGCCTGAGTAACTTGAATTCAGGCCTTGCAACTTAATTCAGAGGTTGGCTAAGACCAAACCGCTGGGATTGCTCACATGTCCATTGTTCAGCTGTATTCTTCATAACCACCATCTCCTAAGGCTAAGATGTCTGGGTTGGTCATGAAAAGTCCACCGTCCCTTAGCCACTCCACAATTCCCTCTTTTTGTTTTTGAGCAAACCAGATGGATGTTACATTTTTCTTAACCATAGATATCACACACCACAACATATAACTTGCTACTAATACAAATAAAACTAACACACATAATATAGCTACTCCATCCATCATCTTTCTTTAGCCGTTTAACCCCCTCTTTCCATTGTTGTATACTCTTATAAATTGATTCCAAATGACCTGACAAATTCATGCAGCACATCCCTCAAATTCAGCACAACCATGCCCCTGTGCCAACAATAAAAAGTCGATTGCTGCCCTATTTTGTAAGGTGGCATGACAAACACTATCAACATCAGTCAAGAGCTCACTTAGTGCAAGCATAGTAGCATTTGTCAGTTCCTTCTTATCTTGCTGGGATTCCTTCAGCTTTTGTTGTCCCTTGGTTCATGTCCGACTCCACGTAGGCACTTGCTGATCTGGGTACATGGCCATTCTTTGCCAGAAAGTCATCCACATCTCCGCCTTTTTCTTTCTATACAAGCCAAACACGCTTTGTAGCACTCATAATCATTCGTTGGATACATTAAAAATACACAGCAACAAAATCAAAATCGTTAAAATGACAATAAAGGCCATTAGTCCACCCTTTACTAGAGCAACCAGCCAACCTGTCAGTCCCCATTCACCTAACAAATTGTCCAGCCAAAAGGCTTTGCCCATCCTCATACACCATGTGTAAGATCTTAGCATGTTTCCATATTTCTTCAATATATGCCAATCACAGGCTGCTGGGTCTGCCCTTTTTCTTCTGGATGGCTCTTTGATAACAGGGGAGGCCATCCCCTCACATCAAGGTCTGGCATGGCATGTGTCCCCACCGCTCCACGCCTGCTGGGTTGCAGCCAACAGCGGAGCTAAAGGTTCTTCTTGGTGGCAAACACAGAGGCCAACCCAGTCTTGCCCTTGACTATGGTAGCAGGCATTTGGTCAACCTCAGTTCTTGTACCTCGTTGTCAATGCAGAGTTTCACCTGCTTCATCCAGTAACAAGTTGGTATTGTGGCAAAGCATACACAGATTTACATTACCAGAGTAACTATTACAGGTTACAACAGCATGTTGAAAATGCTGATGGCAGTGAGAAACCAGCCAAAGAACTTTCTTGCCAGTGGAGTTCTGCCACCCTCTTAATTTGTTCCATTACCTGCTTCATAACACTACGATCATATTAGAATCTTTCTAGCTTTTGCTTTAGCATTTTCTAGCAACTGCTGCAAATTTGCATGCTCTAACATCTTTTACAAGTAACAAATGCACACAATACAAGGTATAGTTTCTCATTAGCAACTGGCTAGTAAATACAAGTGGTTTTATACACCAAATCACAGCCTCTAATAATAGCTACGTTACAAGCACACATATTCAAGTTGTTACTTTTCAGCTGCCCCCAGGTGATGTCCTGCAAACATTCATTTTTCTCTTCCTCTATCTCATTCTGCTCTGGATATTCACTGTCAGCTCCTGTAGCTGAGGCATCGGGTTCCTCCACTTGTCTGTCCAGCTCATGGCAAGGCTTTGCAAACTTTGCAGGCAGCTGCCATGGACCTGTAGGTAGGAGAACACAAACATACCCCCTCTCCCACACTATCAGCTCTTGAGAAGGAGTTGGGTTAAAGTGATTCAAAGGCATTCTGATGGGAAAGAAATGTGAAGCTACAGCTGCCTGCCTGCTTAGCAGCAGCCATAAATACCTGCCAGCAACCACACTTTTGCATTAACCCTTTCTTGTCCAAAATGTTAATCTGCTACCCATTAAAACTTTTACACAAACCCAACAACAAAAAATATACAGAACACTGTCCGCCCTCGGCACACACACACACACATGCATGGGATCCCACAAGCAAACTCCATACAATTACAATATTTAAAACACAAAACCCAGACAATCATTACTCCCACTACACGGTCCCTTATACAGAATGTGGCGTAAGGACCCTGTGAAAACAATCAAAAATCAGCTCCAAGCAGCATCATCACAGTGTGAGGTTGCAGGCTCAACTTTAGCGGGCGTCTCGCAGAGGCTCTGCCTCCCCCACATCGCATGAGCCTTGGGCTTTTACACTGACCAAAATGCACATTCATTCCGATGCAGGTGGCCAGCCTACATCGGAAGAAGTGGTCAGCAATATCCATAAAAAGTCTCCAAGGGCTAATAGAAACACGGATATACATGGATATATATTTGCCAACTTCTAGTACATGTGGATCACAGAGAGACTATCAAATGAGTTGTATATGGGGTTTCAAGTCCACAGCCCACCACGGCACTCACACACCGTGTTCAAAAGGCTATAAGGGTACCTCTCTTTTTTTTTTTTTTTTTTTTCCTAGAAAATCAAAAACAAACTGAACACTCCGGCCTGGTAGCCAAGGATAAAGACAATGTCATTAGTAGGGAGGATTCCCCCAGGGTAGGCTTTGAGGGTTGCTGTCGCTCGTTGTGGGGAACCCCCCTGTCCTCTGCCCTGTCGCACAAGGGGGAGTGTTGCCAGGGCTCACAACGCTCCACTTCCCGGTTTTTTGCTGCTGCCGTTGTTGCTGTTGCCACGGCCGCGGTTCCTGGCAGTCGCGCTGCAGCTCCGGCGCTGCCCGCTCGGCCGCGCTGCCCGGCGGCTCTGGCCATGCCTCCCGGAACACCTTCCTCCACAGCTCCCGCACTTGCACCCGTGGCTCCTCCACTCGCAGCGCCTCCGTGTCCCACAGCCGCTCCAGCAGCTCCTCTCCTGGAGATAACTTTCTCGATGGCACCCCATGTCTCCCCTATATCTCCTGCTTTCTTTTCCCCAGCCAAGACAGCTTCCAAAAGCTCTTGGCGGATCCGTCCCCATCAGGAGGTATCTAATACGTCCACGGGGGCCTCCACCGCCCCCCGGCCTCGCAACCATTGGATGCAGTGGCCCGCTGGCCCTGAGTATATCGCCTTCGGCAACCCAGCTTGCTGCACGAGGGCCTCCAGTACCTGTACCACGTGGCTCACATCCATCGCTATCACGTCGGGGTCACCACTTGTAGTTTCTCACTACTTGTGTGGTGAGGGACGGAAGCACTAGTTCCCTCTGAACCAGGGCTGAGACATAGAGCATTCACGGAATGCGGGTCATCAACGATTTATTGCGCAGTTAGAATTCCTTATATTTGCTGCCTAAGCACCTCCCCAGGGTCAGCTGGTTCCTGTCCCTCCTGGCAGCTTCCCGTCCGTGCACCAATCCCTACATGCATGACTACGGGAGTATGATAAAGTAGGCCTCACAGAAACATGGTGGGATGGCTCCTATGACTGCAGTGTTGGAATGGAAGGTTACAGGCTCTTTAGAAAAGACAGGCCTGGCAGGCGGGGAGGGGGAGTTGTTATTTATGTTAGGGATAGGCTGGAGAGTATGGAACTCTGTCTGGGGACAGGTGAGCAGTCGACAGAGAGTTTGTGGGTCAAGGTTAAAGGGAGAACAGCTATGGGGGACATCACTGTGGGGATCTGTTACAGACCGCCTGATCAAGAGGAATCTGTGGATGAAGTGCTCTATAGGCAGATAGGAACAGCCTCACGCTCACAGGCCCTTTTTCTCATGGGAGACTTCAACCACCCTGACATCTGTTGGAGTGAAGGTATGGCCCGGCACAAGCAATCCAGGAGGTTCCTCGATTGTGTGGAAGACAACTTCCTTCTGCAAGTAATAGAGGAGCCGACAAGGAGAGGTGCCATGCTTGACCTCGTGCTCACCAACAGGGAAGGGCTGGTTGGAAATGTGACGCTCCAGGGCAGCCTTGGTTGCAGTGACCACGAGATGGTCGAATTTGAGATCCTTGGGACAGTGAGAAGAGTGTGCAGCAAGCTCACTGCCCTGGACTTCAAGAGAGCAGACTTTGGCATATTCAGGAGCCTGCTTAGTAAGGTTCCATGGGACACAGCCCTAGAGGGCAGGGGGGCCCAAGACTGTTGGTTGTTATTCAAGGATCACCTGCTGCAAGCTCAGGAGTGTTGTATCCCAACTAGAAGGAAGTGCAGCAGGAGGGCCAGGAGACCTCCTTGGATGGATAAGGAGCTGCTCAGGAAAATTCAAAGGAAAAAAGAGGCTTATAGAAGGTGGAAGCAAGGACAGGCGGCCTGGGAAGAATAGAGGGATGCTGTCTGGGAAGCTAGGGACCAGGTGAGGAAAGCTAAGCCCCAGTTAGAACTGAACTTGGCTAGGGATGTTAAGGATAACAGGAAGGGATTCTATAGGTATGTAGCGAGTAAAAGACAGACTAGGGACAACGTAGGCCCCCTTCGGAAGATATCGGGAGAACTGGCTACCCAGGATTTGGAGTAGGCTGAGGTTCTTAATGACTTGTTTGCCTCGGTCTTCACTGGCAAAGGCTCTGACCGCACTGCCCAAGTCTTGCAAGGCGAACGCAGGGACTGTGAGAATGAAGACCCTAGGCCCACAGTAGGAGAGGATCTGGTTCGAGACCATCTTAAAAACCTAAACGTACACAAGTCCATGGGACCTGATGAAATCCATCCGCGGGTCCTGAAGGAGCTGGCGGATGAAGTTGCTAAGCCGCTGGCCATCATATTTGAAAAATCATGGCAGTCAGGTGAAGTTCTCGATGACTAGAAGAAGGGAAATATAACCCCCATTTTCAAGAAGGGGAAAATGAATGACGCGGGGAATTACAGACCAGTCAGTGTCACCTCTGTGCCTGGCAAACTCTTGGAGCAGATTCTCCTGGAAGGCATGCTAAGGCACATGAAAAACAAGGAGGTGGTTGGTGACAGCCAGCACGGCTTCACTAAGGGGAAATCCTGCCTGACCAATTTGGTGGCCTTCTATGATGGGGCTACGGAACTGATCGACAGGGGCAGAGCAGTTGACGTCATCTACCTGGACTTGTGCAAAGTGTTCGACACTGTCCCACATGACATCCTTGTCTCTAAATTGGGGAGACATCAATTTGATGGGTGGATCACTCAGTGGATAAAGAACTGGCTGGATGGCCACACGCAAAGAGTTGTGGTCAATGGCTCGATGTCTGGCTGGAAACCGGTAACGAGTGGTGTCCCTCAGGGATCGGTGTTGGGACCGGTCTTGTTCTACATCTTTGTGGGTGACATGGAAAGTGGGATTGAGTGTGCCCTCAGCAAGTTTGCCAATGACACCAAGCTGTGTGATTCGGTTGATATGCCGGAGGGAAGGGATGCCATCCAGAGGGACCTCGACACTCTTGTGAGGTGGGCTGATGCCAACCTTATGAAGTTTAACCATGCCAAGTGCAAGGTCCTACACCTGGGTTGGAGCAATCCCAGGCACAGCTACAGGTTGGGCAGAGAAGAGATTCAGAGCAGCCCTGCAGAGAAGGACTTGGGGGTGTTGATCGATATAAAAACGAACATGAGCCGGCTGCAGTGTGCGCTCGCAGCCCAGAAAGCCAACTGTATCCTGGGCTGCATCAAAAGGAGCATGACCAGCAGGTCGAAGGAGGTGATCCTGCCCCTCTACTCTGCTCTCATGAGACCTCACTTGGAGTATTGTGTGCAGTTCTGGTGTCCTCAACATAAAAAGGACATGGAACTGTTGGAACAAGTCCAGAGGAGGGCCACGAGGATGATCAAGGGACTGGAGCACCTCCCGTATGGAGACAGGCTGAGAAAGTTGGGTCTGTTCAGCCTGGAGAAGAGAAGGCTGCGTGGAGACCTTATAGCAGTCTTCCAGTATCTGAAGGGGGCCTACAGGGATGCTGGGGAGGGACTATTCATCAGGGACTGTAGTGAGAGGACAAGGGGTAATGGGTTCAAACTTAAACAGGGGAAGTTTGGATTGGAT
Source organism: Psittacula echo (assembly GCF_963264785.1). NCBI lineage: Eukaryota > Metazoa > Chordata > Aves > Psittaciformes > Psittacidae > Psittacula > Psittacula echo. Next base: position 132,505,134 of record NC_137737.1, on the reverse strand, counting down.
AGAAAGAAAAAATTCTTTACTGTTTGTGTGGTGAGGCACTGGAATGGGTTGCCCAGGGAGGTTGTGAATTCTCCATCCTTGGGGGTGTTCAAGGCCAGGTTGGATGAGGCCTTGGTTGGCATGGTTTAGTGTGCGGTGTCGCTGCCCATGCCAGGGGAGTTGGAACTAGATGATCTTAAGGTCCTTTCCAATCCTAACTATTCTATGATTCTATTATTCTATGAAATGAGATCAGGAACTGCTACCACACAGGTATTTTGACAGCTGCCATAAGATACAACTTCAAATAAATGTAGGAGATGAAATCTCAGCTTCCTGGAAGGTAGCAAGAGTTTTGTCATTGGCTTCATCAGAGTTATTGGTTCACTCAGTGAGTATGCTTTGAGGTACTTGGTATTGTTTTCACATTGTTAACTTTGTGTTACTGGTTTTTCAAGAATAGCTATTCTTTTTGGGTAATAATGGTGAAACTAGGAACTATCCTTTTTTTGTTTTCTATGTCCTGATATAAAATGGTTAAAACATATACACTGATCTTTCAGTCAAATATTGTTCATGCGTAAATCAGACCTCCATTCATCATATGTAGTCTCCATCGCATGTCTGCCATGGAGACCTAACAAATGATGCTTATTTATTCATTTGCTGCACATTTGATGTCTACTGAAAGCACCTTTACACTTGTTGCATTTTTACCTGTTATTAACCACCAATAATATTCTGCAGTTAAACAATTTCCATAATAAACCACCTTGCAACCTTTTTCAAAATTAATATTGAATTACTGGAATGCAGAAGTTTTTCTCTGCTATTCTTAGGGATATGAATTGTCAATAAATCTACCATTATTCCTGTAGCTATTTCTCTGATCTCTGTGTAAAGTTTTTTTAACATACACTAGCAAAGAATTATTTTGTCTTTCTCCAGTGGAGTATCTCATCACTAGAGATTCTACAATATCCACTCTGTCTTCACTATACATTCTGTATAAGCTCTCCTTCAACTTCATTGAACATCCACCATGCCTCTGGATAGGGCATTGACTTAAAGCAGCTCTTCATTTAGATAAACTGGGGGTGTTATTAGTAATAATTGCTCAGATGTTGCAGGCTTTTTGAACAGTGATATTTTAATAACATGAACAAAATTAATGACTGTTTATGACAGATTTGTATCATATGGAATTTACCAGTGCAGACTTATATAAGCCAAGCATAGCAAGTGCAACATTTTTTACCAGAAGCCTCTGAAACATTTCTCATTCCTGACCTAAAGATATGCCTTTCAGAGATGCAGATGTTATATCCTGCTGTAAGCACAATGGTTTGATAAGTCTTCTGCAAATAAGGTGAAGTAATATAAATTTCATTTACTGTGAAGGGCTGGGCTATTTATTTGACCATATCCAGTGTCCCTATCGCGTTGTTTTCATATGCAGGGTCTAAAATCTGAGTTATGGCTGTAGTCTTAATTCTACTGGGTCTACCCTTCAGAGAATTCGACAGATCAGCCAGCATTTTTTCCTGCAGTTTTCTAGGTTGTATATGTTGTCAAGCACATTGTTTTAACTTCTTTTCTTCTAAATTACATTCTTAGCCTACCATTCCTTTAGGCTGCTTGGATGAAGCACTAGCTACATCCCCAGCAATTATACTTATTAAAGAAATAATTCAATTTGCTTTATCAATCATATGTTTAGTCCAATATGATAATCTGTAAAGCAACGTACCTAGTATCCTATTTATTACTCAATGTATAGGTCAGGAGAATTCAACATCCAGTTTTACTTACCATTACTGTTATTCATACCTAGAATATCAAATCTGTCTGTTTGCCCACTGGCCGTGAATGTCTGCCGTAATAGATCATTTCTGCTTATCAATGAATTTAGCTTCTTGCCTATGTCATGGTGTAAGCCCAGCGGGCAATCCAGAACCACTCAGCCGCTCGCTCACTCCCTACCCCCCTTCCTTCCTCCCCCCGCTCCTGGAGGGATGGGGAGGAGAGTCGAAAGAATTTAACTCCCATGGGCTGATATAAAAAGAGTCCAGCAGCTAAGGTATAACACAAAGCACTACTGCTACCACCAATAATAATAATGATAAAGGAAATAGCAAGGGAAGAGAATACAGCTGCTCACGATCTGCTGACCAATACCCAGCCCGACCCGAGCAGTGATTTAGCCCTTCCAGGTAACTGCGCCCAGTTTATACAGTGGGCATGACGTGTTGTGGTATGGAATACCTCTTTGGTTAGTTTGGGTCACGTGTCCTGTCTCTACTTCCTCTCAGCTTCCCTTCTTTCCTGGCAGAGCATGAGACTCAAAAAGTCCTTGGTCAGACTAAACATTACTGAGAAACAACTAAAAACATTGGTGTTATCAGCACTGTTCCCAGGCTGAAAGTCAAAACCACAGCACTACACCAGCTACTAAGAAGGAGAAAAATGACTGCTACTGCTTAACCCATGACAGCCTATTTCCTTAGACACTACTAAGCTATTGAGTAGGAATAAATGATTTATTAAGAGGTGAAAAAACAAACAAACAAAAAAGGCATTATTTTCTCCTCCTGTAGAAAATAAAGTAAAAAAAGCATACCGTGAAGAAGAAACAGTTACTCTTTAATTTCATCTTAAAAGAAAAAAAAAATAATCAGGAATTCCCAGTCTTGATTTACCTGTATTTTACAAATAAAGTGGCTATTCTTAAAATGTTTAGGAGTCTTTTCAGTCTTTGAGTTAAGGACCTGGAATAGTTAGATATTGAGGCGAGACCTTATTGCTCTTTACAGCTACCTGAAAGGAGGCTGTAGTGAGGTGGCAGTCAGTCTCTTCTCCCAAGTAACAAGCAACATGTCAAGAGGAAAAGAACTCAAGTTGCACCAGGGAGGGTTTAATTGGATATTAGGAAAGCATTCTTCACTGAAAGGTTTGTCAAGTGTTGGAACAAGCTGCCCAAGGAAGTGACGGAGTCACTATCACTAGAGGCAGTTTCCAGAGGTGTAAATGTGGCACTGAGGGACATGGTTTAGTGGTGGTCTTGGCAGTGCCAGGCTAATGATGGGACTCAATGACCTTGAAGGTCTTTTCCAACCTAAACAATTCTATAATTCTATGATTCTTCCTACAGTTGTAACTGAAATGCTACTAGGCATTAATGTTAAACATGAATGTAAAACCCTATAAAGAAAAGTTTTTATTGCTTTGTCTTTCAATTTATTGTTACTTTTTTTGGTTCTAAATTCTGTGAGTTATATTATGAGTTTTCTAGCTATTGATAGCATTTCAGGTGAAAGAGTCAAGGCAGGAGATATTTGAACTTCCCAGAGCCATCTTGTTCATTTCTCTTAGCAAAAGCAATATTTTTTTTTTTACTTTTATGTCTAAGAGTATGCATCCTTAAACTGGATAAAAATAAGTGTGCTTTTTATTAATAAAAGAAATGTTTATTATTTAAAGTATAATTTTGTACATACTCTGCTTCATTTGTTGTCTTAAAGTTTCCATAGCATTTTCTGTATGTGCCATATCAGACTTTGTAAACCTGTTCACTTACCATCTTCTGAACATAAGCAAAGAAAGACCTCTCTTTCCTGCAGTTGGCAGTGAGAAATGGATGTGAAGACATGAGTGCTATTTCCTGACTGATTACCTTTCGTATTCTTCTCCAGTTTTTTCTCTAGAATTAATTCAAAAAAATGTCTTGATATGGGCTAGTGGTGGCCTTGGCAGTGCTGGGGAATAGTTGGACTTGATGATCTTAAAGGTCCTTTCCAACTTGGTTGATTCTATGACTTTATAATGGAAAAGAAGTCTTACCAGAGATTCATAGAATCATAGAACAGTTAGGGTTGGAAAGGACCTTAAGATCATCTAGTTCCAACCCCCTTGCCACAGGCAGGGACACCCCACACTAAACCATCTCACCCAAGGCCTCATCCAACCTGGCCTTGAACACCGCCAAGGATGGAACATTCACAACCTCCCTGGGCAACCCATTCCAGTGCCTCACCAAATATTCATAGTATAACTCCAGTTAGAAGGGACTCCTGAAGGTCATCTAGTCCCAATCCACTACTCAGAGGAAGTCTAATTAGAATTCATTGCCCAGGGTTTTGTCCAACTGAACCTCAGACACCAGCGAGGATAGCAGTTTTCTTGTTCCAAAATGTGTTTTTTGCCTCCTGTTCTATCACCATGGACATTCAAGAAGACTCAGAGCACAGACTTGCCTGTATCTGAGAACTACAGTAGTCTTATTTCATAACAGATTTTCTTTTCCCTGTGTATAAGCAGATAAGGACATTTAATGATCTGTATTTTAATTTATTCACCTGCTCCCTGTCTGCCATAATCCCTATTTCCTTGGATTAGGATGCCAGATTTTTTTTTCTGCCAGAAAGTAATATGAGTAACAGTGGTGAATTTGCTGTAAGTGTGATATTTCCTAAAAATGTTCTATTTACTGTGTGTGCATAAAACAACTTGTGAAAAAAAAGAAAAAAAAAATCAGATGTTTTCAGGAAGTGTCAAAATTGCTGCACTTGTACTCTGCTCTTCAGCACTGTGTATTGTGACAATTTCCAAAAGTATAACAGCTTAGTCAGAATTAGTTTCATAGCTCTGACTCTGGTACTCTATAACAGTTAAAAAAAAATGAATTCGACAAAATTTACAGGTGTGGAGGAAAATTCTGATATATATTAGCCCTAAACTTGGAGATTGCATAGGCAATACTGTTTTAGGCAGACTTTCCCTCCTGTGACAGTTTGCAATCTTTTTTTTTACATTTATTTTTTGATAGTCATGTGCTTAATTTGTCATTAAGTTATTCTGGGAATCCAGAGAAAGAGAAAAGTCTATTTCATATCAACAGTATGGTAAATCAAAAGCAATTTTCAGGAATGAAAGGGGTTTTCTTATTGGAATTCATTGATCAAAGGAATTGATCAAATGTAAAAAGTGATATTAGTAAAAACTTGATAAGCTAACAGGTGTTTTGTTAAAATAATATTTCCATTTTTATTGCTAAATGCTAACTTTGGACTATTTGTCTGTGCTTAGTAATATGTATTATTCAGACATCAATAGGAATTTTATCCAGTTATTAATACACTTTCATTTTCTATAACCCCATTTTATGGAATATTTTCCACTTCCTTTGTGGATTTCAATGCCTGGACAAGCAAAAACATTTGAGATATTACTTTAAAAATAACATTTATTAATGTAATGAATGAAGCTTATCTCTGTGACAATAACATTCATTTTATGATTTGTATCACATTGTCAACATGACCTTGTCTAATAAAGAGGTGAATCTTACCCAGTACAACTAGAAAACATCATGACTTTAAAGTACTTATCGTGGTGAATAAATAGCTTAGTAATGATACACCAGCCAAAATAAGTTCACAGTGATTTAGAAAGTATTTTTAAAATCTCTAATGAAAGACAAAATTTGACTTTCATCTACTAAGAGCAACCAACTCTGATATGTTGTCTTATTTGAAAGAATTAAAGATATTACAAAAAAAGCAGTGATTGTGAAATGTAAATTTAATTACATTTAAAGGAATATTTTGGATTGTAGGGAAAGGTAGTTCAGTAAATATGTAGAAAAAGAGAGTAAGATATCACTTCATACTAGATTTTCCACTTTACAGGATTTCTGGATGAAGATCAGATTATCTTATTCTACATTTATACTCTCCTATCTATTCCTCTCTTGTGAATCTGTGCTCCATTGCAGAACTTTTTTAGGTATTCAGAAGTGGACTCAGAGCAGCCCTGCAGAGAAGGACTTTGGGGTGTTGGTCAATGAGAAAATGAACATGAGCCGGCTTCAGTGTGTGCTCGCAGCCCAGAAAGCCAACTGTATCCTGGGCTGCATCAAAAGGAGTGTGACCAGAAGGTCGAAGGAGGTGATCCTGCCTCTCTACTCTGCTCTCATGAGACCTCACTTGGAGTATTGTGTGCAGTTCTGGTGTCCTCAACATAAAAAGGACATGGAACTGCTGGAACAAGTCCAGAGGAGGGCCATGAGGATGATCAGGGGACTGGAGCACCTCCCGTATGGAGACAGGCTGAGAAAGTTGGGTCTGTTCAGCCTGGAGAAGCGAAGGCTGCGTGCAGACCTCATAGCAGTCTTCCAGTTTCTGAAGGGGGCCTACAAGGATGCTGGGGATGAACTATTTATCAGGGACTGTAGTGACAGAAGAAGAGGTAATGGGCTCAAACTTAAAGAGGGGAAGTTTGGATTGGATGGAAGGAAGAAATTCTTTACTGTTTGTGTAGTGAGGCACTGGAATGGGTTGCCCAGGGAGGTTGTGAATGCTCCATCCTTGGGGGTGTTCAAGGCCAGGTTGGATGAGGCCTTGGTTGGCATGGTTTAGTGTGAGGTGTCCCTGCCCATGGCGGAGAGGTTGGAACTACATGATCTCAAGGTCCTTTCCAACCCTAACTATTCTATGATTCAATGATTCTATGTGCCCACCACAACAAAGGCATACCTTTTCCAATGCCTTATTGCAATCAGCCATAATTTTTTTATGGATCTGTCAGACTGACAATTTTCACTGGGTCTGTGCAATACTGGTGGTGATGTAAAACGGGTGGGATACCCTTGGTTTCCTAAAATCGCACTAAATGCTTACCTTCACCCCACTCAAAAAGCTTTCTAGGTTTTCTGGGAATCTTTTAAATTGTACTATGGCCAGGTCTTTGACCTTTTTTCTGATGTAGAAAATTAGCTTGTACAGGCAGTAAATGAAAAATTAAATTCTTTTTTTACATAAATATGTGTAGTCTAGCCATGGAAGCTGGAGAGTTATAGCTTGATATTTTATTGCCAATTATTAATCCTGCTTGTAGAATTTTTAGTATCACATCATACGAATTATATGGAAATTTTTTGTTGGCATGATTGCTCATTATATAACAGGCTTAACTGGTTTTCCCTTGAATTAAAAAAAAAACAAAAGTGTGTGCATATATATAGACACACACATTTTTAAAGCTGTATTCATAGGATGAAAAAGATCTTGATTTACAGTTAATTATCTAGGCTTTCTTATCAGCATTAGCTTATAGAATGTCAAAGAATGATATAGGGAGGCTCAATTAATTATTGTTAATACAAAGTGCTGATTTGCCTAGAAGAAAAGTACATCTAGATATCATTTACAGTGAAGAACTCCAAATGAAAGGAAGAAGTCCAGGCTTTAAAGACAGCTACTAATCTGGAGCTTGTAAATATCCTAAATGATAAAGCATGAAAGTGTGTGCCTGAATTGCTTACTCTGTATGATAAAGCTTTATTTCATGACCAGCTATGATGAGATGACAACGAAAGGAAAGAATTCTTCAGATACATGGGCAATAAGCAGAAAGACAGGTAAAACATGGGCCTGTTACTAACCAGGGAAGTTACTAATAATGCTGACAGGGCAGATTTCTCAATACCTTCTTTGCCTCTGCCTTTACTGGTGTAGCTGGACCCCAGATCACAGGATCAACTATCTATGACAAGTGTCAACCCAGGAGTAATGAAGAAAGGGCTGGTCTGAGGCTTCTGACAAAGAGCTCAACCCACATAAATCAAGCTCAAATGAGATCCACCCCAGGGTAGGAGAAGTGGCTGACATTTTTGTAAGTCCACTGTCTATAACCTTGTAATGGTTTAAGCCCAGGCCGTAAATTAGAACCCCCACCTTTCCTCCCCCCACTCCTGGAGGGACAGGGAGGAGAATCAAAAGAATGCAGCTCCCACGGGTTGAGATAAGAACAGTTTAATAACTAAGGTATAACACAAACCACTACTGCTACCACCAATAATAATAATGATAAAGGAAATAACAAGCAAGAGAATACAACCGCTCACCAACCAGTACCTCACCCCCACCCTGCAGTGATCTAGCCCTTCCGGGAACTCTCAGTTCTACATCCTGGGCATGACGTGCTGTGGTATGGAATACCTCTTTGGCTAGTTTGGGTCAGGTATCCTGTCTCTGCTTCCTCCTGGCTTCTCCTCCTCCCTGGCAGAGCATGAGACTCACAAAGTCCTTGGTTAGACTAAACATTCTGATCAGCAACTGAAAACATCGGTTTTATCAGTATTATTCCCAGGCCGAAAGTCAAAACCACAGCACTGCACCAGCTACTAAGGAGAAAAACTGACTGCTACTGCTGAACCCAGGACAAACCTTTGAAAAGTTTTTGAGATCGGGGACATCCCTGATGACTGGAAGGGGGAAATGCCATACCCAGCTATAAGAAAGGCACAAAACAGGACTCATTAGTCTTACTTCAATCCCAGGAAATAAATAGAATGAGTCCTTCTAAAAACCAAATTAAGTGAATAATTTGAAAAAGCTGGCACAGATGTACCAAGAGTAAATCATGCTAGACTAACTTGATCTCATTCTACAATAAAATAACATCTTCTGTTGACATGGGGAAAGCAGTGGGTGTTATTTACCTGGACTTCAGCAAAGCATTTGTCACAGTTTCCCACCCACATGCTTCTGCTTGGACAGACTGGCAAGATTAAGACTGGGTGGGTGGTCTGCAATATGGGTGAAAAATTGGCTAAGAGACCGCACTCAGAGGGTGGTGATCAATGTTTTTTTTACTCAGACTGGCAGTCTGTCACAAGTGAGGTGCCCTAACAAATGATACTGGGCCTCACGCTGTTCAACATCTTCATAAATGACCGGAGTGACAGGATTGAAAGCACCCTCATCAAGTTTGCTGGTGACGCTAAATTAGGCAGTGAGGTGAACATGTCAGAAGGGAGAGCCATCTTTAAGAAACACCTGTAGAGACAGAAGAGTAGGCAAGCAAGAACAGTATGAAGTTTAACAAAGGCAAGTGCTAAGTCCTGTACCTGGGACAGAATAACTGGTACTGATATTGGCTTGGATAGAGATAATTTTCTTCATTGTAGCTCATATGGTGCTATTGGAATTTTGGATTTGTTATGAAAACAGTGTTGATAACACACTGATATTTTACCTACCACTGAACAGTGCTTTCATAGCATTAAGGCTTTCTCTGCTGCTTCAACTACCTTAACAGAATAGGCCAAAGGGTAGACCAAAGGGATATTCCATACTGTATAACATCACACTCAGCAATAAAAGCTGCAGGGAAGAAGAAGGAAGGAGGGACATTTGAGGTTATGGGATTTGTCTTCCCAAGTAATCACTGTGCATGATGAAACCCTGCTTTCCTAGAGATGGCTGAACAGGGCTGCCCAAAGATGTTGCAAAAGCACAGTCAGAGGGCCATTGCTATAGGTTGTCACAAGTGTAGACCATATTGATAACATACTTTGAGTATGAATGTGCAGACACTGCTTAAAGACATTAAATATATTTGTAATTAATTACATTTTTGTAGAAGAGAAACCGTGAGAGAGGTGTGTTATGCAACACAACAGTGATACACATGTGAAGAGGGCTAGAAGACAGGAAACAACAAATTGTCTTAGGTTTTTGAAATAAAATTTAATTTTTTTTAAAGATAAAGTAAATTCAATGAAGTGAAGGTGTGTTTCTTCATTGACAATAAATTTTACACATCGTTCAATGTTAAGAATTCCGATTTTTAGAGAAACTTTTTCCAGCGTGATGGAGTATAGAAAGGAAGAATCAAATTGGAGTTCATAAATATAAAGTGCTCTAGAATATGAAAAAGCTGTCTGTTAGGTTTAGCTATAAAGACTGCAGTAAATGTGAATGAAGTATAGCTCCCTGTCTTTCTCTATAGCTAGACTAAATAGGATACAACAATTTAGACAACTGTGCATCTTTATCAAACCCACCACAGATTTTCTGTATGACAAAAACTACAAAAAACATTTTTTGATTTGACACCTAGGGAAATACTAATGTGTAAAAGAATTTTAAATGTTGAGTTGCTGTTATCTAAATTCAACCTTAACTTGGAAACCTAGTGTTGCATAATTTATGTAAAAATTGCAAGAAAGGAAAGAAAAAAAATAAAGGGATGTCTAGATTTATTCTTTCTGTATCTCTGGCTAATAGTCCCAAAAGTGATAATTTGTACTTTGAGTGAGACAAAATGCAAACTAACTTTCAGTTAGAATATCAAAATGTATTAAAAGGAATAGATAGTTTAAAACTTTTAAATGTATGCTAAAATAATAGAAGAATAAATTATCTGAGTAATTTTCATCTGTTGCTTGGAGTCTGTCAGAAGATTCCATTAAGCTGGAACAGAGACAGCAGAGTGACGACAGCAGCTTGCCTAAAGCCCTTATTCTGCATTTTAATGGGGCACCAGACATACACTATAGAATGATTATTACTGCATGGTTTGAATAGACTTCTTACTAGCTGCAGATAGATATGCAGAAATTTAGCACTGCTTAAAAGAGTATTTCCTGTACAACTGCTGCCATTTAAAATAAAACTAAGCGAGGATTTTTGACTATAAACTAGAAATTCATACTCAGACATTTCAAAATTCCATTTGCAATTTTTCTATCTTTTTTATTTTTTCCCAATTCTGACAAAAACTCAGTATGACATTATAGGTTGGAGATGTTGATAAAAAAAAATATCTCGTGTGGTTTTTATGTGGATTTGCTTTTATTCAGTTATCCATTAGAAATGATGAATAAAGACGAAGCATTTAACTCCAGTATACTTTTTTTTTTTTTTTTGTCTTTTAGCTCTTCATCGCCATTTCTCGGCTTGCAAAAGAGGCAGGAGCATGTTCATGCTTTCTAATATGGCTGACTGAGAATCCTAGTGTTTCATGAGTTTGTTTAGGGCAACCACATCAGCAGTGGTAGGTAGCCTGCTGCTCCTACCTATGGGAAAGGGGAACCAGGCAAGACTAGCATATTTGGGTTTATATCATGCATGAGACTGAGTGTAGTAGATGTTCAGAGGGGTTTGTGTTAAAACCAAAAACATTCAAAAACAGCATGTAGAGAAATTTCCAGACACAGGGATATTCAGCAGAAAAACACTAATTTGATGTATTCATTTTCATAGAATTGTAGAATCATAGAATAGTTAGGGTTGGAAAAGACCTTAAGATCATCTAGTTCCAACCCCCCTGCCATGGGCAGGGACACCTCACACTAAACCACGACACTCAACACTCCCTCCAACCTGGCCTTGAACACCCCCAAGGATGGAGCACTCACAACCTCCCTGGGCAACCCATTCCAGTGCCTCACCACACAAACAGTAAAGAACTTCCTCCTTATATCCAATCTAAACTTCCCCTGTTTAAGATTTAAGCCATTACCCCTTATCCTATCACTACAGTCCCTAGCAAAGAGTTCATCCCCAGCATCCTTGTAGGCCCCCTCCAGGTACTGGAAAGCTGCTATGAGGTCTCCACACAGCCTTCGCTTCTCCAGGCTGAACAGACCCAACTTTCTCAGCCTGTCTTCATACAGGAGGTGCTCCAGTCCCCTGATCATCCTCATGGCCCTCCTCTGGACTTGTTCCAACAGTTCCATGTCCTTTTTATGTTGAGGACACCAGAACTGCACACAATACTCCAAGTGAGGTCTCCCGAGAGCAGAGTAGAGAGGCAGGATCACTTCCTTTGACCTGCTGGTCACGCTTCTTTTGATGCAGCCCAGGATACAGTTGGCTTTCTGGGCTGCGAGCACACACTGAAGCCGGCTCATGTTCATTTTCTCATTGACCAACACCCCCAAGTCCTTCTCTGCAGGGCTGCTCTGAATCTCTTCTCTGCCTAACCTGTAGCTGTGCCTGGGATTGCTCCGACCTTGCACTTGTCATGAATTAGACCATCTCATGATTGCTGTAACCAAGGCTGCCCTGGAGCGTCACATTTCCAACCAGCCCTTCCCTATTGGTGAGCAAGAGGTCAAGCATGGCACCTCTCCTTGTCAGCTCTTCTAATTACTTGCAGAAGGAAATTGTTTTCTACACAATCAAGGAACTTTCTGGATTGCTTGTGCCAGGCCGTACCGTCACTCCAACAGATATCAGGGTGGTTGAAGTCCCCCATGAGAACAAGTGCCTGCAAGCATGAGGCTGTTCCTGTCTGTCTGTAGAGTGTTTCATCCACAGATTCCTCTTGGTCAGGCGGTCTGTAGCTGATCCTCACAATAATGTCCCCAATAGCTGTTCTCCCTTTAATTTTGCATCGGTTAGTCACTGAGCATAATATACAATTGACTTAGGCATGAAAGCTTGGTGTCCCATTGAGTCACAGGGCTTCAGTCATGCTTATGGACTCTTTTCTCCAAAGGAAGACAGTCTTGACAAAGGAGGCTGAAAAGGCAGGTGGTTTTTCCTCCTCCTCCACCCTTTTCAGTAAACCACCTTACAGCACCTTGTATGGTTCATATGTGGCATCTATTCACAGGGATCTTCATGGCTCTTATATAGAAACAAAACCCTGGGTTCAACTGTCCTGGCATGAGTTCTTTAATTACAACCTGACCTGTCATCTTCCATTTTCTTCTAGCAATACTTGAAAGAAAATAGAAGATGTAGAGGTCTTTTGTAAATTCCTATTGATATGAATTAGATGAGGCTGGAAACATATATCATGTTGAGTGCCTCAAAATAAATGGCCACATTCTTGCCACCAGGGAGACTGAGACATGAGGGTGGACCCCAGCAAAGCTGAAGACCTTCTTCCTGGTACTAAGTTGCCACCACAGTTCTGCAGTAGCTGAGCAGGGATTTTAGAAGTCCTTGGCTTGGAGAGAAAGTCTTAACATTTACTTTGATCACTGTATAGCTATGTAAGCTCTAATTTGGTACTTCTGTATTTTTATACATTGGGCAGATGAACTATTACACTTTGGACTTCCAGGCTTGGTGCTTTAATTTTCAAAAATTTGGTCCATAAGCTGAAATTAGAAAGGAGCTGAAATTTAGACTAGTAAGAAGTAAAGTATTCAAATAAAAGCCCAAGATTTTTTCTGTAATTTTTGCTATCTGGTTTTAAGAAATAAATTAAGAACACAACCACAGCAAAATGTAAAAAAATGAGATATCACGATTAAAGCAAATATCGAAGAATTACTATTTTCCTTTATAACCAAAGAATACTCCATCTGCTATTACCAATTGTTCATTCTCACATCTAACTTACAGGTACTTATGTCTGAATTCTTTTTTCTTCTTTTTTTTTTTAGCATCTATAAAAACTGTTTTTATAAAAAGAAAAAATGCTTTTGATACGTAGGGGTGATCCATAGTTACTGAAAATGATATCTGAATCTATTATTGTAAGCATTTAGACCAGATTTTATGAAAGAGACCTTGATCCGCACTTAACATAGCTGAATACTCACAAGAGTTCAGTTATCCTGTATAATATGTAAAAGTAAGGTCAAGATCTTGAAAGTTGGTCAATAGGTCAGCATTGTTAATTTTTAAAAATATAACTATATGTAATTTAGTGCCAGTCTAAACAGCAAATATTTAAGAATGTGTTCCTTTGCCTTGCCTTTAATTAAGAATAGAACTTTCTGAGAACACTGATCTCAGCTACAGGTACTGAGCATACCACAATCTGGTAGTCCAAATATATGTCTTTCTTTGGGTTACAATTTAAATTGCATGTCAGTGACTATAATCATTGAATGAATTACCTTGGTCATTTTATATGACTGTATCTGATGATTTATCAAGACCTCTGTGGAGATTTTACACTATTTTTAAAGTCATACATGGTTCATTTTGTTTAGTTGTGTAAAAAGAGTGATTAAGACTGGGATGTGGGAGGATCCAAAAAATCCACCTCAGAACAGACAACACGCGTTGTGCAACCCCTCACAAAATTAAAATGAACCATTAGTATTCAATGTTTCAAGGAAACATCTTCTACTTACTTCAGTTTTGTACAGTTTCTTCAATCAGTGGTTGGCTGTATACAACTTCCAAGTGAAAAGCAGATGGAAGTTAAAGGTCTTGCAAATTTTCTAAATGTTATTGAAAGGAGAGAAAAAAAAAGAAAAAATAAAAAGGAAAAGGAAAAGAAAACCCTCTTGGAAGCTTTTTTGTTGATTTTGTTTTGATTTTTTTTCTGAATGTCTGACTGTCTGACTAAAATTTGCAGAACTTTCAGCTGGTTGATGATGAATCAAGTCATCTTGGGCTGGTATTTTGTTGTTGCTGAAAACTGGGATTCACCAGTTCTGCTTGAGTTTTTTAGCATAAAATGCTCACAGAGAATCTCAACACACTGAAACCCACATACTCGGCCTGAAGAAAACTTTGTCCTAATTGACAAAGTAAGCAAGCTATTAATTTCTGCAATGTTATGGGTACTGATACTATTCCTTTAGAAGAAACAAGCCTATTTGTTTAGCCACATCTGTACAGCATTTTAAATAAAGGCTTTTAGATACTGTAGAGCAGGAGTTTTCAGTCTGCTTAACAAGCTCTTAGAAATAAATATAGACAATATTGGCTTTTGTCAAACCTCTAGCTGTTTGGTCTGTGACATGGTGAATACAGGACATGGTGGTGACTAACAGGTCTTTGTGCATGTGAAGGGTGAGGTAGCACAAATGTTTGTCTGTTTTCAATAATTCTATTTATTGACTTTTAATTAGATCCTTTGCAGCTACATGTCCTTTGATCTGAGCTAATTGATCATGTATTGTGGAGTTTTTATAGGTTTCATAATAATAATTTTTGGCACTAATATAATGCTTGAGATTTTCAAAGTGCTATGCAAACAGTAACTAATCAGTGCACAGAAAGCACTTTGGGAGTATGCGAACAGTATGTGAATATTTTGCCCACTTTATAAAAGGGGAATGTGAGAAACACAAAATTACTTGCCCAAGATCAGGCACTGAGATGGGACAAAGGCTCCTTAAACAGAATGTAGTAGGAGCTTGGTAAAATGGGTTGAAAGTTAGCATTTGTATTTTGCTGGAAATGTTGATAATTTGAAACATTATTTCCAGTTTTGAACCAAGTCATCATTTGGCTTCTGAAAGTAGAAGAAAAGCAGAATTTAAAAAGTACATATTTACCTCAATCTCAAATATATGTTAATTTAAAGTATAAATATTTAATTTTATCTTTTTATCTTTTAATGTGTCTTTATTTTAAAGATGGTTATCTTATAATACTATTATTTGTGACACATCTGTAACTTTAAAATATTCTGTGCAGTAGCAATGGTTTTACTACTATCATTTATTTGCATGTGCTTTAAATAATTTTGGGGTTTTTTAAAAGTAATAATTTTGGGATTTTTTAAAGTAAGAAAGAAATCATCTACAGAAGAAAATGTTTTATTTCCATGGGGCACTTAGTTGAAAGTAATGTGATTTTAAAAGTAAAGAAAAGTAATGTGATTTTAAAAGTAAAGAAAAGCAATGGGTTTTAGTTTAATTAAAAAATGCATTGTAAAATTAAAGTTCTATTGCAAGTTCATTGTCTTGATGTTAGTCAGAAAAGTTAGCATGTAATGCTATTTCTATCCAGAGAATTCCTCCGTAGTTCTTGGACAAATGGTCATTTTGTACCGTTCACATCATTGTACATTTCTTAACTTTGTTGCCTAATCATTATTTTTTTTTCTGTCAACTCATATTTCCTTTTATGCAGAATCAGTCATTGCTGTGTGATAAACTATTTGTAGTATTCCAGGTTGTGCATAGTACCATAGAGCATACCCTCTAGCTGTCACAAGACATACTTGAGACTTTGCAATTTCATGCAGCGTTGTTCAGATGGTGTGGGAAAGGCCACCCATTAAAAAAAGCTGAAAAACATGAATCACAGGGTTATGAACACTTTGCTCCAACAAAGACTAAATAACAACTAGCTCTTATACATCTAAACCAGCTAAATTATCATTTTGTAACAGAAAATATTATACAATGCTTTAGTATTGTATTGCACTGTAAAGATTTTTTATGTCTGTTGTAGAAAGAAGTGTGATGGAATGATACATGATGTGTATAATATATTTCTGAAAGTTGGTGCTGGCATGAATATGCAATCAAAGTTCAACATTTATTTTTTTATTGAAAAGTCTTTGTTAGAAATCAAGGTTGAATTTTATTAACACTTATTCATTAATCTTTTATTTCAACTTCTGTCTCCATTCTTCCTGTCCCAATTACAGCTTTTTCTCTTCATATGAATTTCAATGTTGGAAATTTCCAGTTTAAAACTGGAGGCTGTAACAAGACTTGGGTGATGAAAAAGAATGTGAGAGCAGGTAAAGAGATAACAGCTGAAACAACTAGAAATTAAAAGCTGACAATCCAGGCTAAAAAGCCATTGTGGCCTGTCCTGAGGAGAACACTAAGGCAAAAAAATCAATGTTTATTGCTATTTAGCAATTAAAATCTTACCCTTTTATAGCTTACTAAATCAGATCATATAGAACTAATGACTATTGAACTCCCAATGAGAATTGAACAGTACTTCAAGGAACAAAGATTTTTAGGAAACTATAAAGTCTGTATCAAGATTCTTTGCTCTATTCTGGCTTTTCTAATGAGAGATCTGAACTCTGCATAGATATGCCACTCCAGAAGTGAAACTAGCAGCATGTAAGAGGAGAACATTGGCTTCAAGAAGTAGCATCTGATATCAGTGGAACAGGCTGGCATCTTGCAACAGTGATTTTGTATAATCTACGTTGACAGAAAAAAACCCAACAAGACCATGTTGCCCAGGACTGAGGACTGACAACAGTCAAGATGGTTGAGATGGTTTAATAAAAATAGTGCTGACATCTCTTCCTGGAAGTAAGAAGCTGATGTTTCAGAATACATGATAAAAGCTTGCGGTTCTGTTTTTGTAGGCCTTCACTATACTCCTCCGACAGTTTAAGAGGTAAAGAGAGTTTTTAATAACTTTTGTTAATAACCAAAATAGACAACTAGGACTTGTTACTCATATTTCCCACTCCCTACTCTTCAGGTTTCCCATTTCATTTCATTATGGAAAACAGTGTTCTTGATATCAATTTTCTTTTGTATTCTCACAGCAGTAAAAGCTTTAAAGGAAGAAGGAAACTATTACATAGAATAGTTAGGGTTGGAAAGGACCTTAAGATCATCTACTTCCAGTCCCCCTGCCATGGGAAAGGACATATCACACTAAACCATGCCACCCAACCTGGCGTTGAACACCCCCAAGGATGGAGCATTCACAACCTCCCTGGGCAACCAATTCCAGTGCCTCACCACACAAACAGTAAAGAATTTCTTCCTTCTATCCAATCCAAACTTCCCCTGTTTAAGTTTGAACCCGTTACCCCTTGTCCTGTCACTACAGTCCCTGATGAAGAGTCCATCCGCAGCATCCTTGTAGGCGCCCATCAGATACTGGAAGGCTGCTATGAGGTCTCCATGCAGCCTTCGCTTCTCCAGGCTGAATAGACCCAACTTTCTCAGCCTGTCTCCATACGGGAGGTGCTCCAGTCCCTTGATGATCCTCGTGGCCCTCCTCTGGACTTGTTCCAACAGTTCCATGTCCTTTTTATGTTGAGGACACCAGAACTGCACACAATACTCCAAGTGAGGTCTCACGAGAGCAGAGTAGAGGGGCAGGATCACCTCCCTGGATCTGCTGGTCATGCTCCTTTTGATGCAGCCCAGGATACAGTTGGCTTTCTGGGCTGCGAGCGCACACTGCAGCCGGCTCATGTTCATTTTCTCATCAACCAACACCCCCAAGTCCTTCTCTGCAGGGCTGCTCTGAATCTCTTCTCTGCCCAACCTGTAGCTGTGCCTGGGATTGCTCCAACCCAGGTGTAGGACCTTGCACTTGGCATGGTTAAACTTCATAAGGTTGGCATCAGCCCACCTCACAAGAGTGTCGAGGTCCCTCTGGATGGCATCCCTTCCCTCCGGCGTATCAACCGAATCACACAGCTTGGTGTCATTGGCAAACTTGCTGAGGGTGCGCTCAATCCCACTGTCCATGTCACTGACAAAGATGTTGAACAAGACCGGTCCCAACACCGATCCCTGAGGGACACCACTCATTACTGGTCTCCAGCCAGACATCGAGCCATTGACCACAACTCTTTGCGTGAGGCCAGCCAGCCAGTTCTTTATCCACCGAGTGGTGCACCCATCAAATTGACGTCTCTCCAATTTAGAGACAAGGATGTCATGTGGGACAGTGTCGAACACTTCGCACAAGTCCAGGTAGATGACGTCAACTGCTCTGCCCCTGTCGATCAGTTTCGTAGCCCCATCATAGAAGGCCACCAAATTGATCAGGCAGGATTTCCACTTAGTGAAGCCATGCTGGCTGTCACCAGCCACATCCTTGTTTTTCATGTGCTTCAGCATGCCTTCCAGGAGAATCTGCTCCAAGAGTTTGCCAGGCACAGAGGTGAGACTGACTGGTCTGTAATTCCCCGCGTCATCCATTTTCCCCTTCTTGAAAATGGGGGTTATATTTCCCTTCTTCCAGTCATCGGGATCTTCACCTGACTGCCATGATTTTTCAAATATGATGGCCAGTGGCTTAGCAGCTTCATCTGCCAGCTCCTTCAGGACCCGCGGATGGATTTCATCAGGTCCCGCGGATGGATTTCATCAGGTCCCATGGACTTGTGTACGTTTAGGTTTTTAAGATGGTCTCGAACCAGATCCTCTCCTACTGTGGGCCTAGGGTCTCCATTCTCACAGTCCCTGCGTTCGCCTTCCAAGACTTGGGCAGTGCGGTCAGAGCCTTTGCTAGTGAAGACCGAGGCAAACAAGTCATTAAGAACCTCAGCCTTCTCCAAATCCTGGGTAGCCAGTTCTCCCGATATCTTCCGAAGGGGGCCTACATTGTCCCTAGTCTGTCTTTTACTCGCTACATACCTATAGAATCCCTTCCTGTTATCCTTAACATCCCTAGCCAAGTTCAGTTCTAACTGGGGCTTAGCTTTCCTCACCCGGTCCCTAGCTTCCCAGACAGCATCCCTCTATTCTTCCCAGGCCGCCTGTCCTTGCTTCCACCTTCTATAAGCCTCTTTTTTCCTTTGAATTTTCCTGAGCAGCTCCTTATCCATCCAAGGAGGTCTTCTGGCCCTCCTGCTGCACTTCCTTCTAGTTGGGATACAACACTCCTGAGCTTGGAGCAGGTGATCCTTGAATAACAACCAACAGTCTTGGGCCCCCCTGCCCTCTAGGGCTGTGTCCCATGGAACCTTACTAAGCAGGCTCCTGAATATGCCAAAGTCTGCTCTCTTGAAGTCCAGGGCAGTGAGCTTGCTGCACACTCTTCTCACTGTCCCAAGGATCTCAAATTCGACCATCTCGTGGTCACTGCAACCAAGGCTGCCCTGGAGCGTCACATTTCCAACCAGCCCTTCCCTGTTGGTGAGCACGAGGTCAAGCATGGCACCTCTCCTTGTCGGCTCCTCTATTACTTGCAGAAGGAAGTTGTCTTCCACACAATCGAGGAACCTCCTGGATTGCTTGTGCCGGGCCGTACCTTCACTCCAACAGATGTCAGGGTGGTTGAAGTCTCCCATGAGAAAAAGGGCCTGTGAGCGTGAGGCTGTTCCTATCTGCCTATAGAGTACTTCATCCACAGATTCCTCTTGATCAGGCGGTCTGTAACAGATCCCCACAGTGATGTCCCCCATAGCTGTTCTCCCTTTAACCTTGACCCACAAACTCTCTGTCGACTGCTCACCCGTTCCCAGACAGACTGAAGCTAAGTTGAATGTTGATAATGCCTGGGAATGGATGGGTTTTGAGAAGGAAGAGCTAGCCAAACTATTAATTTTTACTTGAAATCCTTAGTGGTAGTTCCAAGCATGGGTGTGTAAAGGGTAAAATTCTCAAAACCCTGTATAGAAATTACAAGTTCCAGTGAGTTCTAATTTCTAACTTTCTGATTAATCTCTTTCAAATATTGATATTTCTTTTGCTCATGATTTTGACATTAGAAAAATTATTATTTTATTTACATTTCATAACTAGTTCTTGCAAAAGCCTTTATTATTTGTAAAATAAAAAAAAGGGAAACCCTAGCAGAAATACATCATTAAGCTTTATTCCCTTTGCTTAGTGTCCTATCTATGATTTCTGAATACACAATCTGTTGTTATATTTGTCTTTGTATTTGACTCCAGGCATTCTCTAAGTTAAGGAAGAAAAATCTGTTGGCTTTTTAGCTTGCAGCTTTGTAAGATGCTGCAAGAAGAACCAAAGAGAAATCACCTAGAAGTGCAAGGATCAATTGATGGGAAGGGAATAGCTTATCTTTCACATTATCACAGACTCCTTCATTAAGCATGCTGTGAGAGAGCTGACAGGCTGTGATGGATCCACAGGCTCTATTATACCAAGCTGCATGGGAAATCCAGTCACTGATGCAGTTACCATCAGTATCCACTACATAATGTAGAGCAGGAAACAGCACAATGCCATACATCCTGCACAGTCTGCAACAGCACCTCGTCTTCAAATGTGCTGCTTGCCATCATTTGCTAAAGTTAGCCAACATTGACAGAGTGGAACCAAAGTGATGCACCCAGGAAGTGAAGCCTTTCAGAAGTCAGAACTAGTAGTAAGAACAGCATTTATTATTAATAGTGTAATTCCCATTTCTGAAGCCTCCTGCTATTTTTGCTGCACCCATGGCATAGTACTGGGTGCTTAGGAGGATATTTTTTGGCCAGATCTGTGCTTGTATCTGGTTCATGACATGACTATTGGAAAAGTTATGCTAAAGTTATCTAGCATGCTGACATAGAAGCAGGAGTGAAGGGGAACTTGTACCAGTTTAAACAGAATCACTATCAAATTAAAAGGCAAGTGTCCTCCACCTTTACAAAAGTCCAAGGGTGTAAACTGTCCAGTTAACCCACAGCTATTAGCTGTGGTATAGAATTGATACCACCTGTTCCATTTGTGCTCAGCATGTGTGGAAAGAAGAGAGACTTTTAGCTCTGGTAGCTTGCAGAGCAAAACAAAAGTCCCACAGAAGACACAAGCTTGCAAATCCTTCAGTTTTGATGCTTCTTTTACTCAGTTATTAACAACACCAGTAGTTTAATCCTAACGTTACAGGGCACAGTTCTGTGGTTTAGTTGTCAAGGAGAAATATTAACTAACTTGATTATTGGCAGCAATTCCTTCATAGTAATTTTTTTTTTTTCTGAAAATTCATAAGGATGCAAGGATTACATTATTTAAAACTGAATCTAGTTAACTGAGGTAGTAAAATTAAATTAATGGTAGAATCATAGAATCAGAATGATTTGGGTTGGAAGGGACCTAAAAGCTCATCTACTTCCAACTGCCCTGCCATGGGCAGGGACACCTTTCACTAGACCAGGTTGCTCAAAGCTCTGTCCACCTTGGTCTTAAACACTTTCAGGGCTGAGGCATCCACAACTTCTCTGTACATCCTGTTCTAGTTTCTCACTACCGTCACCTATTTTTTATTAATAATTAAAAAAAAAAAATTGTAACAGATAAAAAAGTTATGTACTTGGTATGGATTTTTTTGAGTGAGATCTTTGGCCTCCATTAGAAATCAAGCTGAAAACACTAAGTATTCTGTTTTCCTTAAAAGTACCCACATCTACCTTGAATTCATTTATAGAATCGATTAATTTCTCCACTAGCACAATCTCTTGCTTATATAGGTAAGTATATGTTGAGGGAAAGAAAGAGGGAGAAGAAACATTTATCAATCCTAATATAGATGTATAACCTGTAACAGGACATAATGTCTACTAAAGAAAATATCAATATTCCATCACACAAATACTTTTTTTTTTTACAAATATAGTAAGGCTGTGCAATATGACGAGATGTAAATGTTTCCCATAGGCATATTAAGCTCATATGTTATTTTTAATGAAGATTGAGTGAATTATTACCTATAGGATTAAAAAAAATATTTCTCCCTAAATTATTCATGTTCAGGAAAACAGGTAATAAAGCATGCATTTGTTTAGGATGAGTTGCATTCAAACTTTTTATCAAAAATAGAAGTTTTTGGATAATTTGTGACTCATAAGTAAAGAGAAACTAAGTTTATTGAAAATATTACTGCCCATAATTTGATGAAAATATTCCAGTCTCATTAAGTTTGTGACAATGCAAATAATTTCAGAAATTAGAATAATAATGCAATTTATTTGTGAAACTTCAGATATGCTTGATTTAATTTATTAGAAAGAAAAAATATAATCAGAACTTGATCTAGGACTTGTGTAGATTTTTCTAATTTGTTTGATTTGGAAGTCTAGGCAGTAAGTAGAATTACAAAATGGAGGTGGGGAGAGGGAAAAGCCCATACTTTATTGGGTGAAATAGCATAAGTAAATAAATAAAAAAAAATAATCCTACTGGCATATCTTCCAGAAGCTTCATGAAATGACGTAATTAATTTCAAAGGTAAATCACTTGCAAATACAACAATCAATTTAAGGTAACTGAATGTCCTGTGTTTCACTTTACTGCAGACTCCTTCATTAAACCTGCTGGATGTGCCAGCTTAGGACACATCAAGTTATATGGTGAATCAGAGAGCACACAGAAGGATGACTACAAGCAAGCTTCTTACAATCTTCTAAATTGATTAAAATAACAATCAAATCTGTTAATCTTTGCATATATGTTCTCTTCAGCTTCAGAATAAATTATAAGGGGATATGTTTATACTAATATTTTGCAGCAAATTAACCAGCCAGCTTCTAATAGCCCACAGTTTTAACTTTATTTCCATGGCACAAACCTAAAGCACTACATTTTACCTTTTTTTTTAAAGTTAGTACTGGAATTGATGCAGTTATCACATTTTCATTCTCATGGAAACTGACTGTGGTAAAAAAGGAAAAAAGGCTAATAGTTTACTACTTTCTTATTTTACCTCCTTTCATACCATATTCAGACTTCTGCTGGTGGAAGAAAAAAACAAACGCATTTGGAAGGTCATTCAGAATCAAAAGTTCCCAGCATACAAACATATGCATATATACAAATAAAGATAATGTTCCTATTGCTAGAAGATTGTTAGTATCCTGGAGCTGTTTATTGCAAATGTGTCCTGGTTTAGCAGTAGCAGTCATTTTTTCTACTGGTGCAGTGCTGTGTTTTGACTTTTGGCCTGGGAATAATAATGATAAAGCTGATGTTTTCAGTTGCTGGTCAGAATGTTTACCCTGAGCAAGGACTTTGTGAGTCTCATGCTCGGCCAGGGAGGAGGAGAAGCCAGGAGGAAGCAGGGACAGGACACCTGACCCAAACTAACCAAAGAGGTATTCCATACCACAGCACGTCATGCCCAGGAGGTAGAACTGAGAGTCCCTGGAAGGGCTGGATCATGGCAGGGTGGGGGTGAGGTACTGGTTGGTGAGCGGTTGTATTCTCTTGCTCGTTATTTCCTTTATCATTATTACTATTAGTGGTAGCAGCAGTGATTTGTGTTATACCTTAGTTATTAAACTGTTCTTATCTCAACCCGTGGGAGCTGCATTCTTTTGATTCTCCTCCCCGTCCCTCCAGAAGCGGAGGGAAGAAAGGTGGGGGGGGAAGTGGACTTCGTGGTTCTGATTTACGGCCTGGGCTTAAACCACGACAAAATGTTATACTGATTTTAGGGTGTGCTCACAAAAACGTGTAGCCAATTCTGAAATTTATGACAGCTAAGCCAACAAGATGAAAATTTATAACAGTGTAACTAATATAGGGCACCTTTTGTACAGGACTGATATTTTGATTTCTTAGGTCCTGGAAGAACTCTTTCAAAAGTGTAGAGAGCTTTCCTTTAAAGTTTTGCTATTCTCCTAGTGAAATGTCTCATAGTTTTCATGATATTTTTTTGTCTGTGATCTTGAAAACCACTAACATGCTTGATTTAATAAATAAAGAAATGTGTGGTTCTCTCAGTTCTTGTCCAGCATGACAGGACAAAGCAGCAAAGACACTGGGCAAGAGGAAGATTATTATGAAGTAATGCAAAATAGATCAGCAGAGTTTCATTGTCCAAGATGGATGAAATGCTAATTCAATAGTTTAAATAATGAAAACTAAATCACGTGTTTAAAAATCTTTGTTTTACTGGTTTGCTGTGACTAATGCAAGTTAGGACTTGCTGAAATATATACCTCTATCTTGATTATGCTACTTTAAATTAAAAATATTGCTTCTGGTGTCAAAATGAAAATGATGGTTGGATGGACTCTGCCAGAGGAGAAGTAAAGCTCTAAATCCAAGCTGAAATTAATAGTCTTTTAGTGAGATTGTATTTTTTGTCAGAGCCATTTGTTGGAAATGTGATGCAAAATTCAACTGAAGAAAAGGTGCTTTCTTTCTGAAAAGGATAGATTTATATTTCTTAATCTAAAAAAAAAATAAAAAATAAAAAAAACTTGTTCCCAGGGAAAGGCATCAAATTTATTCAGAAAAAGAGGATCATAAATTTATAGTCTCCCAATAAATCACAAGGTTGTAAGCCAAAGCTTTCTTAATATCTATTTCAATTTAATTCTTTTCTGCCCCAGCTATTTTCTGTTTTGCTCGTCACGTGGAAATTTAAAACGATGCTTTTTTTGGCTCAAGGTTTTATAACATGATGCCCTTGGAAAATATATTCTGCTACAGATTTTGGTAGAACAAATGACAGGAGTCTATGTAAAAGATGAATGTCTAAGATCAGATGCAAAATCATTGCATTGCCCATAGAGCTGCAACTGTCCAGCAACAAGCAGAGTTAAGTGATTTAGTGAAAGGAGGGATGACTTTTAATAAAGAAAGTAATCATCATCCATCAAAAAATCTGCAAACTAAAGTGTAACCCAAGACTTTCTGATTAATATTTAGTTAGACACTTTTTTTGATTTCATAAATATATGGGTGTGATATTTAAAAGCTCCACACATAGCTTGTTTCCTAGGACTAGAGGAGCCTGAAGACAGTAAACAAGCCTGCTCTTCTGTTAAAATAGTCTCCAAGCTCAGAAATGTCCAAAAGAGATTAAGTGGCTATGATTGATGTTCTGATTGTCCCTACTCGGCAGTCAAAACTCAATGCATCAGCTGCTGGAACCAGCCTTTTCTCTAAAGACTGGAGATGGGCAAAAACCTCAGGCAGCCACGGGTTAGGGAGAGGTGTAGCCTGCCAGAAAAATGTTCTTCCTTCTGTGCCCGGAATATTATAGTGCCTTTTTCAATTAATTATGAGAAAACAGAATCACCAGTGTTACTCTGCCTTTCCTGCTGTGTAATCCTACCATAATCCCAGTTTTTACCAGTGCCACACGGGCAATGCAAAACAACAGCAGGCAGTTTTGTTTTTTAAATACCATCTTCCATTTAACTGCAGCTTACTGTTCTTGGGCATCACTGCCAAATGGATGTTTCCTGGGATATTTATACATGCCATATTCATATAATTCATCATACAGTGGAAATTTTTCACTTGCACTCTAGTCTTCCGGATATGCTTTTCTCTTCCAAGGAAATTTCACCACAAGTAAAATGTCTTCTCTCCAACAAGCTCAGCTTTGTCTGTTTCCCTACTGATCCCTGCTATTGAGGGATAATGTCAGCTCTCAAGAGCTGTTGCGGTTTTGAAATAGTAATAATTCAGGCACTGAGAATGGACCTTCATACATTCACAGACATACTGTAAGCATATGAGAGATATTACATTAAATCAATCCTTTCTCTATAATTTCTCTATTAAATGTTTACTTATAAACCTATCATAACAAAAATGTCTACTAAGGTATAAAACAAAAATGTGTTTGGGTCATAAGCAGTACTTAGTATGCCTCATTAACAAGAGGCAATCCCTTACACTCTTCTTGTCACCAAACTATCACAAAGGTATTGAGAAAAATTGCAGGAAAGAGTTTGGTATAAGATTCCAGGCCCCCACAAGATTGTATCACATTATGAGGTGCTTCTCTTCTTTTGTCGTTGAGTTGTCCAGAATATTCTCTTAGTAAAGCTGTCCAATTTCTGCTCATGTTGCATTTGTTTGGGCCTAGAAAGGCTAGATTCTTCTCCCTCTTCACTAGCTGCAGAGTGCACTCCACCCCCAGACAATAATCTTTCTCTTTTTTTCTCTCCTCACTGGTTCTAAGAATTTCAGAGATGATTTTTGAGGCTACTAGTTAATGCTTCTCACTGTGGGAAAGCCAGTAGCATATTCTTTTTCTCTTAATAGAATTTTTCCTCTTTTGAAGTTTTCCCTCTTTTGAAACATACAATTATGTGTAATGTAATGTAATGGTATAAGGCTCAACAAGGCAAAGCGCTGGGTCTTGCACTTGGGCCACAACAGCCTCATGCAATGCTACAGGCTTGGGGAAGAGTGGCTGGAAAGCTGCTTAGCGGAAAGGGACCTGGTGGTGCTGATTGATGGAGCTGAATATGATTCAGCTTGTGCCCAGGTAGCCAAGAAGGCCAGCAGCATCCTGGCCTGTATCAGAAATAGTGCAGCCAGCAGGGCCAGGGCAGTGAACATTTCCCTGTACCCAGCACTGGTGAGGCTGCAAGTCAAACACGGTGTTTTGGGCCCCTCACTGCAATAAAGATATTGAGGTGCTGGAGCGGGTAGAGTAAAGGGCAACAGAGCTGGTGAAGGGTCTACAGGACAAGTCTTATGAGAAATGGCTGAGGGAACTGGGGTTGTTTAGTCTGGAGAAGAGAAGGCTCAGAGGGGACTCTGGATGATTTTCTGGCAAAGAGCGGCCATGCACCCAGATCAGCAAGTGCTCACATGGAGTTCGACATGAACCAAGGAACAACAAAAGGTGAAGGAGGATGGGAGCAAGGCACTGGGAGTAAGAATCCCAGCAAGATAAGAAGGAGCCGGAATTTACTGACTTGCTAAATTGAGGACTGTTGGAAAACTTTGAAGGTCAGGTTCTCACACTTGCGCTAACCAATTATATGTTAGTTGTTAAGGGCCTTAAAGATATGTATCCAATCACAATGGGCCAAGATAGTGTAAACAACTTTAAATAGTATATAAAGAGTTAGTTTTCTATAAGAAATGGCTTTTATCTGATCACACTGATCTCCGACTGAGTCCATTCCGCAAGAGGGGACCTTATCGCTCTCTACAACAACCTGAAAGGAGATTGTAGTGGAGTGGGGGTTGGTCTCTTCCCCCAAGTTAAAAGCGATGTGACAAGAAGTAATGGCCTCAAGCTGCGCAAGGGGTGGTTTAGACTGGATATTAGGAAAAATTTCTTCACAGAGAGGGTGCTCAGGCATTGGATCAGGCTTTCCGAGCGAAGTGGTGGAATCACTGTCCCTGGTAGTTTTCAAAAACTCATAGAATCACAGAATCAAAGAATAGTTAGGGTTGGAAAGGACCTTACGATCATCTAGTTCCAACTCCCCCGACATGGGCAGGGATACCTCCCACTAACCCATGTGTCCTGGGTTCAGCAGCAGCAGTCATTTTTTCTTCTTAGTAGCTGCTGCAGCACTGTGTTTTTGACTTTCAGCCTGGGAACAGAGCTGATAACACAGATGTTTAGACTGACCAAGGACTTTGAGAGTCTCATGCTCTGCCAGGGAGGAGGAGAAGCCAGGAGGAAGCAGAGACAGGACACCTGACCCAAACTAGCCAAAGAGGTATTCCATACCACAGCACGTCATGCCCAGGATGTAGAATTGAGAGTTCCCGGAAGGGCTGGATCATGGCGGGGTGGGGGTGAGGTACCGGTTGGTGAGCGGTTGTATTCTCTTGCTTGTTATTTCCTTTATCATTATTATTATTGGTGGTAGCAGTAGTGGTTTGTGTTATACCTTAGTTATTAAACTGTTCTTATCTCAACCCGTGGGAGCTGCATTCTTTTGATTCTCCTCCCCGTCCCTCCAGAAGCGGAGGGAAGAAAGGGGAGGGGGGGAAGTGGACTTCATGGTTCTGATTTACAGCCTGGGCTTAAACCACAACACCATGTCACCCAACGCTCTGTCCAACCTGGCTTTGAACACTGCCAGGGATGGAGCATTCACTTCCCTGGGCAACCCATTCCAGTGCCTCACCACACAAACAGTAAAGAATTACTTCCTTATATCCAATCTAAACTTCCCCTCTTTAAGTTTGAACCCATTACCCCATGTACTATCACTACAGTCCCCAATGAAGAGTCCCTCCCTAGCATCCTTACAAGCCCCCTTCAGATGTGGAGGTCTCCACACAGCCTTCTCTTCTCCAGGCTGAACAGACCCAGCTTTCTCAACCTGTCTTCATACAGGAGGTGCTCCAGTCCCCTGATCATCCTCGTGGCCCTCCTCTGGACTTGTTCTAACAGTTCCATGCCCTTCTTATGTTGAGGACACCAGAACTGCACACAATACTCCAAGTGAGGTCTCCCGAGAGCAGAGTAGAGGGGCAGGATCACCTCCTTCGACCTGCTGGTCATGCTCCTTTTGATGCAGCCCAGGATACAGTTGGCTTTCTGGGCTGCGAGCGCACACTGCAGCCAGCTCATGTTCGTTTTCTCATTGACCAACACCCCCAAGTCCTTCTCCGCAGGGCTGCTCTGAATCTCTTCTTTCCCCAACCTGTAGCTGTGCCTGGGATTGCTCCGACCCAGGTGTAGGACCTTGCACTTGGCATGGTTAAACTTCATAAGGTTGTGTCGTGGTTTAAGCCCCGGCTGTAAATTAGAACCACGCAGTCTACTTCCCCCCCCCCACTCCCCAGAGGGATGGGGAGGAGAATCGAAAGAATGTAACTCCCATGGGTTGAGATAAGAACAGTCCAGTAACTCAGGTATAACACAAATCACTACTGCTGCCACCAATAATAATAATGATAAGAGAAATAACAAGGGAAGAAAATATGATACCGCTCGCCGGAAAAGAGCCCGACCGAAAAGAGGACGTGCCCTTCCGGGTAGCTCCCAGTTACATCCCCGGGCATGACGTGCTGTGGTATGGAATACCTCTTTGGCTAGTTTGGGTCAGGCGTCCTGTCCCTGCTTCCTCCCGGCCCCTCCTCCTCCCTGGCAGAGCATGAGACTCACAAAGTCCTTGGTCAGTCTAAACATCAGTTGTTATCAGCTTTGTTCCGAGGCTGAAAGTCAAAAACACAGTGCTGCAACAGCTACTAAAAAGGAGAAAAACTGACTGCTACTGCTGAACCCAGGACAGTATCCACCCCTTATTCCATACCATTCACGTCATGCTCAGATCCCACATTTTCCATATACCCTCACTCTCATTTCAGTGCACTGTTATCTTAGTGCACGGACCAATTCCTATAAAGCTACTGAGTCAGTTCGGTTCATGATGTTGGGCTCCATCTCTTGTAACAGTCTTTCAGGGCAGGAGAGGCTGTGTGCAGTGTTGGATCGTTGCCTGCTGATGCTGATCGTTCCTTCACTGTAGAACTCATCCGGTTCTATCAAAGTTCATTCTCTGTTGGGATGATGGTCGGAGGGAAGTCAGGGCCAGTCGCTGGTGCCCTGCAGACTTCTAGTTGATGGCTATAGCAGGCAACAGCGTACAATTGAGTTCATTGTCTGTTTTCCCCTAAAATCAAATCCCCTTGAGGTACGCATCGGACTTCCCCATCTTCCCGCATTACCCACCAAGTATATCCAGGTCCCTGAGCAAAAGCAATCCCACGAGTGGGTTTGCCTTTACCTGAAGCAGGAATAACCCAGACTGTCTTCCCCAGCAAATTCTTCACATGCACCACAGGAACTTTGTCCCCCTCTACAATATGTAAAAGTTCCGACTGGGCTGGGCCAGCCCTGTTGGCAGATCCTCTGGTGTTGACCAACCAGGTGGCCTTTGGTAAGTGTGTATCCCAATGCTTGAAAGTTCCCCCACCCATTGCTCTCAGTGTAGTTTTTAACAGCCCATTATACCGTTCGATTTTCCCAGAGGCTGGTGCATGGTAGGGGATGTGATATACCCACTCAATGCCATGCTCTTTGGCCCAAGTGTCTATAAGGTTATTCCGGAAATGAGTCCCATTGTCTGATTCAATTCTTTCTGGGGTGCCATGTCGCCACAAAATCTGGTTCTCAAGGCCCAGGATAGTGTTCCGGGCAGTGGCGTGGGGCACAGCGTATGTTTCCAGCCATCCGGTGGTTGCTTCCACCATGGTAAGCACATGGCGCTTGCCGTGGCGGGTTGGTGGGAGTGTGATATAATCAATCTGCCAGGCCTCCCCATATTTGTACTTCAGCCATCGTCCTCCATACCAAAGAGGCTTTAACCGTTTGGCTTGTTTAATTGCAGCACATGTTTCACACTCATGAATAACCTGGGCAATAGTGTCCATTGTTAAGTCCACCCCTCGATCACGGGCCCATCTGTATGTTGCATCTCTGCCCTGATGGCCTGAAGTGTCATGGGCCCACCGAGCCAAAAATAATTCACCTTTATGTTGCCAATCTAAGTCCATCTGAGCCACTTCAATCTTAGCAGCTTTATCCACTTGTTGGTTGTTCTGGTGTTCCTCAGTGGCCCGACTCTTGGGTACATGGGCGTCTACATGGCGTACCTTCACCACCAGGTTCTGCACCCGGGCAGCGATATCTTGCCACAGTGCAGCAGCCCAGATGGGTTTACCTCTGCGTTGCCAGTTGCTCTGCTTCCATTGCTGCAACCACCCCCACAGGGCATTTGCCACCATCCATGAGTCAGTATAGAGATAAAGTACTGGCCACTTTTCTCGTTCAGCAATGTCCAAGGCCAGCTGGATGGCTTTCACCTCGGCAAACTGACTCGATTCACCCTCCCCTTCAGCAGTTTCTGCAACTTGTCTTTGAGGACTCCATACAGCTGCCTTCCATCTCCGATGCTTTCCCACAATACGGCAGGACCCATCAGTAAACAAGGCATACTGCTTTTCACTTTCTGACAGTTTATTATATGGTGGGGCCTCTTCAGCACGCATCACCTCCTCTTCTGGTGACATTCCAAAATCTTTGCCCTCTGGCCAGTCCATGATGACTTCTAGAATGCCTGGACGACTGGGATTTCCTATTCGAGCTCGTTGTGTAATTAGTGCAGCCCATTTACTCCATGTCGCATCGGTTGCATGATGTGTAGAGGAGACCCTGCCTTTGAACATCCAGCCCAGAACGGGCAACCGGGGTGCCAGGAGGAGCTGTGCTTCAGTGCCAATCACCTCCGAAGCAGCTCAAACCCCTTCATAGGCTGCCAGTATCTCTTTCTCAGTTGGGGTATAGCTGGCCTCAGATCCTTTGTATCCCCGACTCCAAAAGCCGAGGGGTCGACCTCGAGTCTCCCCTGGAGCTTTCTGCCAGAGGCTCCAGGTAGGACCATTCTCCCCGGCTGCGGTGTACAGTACATTTTTTACATCTGGCCCGTTCCGGACTGGTCCAAGAGCTACTGCATGAACTATCTCACGTTTAATTTGCTCAAAGGCTTGTTGTTGCTCAGGGCCCCATTTAAAATCGTTCTTCTTCCAGGTCACATGATAGAGAGGGCTTACAATCGAACTGTAATTTGGGATGTGCATTCTCCAGAACCCCACAGCACCCAAGAAAGCTTGTGTTTCTTTCTTATTAGTTGGTGGAGACATTGCTGTTATTTTGTTGATCACATCTGTAGGGATCTGGCGACGTCCATCTTGCCATTTTATTCCCAAAAACTGAATCTCCTGTGCAGGTCCCTTGACCTTACTCCGTTTTATGGCAAAACCAGCTTTCAGCAGGATTTGGATTATTTCCCTCCCTTTCTCAAAGACTTCTTCCGCTGTATCACCCCACACAATAATGTCATCAATGTATTGCAGGTGTTCTGGAGCTTGCCCCTGTTCCAGTGCATTCTGGATCAGTCCATGGCAAATGGTAGGGCTGTGTTTCCACCCCTGGGGCAGTCGGTTCC
The DNA here is from genome assembly GCF_963264785.1 of Psittacula echo. Lineage (NCBI taxonomy): Eukaryota > Metazoa > Chordata > Aves > Psittaciformes > Psittacidae > Psittacula > Psittacula echo. The sequence continues at coordinate 132,473,325 of NC_137737.1, read as the reverse complement.
AAGTGTACTGGACGCCCCTCCAAGTAAAAGCAAACTGTGGCCTACACTCTGCTGCCAAAGGAATTGAGAAGAATGCATTGGCAATATCAATCGTGGCATACCACTTGGCTGCCTTTGACTCCAGTTCATACTGAAGGTCTAGCATGTCCGGTACAGCAGCACTCAATGGTGGTGTGACTTCATTCAGGCCACAATAGTCTACTGTTAGTCTCCACTCTCCGTTAGACTTTCGCACTGGCCATATGGGGCTATTAAAGGGTGAGCGGGTCCTGCTGATCACTCCCTGACTCTCCAGACTACGGATCAGCTTATGGATGGGAATCAGGGAGTCTCGATTGGTGCGATATTGCCGCCGGTGCACTGTTGCGGTCGCGATTGGCACTTGTTGTTCTTCGACCTTCAGCAACCCCACAACAGAAGGATCCTCTGAGAGACCAGGCAAGGTGGACAGCTGCTCATTTTCCTCAGTCTCCAAAGCAGCAATACCAAAAGCCCATCGGTACCCTTTTGGGTCTTTGAAGTACCCTCTCCTGAGGTAGTCTATGCCGAGGATGCATGGAGCCTCTGGACCAGTCACAATGGGGTGCTTTTGTCATTTCCTTCCAGTCAGGCTGATCTCAGCCTCCAGTACAGTCAACTCTTGGGAACCTCCTGTCACTCCAGAGATATAGATGGGTTCCACCCCTTGACAGCTTGACGGCATCAGGGTACACTGTGCACCGGTATCTACGAGAGCTTTATACTTCTGTGGGACTGATGTGCCAGGCCATCTGACCCACACAGTCCAGTAAATCCGATTATCCCCTACCTCCACCTGGCTGGAGGCAGGGTCCCTCTAACAGTCATCACAACGTTGGACACCTAAGTCGTATTGAAAGGGATTATTCTTCGTTATCATAGGAGCTGGAGTAAAATCAGCTCTTCCACTCCATCTGGGAACCTGCTCACCAGAGACTGAAGCCGCAGCTCTCATGGGATGATTAGTCTTGACCCTTGTTCCTATTTTCAATTCATGCACCCGTTCCTCCAAAGCTGAAGTAGGTTTTCCATCCCACTTCGTCATGTCTTCTCCATGATCCCGCAGGTAAAACCATAGGGTGGCCCGTGGTGTTTGCCTTCTATATCTTCTGTCTCGAACAATAGGACGTCTTTTGTTAACAGCTGAGACCTGTGTTGGTACACGTGAGGAGCTGGATAAATCAGATAGATCGTCCCTCAATTGTTTGACATCCTGGGACAGTTTTTCCACAGCTGAGATGATGGAAGGGGTGAGATTGTCTTCGAACTCTCGGAGTTTATGAATCATTTCATCCACTGTTGGTGTTACTATGTCACCCCAGGTTACTGTTGCCAATGAATGGGCATATGATGACGGTGCATTCCGTGTAAGTTTTCGCCACATGGGTCGTGTACATTCGACTTCATCTGGGTCTATGGGTATATCTCCGTTATTCGGTTTGATGTGATAAATCATCTCTACGATGGCTGATTCCCTCAGAGACTGGATGCCTTTGTCTAAAGTAGTCCACTTGGCCGAACGACTCGTAACATCGTCCTTGTATGGAAATCTTTCTTTCACAGCTGCCAAGAGCCGCCTCCAAAGACTGAGGGACTTTTTCTCTCTTGCAATTGCTTTGTCAATTCCCCCTTCTCTAGCAAGTGATCCCAGCTGCTTGGCTTCCGTACCTCCTAGTTCGTGACCATCGGCCCCATTGTCCCAGCATCGCAGCAACCAGGTGATGATGTGCTCCCCTGGTTGACGGGTAAAATCTTTTCGCATATTCCGTAGCTCGGTTGAGGTCCGAGGTCGAGAAGTCACCTCTTCTTCTTCTTCGTCATGTGATGATGACTCCTGATCAGATGCTGTCCTGAGTGGTGAATACATTGTTTCTTCATCTTGCTTCACCCTTCTTGCCTCTTTTTTGCTTTTTCTCTTGCGTATGGGGGCAATCGATATTGGTACGAATTGGTCCTCTGGTTTAGCTGCAGTCATCACTGTGGTTTGAGTAGCAACAGTACTTGTTGCTGGGGGTGGTGTAGCTGCTGTGGTTGGAGCTGGGGTAGCTTCGCTGTCTGTTGCAGTTGAAGTTTGAGTAGCGGCTGTACTTGTCGCTGGCGGTGGTGTAGCTGCTGTGTTTGGAGCTGGGGTAGCTGCACTGTCTGTTGCAGTCGAAGTTTGAGTAGTGGCTGTACTTGTCGCTGGGGGTGGTGTAGCTGCTGTGCTCGGAGCTGGAGAAGCTGCGCTGTCTGTTGCTTCGCTCTCAGATCCAGGGACATTTTTTCCCTTTTGAAGGTGCTGGATAGCGTTGAACAAGGCCCGGTAGGCATAGGCCAAGCCCCAGCACGTTGACATGATTTGTCCCTCTCTGGTATGACCAGGATGACAGCACACCTCATTTAAGTGTTTTACTAATTCTTCTGGATTTTGCAGTTGTTCGGTGGTGAAATTCCAAAACACTGGAGGGGCCCACTGACCTAGGTACTTGCCCATACTATCCCACACACCTTGCCACTCATGGCTGTCCAGCCTCGGGGAAAATCTCTCGGTCCCCCTATTTTGTCGTCTAACCCCAGACAAGACCCAAACCCGACTCTGCTTAACTCTTGAGATCAGACGTAATGGTTGTGGACAAAACACACTCTGTATGCGTGCCAACATGGTGACCCCCATCACAATCAGCAAACAGGTCTCAACAATATTAAAAGGCCACTCAAAAACTTCAAAACTCTCAAACGATGCTGTAAACGGTCTGGGAGGGGCACTGGGAGGGTAAGAGAATGTCTCCTTCATAGGTTGACCACCCAGGAAGGAGAAAAAAGATGTATAGTTGCTAAGCATTTGTATTATATACCTCCCAAAGTATAAAGGTGGTGACCACACTGGGAACATAAGCCAGATCAGTTTCATGATCAATCCTTCTATTGTATTACAAGTCATTGCTACAAAATACAACGAGACAACAACCTTAGCCCAAGCCCCACACTTGAAAAACACCAACACAGCAAATACCGGCTCTAAGTAACCTACGGCATATTGAGACTGTGAGATCAAAAACAACAACTTTGAGAGCCAATAAATCAGCATTGTGACGAGTGACTATTAATCTAAAACACTGAATGCTTATCACAAATACGATTAGACACACTCCGGTCAGATCTGTCGTTATCTCAACCCTTCGGGCCCCACGTTGGGCGCCAAAAAGAACTGTCGTGGTTTAAGCCCCGGCTGTAAATTAGAACCACGCAGTCTACTTCCCCCCCCCCACTCCCCAGAGGGATGGGGAGGAGAATCGAAAGAATGTAACTCCCACGGGTTGAGATAAGAACAGTCCAGTAACTCAGGTATAACACAAATCACTACTGCTGCCACCAATAATAATAATGATAAGAGAAATAACAAGGGAAGAAAATATGATACCGCTCGCCGGAAAAGAGCCCGACCGAAAAGAGGACGTGCCCTTCCGGGTAGCTCCCAGTTACATCCCCCAGCATGACGTGCTGTGGTATGGAATACCTCTTTGGCTAGTTTGGGTCAGGCGTCCTGTCCCTGCTTCCTCCCGGCCCCTCCTCCTCCCTGGCAGAGCATGAGACTCACAAAGTCTTTGGTCAGTCTAAACATCAGTTGTTATCAGCTTTGTTCCGAGGCTGAAAGTCAAAACCACAGTGCTGCAACAGCTACTAAAAAGGAGAAAAACTGACTGCTACTGCTGAACCCAGGACAGGTTGGCATCAGCCCACCTCACAAGAGTGTCGAGGTCCCTCTGGATGGCATTTTTCCCTCTGACATATCAACTGAACCACACGGCTTGGTGTCATCGGCAAACTTGCTGTGGGCGCACTCAATCCCACTGTCCATGTCACCGACAAAAATGTGGAACAAGGCTGGTCCCAACACCGATCCCTGAGGGACACCATTCGTTACCGGTCTCCAGCTGGACATTGAGCCAGGTTGTACCAGGTTGCTTTACATTTCTCTAATATTGTAAATTATTGCAGCAGAGACTGCATTAAGGCTGCTTGTAGTCAGTGCCCTTAATAGGTCTTAACAAATGCTATATTAACAGTAGAGGTAGCAATAGTTACTATCCAAGGTTCAGATCCTAGTTTGCTACTCAAAAGAAGCAATATCATTATCTAAATTAAAACACCTTTTATGTGAGTCTATTCAAGGTGTCATGATTGTTTCTCTCCACTGGCTGTGAAGGTTATATGGTATATGGACATAAGCACTTAATGTTTTGAAACATTTTGAACTTGAATTTTCTTTACTATCTATGCACTTCACGAACCTACTCACATCACCACAGGGAAATAGAGAAAGATCACTTTCTTCCTTTTTACAGACATGCCGGTTAAGAACATATGACTTGACTTAATCTTTTTTCAGCTCAGTGTATAGATTTTAATGACTTGGGTAGGCTCCAATCACCCCCAAAGAGTTTAAATTTTCAGAATCTTACTGTTTGCCTATATCAGATCTAGAAATTAAACCCAGGTACATCCAGCCAAGTATCTTCCTCTTTCATGAGAGGTCCTTAGTGAAACTTATTAAAACCAATATAAAATTTGATTTGAATGAATGTTATTTTTGTATTTTTTTCTTTATGCTAAAATTATAAACCATAGTGAATATATGCAGAACCTGAACTCCCCTGTGACAGGGAAAATAAAAGACTTTAAAAGGAAACTTCTCTACATATGCCTGTTTTTTAAATGATCCGCCTGGAGCAGTGCGCTATTTATTTATTTATTTATTTATTTTACTTTGCTTAAATGTGCAAATAAGCCCTATACCCCTGTCATTCTATGAGAAAATACCCGAATATGACATTCATTTAAGCAATTACACTTGTAAAACCCCCTTATGTGTGAAAATGTGATAACGGTTAAGATTCATTACAATGTACTTGTTACTGATGGCCTGCTTTTGCAGCTACATTTAATGATGGGATGACCTCATCAATTCTAATGATGCTACAATAGCTAAGGGTTGTATTTGACCAGTATTTAATATAAGCTATAAATAAAATATGTCTTTCATCTACTTTGAAAGTGGGCCATGAAACAATGGTGAATTCCAGGCAATAAACAGAACCAACCTGTCAGGTAGGTATATATGATACATTTTATCTGTGTGAGTTGTTGGTCTTGTCCAAAGATTTATTCCATTTATCATTTCCAACTCTCGCAGTTGAAGAATACTGGTGTTGTAGGTATTAAAGTTTAGGAAAACACTCTTTGGTTTATATTCATTGGGTATTATACTAATTGTAAATGACCACTCAAGTACATTTTTTAACATGCAGATATTCTAGCATTCCTATGCTGATTGTAGCATCCTTTACTGAATGCAAGGGAAACCTAGTGGCAAAGGCTGAGGAAAAGACTGAGGTACTTCATGCCTTCTTTGCTTCAGTAAGACCAATTTTTCTCTGGGTACCCAGCTCCCTGAGCTGGAAGACAGGAATGGGGAGCATGATGAAGTCCCCAAAATCCAAAAGGAGTTGGTTAGCAACCTGCTACACCACTTAGACACACATAAGTCTATGGGGTCAGATAGGACCCACCCAAGGATACTGAGGGAACTAGCAGAAGTGCTCACCAAGCCCCTTTCAATCATTTATCAGCAGTCCTATCTGGGGAAGTCCCAGTTGGCTGGAGATTATCAAATGTGTAACCCATCTAAAAGATGAGATGGAAGGAGGATCACGGCACTACAGGACTGCAGTCTGACCTTGGCATGAGGAAAGGTTATGGAGCAGATAGATCACCTTGAGTGCTATCATATGTCACATACAAGACAACCGGGTGATCAGATACAATCATGAATCATCCTAGTTGTGGAAGTATCACAGCTGCATTGCAGATATTTCTAGTTGAAGGGACTAGAAATACAATGCCACTAAAGTGAAAACAAATCATATATTTGCAATTTATGGTTATATTAGTTTATATAAATTATTACATATAGAGACGGATGTGTGGATATATGTATTGTAGAGAGCTCACCAATATTTTTCTAAGATGACTTTGGTAATTTGATTTGTTTCTTCAGACATAAGAAATACAGGTATCCCATTGTCACATTGTATAGCCTTATAAGTCACACAAGCAGATGCACTTCACCTCAATGAAGTTGGTAGTTTGAAGACAGTTAAGAACTATCAATGCAGAAATCCAATCCAGTTTGACAGACTTATGCATTTGTATCTCTTTAAGTTTTAAAATTACAAAAATATATACACTGTGCTAAATGGCTGATTTTATAAAAACATGTTATGGAAAATTCAAAGCAGATGGCTAAATTAGTGCATCTCTTGTAGTTCAGCCCTTGAAACCTACTGAGGATTCAGCTTAATGAAGACTGTCAGCATCACATTGTCATGCTGCTCTTCGTTTGTTTTTCATATATATATATATTTATGACATATTAACACTTGTTCACTTGCCAGAATATTTTTTGAACTTAAAGTTGAAGAGATTCTGAAGCTGGAATCCTGAGGAACAGTTTCACTCCAGCTTGTGGCTACTAAAGAAGAGCCAATGATGTAATGGAAAGAGAGCCTTAGAGAGGAAAAGCTGTCATGTTATTGTGCCTCCATTAAAACACACTGCAATATTTACAATACTCTACTAATGTAATTTAGCTTGGAACATGGTCAAAATTAAACTGTATGTTTTAAATAAAAACTTAGGTTTTGGTCATGCTCCAAGCAAAACTACATTAGTAGGGTGCTGTACATACTGCAGTGAATTTTAAAGCGGGCACTAAAACATGATAGCTATTAATTCTGCTCTGCTCTGAGCTGTGCTCTTCTCACCTTCTGTGGCATCCTGGATTCTCCCAGCCTCTAGGTCACGGTCTGGATGAGAATAATGACATTTCAAAAGAGTCAATCAGTGGCAAAAATTTTGTTAAAAAGACTATTGAGGAAAAAACTACAAAAAAACTCTTTTCTGTTGTTTGAAGTGTTGAATTCTGAAGGTGCAAACAGTTATGAACTGATGAGGAAATCTTGCAACTTCTGAAAAAAATCTCACAGGTACTGTCATGGTTTAAGCCCAGGCCGTAAATTAGAACCACACAGTCTACTTCCCCCCCACCTTTCTTCCCTCTGCTCCTGGAGGGACAGGGAGGAGAATCGAAAGAATGTAATTCCCATGGGTTGAGATAAGAACAGTCCAGTAACTAAGGTATAACACAAATCACTACTGCTACCACCAATAATAATAATGATAAGGGAAATAACAAGGGAAGAGAATACAACACCTCACTGACCGGTATCTCGACCCCACCCCAGCAGTGATCCAGGCCTTCCGGGGCACTCTCAGTTACATCCTGGGCATGACAAGCTATGATATGGAATACCTCTTTGGTTAGTTTGGGTCAGGTGTCCTGTCCCTGCTTCCTCCCGGCTTCCCCTCCTCCCTGGCAGAGCATGAGACTCACAAAGTCCTTGGTTAGACTAAACATTCTGACCAGCAACTGAAAACATCGGTTCTATCAGTACTGTCCCAGGCCAAAAGTCAAAAACACAGTGCTGCATCAGTTACTAAAAAGGAGAAAAAATGACTGCTACTGCTGAACCAGGACAGGTACCACAGGCATGGCATATTTTAGGGAGATGGTAATTTTCTCCTCTTTCTAACTGTTTTCCCTTTCTTTATTCTAGTAATAACAGACTGTCTGTGCAAAAGTTCTCGCTTTGTCCTCTTTTCCTCACACTCCGGATAAAAGAATAGTCTTTTATATGATAAAAGTCATAATCTGAAGTCTGATTAATCAGGAAAAAAACCCCCAACAACCTCTCCCCAAAAAAACCCAAACCAAACCAACCAACAAACAAACAAAAAAAGAAACAAAAAAAAAAAAAAAAGAAAGAAAACACCCCAAAAGTTTTCAGTGCTTTATTTTTTTTTATTATTATTTTATTTTTAAGTGGGGTTTTCTTGTTTGTTGGGTTGGGTTGGGTTGGGTTGAGTTGGTTTTGTTTTTGTACAAGCTGTCAGGTGATTTCGGCTTGAAATAATTAGAATTTTTTTTTGATCAAATTGTTGGTTTTGAAAGTGTCAATTTGTGAAATCACAGCAAGTGGTCACTGTCCTGGGTTCAGCAGTAGCAGTCAGTTTTTCTCCTTCTTAGTAGCTGTTGCAGCACTGTGTTTTTGACTTTCGGCCTGGGAACAGAGCTGATAACACCGATCTTTAGACTGACCAAGGACTTTGTGAGTCTCATGCTCTGCCAGGGAGGAGGAGAAGCCGGGAGGTAGCAGGGACAGGACACCTGACCCAAACTAGCCAAAGAGGTATTCCATACCACAGCACGTCATGCCCGGGGATGTAACTGGGAGCTACCCGGAAGGGCATGTCCCCTTTTCGGTCGGGCTGTCTTTTCCTGCAGGCGGTATCGTATTCTCTTCCCTTGTTATTTCTCTTGTTGTTATTATTATTGGTGGCAGCAGTGGTGATTTGTGTTATACCTTAGTTACTGGACTGTTTTTATCTCAACCCGTGGGAGTTACATTCTTTCGATTCTCCTCCCCATCTCTCTGGCGGGGTTGGGGGGCAAGTAGACTGCGTGGCTCTAATTACAGCCGGGGCTTAAACCACGACAGTTCTATTTTGGCGCCCAACGTGGGGCACGAAGGGTTGAGATAACGACAGATCTGACTGGAGTATGTCTAATCGTATTTGTGATAAGCATTCAGTGTTTTGGATTAATAGTCACTCGTCACAATGCTGATTTATTGGCTCTCAAAGTTGTTGTTTTTGATCTCACAGTCTCAATATGCCATAGCTTACTTAGAGCCGGTATTTGCTGTGTTAGTGTTTTTCAAGTGTGGGGCTTGGGCTAAGGTTATTGTCTCATTGTATTTTATGGTAATGACTTGTAATACAATAGAAAAATTGATCATGAAACTGGTCTGGCTTATGTTCCCAGTGTGGTCACCACCTTTATACTTTGGGAGGTATATAATACAAATGCTTAGCAACTATACATCTTTTTTCTCCTTCCTGGGCGGTCAACCTATGAAGGAGACATTCTCTTACCCTCCCAGTGCCCCTTCCAGACCGTTTACAGCATTGTTTGAGAGTTTTGAAGTTTTTGAATGGCCTTTTAATATTGTTGAGACCTGTTTGCTGATTGTGATGGGGGTCACCATGTTGGCACGCATACAGAGTGTGTTTTGTCCACAACCATTACGTCTGATTTCAAGAGTTAAGCAGAGTCGGGTTTGGGTCTTGTCTGGGGTTAGACGACAAAATAGGGGGACCGAGAGATTTTCCCCGAGGCTGGACAGCCATGAGTGGCAGGGTGTGTGGGATAGTATGGGCAAGTATCTAGGTCAGTGGGCCCCTCCAGTGTTTTGGAATTTCACCACCGAACAAGTGCAAAATCCAGAAGAATTAGTAAAACACTTAAATGAGGTGTGCTGTCATCCTGGTCATACCAGAGAGGGACAAATCATGTCAACGTGCTGGGGCTTGGTCTATGCTTACCGGGCCTTGTTCAACACTATCCAGCACCTTCAAAAGGAAAAAAATGTCCCTGGATCTGAGGGCGAAGCAACAGACAGCGCAGGTACTCCAGCTCAGAGCACAGCAGCTACACCACCCCCAGCGACAAGTACTGTTGCTACTCAAACCACAGTGATAATGACTGCAGCTAAACCAGAGGACCAATTCGTACCAATATCGATTGTCCCTGTACGTAAGAGGAAAAGCAAAAAAGAGGCAAGAAGGGTGAAGCAAGATGAAGAAACAATGTATTCACCACCCGGGCCACCATCTGATCAGGAGTCATCACCACATGACGAAGAAGAAGAAGAGGTGACTTCTCGACCTCGAACCTCAACTGAGCTACGGAATATGCAAAAAGATTTTACCTGTCAACCAGGGGAGCACATCATCACCTGGTTGCTACGATGCTGGGACAATGGGGCCGATGGTCGCGAACTAGGAGGTACGGAAGCCAAACAGCTGGGATCACTTGCTAGAGAAGGGGGAATTGACAAAGCAATTGCAAGAGAGAAAAAGTCCCTCAGTCTTTGAAGGCGGCTCTTGGCAGCTGTGAAAGAAAGGTTTCCATACAAGGACGATGTTATGAGTCGTTCCGATTGAGGGACAATCTATCTGATTTATCCAGCTCCTCACGTGTACCAACACACTTCTCAGCTATTAACAAAAGACGTCCTATTGTTCGAGAGAGAAGATATAGAAGGCATACACCACGGGCCACCCTATGGTTTTACCTGCGGGATCATGGAGAAGACATGACGAAGTGGGATGGAAAACCTACTTCAGCTTTGGAGGAACGGGTGCATGAATTGAAAATAGGAACAAGGGTCAAGGCTAATCATCCCATGAGAGCTGCGGCTTCAGTCTCTGGTGAGCAGGTTCTCAGATGGAGCGGAAGAGCTGATTTTACTCCAGCTCCTGTGATAACGAAGAATAATCCCTTTCAACACGACTTAGGTGTCCAACGTTGTGATGACTGTTAGAGGGACCCTGCCTCCAGCCAGGTGGAGGTAGGGGACAATCGGATTTACTGGACTGTGTGGGTCAGATGGCCTGGCACATCAGTCCCACAGAAGTATAAAGCTCTAGTAGATACCGGTGCACAGTGTACCCTGATGCCGTCAAGCTGTCAAGGGGTGGAACCCATCTATATCTCTGGAGTGACAGGAGGATCCCAAGAGTTGACTGTACTGGATGCTGAGATCAGCCTGACTGGGAGGAAATGGCAAAAGCACCCCATTGTGACTGGTCCAGAGGCTCCATGCATCCTCGGCATAGACTACCTCAGGAGAGGGTACTTCAAAGACCCAAAAGGGTACCGATGGGCTTTTGGTATTGCTGCTTTGGAGACTGAGGAAAATGAACAGCTGTCCACCTTGTCTGGTCTCACAGAGGATCCTTCTGTTGTGGGGTTGCTGAAGGTCGAAGACCAACAAGTGCCAATCGCGACCACAACTGTGCACCGGCGGCAGTATCGCACCAACCGAGACTCCCTGATTCCCATCCATAAACTGATCCGTAGTCTGGAGAGTCAGGGAGTGATCAGCAGGACTCGCTCACCCTTTAATAGCCCCATATGGCCAGTGCGAAAGTCTAATGAAGAGTGGAGACTAACAGTAGACGATTGTGGCCTGAATGAAGTCACACCACCATTGAGTGCTGCCGTATCGGACATGCTAGACCTTCAGTATGAACTGGAGTCAAAGGTAGCCAAGTGGTATGCCACGATTGATATTGCCAATGCATTCTTCTCAATTCCTTTGGCAGCAGAGTGCAGGCCACAGTTTGCTTTTACTTGGAGGGGCGTCCAGTACACTTGGAACCGACTGCCCCAGGGGTGGAAACACAGCCCTACCATCTGCCATGGACTGATCCAGACTGCACTGGAACAGGGGCAAGCTCCAGAACACCTGCAGTACATTGATGACATTATCGTGTGGGGTGATACAGCAGAAGAAGTCTTTGAGAAAGGGAGGAAAATAATCCAAACCCTACTGAAAGCCGGTTTTGCCATAAAACGGAGTAAGGTCAAGGGACCTGCACAGGAGATTCAATTTTTGGGAATAAAATGGCAAGATGGATGTCGCCAGATCCCCACAGATGTGATCAACAAAATAACAGCAATGTCTCCACCAACTAATAAGAAAGAAACACAAGCTTTCTTGGGTGCTGTGGGGTTCTGGAGAATGCACATCCCAAATTACAGTTCGATTGTAAGCCCTCTCCATCATGTGACCTGGAAGAAGAATGATTTTAAATGGGGCCCTGAGCAACAACAAGCCTTTGAGCAAATTAAACGTGAGATAGTTCATGCAGTAGCCCTTGGACCAGTCTGAACCGGGCCAGATGTAAAAAATGTACTGTACACCACAGCCGGGGAGAATGGTCCTACCTGGAGCCTCTGGGGAGACTCGAGGTCGACCCCTCGGCTTTTGGAGTCGGGGATACAAAGGATCTGAGGCCAGCTATACCCCAACTGAGAAAGAGATACTGGCAGCCTATGAAGGGGTTCGAGCTGCTTCGGAGGTGATTGGCACTGAAGCACAGCTCCTCCTGGCACCCCGGTTGCCCGTTCTGGGCTGGATGTTCAAAGGCAGGGTCTCCTCTACACATCATGCAACCGATGCGACATGGAGTAAATGGGCTGCACTAATTACACAATGAGCTCGAATAGGAAATCCCAGTCGTCCAGGCATTCTAGAAGTCATCACGGACTGGCCAGAGGGCAAAGGTTTTGGAATGTCACCAGAGGAGGAGGTGATGCGTGCTGAAGAGGCCCCACCATATAATAAACTGTCAGAAAGTGAAAAGCAGTATGCCTTGTTTACTGATGGGTCCTGCCGTATCATGGGAAAGCATCAGAGATGGAAGGCAGCCGCATGGAGTCCTCAACGACAAGTTGCAGCAACTGCTGAAGGAGAGGGTGAATCGAGTCACTTTGCCGAGGTGAAAGCCATCCAGCTGGCCCTGGACATTGCTGAACGAGAAAAGTGGCCAGTACTTTATCTCTATACTGACTCATGGATGGTGGCAAATGCCCTGTGGGGGTGGTTGCAGCAATGGAAGCAGAGCAACTGGCAACACAGAGGTAAACCCATCTGGGCTGCTGCACTGTGGCAAGATATCGCTGCCCGGGTGCAGAACCTGGTGGTGAAGGTACGCCATGTAGATTCTCATGTACCCAAGAGTCGGGCCACTGAGGAACACCAGAACAACCAACAAGTGGATAAAGCTGCAAAGATTGAAGTGGCTCAGATGGACTTAGATTGACACTTCAGGTCATCAGGGCAGAGATGCAACATATAGATGGGCCCGTGATCGAGGAGTGGACTTAACAATGGACTCTATTGCCCAGGTTATTCATGAGTGTGAAACATGTGCTGCAATTAAACAAGCCAAACAGTTAAATCCTCTTTGGTATGGAGGACGATGGCTGAAGTACAGATATGGGGAGGCCTGGCAGATTGATTATATCACACTCCCACCAACCCGCCAAGGCAAGCGCCATGTGCTTACCATGGTGGAAGCAACCACCGGATGGCTGGAAACATACGCTGTGCCCCATGCCACTGCCCGGAGCAGTATCCTGGGCCTTGAGAAACAGATTTTGTGGTGACACGGCACCCCAGAAAGAATTGAATCAGACAATGGGACTCATTTCCGGAATAACCTTATAGACACTTGGGCCAAAGAGCATGGCATTGAGTGGGTATATCACATCCCCTACCATGCACCAGCCTCTGGGAAAATCGAACGGTACAATGGGCTGTTAAAAACTACACTGAGAGCAATGGGTGGGGGAACTTTCAAGCATTGGGATACACACCTACCAAAGGACACCTGGTTGGTCAACACCAGAGGGTCTGCCAACAGGGCTGGCCCAGCACAGTCAGAACTTTCACATATTGTGGAGGGGGACAAAGCTCCTGTGGTGCATGTGAAGAATTTGCTGGGGAAGACAGTCTGGGTTATTCCTGCTTCAGGTAAAGGCAAACCCACTCGTGGGATTGCTTTTGCTCAGGGACCTGGATATACTTGGTGGGTAATACGGGAAGATGGGGAAGTCCGATGTGTACCTCAAGGGGATTTGATTTTAGGGGAAAACAGCCAACGAACTCAGTTGCATGCTGTTGCTTGCTATAGCCCATCAACTAGAAGTCTGCAGGGCACCAGCAACTGGCCCTGACTTCCCTCCGACCATCATCCCAACAGAGAATGAACTTTGATAGAACCGGATGAGTTCTACAGTAAAGGAATGATCAGCATCAGCAGGCAACGATCCAACACTGCACACAGCCTCTCCTGCCCTGAAAGACTGTTACAAGAGATGGAGCCCAACATCATGGACCGAATGGACTCAGTAGCTTTATAGGAATTGATCCGTGCACTAAGCTAACAGTGCACTGAGATGAGAGTGAGGGTATATTGAAAATGTGGGAGCTGAGCATGACGTGAATGGTATGGAATAAGGGGTGGATACTGTCCTGGGTTCAGCAGTAGCAGTCAGTTTTTCTCCTTCTTAGTAGCTGTTGCAGCACTGTGTTTTTGACTTTCGGCCTGGGAACAGAGCTGATAACACCGATCTTTAGACTGACCAAGGACTTTGTGAGTCTCATGCTCTGCCAGGGAGGAGGAGAAGCCGGGAGGTAGCAGGGACAGGACACCTGACCCAAACTAGCCAAAGAGGTATTCCATACCACAGCACGTCATGCTGGGGGATGTAACTGGGAGCTACCCGGAAGGGCATGTCCTCTTTTCTGTCGGGGTCTTTTCCTGCAGGCGGTATCATATTCTCTTCCCTTGTTATTTCTCTTATCGTTATTATTATTGGTGGCAGCAGTAGTGATTTGTGTTATACCTTAGTTACTGGACTGTTTTTATCTCAACCCGTGGGAGTTACATTCTTTCGATTCTCCTCCCCATCCCTCTGGGGGGTAGGGGTGTAAGTAGACTGCGTGGTTCTAATTTACAGCCGGGGCTTAAACCACGACAGTCACAAAAAAAAATATATAATTTCCTTCCTTCCTTCCTTCCTTCCTTCCTTCCTTCCTTCCTTCCTTCCTTCCTTCCTTCCGTCCTTCCTTCATTCCTTCCTTCTTCCCTCCCTCCCTTCCTTCATTCCTTCCTTCTTCCCTTCCTCCCTTCCTTCTCTCCTTCTTTCCTTCCTCCCTCCCTTCCTCCCTCCCTCTCTCCCTCTCTCTCTCTTTTTCCCTTTCTTCCTTTTATTTTTTCTTTCTCTTTCCTTCTTCATTTTTGCACACCACATCTCGCCTTTCTGTTCTCACCTGTATGCTTCTCTGAACTTCCTTATTCTCCTGTTGTTTCATATGAAAAATTTCAATAGCAGTTTGGTTTATATTAATGACAGCATGTGCTGATGATTAGAAATCTATTGATGCTGATTTTTCTGCAACATCTTGGTCAAGAATAATTTCAAAAAATGGTTTTAAGTATTTACCTTTCTGAATATCAGTAAAATTTATAACGTAATCATTCAAAGTGTGTTCCTGAATATAAACATCGTAGAATCATAGAATAGTTAGGGTTGGAAAGGACCTTAAGATCATCTAGTTCCAACACCACTGCCATGGGCAGGGACACCCCACACTAAACCATGTCACCCAACATTCTGTTCAACCTGACCTTGAACACCTCCAAGGATGGAGCATTCACAACCTCCCTGGGCAACCCATTCCAGTGCATCACCAAATATTCACAGTAAAGAATTTCTTCCTTATATCCAATCTTAACTTCCCCTCTTTATGATTTAAGCCATTACCCCTTGTCCTGTCACTACAGTCCTTAATGAAGATCCCCTCCCCAGCATCCTTGTAGGCCCCCTTCAGACACTGGAAGGCCGCTAGGAGGTCTCTATGCAGCCTTCTCTTCTCCAGGCTAAACAGCACTTACTTTCTCAGCCTATCTTCATACAGGAGGTGCTCCAGTCCCTTGATCATTCTCGTGGCCCTCCTCTGGACTTGTCCCAACAGTTCCATGTCCTTTTTATGTTGAGGACACCAGAACTGCACACAATACTCCAAGTGAGGTCTCCCGAGAGCAGAGTAGAGGGGCAGGATTACCTCCTTTGACCTGCTGGTCACGCTGCTTCTGATGCAGCCCAGGATACGGTTGGCTTTCTGGGCTGCGAGCGCACACTGAAGCTGGCTCATGTTCATTTTCTCATTGACCCACATCCCCAAGTCCTTCTCTGCAGGGCTGCTCTGAATCTCTTCTCTGCCTAACCTGTAGCTGTGCCTGGGATTGCTCCAACCCAGGTGTAGGACCTTGCACTTGGCATGGTTAAACTTCATAAGGTTGGCATCAGCCCACCTCACAAGCGTGTCGAGGTCTCTCTGGATGGCATCCCTTCCCTCCGGCGTATCAACTGAACCACACAGCTTGGTGTCATCGGCAAACTTGCTGAGAGTGCACTCAATCCCACTGTCCATGTCACCGACAAAAATGTGGAACAAGACTGGTCCCAACACTGATCTCTAAGGGACACCACTCATCACTGGTGTCCAGCCAGGCATTGAGCCATTGACCACAACAATTTTAATGCGGCCAGCCAGACAGTTCTCTGTCCACCAAGTTGTCCATCTATCAAACTGATGTGTCTCCAATTTAGAGACAAGGTTATCATGTGGGACAACGTCAATCGCTTTGCACAAGTCCAGGTAGATGACGTCAACTGCTCTGCCCTTGTCCATCAGTTCTACAGCCCCATCATAGAAGGCCACCAAATTGGTCAGGCAGGATTTCCCCTTAGAGAAGTCATGCTGGCTGTCACCAACCACATTATATTCATACACATTATATTCATACCTCTGTTAGAGAAGAGGCTTGTATTATTTTTTTCATCTCATTTTAATACGAAACAACCTCTACCTTTTAAAGAAAATGTTGCTATGTAACTGTTATATTTATGAATTTAGTGAAATTGTGATTGAGTTTATGGAAATTGTCAAGATCAGTGTAAAAATGTTAACATATTCTAATATCAAGTCACTGGACTACAGGCAATTTTATTATAACGCTTTAAAAAAAATTATGAAATACTTCATACACAATTAAACCTCATGTCTGGATAGGTCATTATAGTGTTTATAACATCTAAGTAATAGAAAACAAACCAAAAGAGATTTCCATCTATTCCATAGCACTTCACATTAGTAAAACAGAGTCTGCGTTTTCCAAGGTAGTATTCTTTGCCATCCTTTCCCTTCCCTTCTCCTCTGGCATCTCATAGTTTGAATTCAAGAAAAATTGGTCTGGAAATAAGGCAGTGAACACTATCAAGAAATTTTATTTCAGCTCACTTATTTCAAGACACTCCAAATGCTGACATTTCCTCAATTTCAAGTGGTGTTCAGAATTTGAAGTTAACTTTATGAATTGCATTGAAAGGTTGAATTAAAACTTTTTAGTGGAAGGTCACATCTCTTTTTTAGGCATTCAATGTTATTATAATAGTTACAATTCAGGAATAGTTTCTAAAACAAGTTGTTCTGGTCAAAAGCAAATGGCATAGCCACTAGAAAAAAAAAAAACAAATTATTTATTTCTGCACATAATCTGAAGGCCATGCTTTTAACTTGAAGTAAATGCAAGACCTTAAATAAAGGTGCAGAAGTTAATGCCATCTGTTGGCCTAATCAAATTCATATTTGTGCATTTTGGCAGTGGCACAAGACAATTATAGTATCCTGGTGCATGAGGTTGCACAGCTCTTTAACATATAGAGTGAGCAGTTGGTTGCTACCAAGAAACCACTCTGCTCTATTTAAAACTATATTATAAATAAGATAAATAATATCAGGGCCACCTGAAATTGTCTTCTACTCTGAAAATGAGTATTTCAATTAAAGGTTAATAGTATTTTGTCATTCCTATTAAAATATGACCCACATATATCAAATATTTTCATAATCAAATGGTAAGGACAATAATGAGTTACATGTCTTTCTCTCACCCACTGCGACTCATCTTAGGCAAAAGCTGTAGTAGATAAAAATTGTCATGTGCACATTTTTTTCAACAGTAAGAACTTCTTTACTCTGATTAACATGTTATGAATAACAAAAATAAGGCAATGACATTAAAAATGTGCATTGTAAAGCTTATTGTTCTAGTACAGTTTTAACGAATAGTACTTGAGCATTTATTTTTTTTTTTACATGCTTTGCAGCTAAACCAGAATCTTATACCTCCATTAAAAAAAACCAAACAAAACCAGAAACAAAATCAAAACTCCCAAACAAACGCATCTTTTACTCTCTCTGCATACTCCTTGGTGAACAGACCACAATCTGGTCATGAAAGATGCAGCAGAACAGAATAATTTCATTGGCAAAAAAAGAATTCCTTTAAACAAGATTAATTATTTTGGTTTTAGGAACTCTGCTGGAAACTAAAACAATAGACTCAGTAACTCAGTAGAAAAATAATTAAAATTACTGTCATTTGTATAGACCTTTTTATTGGAAGATGAAGGTTATTTTCCACTATGCCAGTTCCACAGCACTAATGGAGAAAAGCAGGTGGCCCTGGTGCCCCTAGCAATTGCCAAACTAGAAGAGTTTGGCTCACTGGCTCACTGCTCTGTTGGGCTTGGTGTTGACGAGTGGTATTGTATTCTCTTCCCTTGTTATTTCCCTTATCATTATTATTATCGGTGGTAGCAGTAGTGGTTTGTGTTATACCTTAGTTACTGGACTGCTGTTATCTCAACCCGTGGGAGTTACATTCTTTCGATTCTCCTCCCTGTCCCTCCAGGAGCAGGGTGGGGGGAAGAAGGTTGGGGGAGTGAAGGAGTGGACTGCGTGGCTGACTTGCCGACAGGGTTTAAACCATGAAACAAGCTAAATACTACAATCTTTATGAAATCAGTGTTCCAAAATCAGTCTCATTTCCAAGAACTGTGTTTTCAGCTCAGACATCTATCTGTGTTCAATAAGTAACTTATTTTTTCATCTGTCATTCTAGAGTATTTATTCTTTAAATAACTGGATTATCTTGGTGATTTCTATGTTTCTATTTCAGGACCACAGTATTTGGATTGATATAGGTATATATTTTTCACACTTCGATTTTTCAGTACAAAAAAGAGGAGTTATTTCACTATAAAATTATTTCAAGTTCAGCCAGTCTCTCATTATGGTCTGAAGTGAATAGTAGACAATGTTATCAACTTGACTGGATACGAAGGAGGTCCCTTAGTTTAAGGAGAAAAAAGAAAAATTGAGAGTAAGAAAGCAAGCATGTATACTTTAAAGGCTATGGCTAATTTCAGCCAACTTCAGCCATCTAAAAATTGAGCAATCTTACTTGGTTTATTTTCTTTGTCAAGTTAAGGGAGAGAACTTCCAAAAGACATATATATACATCTACATATTTGCTATCCCAGGATGGAATGACTCATCCTCTGGAATTGCCTGTTTTCTCTCGTCTATAATGAGAGACTAAACTACTAACTTATATTAAACCAAATTTTGAATTAGCCAGATGGTGGGATAAATCCCATCCTCTGTGTGAGAATATTAGCAGATATGCATTGATACATAAATAGACACTCTAACTTTTAACTGTTTGCTATCAGGACTATTTTATGCTTACTTTGTGTTAGCCTAAGCACTTTATTTCCAATGAAATATATAATAAACATAAATACATTGCTACTTTTTTTTTTTTTCTTCATAGCACATCTGCTGTTGTGGTTTAAGTTCAGTCAGTAACTCAGAACCACGTAGTCGCTCCCTCACTCCCCTCCTTCCTCCCCCCGGCTCCCGGAGGGATGAGGAGAAGAATCAAAATAATGTAACTCCCACAGATTGAGATAAGAACAGTCCAGCAACTAAGGTATAACACAAAAACACTACTGCTACCACTAATAATAATAGTGATAAAGGGAATAACAAGGGAAGAGTACACAACCGCTCACCACCCATCGACCGATACTCAGCCCAACTGAGCAGTGATTTAGCCCTTCCGGGTAACTGCCCCCAGTTTATATGGAATACCTCTTTGGCTAGTTTGGGTCAGGTGTCCTGTCTCTGCTTCCTCACAGCTTCCCCTCCTCCCTGGCAGAGCATAAGACTCAGAAAGTCCTTTGTCAGACCATACATTACTGAGCAACAACTAAAAACATCGGTGTTATCAGCGCTGTTCCCAGGCTGTCGTGGTTTAAGCCCAAGCTGTAAATCAGAACCACGCAGTCTACTGCCCCCCCCCCCAACCTTTCTTCCCTCCGCTTCTGGAGGGACGGGGAGGAGAATCAAAAGAATGCAGCTCCCACGGGTTGAGATAAAGACAGTCCAGCAACTAAGGTATAACACAAATCACCACTGCCGCCACCAACAATAACAACGACAAGAGAAATAACAAGGGAAGAGAATACGATACCGCCCGCCGGAAAAGATAGCCAGACCGAAAAGGGGACGTGCCCTTCCGGGTAGCTCCCAGTTACATCCCCTGGCATGACATGCTGTGGTATGGAACACCTCCTTGGCCAGTCTGGATCAGGTGTCCTGTCCCTGCTTCCTCCCGGCCCCTCCTCCTCCCTGGCAGAGCATGAGACTCACAAAGTCCTTGGTCAGTCTAAACATCAGTGTTATCAGTTTTTTTTGTTCCCAGGCCAAAAGTCAAAAACACAGTGCTGCAACAGCTACTAAGAAGGAGAAAAAAAACTGACTGCCACTGCTGAACCCAGGACAGTATCCACCCCCTGTTCCATACCATTCACGTCATGCTCAGATCCCACATTTTCCATATACCTTCACTCTCATCTCAGTGCACTGTTAGCTTAGTGCACGGACCAATTCCTATAAAGCTACTGAGTCCATTCGGTCCATGATGTTGGGCTCCATCTCTTGTAACAGTCTTTCAGGGCAGAAGAAGCTGTGTGCAGTGTTGGATCGTTGCCTGCTGATGCTGATCATTCCTTTACTGTAGAACTCATCCGGTTCTATCAAAGTTCATTCTCTGTTGGGATGATGGTCGGAGGGAAGTCAGAGCCAGTCGCTGGTGCCCTGCAGACCTCTAGTTGATGGGCTATAGCAGGCAACAGCGTACAATTGAGTTCATTGTCTGTTTTCCCCTAAAATCAAATCCCCTTGAGGTACGCATCGGACTTCCCCATCTGTGGAGACATGGTTAGCAAGCAAAGGTCATGTTCCCATGTCTGAGCTTAATTAAGTACAGATTCTGTGAAAGTGAGAAAAAACACCAGTTGTGTACAGTTGCCAGCAGTGGAAAAACCCTGGAAGTTAACCAATAGAGATAGAAGACCAGCTGGCCTACCTTGTAGCTAAAAATTGTCTGTGAACTAGGAGCAGAGACCTTGAGAGGAGGATGTGTAAATGAGCAGGGAAAATCACCGAAATGCACCTGGAATGTACCCAATGCTGTATATGCCAACCAATCACTACGGGAAGCTGTGTGTACGTGGCAGTTTGACACTATATATACCCATTATTTGAGCACAATAAACGGATCACTTTTATCAATCATATTGATTGTGCTGGTGTTCCCTCCGTGCGCGACGACACCCATCTTCCCGCATTACCCACCAAGTATATCCAGGTCCCTGAGCAAAAGCAATCCCACGAGTGGGTTTGCCTTTACCTGAAGCAGGAATAACCCAGACTGTCTTCCCCAGCAAATTCTTCACATGCACCACAGGAACTTTGTCCCCCTCCACAATATGTAAAAGTTCTGACTGTGCTGGGCCAGCCCTGTTGGCAGATCCTCTGGTGTTGACCAACCAGGTGTCCTTTGGTAAGTGTGTATCCCAATGCTTGAAAGTTCCCCCACCCATTGCTCTCAGACGACTGGGATTTCCTATTCGAGCTCATTGTGTAATTAGTGCAGCCCATTTACTCCATGTCGCATCGGTTGCATGATGTGTAGAGTAGACCCTGCCTTTGAACATCCAGCCCAGAACGGGCAACCGGGGTGCCAGGAGGAGCTGTGCTTCAGTGCCAATCACCTCCGAAGCAGCTCAAACCCCTTCATAGGCTGCCAGTATCTCTTTCTCAGTTGGGGTATAGCTGGCCTCAGATCCTTTGTATCCCCGACTCCAAAAGCCGAGGGGTCGACCTCGAGTCTCCCCTGGAGCTTTCTGCCAGAGGCTCCAGGTAGGACCATTCTCCCCGGCTGTGGTGTACAGTACATTTTTTACATCTGGCCCGGTTCAGACTGGTCCAAGGGCTACTGCATGAACTATCTCACGTTTAATTTGCTCAAAGGCTTGTTGTTGCTCAGGGCCCCATTTAAAATCATTCTTCTTCCAGGTCACATGATGGAGAGGGCTTACAATCGAACTGTAATTTGGGATGTGCATTCTCCAGAACCCCACAGCACCCAAGAAAGCTTGTGTTTCTTTCTTATTAGTTGGTGGAGACATTGCTGTTATTTTGTTGATCACATCTGTGGGGATCTGGCGACATCCATCTTGCCATTTTATTCCCAAAAATTGAATCTCCTGTGCAGGTCCCTTGACCTTACTCCGTTTTATGGCAAAACCGGCTTTCAGTAGGGTTTGGATTATTTTCCTCCCTTTCTCAAAGACTTCTTCTGCTGTATCACCCCACACGATAATGTCATCAATGTACTGCAGGTGTTCTGGAGCTTGCCCCTGTTCCAGTGCAGTCTGGATCAGTCCATGGCAGATGGTAGGGCTGTGTTTCCACCCCTGGGGCAGTTGGTTCCAAGTGTACTGGACGCCCCTCCAAGTAAAAGCAAACTGTGGCCTGCACTCTGCTGCCAAAGGAATTGAGAAGAATGCATTGGCAATATCAATCGTGGCATACCACTTGGCTGCCTTTGACTCCAGTTCATACTGAAGGTCTAGCATGTCCGATACGGCAGCACTCAATGGTGGTGTGACTTCATTCAGGCCACAATCGTCTACTGTTAGTCTCCACTCTTCATTAGACTTTCGCACTGGCCATATGGGGCTATTAAAGGGTGAGCGAGTCCTGCTGATCACTCCCTGACTCTCCAGACTACGGATCAGTTTATGGATGGGAATCAGGGAGTCTCGGTTGGTGCGATACTGCCGCCGGTGCACAGTTGTGGTCGCGTTTGGCACTTGTTGGTCTTCGACCTTCAGCAACCCCACAACAGAAGGATCCTCTGTGAGACCAGGCAAGGTGGACAGCTGCTCAATTTCCTCAGTCTCCAAAGCAGCAATACCAAAAGCCCATCGGTACCCTTTTGGGTCTTTGAAGTACCCTCTCCTGAGGTAGTCTATGCCGAGGATGCATGGAGCCTCTGGACCAGTCACAATGGGGTGCTTTTGCCATTTCCTCCCAGTCAGGCTGATCTCAGCATCCAGTACAGTCAACTCTTGGGATCCTCCTGTCACTCCAGAGATATAGATGGGTTCCACCCCTTGACAGCTTGACGGCATCAGGGTACACTGTGCACCGGTATCTACTAGAGCTTTATACTTCTGTGGGACTGATGTGCCAGGCCATCTGACCCACACAGTCCAGTAAATCCGATTGTCCCCTACCTCCACCTGGCTGGAGGCAGGGTCCCTCTAACAGTCATCACAACGTTGGACACCTAAGTCGTGTTGAAAGGGATTATTCTTCGTTATCACAGGAGCTGGAGTAAAATCAGCTCTTCCGCTCCATCTGGGAACCTGCTCACCAGAGACTGAAGCTGCAGCTCTCATGGGATGATTAGTCTTGACCCTTGTTCCTATTTTCAATTCATGCACCCGTTCCTCCAAAGCTGAAGTAGGTTTTCCATCCCACTTCGTCATGTCTTCTCCATGATCCCGCAGGTAAAACCATAGGGTGGCCCGTGGTGTTTGCCTTTTATATCTTCTGTCTTGAACAATAGGACGTCTTTTGTTAACAGCTGAGACGTATGTTGGTACACGTGAGGAGCTGGATAAATCAGATAGATCGTCCCTCAATTGTTTGACATCCTGGGACAGTTTTTCCACAGCTGAGATGATGGAAGGGGTGAGATTGTCTTCGAACTCTCGGAGTTTGTGAATCATTTCATCCACTGTTGGTGTTACTATGTCACCCCAGGTTACTGTTGCCAATGAATGAGCATATGATGATGGTGCATTCCGTGTAAGTTTTCGCCACATGGGTCGTGTACATTTGACTTCATCTGGGTCTATGGGTATATCTCTGTTATTCGGTTTGGTGTGATAGATCATCTTTACGATGGCTGATTCCCTCAGAGACTGGATGCCTTTGTCTAAAGTAGTCCACTTGGCCGAACGACTCATAACATCATCCTTGTATGGAAACCTTTCTTTCACAGCTGCCAAGAGCCGCCTCCAAAGACTGAGGGACTTTTTCTCTCTTGCAATTGCTTTGTCAATTCCCCCTTCTCTAGCAAGTGATCCCAGCTGTTTGGCTTCCGTACCTCCTAGTTCGTGACCATCGGCCCCATTGTCCCAGCATCGTAGCAACCAGGTGATGATGTGCTCCCCTGGTTGACAGGTAAAATCTTTTCGCATATTCCGTAGCTCGATTGAGGTCCAAGGTCGAGAAGTCACCTCTTCTTCTTCTTCTTTGTCATGGGATGATGACTCCTGATCAGATGGTGGCCCGGGTGGTGAATACATTGTTTCTTCATCTTGCTTCACCCTTCTTGCCTCTTTTTTGCTTTTTCTCTTGCGTATGGGGGCAATCGATATTGGTATGAATTGGTCCTCTGGTTTAGCTGCAGTCATTATCACTGTGCTTTGAGTAGCAACTGTACTTGTCGCTGGGGGTGGTGTAGCTGCTGTGGTTGGGGCTGGGGTAGCTTCGCTATCTGTTGCAGTTGAAGTTTGAGTTTCAACTGTACTTGTCGCTGGGGGTGGTGTAGCTGCCGTGGTTGGAGCTGGGGTAGCTTCGCTGTCTGTTGCAGTTGAAGTTTGAGTAGTGGCTGTACTTGTCGCTGGGGTAGCTGCACTGTCTGTTGCAGTCAAAGTTTGAGTAGTGGCTGTACTTGTCGCTAGGGGTGGTGTAGCTGCTGTGCTTGGAGCTGGAGTACCTGCGCTGTCTGTTGCTTCGCCCTCAAATCCAGGGACATTTCTTTCCTTTTGAAGGTGCTGGATAGTGTTGAACAAGGCCCGGTAAGCATAGACCAAGCCCCAGCACGTTGACATGATTTGTCCCTCTCTGGTATGACCAGGATGACAGCACACCTCATTTAAGTGTTTTACTAATTCTTCTGGATTTTGCACTTGTTCGGTGGTGAAATTCCAAAACACTGGAGGGGCCCACTGACCTAGATACTTGCCCATACTATCCCACACACCCTGCCACTCATGGCTGTCCAGCCTTGGGGAAAATCACTCGGTCCCCCTATTTTGTCGTCTAACCCCAGACAAAGCCCAAACCCGACTCTGCTTAACTCTTGAAATCAGACGTAATGGTTGTGGACAAAACACACTCTGTATGCGTGCCAACATGGTGACCCCCATCACAATCAGCAAACAGGTCTCAACAATATTAAAAGGCCATTCAAAAACTTCAAAACTCTCAAACGATGCTGTAAACGGTCTGGAAGGGGCACTGGGAGGGTAAAAGAATGTCTCCTTCATAGGTTGACCACCCAGGAAGGAGAAAAAAGATGTATAGTTGCTAAGCATTTGTATTATATACCTCCCAAAGTATAAAGGTGGTGACCACACTGGGAACATAAGCCAGACCAGTTTCATGATCAATTTTTCTATTGTATTACAAGTCATTACCATAAAATACAATGAGACAATAACCTTAGCCCAAGCCCCACGCTTGAAAAACACTAACACAGCAAATACCGGCTCTAAGTAAGCTACGGCATATTGAGACTGTGAGATCAAAAACAACAACTTTGAGAGCCAATAAATCAGCATTGTGACGAGTGACTATTAATCCAAAACACTGAATGCTTATCACAAATACGATTAGACACACTCCGGTCAGATCTGTCGTTATCTCAACCCTTCGTGCCCCACGTTGGGCGCCAAAATAGAACTGTCGTGGTTTAAGCCAAAGCTGTAAATCAGAACCACGCAGTCTACTGCCCCCCCCCCCCACCTTTCTTCCCTTCGCTTCTGGAGGGACGGGGAGGAGAATCAAAAGAATGCAGCTCCCACGGGTTGAGATAAAGACAGTCCAGCAACTAAGGTATAACACAAATCACCACTGCCGCCACCAACAATAACAACAACAAGAGAAATAACAAGGGAAGAGAATATGATACCGCCCGCTGGAAAAGACAGCCCGACCGAAAAGGGGACGTGCCCTTCTGGGTAGCTCCCAGTTACATCCCCTGCCATGACGTGCTGTGGTATGGAACACCTCCTTGGCCAGTCTGGATCAGGTGTCCTGTCCCTGCTTCCTCCCGGCCCCTCCTCCTCCCTGGCAGAGCATGAGACTCACAAAGTCCTTGGTCAGTCTAAACATCAGTGTTATCAGTTTTTTTTGTTCCCAGGCCAAAAGTCAAAAACACAGTGCTGCAACAGCTACTAAGAAGGAGAAAAAACCTGACTGCCACTGCTGAACCCAGGACACAGGCCGAAAGTCAAAGCCACAGCACTACATCAGCTACTAGAGAAGGAGAAAAATGACTGCTACTGCTGAACCCAGGACATCTGCACTTTTGAATAAAGGTTGCCACATATTATTCCTTCCATAAGTAAATTACTGTAACAATCCCTTGACATTTCTGAAGGAAATTTTTACTCCAGCAGGCAGGATGATAGTAAATATCAACATGGAAAATTATATCAGAGAAAGAAAAAGTTATCAACATGTGTAAAAATTGTGACTCCAAATTTTTCACTTCAATCAAGTTCACTGCTTTGTATGATAAACCTCAAGAAGAAAGTTATCTTGTTTATGCAAGATATAATTAATTATATAGATATATTATAAATTATTTAATTATAAATTATTTAATTATAAAGATATAATAAAGAAATACAATTTTCCCATATGCACAAAAAAGAACTGTGACAAGAGATTCCCTTTTGTTAACTTGTCTGAAAATTCATTCTGATTAAATTTGATATTAAAGCAGGCTATTGTGACTAAAAATTATATAAGCAAGTACATAAAACATAATCATAAATTTAGTACTAGAACCTGTGTGCTCAGCAGGAGAGGGGTGTAGACGATGTTTGCCCCAGACCAAAAGGCTCGGACTGGCCAGATTAGGCCTCGTTAAATTTTTAGTGGACTGGTTGCATCTATAATATAGCAAATTTTCTGGGGTCTTCTCTGTGACTTCTATATCTAGTTTATATGGTTTCAACATGATTTCGTCTGCTCAAATTATCTGAAGAAATGCAAATTCTATATTGCTGTTTTTATAGTGTGAAATTATACTGCTTGTAGTATGCTCTGTGGAATGGCAGGAAAACAGGTGGAGCATTTGGATATGTAAACTCTGCTGTATGATCTGGAGGGAGGCGAACCTGGCTCAGCCTCATGCTCTCTGCTCTTTGGGAGTGATTCATGCTGAAAATCTCCCAAGCATTGTTCATGTTTTGTCACTGAGGGTGAAAGCTGAAATTGTCTAAAACACAGCTAACAGTTCAGTGACATGAACAGTCAAAGCACAAGTTATTAATTGCCTTTTTGTCTTCTGCAGTGTAAACACACTTAGCTCAGTTCTCCTAGAGCTTGCAGAAACAAACATTCATTGGTCCATGAAATTTCAGTTTGTTTCTATTTGGTGGTTGGGGCTTCACCATCGCAAGGAGAAAATGGACAGGTCTGAGCAAGGTTTTGGTTTTTCCACAGCACTCTACTTTTCTCCAAGAGCTCCCAGACAATGTCTATGCATATTTAAAAAAGCCCCAAATAAAACCAACAACACTTTCCCTGCAGGCTACACCAGATCCTTAGTTAAAGCAGATTTAGAAGCTCTCATGTACACAAGCATTTCTACCAAGCTTTGGTTCGGAGTTAGCCAAAACCACCACTACAACATAGAAACAGTACACGCCATTTTTAACCAGAATGTGATACTGATATTGCCTACAGTAAAGTTTGAAAGAATGTCTTTTACATGTCATTTTGGCGCTGTTAACATAAACTGCTAAGCTGCTATTATTTGACATTTGTCATATGGTTACATCCAAAACTAAGTTTGCTTTTATTAGTTCATATTTAGGCCATTAAAAATGACAGCTACTGTTCAATTTTAAAACACACCTTGTCGTTAAATGTACATGGGCTTTGCTTAACACAAACAAATTCCAAAAGATAAAGCAAATAACTTAAGCATAAAAATCATAGAATCATAGAATAGTTAGGGTTGGAAAGGACCTTAAGATCATCTAGTTCCAACACCACTGCCATGGGCAGGGACACCCCACACTAAACCATGCCAACCAAGGACTCATCCAACCTGGCCTTGAACACCTCCAGGGATGGAGCATTCACAACCTCCCTGGGCAACCCATTCCAGTGCATCACCACACAAACAGTAAAGAATTTCTTCCTTATATCCAATCCAAACTTCCCCTCTTTAAGTTTGAACCCATTACCACTTGTCCTGTCACTACAGTCCCTGATGAAGAGTCCCTCCCCAGCATCCTTGTAGGCCCCCTTCAGATACTGGAAGGCTGCTATGAGGTCTGCACGCAGCCTTCTCTTCTCCAGGCTGAACAGCACTAACTTTCTCAGCCTATCTTCATACAGGAGGTGCTCCAGTCCCTTGATCATCCCCGTGGCTCTCCTCTGGACTTGTCCCAACAGTTCCATGTCCTTTTTATGTTGAGGACACCAGAACTGTACACAATACTCCAAGTGAGGTCTCCCGAGAGCAGAGTAGAGGGGCAGGATCACCTCCTTTGACCTTCTGGTCACACTCCTTTTGATGCAGCCCAGGATACAGTTGGCTTTCTGGGCTGCGAGCACACACTGCAGCCGGCTCATGTTCATTTTCTCATCGACCAACACCCCCAAGTCCTTCTCTGCAGGGCTGCTCTGAATCTCTTCTCTGCCCAACCTGTAGCTGTGCCTGGGATTGCTCCGACCCAGGTGTAGGACCTTGCACTTGGCATGGTTAAACTTCATAAGGTTGGCATCAGCCCACCTCACAAGAGTGTCAAGGTCCCTCTGGATGGCATCCCTTCCCTCCAGCTTATCAACCGAACCACACAGCTTGGTGTCATCGGCAAACTTGCTGAGGGCACACTCAATCCCACTGTCCATGTCACCGACAAAGATGTGTATGTATGTACATTTAGAAGGTCTCAGATAAAATATTTTTTAGTTCTGCGCTCAAAAGGATAGCTTCTTTTCAAGATCTGGTTCATGATTCCAGGTTAGCTGGACATTTGTGCATGGCAAAGGTATACTAAGATTTGAGTGTGCTGAAGGACATGTGTCATAAAATGAACAGACAAAAACCCAGACCTGAAATAAGACTTATTGTAGACTTATAGACATATACTGATAAATATACAGAAATGAACCAGCTGTTGTACTAACATAAAAACAAACAATTTGTGCTAAAGTACATAACCACATCATTCACTGGAAAAATGAACCAGAGTGCAGCTAAATCCAAAGGGTTATATTGCTTTTTCTCCAATTACCCTTCCTGACTCATCTTTCTACTAGTTCTTAGAGCAGACAGAATATTGTTGGTTGCTCTCAAATGTCTGTTACACCACAAACTTTCCTTATGACACCGGAGTCCAGCAAACAATCTTCAGGCTTGAGCTATTTCAACTTCTGTTCCCCTGAGCAAAGACGAAGCACATAGTCATTCATGACATTTCCATCTCACCCAGTTCTCAGCCTGAATGTTAATTTCAACAAATAACTCCAAGATTCTTATACCTTGTTGGACCTATATGATGACATTGCAACCTTTACTTCTCCAGCTGTGCACTTTCCAAACACAATGTGCTTGCAAAATAATCAGAAACCATTTTGCCTCATCAGAAAAGCTTGTAAGGAATCAGCTACTCCTCCACAACTGAATGTAGAAGGATTTCTTTCAAAATACAGACCATAAATTAAAACCATATGTGCAGGTGTCTGCATGCATACACATGTGTGCTTCATATTTAATTTCTGACTACAATCGCTGTTTAGGTAACTGAGTTGAGATCCTGATCAACACATTTAATAGAAAGCGGAGGCTGCTTTGGTCAACCAGTCAGCTGAAGCACAATTAAATTGTCTCAATATATATATAGTACCAGTGGATGTTCAAGACATCTTCACGGAGCTGGCAGGTATGTTACAGATTTATGTATGAAACTATGCCTTAGACCACAGATGACATCAGGATGTCTCACTAGATGTTCTGTTCAGGTAACAGGATACAGACTTATATCAAAGTGAGTTTTAAGTTCTGCTTTCACTTAAGCTAAATCATCTCCCAACTTCCATTGCCTGGAAACGTTGTTTTTAGTGACAATACCAAGTCTCAATGCTGACCTATATGGACAAGAGTGGGATTTCAGATATGCCTCATAGAGGCTGACATATTATTCAGACATCGAAATTTAGGTATCTTAACAAACAAAGGGAAAGCCTCGGGGAATATTTGCCACTTTGGAATAATTGAGAAATATGTTGGCAGGATTGAAGATACAGATCTCCTGTGGTATGTCAATAGTCTTAATAAATCAGAATTACTAGTACTATTAAATGTAATACTGCTCTGCCAGACAGATAAGACTCACAGCATGGTTAAGACTGCTGACGTTAATACTGTTCCAAGACAAGTTTTTTATCTATTTATGTATTTATATTTGATCCAAATGTGTCAGTTTCCAAGAAAAGTACCCCCATGAAATTTCAAACACTGTATCATCACATATACTTATAGCTTTTTATTCATCCTTTAGTCAACTGGATCTCTCTCTCCATAAAAAGAGGATCCAACACCAGTTTGTCCTCACGTTAATAACCTCTACAGACCAGGGAAGAACAGTAGAATGGCAATATTACAATTTTGTAGATGATTAGTACAGTCAGAAAAACACAGTTCTGTATCTCTGGTCAAAACATGCTGCTTCAAAGAAAAAAATTTTCTTCAGTACAGAAGACAATTTAGAACATGTAAGTGGGACATTTGTCAAAGGTAAATAATTTGAACTATCCATGACAGGATTTGATACAAATATCAATTATGTGAATTGCATGTCACACCCACTAAAACATTAGAATAATATGTAGCTATCAGACTTAATTAACTCTTACAAGATTTTGGATTAGTGTACTGAGATCAAACTCCTAGCCACATGCTCTGGGCACACAGCTAATTTGAGCACAGGTTGACCTTAAAAACCTGCTTTTTTACATTCTTGAGTTGCTTCAGGGCAGCAAAATAAGCAGCTGAAAAATCAAATTGTAATTCCAATAAGAAAGTAGACGGAATTAAATAAAACTAAATGGGAGAAAAGCTTTTTTCTTAGCTATTCATCAAAGTTGTTAATGGTTTCTCATGAGCAAGGTTTAGCAAAAAACATTTTATTTTAGATTTTATTTAAGATTTTATTTCTGTTTAAACTGTATTTCCATAGAAATATTATTTTTCATAAAATATTGATTGAGAAAGTCCAGAATGACATTTTAGTAAAAATAGTTCTAAAACCTCCTTTAACACACAAATAATCCAGCAATTAGGACACAAAGCAGAAATGTGGCACAGGATTCTGAATAAGAAGCATGGATGATCATCTCTTGCCTTTCGTGGATCAATTTACAAAATTATGTAAATAATTAAATATTAACAAAATGACAGAAAACTGACTGGTGAATTCCCTAGTCATCAAACTAAATAATAACATGAATGCTAAATAAGTATTTTTTAGCTTGGAAAGCACAACAGATATGTATGAAATAACGTGAGATAGAGAAGTGTTACGGAGAATGATTTTGCATTTTTTCTTCCAAATGAAAGCTCTTTCACATCTGCACAAATGATGTCATAATAAAAAGTCTGAGATGAATCAAAACAGAATTCAGAGCCCTAGGAAGAATGCTAGAAATTCAGGAGCACAGGTAGTATTTTCTTCAATCCTCCCAGTAATGGGGAGATATAATGGCCAAAAGATAAAATCTCTTGTAAAATATTCTCTCCTACTGGAAAGCTTGCAATAGCTGACAACAGTACCATTGACAGCAGCAAGGAATTTACCGAAGGATTCCAGAGGTCATCTTCTAGTCAGAGTTCAGTGACATCTTGAAGTGACTAACACAGATCAAAAACTTTTCACTTTAGATTTTTATATTTTAAAAAAGATTGCCTCTATTTTTAAAGCGATAGTTTAATTATTATTAATAAAATGCTTTTATATACTTCACTTGAACAAATCACTTGGTGAAAAAAAAGTTTTGGTGATTTCATTAGAAGTGACCTATCCCTCAACAGAAAAATAAGAACATCCCTGCCCCTTGTTGTCTTTGTGGAAATCAAAGTAATAACCTGAACATTAAGCATTTCTGATTTAGTTTGGTCCTCACTCAACTTTCCACCTGCCCATGTATTTAAAATTTCCCATCATGTAAGAATATACCTAGACTGCATAATACAGTGTAGGAGAGATCAGACACTTTTAAATCATTCATCTTGAGTACCAGAAACTTCCTGGATATATTAGCTAGTCAATGTCTTAATAATATTTTTTTTCATAAATTCAGAATAAGTGACTAAATACGCTCTGATTTTATAATTTTTTTGTATTATGTGGTCAGTTAGGTTCTATGAAGTCAAAATTAGCTAATATGTATTAATAATTCAGGTAATGCTAAATAGACAATGAGATTTGAATATCTGGCCTATAATTTAAAATGCACTAGGTAGCAAACAATAATATTTTATTTTTGTTGACAAAGAGAATTGGGAAAAAAATCTGCCTTTTTTACTATACTCTATATGCAGACAAAGAGTTAAAAATAAATTCATATAAACTAGACAATTTCTCTGAGATTTGAAAGTCCAAGATCCAGATTTAGATATGTAAGACCAAATTTTATAGGCCTTGCATTTTGGGGGTGTTACACATCCCGAATCAGTCATGCAAGCTTTTCTGATGACAAAGTATTAAACACTTCATTTAAAATTCACGTCATTACAAGCATATGCTGCAATCAGACATTTCCTGTTAGTGAAAATACATATAATTAAAGAGAGAAAAAATGTATTTGTCAGCTGCCAGATGTGCTATTTGCTTACACAGTACGTACTGTAGACAAGGTGGTAGAGGATAAGACGTTATTTTATCTTTTTACAGGCTCTCATTTTTAAGAGTTTTGAAAGCAGTTGTCTTCATAATCATAGAATCATAGAACCATAGAATAGTTAGGGTTGGAAAGGACCTTGAGATCATCTAGTTCCAACTCCCCTGCCATGGGCAGGGACACCTCACACTAAACCATGCCAACCAAGGCCTCATCCAACCTGGCCTTGAACACCACCAAGGATGGAGCACTCACAACCTCCCTGGGCAACCCATTCCAGTGCCTAACCACACAAACAGTAAAGAATTTCTTCCTTATATCCAATCCAAACTTCCCCTCTTTAAGTCTGAACCCATTACCTCTTCTTCTGTCACTACAGTCCCTGATGAATAGTCCATCCCCAGCATCCTTGTAGGCCCCCTTCAGATACTGGAAGACTGCTTTGAGGTCTGCACGCAGCCTTCTCTTCTCCAGGCTGAACAGCCCCAACTTTCTCAGCCTGTCTTCATACGGGAGGTGCTCCAGTCCCCTGATCATCCTCGTGGCCCTCCTCTGGACTTGTTCCAACAGTTCCATGTCCTTTTTATGTTGAGGACACCAGAACTGCACACAATACTCCAAGTGAGGTCTCCCGAGAGCAGAGTAGAGGGGCAGGATCACCTCCTTCGACCTGCTGGCCACGTTCCTCTTGATGCAGCCCATGATACAGTTGGCTTTCTGGGCTGCAAGCTCACACTGCAGCCGGCTCATGTTCATTTTCTCATTGACCAACACCCCCAAGTCCTTCTCTGCAGGGTTGCTCTGAATCTCTTCTCTGCCCAACCTGTAGCTGTGCCTGGGATTACTCTGACCCAGGTGTAGGACCTTGCACTTGGCATGGTTCAACTTCATAAGGTTGGCATCAGCCCACCTCACAAGCGTCTCAAGGTCCTTCTGGATGGCATTCCTTCCCTCCGACATATCAACCGAAGCACACAGCTTGGTGTCATTGGCAAACTTGCTGAGGGTGCACTCAATCCCACTGTCCGTGTCACCGACAAAGATGTTGAACAAGACTGGTCCCAACACCGATTCCTGAGGGACTCCACTCGTTACTGGTCTCCAGCCAGACATCGAGCTATTGACCACAACTCTTTGTGTGCGGTCATCCAGCCAGTTCTTTATCCACTGAGTGGTCCACCCATCGCATTGATGTCTCTCCAATTTAGAGACAAGGATGTCATGTGGGACAGTGTCGAACACTTTGCACAAGTCCAGGTAGATGACGTCAACTGCTCTGCCCTGTCCATCAGTTCCATAGCCCCATCATAGAAGGCCACCCAATTGGTCAGGCAGGATTTCCTCTTAGTGAAGCCATGCTGTCTGTCCCCTTAGTGAAGCCACGCTGGCTGTCACCAACCACCTCGTTGTTTTTCATGTGCCTTAACATGTCTTCCTGGAGAATAATGATAACCATCTCAAAGCTGTAGTAATATACAATTCTGTATTCTATAGTGGCTTACCTTATTACACTTCAAGTGCCATGAAAAATCATCTTTGCTGCTATTTTGCAAAGAAGTTGCATAGTGGATTGTGTTCATGAAGGATTGCAGACGGCACAGTCCCTTCATGAAGGAGAAATGGATTACACTGATGACTAGATTGGCACAGGGGAAGAGTAGTGTATATAACAGTAGTAGGAATATTAGACACAGAGCCCTTGTCCATATTGCCAGAAGCAAAATGAACTCTTTTTGGTAGAAAAGGAGGTCAGACTGTGAGATATAGCTGTGACCTTTAAAATGCAATGTCTCACTGATCTGAAATGCAAAGTCGTTTTGCCCTTCTGATTTTGTTTTGGCAGTGAGTGTATCTTATAAGCTTTCAGTTTGGAAAACCAAGACACTTCATCCTCCTAAATTTAAACACTTTTTTCCAAGTTTGGTAGTGTTTTCACAGCACCCTGCTTACCTTCCCATTTCCATGTTCATAGGTTTCATATTAATTTTAAGCTCTAAATTCATCATTTCTTGAAGGATATAGTTACTGCCTCTAAGTGTTTTATTTGCATCTTTAGGAAAGACTTCAGTGAGATAACTTGAAAGACTAACCTCGGTTATTAATTTGCAGCCTGAAAGAACTTCATATTGGCTCCCATCTCCTTGTTCTTTTCTCTGATTAAGAGATCAGAGATGAGTGTGGAAAGAGACCAAGGCTGAGTGTGGAAATATCACTATCAGCAGTTAACATAGATGTCTGTTGTGGTTTAAACCCAGCTGGTAACTCAGAACCAAGCAGATGCTCTCTCAGTCCCCCCCCTTTTTCCTCACCCCCACCTCCCAGAAGGATGGAGAGGAGAATCAAAAGAATGTAACTCCCACGAGTTCAGATAAGAACAGTCCAGTAACTAAGGTATAACACAAACCACTACTGCTACCACCAATAGTAATAATGATAAGGGAAATAACAACGAAAGAGAATACAACCGCTCAAAACACGTCGATCAGTACCCAGCACAACCTGACCAGCAATCTGGGCCTTCCAGGTAACTGCCCCCAGTTTATATACTGGGCATGACGTGCTGTGGTATGGAATACCTCTTTGGCTAGTTTGGGTCAGGTGTCCTGCCTCTGCTTCCTCCCAGCTTCCCCTCCTCCCTGGCAGAGCATGAGACTCACAAAGTCCTTGGTCTGAGTAAACATTACTGAGAACAACTAAAAATATCGGTGTTATCAGCATTGTTCTCAGGCTGAAAGTCAAAAAACATATCACTGCACCAGCTACTAAGACTGAGAAAAATGACTGCTACTGCTGAACCTAGGACAACGTCCTATTATATCCACATTTTGTCACACATAGCTATCTCCACCCTAAGTGGCAGCCAAGGGTGAAAGACACAGCTAAAAAGGAAGCAATTCACAACATTTTGTGAGGCATGCAAAATTCCTCATAACTTGAAGCAACTCCCAAACATCTGAAATTTTAATAGCCACCTAGATAGCTAAATATTCATATCAATGTCTTGACTAAACAGAAGCAGGGTTAAGCTTTGTTTCAGAAAGAAGCAATGCATGACCCTGGGAATCCAAAAGCTGTGGAAACATGATGTTTCCATGTTCATGGTGATGCAGATCAAATATGAAAAAACCAGAATTTCATGATATTCTAGAAACAGGAAAAAAAAAAGGTTTTGTCTTTCTTGAAAAAATAATAAAAATCTCTAAATAATTTCTTTGCAAAATTATGTGTGCATCAAAATATGGCCTTTAAAGGAAAAGCAGATTCAGCTGTAATTTCAGTGCTAGACTCCTAAGTAAGAATTCACAAGAGAGCATCATGGGTTTTACTTGAGAAACATAATTTGCATCAAAACAATTTGCATCAAAAGGAGAGTCACCAGCGGATCAAACAAGGCGATCCTGCCCCTCTACTCTGCTCTCGGGAGACCTCACTTGGAGTATTGTGTGCAGTTCTGGTGTCCTCAACATAAAAAGGACATGGAACTGTTGGGACAAGTCCAGAGGAGGGCCACGAGGATGATCAGGGGACTGGAGCACCTCCCGTATGAAGATAGGCTGAGAAAGTTGGGTCTGTTCAGCCTGGAGAAGAGAAGGCTGCGTGCAGACCTCATAGCAGCCTTCCAGTATCTGAAGGGGGCCTACAAGGATGCTGGGGATGGGCTCTTCATTAGGGACTGTAGTGACAGGAGAAGGGGCAATGGGTTCAAACTTAAACAGGAGAAGTTTAGATTGGATATAAGGAAGAAATTCTTTACTGTTTGTGTGGTGAGGCACTGGAATGGGTTGCCCAGGGAGGTTGTGAATGCTCCATCCCTGGAGGTGTTCAAGGCCAGGTTGAAGAGAACGTTGGGTGACATGGTTTAGTGTGAGGTGTCCCTGCCCATGGCAGTGGTGTTGGATCTAGATGATCTTAAGATCCTTTCCAACCCTAACTATTCTATGATTCTAAACTAGGTCCAACATTTTGGGAACACAATATCTACAAGCAAAATAATCCCAACAAAATGCAATTTCTGGATGACAAGAACTTGTTGAAGACTGTCAAATTTGCTGATGAAGAAATAACCTCATAATAGCTTGTGTTAATTTGGAAACATCTGAAAGCCATTAGAAGCCATTCGAACTGCTAAAGAAATGCCTTTTCCCTTCCTTACCTTAATATTATTTTGGCTACCTTAGGCTGTGGATTTGCAGCTGTCTGGGTGTAAAGCCATTGTGACAAGTGATTATGTAGTGAATGGACTAGTTTACCTGTAGCGCTTACCTGCAATTTTTTGCCTTCAGTTCTTCAGTGAGCTAATTTCTTCATTTGATAAACTAAGATGACTTTGTACACAGTTGATAAATAATATTCTATAAATTAATTTGTGTCTTGCCAGAAGAAAAATATTGAAATGCTACAAACAATAGTGGGATTTCCAGAACTTGCATTAAAGCATGGATCTAAGGTTTGAAAAGAAATGCGGAGTGGGTTCACAACACTCATTGATTTGCTTAGACAGAAGAGTTAAAAATGTGTTTGATTGACCTTTTTCCTTTCACCCCAAAAAAACTTCTTCAACCCACTCCTCACCTGAATATCATATTAAACCAAATAAAACCTTTGTGGCTTGAAATATATTTATATATAAACAATGAGGATCTCTGTTAGTGAAAATATATTGTGTAAGATACATCAACCCAAGAGAAGTGAGGCTGCAGAAGTTCCATGACCCCAGTTCCCAGCAGCAGTGGTGCTGAAGAGTATTCCCAGCAGGTGTATGCATCCAGAGCATACATATGCACCACATACATATATCACAGACAGACACTTAGATGACTTACACAGACAACACCAATGCCCTCATCCTACCCTCCTGTCTGGCTGAAGAGGGTAGAGATCCATTAGTGGGAATACATATACCTATGCACAAGGCAGATCAGGAGCTGTACTCAGACATTCAGTCTGTCATGTGGATGTCACGGATCTGTTGCTAGCACCTTATGAGTACAAACACATGCACACACATACACAGAGCTACTTCAATTTGCCTCGGTCCCCATAGTCTATGTGCCTTTGCTCTCACCCTTAACAATTTACAGGCACTCATCACACCATTATGCACTGACTCATCCCCCAGGCTCCCAAAGCCACTTGACCTAATCACTGGCCCTAATTTGTGGTGACCACACATGCACACATACACCTGCACTCACTCTAGTTGCTGCATCACGGACACACAGGCCCTCTGACCCATAGTCTGGCTCCAGCTGCTGCACTCAGACTCCCACATACACAGGCACAATGAACAGAGCACCCTCACCCAGAAAAGGGTTAAAGAGGAATCTAGCAAGAGGACAGGCACAGCGCATAGCCTGTATTGACCAGCCAAATGTTTACATGTAGCCAGCATTTTTTATACCTTTACTCTTCTATTTTCCACACATGGTCATTCCCAAATCACCTAAATGATTTTCCCACCTTTAGTTCCTCCCCTAAATATTCCATAATAAATCTTGTGCAATCTCAAAAAGATCCTCCGGTGCATCCCATCATGCGTCCCAGCCTGAGGCTCGAAATCCCGTTTAGTACCAAGGATGATTTAGAGAGCTGCTCTTAATGATTCATGGTGATGGTTTCCACACCCGGACACTGGGATCCTGACAGGGACCCAGACAAGATTTTTGCTTGTCCAGAGCCCTTAGCTTGTTTTTCTGACTGCCATTATGCTCTGTGATTGGCTTCATTTCCTGTCTTTGGGAATTTGAACCTAATTTCTGAAATTTCCAAACTTCCTTTCCAAGTAGCAGTCTTTGCTCTGTTTTGTTTCATAAGTGGCTTTTGTTTATTTGTTTGCTTGGTAGATTCGTTGGTTGGGCTTTTTTCCGCTCAGATATTTTGGTGCTAACAAACTCGGGAACAACAACAATTATGTATATTCATTTCCATTACTTTTTTATCTTTCATTTATTTGTCAGCCAAATTAATTTAATAAATTTGACATGAATTCATGAAGATTTTAAGATGCTCCAGAATTCCCTTTTTCATGCAGTAATTTATTCATTGATAAAATAAACAAAAAAATCCTGACAGGTTTTATGTAGCAGTGTAAACCTTTCTAATTTTTTTGGCAAACTTCTGACAAGATTTTAAAAAAATCTCTGCACTGTTAAGGTCATTTTATGTCTAGTTATCTTTTACAGGAGATAGACTGTGAGGTTTAATGAAGGTAAAATTATATTTTTCTTGTTAATTGATGTTATGGAGTGAAAACATAACTAGCCAAAATATTATCATACTATAGTACAAGATCTACAAGTCCTATTTCTTATCTTATTAGGAAAAAAGTCTGTTTATGTTATGAAAAAAATTTGAAATACTCTGAAGTGGAAGATTATGACCATAATCCCTCCAAATTCCAGAAAAACATTTAATTATATGCAGGACTCCATTTGTCTCCAGAAAGTTTAACATTAACCTAGCTTCATCGCAACATTAAGTGCACCATTAGATCATGCACATATTTTACGTATAGACATGCTTAAATGTTAAACCATGTAGAAATGAGCAGCTGGGACAAAGTCTTAACTTTGTAGTTTTAATTATCTTATACAGTCAATGCAGAACTAAGAAATGGGTTACAAAACTTTAAGTAGCTGTGATTTAATTAACCTTTTACATACATCTCATTTTAATGTGAACACTTTTGTTTAATAAAGATACTGCTTGGTAAATTTCTGCAGGAAGAATTTTGCTAGCAGTAAGTAAGGTAGCAACAGCATGCAAATAATTTTAAGTAAAGAAAACATTAGGATATGATTCAGTCATATGAAAAAAGGTCTTTAAATATTTAAATTTCTTATATGCAGGGCTTCAGTATATTACTATTAACACACAGATTAACAGATGGTAGAATTTGCCGCTGGTACTTCAAGACAAACCTGTGAGAGACTGATCTAAAATCAAACTCTACTGTCCATTGTCTCAAAGACAGGAGAAGCTGATATGGGACTCCATCACCCACTGCCTGAGGGATGAGTGGGAAAGAGCTGAGATAAGACTCTGCCTTCCATTGCCTCAAGGATTGGTGTGAGGAATTGAAATGGGACTCGACTGACCATTGTCTCAGAGATGGGTGGGAGGAGTTGAGATAGGACTCCAATGTCCATTGTCTGGGAGAAGGGAGCAAGAAGCTGAATTGGGACTCCACCATCCTTTGCATGAAGGATGAGTGAGAAAGATCTGATAAGACTCTTCCATTCATTACACCAAGGATTGGTGTGAGGAATTGCTGTCCATTATCCCAAGAATTGCTGCAGACACCTGTGTGTGTGCAGACATGTGCAGTTGGCTGCAAGACCAAGGAAACCAGTCCACCAGGAACAGGAATATGTGACATGAAGAACATAGGTACGCCCCCCAACTCACAATAAAAGGGGAGTAAAACATCGCCAAAATAGATACCCTCAAGGGGACTCCAGAAGGACACCTCCATGAGGACACCCACCGCCTATGGAATTTTGGGGAACACTCTGCTCCGATACTGACTACAAACTCTGAAGAACTCCCAGCACCAATGACAATGACAACAGATCCCCAGGACACTGTTGGGTCCACGGTGGTGAATCTCTCTCTCTCTGCACCCTGAATTCTTGCTTCATTTTCTGCCTTTTTTCCAATCTGTCCTATCACTATCCCCTTTATTACAATAACTTCCTTTTTTTACTATAACTGTATTTTTGTAATAAAACAAACTGTCCAATTACAGTACTTGACCTCATTTTTGTCTTAATTTCACTCTTTAGATCATGAACTGAAACAGGGTCCACCACGGGGTTTTTTCTCCAGTCAGACCCTGGCAAAACCTAATGAATCTTCACAGAATATGGTGAAGCATTATATTTACCTATATTAAAAATAAATTAAAATACTTCGATATATCTATTTTTTTCTGGTCTCTGTGCATAAATACAGAATGACAACATGCAATAAAATAAGTCCATATTTATATTTAACAGATCCAAACCTAGAGTTCTCTCTAAGAAGGAGTTTAGAAAGCAAGAGGATCTTTTCTGAACCTCATGATTCAACAGGACGCTCTCCCTGACAGTTTTGTCTGACCCTATCCCCTATGCAGTAAACACTCTAAGGTACTTTGCCATTAAATCTTGTTAAATCATTCTTCCATTTACTATCAAACTTTTTTAAATTGTTGTTGTATATGAATAACCGTATTGATATTTCTCTCTTGTAAGTGAAGTGTGTCACTTCGCCCATAACACAGGCACAGAGGTAAAACCAACTGGCTTGTGGTTCCTTGGGTTTTCCTTTTTCCCCTTTTTAAAAATGAGGGTTATGTTTCCCCTTTTCCAGTCAGAGAGGATTTCACAAGACTTCTCAAATATGGTGGATAGTCACTTGGCAACTTCATCCACCAGTTTACTCAGGACCCATGGGTGTCCATGGACCATGAGGTCCCATGGACTTGTGCACCTTCAGGTTCCTTAGATGATCCTGTACTTGATTGTGGATGACTTTCTGGCAAAGAACAGTCATGTACCCAGATCAGCAAGTGCCTACATGGAGTTCAACATGAACCAAGGAACAACAAAAGGTGAAGGAGGATGGGAGCAAGGCACTGGGAGTAAGAATCCCAGCAAGATAAGAAGGAGCTGGAATTTACTGAGTTGCTAAATTGAGGACTGTTGGAAAACTTTGAAGTTCAGGTTCTCACACCTGTTCTTAACCAATTATATGTTAGTTGTTAAGGGCCTCAAAGAGGTGTATCCAATCGCAATGGGCCAAGTTAGTGCAAACAACTTTAAGAAATAGTATATAAAGTGTCAGTTTTCTATAATAAATGGCTTTGTCTGCTCACATTGATCTCTGACAGAGTCCATTCCATGACACCTGATTTCCTACAGTGGGCAGTTGGTAACTAAGAACCACGCAGCCGCTCGCTCACTCTCCCTCTTTTTCCCCCTCCGGCTCCTGAAGGGATGGGAAGGAGATTCAAAAGAGTGTAACTCACACGGGTTGAGATAAGAACAGTCCAGTAACTAAGGTATAATACAGAACTGCTACTGCTAACACCAGTAATAGTGGAAATAAGGGGAATAACAAGGGGAG
The DNA here is from genome assembly GCF_963264785.1 of Psittacula echo. NCBI lineage: Eukaryota > Metazoa > Chordata > Aves > Psittaciformes > Psittacidae > Psittacula > Psittacula echo. The sequence goes on along the minus strand of NC_137737.1, from coordinate 132,431,539 downwards.
GGAATATAAAACTAAAAGGCAAAAAGGAAAAGAAAACATTAAACACAAGTGATGCCCAATACAGTTGCTCACCACCGCCAATCGATACCCAGCCCAACTCGAGCGGCGATCTGGGTCTTCTGTCTAACTCTCCCAAGTTTATATACTTAGCATGACGTGCCGTGGTATGGAACCCCTTTGGCTCATTTGGGTCAGGTGTCCTGTCTCTGCTTCCTCCTGGCTTCCCATGCCCCTCCTCCCTGGCAGAGCATGAGACTAAGAAAGTCCTAGATCATAGTAAACAATACTTAGCAAGAACTAAAAACATCGGTGTGTGATCAGTGTTGTTCTCAGGCTAAAGTTGAAAACACACTGCTGTACTAGCACAGCTACTAAGGAGAACAATGACTGCTACTGCTGAACCCAGGACAATCTCATATCTATATTATTGTAAATTACTTCTATCAACAAGCCATTCCAGCAATTATCTAACAGAAAAGGCTGTTTGTGCATTATTGAAATACCAAGTGGAAGTACAGGATGGCAATAATAAGTATATTTTTTTAATATGGAAAATCAAGCAATTTTTTAAATTAATACACCGAAAATATTTCTGTGTGGGTTGACCTCAGCTGTATTATGGACCTCCTACACTGAGACAGAAATCATAGTGATGCAAGAACGACTTCTGCAACCAAAATCACTGTTTACATGGAATACTTACCTATAATGGAAATATGCAGCAAAAAGTGAACTCACTCAAGCAAACACTTCAGACCATATCATTAATTCAGAAATTGCTGGTTTTATTTGGGAATGTGTATGCACTAAATTTTGAAAATATGTTAAGAATTCTTTTTTCTTTCTCTTTCGAGCAGTTGCAGGATGTCCACATTTTGTTCCTGTGCTAGAAGAAAGCAAGAACTGAAATATCAGAATATTCTGAAGTGGACATTTTGAATGGAGTTTGGCTTTAGTAACTTTTAAGCAATCATTAAGAATTTTTATTCATGGAAAAACTCTACTTGCTTCAATTAAAACAGGCAAATCAACTCTCAGAATACTCAGTTTGTTCATATTACAGCAATTCTTAGAGGTTTCCTATGAAACCTGGACTTGACTGAGCCTCACACTACTTGTTCACAAAGAAATAGTCTGTAACTTTAGACAAGGCAAAGAGAAAAGAGCAAAAGGACAAATAAATCAAAGATGCAATGTACACCTTTTTTTATAGAGAATCACGTGAAGCTTAAGTGACAATATTTTCAAACACAGCAAAAGACATATTGTCAAAGGATGCATCTACCTACTCCTCCGCCTTTACCCAGAGCTGGGTGACTGTTATGACCAAGCTAAAATACAATATATTTCCACATATGTCCCTTAGCAGAATATATTTGCATGGCATACTTTGAAGCTGGCTCTGTTTAGCCAACTCAGAAGTGGGGAGAGGAAGCTGGGTCAATTTGTATCCACCTCTGTAGACACACATGTCCAGGTTCTGAGGAATTAAATCCTAGTGCACTGTCATCGTGAATTATTAGCTTTCTGTCTCTGCATATCTATCCATAATTTCAGACTAGCTCCTGGTTAAAATAACCTACATTCCATCAAAAACATTCTAAAAAAAGGAACATTCTAGTTGAGCTGCTCACTGTTTCTGAATTCCAACAATTTTCTGCCTTGGGTCTCTTTCTCTGCGAGGCCAGAGTTAAGTGGAAAAAAAATAGGCACACATGCATAGATAAATTCTCACAGATGTATGTAAAACCATTTGAACAGCTCACCCAACAATAGAATCTTCAGAGATGAGGGTTTCGTAAATATCATCAATTTTGACAGACATACAGCAATCCATGTCCAAGTGTGAAAACAAATTGCAGAGACTTCAAAAACACCCAGGCAGAGTTAAAGGGCACTGTTCATCATATTTCAAAAAAATCATGGCAGTCAGGTGAAGTTCCCGACGACTGGAAAAAGGGAAATATAACCACATTTTCAAGAAGGGGAAAATTGATAACCCGGGGAATTACAGACCAGTCAGTCTCACCTCTGTGCCTGGCAAACTCTTGGAGCAGATTCTCCTGGAAGGCATGCTAAGGCACATGAAAAACAGCAAGTTGCTTGGTGACAGCCAGCATGGCTTCACTAAGGGGAAATCCTGCCTGACCAATTTGGTGGCCTTCTATGATGGGGCTACGGAACTGATGGACAGGGGCAGAGCAGTTGACATCATCTACCTGAACCAAAGCCTTTGACATTGTCCCACATGACACCTTTGTCTCTAAAGTGGAGAGACATCAATGTGATGGGTGGACCACTCGGTGGATAAAGAACTGGCTGGATGGCCACACGCAAAGAGTTGTGGTCAATGGCTCGATGTCTGGCTGGAGACCAGTAACGAGTGGTGTCCCTCAGGGATCGGTGTTGGGACCGGTCTTGTTCAACATCTTTGTCAGTGACATGGACAGTGGGATTGAGTGCGCCCTCAGCAAGTTTGCCAATGACACCAAGCTGTGTGGTTCGGTTGATACATCGGAGGGAAGGGATGCCATCCAGAGGGATCTCGACACGCTGGTGAGGTTGGCTGATGCCAACCTTATGAAGCTTAACCATGCCAAGTGCAAGGTCCTACACCTGGGTCAGAGCCATCCCAGGCACAGCTACAGGTTGGGCAGAGAAGAGATTCAGAGCAGCCCTGCGGAGAAGGACTTGGGGGTGTTGATCGATCTAAAAATGAACATGAGCCGGCTGCAGTGTGCGCTCGCAGCCCAGAAAGCCAACTGTATCATGGGCTGCATCAAGAGGAACGTGGCCAGCAGGTCGAAGGAGGTGATCCTGCCCCTCTACTCTGCTCTCGGGAGACCTCACTTGGAGTATTGTGTGCAGTTCTGGTGTCCTCAACATAAAAAGGGCACGGAACTGTTAGAACAAGTCCAGAGGAGGGCCACGGGGATGATCAGGGGACTGGAGCACCTCCCGTATGAAGACAGGCTGAGAAAGTTGGGTCTGTTCAGCCTGGAGAAGCGAAGGCTGCGTGGAGACCTCATAGCAGCCTTCCAGTATCTGAAGGGGGCCTACAAGGATGCTGGGGAGGGACTATTCATCAGGGTCTGTAATGACAGGAGAAGGGGTAACGGGTTCAAACTTAAAGAGGGGAAGTTTGGATTGGATAGAAGGAAGAAATTCTTTACTGTTTGTGTGGTGAGGCACTGGAATGGGTTGCCCAGGGAGGTTGTGAGTGCTCCATCCTTGGTGGTGTTCAAGGCCAGGTTGGATGAGGCCTTGGTTGGCATGGTTTAGTGTGAGGTGTTCCTGCTCATGGCAGGGGAGTTGGAGCTAGATGATCTTAAGGTCCTTTCCAACCCTGACTATTCTATGATTCTATAAATGGCACTTGTATGTGTCATCACCTTCTCCAGGCTGGCTCAGACCTGGTCTCTCCAATATCCAGCTCCAAAACCAGCTAGCCAGACTACTTGCCAGGTGGTCTGACTTGAGTTTGTTAGCATCTCATACACAGACAAAACAGGCTGAGCACTCATACAGTTCTCATTATAGACACAAACAGAAACTTACAAAGAAGCAAGGACAGGTGTGCCATAATAATGGAAAAGACTCATACAAGTGTACTTATCTGAAGCTTGTTTGCGTGAAATTGCCCTCTATACTTGCCCCACTTCTCCATGTTTGCTTCCCTATTATAACATTTTACCTTCTCCTAAGCAATCTATGGTAAGTTTAGCACGTTTCCATAAGAACTTTTGCACACACTTAATGATCTTCCTTAAATATCCTATGGTAAATATGCTCTTTCACATCAGATCCAAAAGACTGTAATTTCCTAGCTACCTGACCTATTACAAAGTTGTGGTTGATTCTGCCTGGTGCCTTTAACAGCCTATCCAGCAGGTCTGGTCTTTGATATGGAATTTGCTATCTACTGTTCCTTTAGGTTTTCTTTGCTTGTGTCTTCAGTTTTTTGCTTGTCCTGTTTCTTGTCTTGGCCTTTTAAGCAGGAATTTTTAGAAAACAGATGTCCTACACTGCAGCTATCACTACAGAATCGTGCTTAACCTTCAGCCTAACCCTATGCTTTTCCCTGTCCCTCTCATTTTCTCTGTGCGTACATGCAGTCATTTGGGAGAAACTGGAAAGTAAGAAGACAAGAAGGGGAAGGACATATCCTGAAATGCACATCTTGCTGCATACCCATGTCTCTTTGCTATTTGTCAAATTTATTTTTAAATTTTCTCAACCTTTCAAGAGCAAAGACCACTTCAGAAAGGTGCATTAGAGAGAAATGAGTTGTGCCGTTATTCTTAATAATAAACAAAAATGCTGTTGGTGAGACAGATGATTTAAATATTTAATTCAGCTGCTTATCTTTTACAAAATTACTATGAAGACTCAAGGTTTGCTCAAATACCACAGAAATTTTAGAATCTGAAAAAGAGTACTGGCTCTGTATCATATTTACCATATTGTTTGTATCACCATGTCACTTTACTTTTATTAAAATATATTAAAAATAATTTCAAGACAGGAATTTTTACAAACTTTTTCCACAAATCTTATAAATAGTGTACAAGATTTGCTTCTCAGCAGGACTATTTTTCTGTCAAACCCTTTATAGAGAAATTAAAATATTCCTTTGAGAAGCACATATATGGAAATGTGATTGTCTGAGATTTTTTTTTTTTTTTAGTCAAATGCACTTTTACATGTCCTATGGAAACCATTTGAAATGTCTTTTTCATTTTATTAGCACTGATTGTGCTCCTGCATGCTCAGGTAAGATTTTCAAATTCTGAGCTTTTCAGTAGAGAACTCTCATGCATTTTGACAATCCCTGCATAGAAATCAAAAGTGACTAAATGCTACATTCAGCTGCGAAGTATTTTTTAAAAGCTTAGTGCCATCCACTTCAGTAAATGGATTTCAACTACTGCTGTAGAACTACAAAAGAATAATCCAAACCTTTTTTCCTACAAATGCTTCTGGATTTGAGCAATGATTATTTTGGTTATGTATCTGTTCACTTGCATGCTTGACTTGTCATTCAGTGATCTAAAATATGTATTTTGTATTATGTAATATGTATTATGTATTCACAGTTTTACATTAATCTAAGTAATAGATGTTGATTTTTTAGAATAACAAAGACTAATGAAGAAGTGAAATAGATCAGTGACTTGATAGACTTTAAAAAAAGCTTCGCATTCATAATGAAATTACAAATTTTATTAAAAGCATTTTATTAATATTCAAATTGTGTGTTATTACACTTGCACATCATTGAATATTATTTTAGTCAAGCTAGGACCAATTATTTTATTTCTCTGATAGTTCTTATTGTGATAATTGTCACTATGTGCAGTCAGGCAAATAAGTTTCTTGTTGCAACTCCAGAAAGCAGCTAAGATATGATGTTAATGACCTTGAAACGTCAGATTTGAAAACCAAGGGAATGTTGCTTTCAGTTTCACTGACATAATGAAGAGCAAAGCAACATCTTTGCCTTAAAAGGTGCACAAAACATACCAGCAAGCTAAGACCATATAGTGAAAAGGGAGTATTCAGGACCCGTGGATATATTTCATCAGGTCCCATGGACTTGTGTACGTTTAGGTTTTTAAGATGGTCTCGAACCAGATCCTCTCCTACAGTGGGCCTAGGGTCTTCATACTCACAGTCCCTGCGTTCGCCTTCCAAGACTTGGGTGGTGCGGTCAGAGCCTTTGCCAGTGAAGACCGAGGCAAACAAGTCATTAAGAACCTCAGCCTACTCCAAATCCACGGTAGCCAGTTCTCCCGATATCTTCCGAAGGGGGCCTACGTTGTCCTTAGTCTGTCTTTTATTCACTACATAACTATAGAATCGCTTCCTATTATCCTTAACATCCCTAGCCAAGTTCAATTCTAACTGGGCCTTAGCCTTCCTCACCTGGTCCCTAGCTTCCCGGACAGCATCCCTGTATTCTTCCCAGGCCGCCTGTCCTTGTTTCCACCTTCTATAAGCCTCTTTTTTCCTCTGAATTTTCCTGAGCAGCTCTTTATCCATCCAAGGAGGTCTCCTGGCCCTCCTGCTGCACTTCCTCCTAGTTGGGATGCAACACTTCTGAGCTTGAAGCAGGTGATCCTTGGATAACAACCAACAGTCTTGGGCCCCCCTGCCCTCTAGGGCTGTATCCCATGGAACCTTACTAAGCAGGCTCCTGAAGAGGCCAAAGTCTGCTCTCTTGAAGTCCAGGGCAGTGAGCTTGCTGCACGCTCTTCTCACTGTCCCAAGGATCTCAACAAAAAACAACAACAACAAAAAAGAGGACAATTGAAAACAAGGGGCTTCCTCCTAAAGCTGTTGTCCCCACCCAGAACTGCTTTGCTGTCCTGCAGGGGGCTTAGAAGGAAGGGCACTTGGTGTGCCGGTAAAGAAGATCACTACCGGTGCTGTCAGGAAAAAGAGACGGATCATAGTGGTAGCAGACTCTACTTTGAAAGGGACAGAGGCACTCATCTGTTGGCCTGACCTGGTCTCGAGGGAGGTGTGTTGCCTACCTGGGGCATGGATCAGGGATGTTGCAGAGAGCCTGCCTGTTCTAGTGAGTTCCACGGACTGTTACCCACTTCTGGGAAAATGGATGACCTGGGGAATTACAGACCAGTCAGTCTCACCTCTGTGCCTGGCAAATCCTTGGAGCAGATTCTCCTGGAAGGCATGCTAAGGCACATGAAAAACAAGGAGGTGGTTGGTGACAGCCAACATGGATTCACTAAGAGGAAATCCTGCCTGACCAATTGGGTGGCCTTCTATGATGGGGCTACGAAACTGATGGACAGGGGCAGAGCGTTCGACATTGTCCCACATGACACCTTTGTCTCTAAATTGGAGAGACATCAATGTGATGGGTGGGCCACTCGGTGGATAAAGAACTGGCTGGATGGCCGCATGCAAAGAGTTGTGGTCAATGGCTCGATGTCTGGCTGGAGACCAGATGCTACTTGAAAATGGAAGTGTCTCAAAATATCTTCTTCATGTTAAAAAAGGTCAGCTTTTTGACACAAGCCTTTACCTCCTAAGTATTCCTTCTCAATCAAAACCTTTACAATGAAAACTTTGTCAAAATATATGTTCTGGAATGTTTCTGAAAGGTAAAAAGTGTTTTGGCTTAAACAAAACACCTTGCTCAAATGTGATTTTTCCATATGTAACAAAAATAGAGAATCCTGGTGTCCTAGAGATTTGAGGTTCCTTGCCTCTAAACTCCCTCTAATTCACCCTGCCATAATGAGTGCGCATCTGTACTAACAGACAGAACACTTTGCTGCTTCTTTCTAATTTTCTTTGCTGTGTAGATCTGCCCAGGTGACTGGCCAACTTGCTGATACCAGAACAAGTGAATAATCACAGATTTCACACAATTTTTATTTCCAAGAACAAGGAGTTCATTTTCTCTCTTCAACAACTTATTTAGGGGGATGGAGTAAGAGGACAAGTTTGAGTAAGGACTTGTGTTTGGTATTATTTTTTTGGTGGTTTCTAAGACTGGCAAGAGCTTATTATGGGTGACTGATAAACAGCATGATCACACAAAAAGGTGAATTAGGGGAAAAAAAGATTTGTGAAAAATATTCTTATTTCGTCACTACTAAATCCATTATTACACCTTAGCATCATGTACTAAGAAATTAATTTTGTTTGATTATTATACCATTTATGCTTATCTAGTAAAGTAATTTTGCAAAAGCACTCAAGAAAATTATGTCTTCTGGGTTTTGCTTTGTAGGATATGTGTAATAAACATCACTTACAGTTCAGTTATGGAAAAAGTATTTGTATTTTTTTACTGCTCAAAGCAGTGATATCTCTTTGTATCTTAAGGACAAGATTTGGCTCCCTGAAGAAAGCAGTGAAGTGCCACAAGCACAGACATATCTATAACTAGTCCTATCTGATGGGACTTTCATATCAGTGGCTGATTGTCTATACACACCAGGCATTAGATGATATCAGAATTTCAGCTTAATGTCTCTCAGTGAAATCTGTCACACTGGAATGATGTATACTGCACACGTATATTGCTTAAATTATGTAAAGCCACCGACTCTATTTAAATTATAACTCTGGCTAATCAACATCTCTGTTATGCAGTTTTTATTGCTTTACCTAGCCATAAAAGTCACTCTTACTGTAGAAAAGCTCCTATTCAGTATTTTTCTTATCACCTCAACAAACTTAATTTCAAAATTGAAATGGGGAAAAAGACCAAATAAATGAAAAAATCAGGGGCTTGTGGTCAGAACAGCCAGTGGGAAAAGTGTTTTTCACTATAAGTACTTGACTCAGGGAGTCTGGTATGTGTAAGCAGCACGAAAGTATAATTTGTTGGCTTTTGTGCAAGCAGGAAAACATTCATCAGGCAAGAGAAACAAGGAAGCTCTGCAGCCCAGAAGTTGGGAGGAAGATGTAAGAGACTCTGAGGGGATTTGAAAAAACTGAGTTTGTACCCTTACTTCAATGGACATTAACTTACTTTTCTGAAATAGATTTTCTCTAAGTAAAGATTAAGGCAATTTTGCTGTGCATGTCTACCTCCCATGGAAAAGCTTGGTGGATGGGCAAGGGATAGATTTAAACAAACATCATATTTCACATCCCAAATTAACGCCCAATCAACCTTGCTTCTGGCTATTTTAAGAGAAGAATCTCTTTCCTCAGAAAATAGTTCCAGTCTTGCCTAAGACATAATTTCCAAATGCTTTGTGGAATAGAAGGAAACATTTTCACCTAGTTATATATATATATAAACACACAGTCATGTCACTGGTAACATCTGAAATAGCAACCCACATGTTCCCTAACCAAGCACAGACACCTCTCAGACATAGCCCCTGACAACAGAGTGATCATATTAAGGCTGTCACATCTAGAGCTCTGTGTTTCAGCTATATTTAGCACAGCATCACTCTTGTAAGCTTTATACATGGGAAAGAAATCTGTTTTTCTCTTATTTTCAGCACTGCATGCCACACAGCATCAAACTAACACTTCATAAAGGCATTTTGTTTTGTTGAGCCAGATGATGAAACAGCAGCATTCAGTATAAATGGAAAAGAATGGTTCATAGCTTAGATCCAGCCCAGAAACAAACAAATCATAGAGTGCTCCTTGAGTTTGGCTTCCCATGTGTTCATTTGCAGCAGATCTGTGAGGCACTGCAAGCTGACAGGTGGAATCACTTGCCTCGTAGATCATGAATAGAGCTACAGTAAGATGAATTGCATGCAAAATAGCAGACAAAAATCAACAATACATGACATATTGAGGCAATGAGTATTCTGCAGTAGAATAGGCAACTCACTGAAAAAAAGCAAAAATAAAAAATACCACAGCTGTACATCAGAATATAACAGATGGAGATATGATAAACTAAGCTTAGATGAACATTAAATGCATTGAAGACATGATATATGGGATATACTAGAAGATAACCTGTTAAATCCAGAGGGTCAGTGTAAGGTATCCCTCTTACAGAATTTTCAGTCTAGCCTGTTGTGTTAACATTTGTTTATAGCCATTTTGTCAGCTGCTTGAAGCATATTGAGATACCATTACCAGTATCCATCTCCTGAACAGCAGGTGAAGAGATGGTGGAAATGCTGGTTTAATCTAAAAGAGTAACAGAACATCTAAGACTAAAGTATTTTCCTGATTCAGCAAAACATCCATATACTACGTTTTGTCACTCACACAGCTATAAGCTGGTATGTTTAATTATAGCTGTACTGAAAGATTAGTTTACTATAGTTTCTGCCAAAATAAAGGCTCCATTTGCTGAATGTAGATTGTCCCAGAAGTGAGACAATCCATTTTTTTCCAGGACTGAGGTATGAGACAGTACTTTGTAGCTGTATTTAAGAACTGCTGAAGTCAGAGGACAGTGTTTTTCACCTGTGCATTCTTCAGGAAAGCATGCTGCTACTTCTTCAATATGTACTGCTACCACAGTGGTGCTGAGAACCACAATTCCAGAAAGATGACTCTATGTGCATCCATTGCTCATGTTCACCACAGCATCTGCATGGCTGGGGCAGTATCATGTACATTCCACTGCTTTTTTAAAAAAGTTTGTCTTTTATCTGAAAAAAAACAAAACTTAAGTCACTGCAAAAAAACCCTGAAGTTAGCATCCTTTTTGTATATGAAAAATGTATTCCTTTTGGAGCTGATGGAGTAGGAGTCCTTCTAAAACCAGGATGTTTTTTCCCTCTTCCCCTCTTCCCTTGAGTAGCAATCAACAAAATGCAGCTTGGTCATGAGTTCAAGCACTGTGAGTAAAGTGTTGGACTAAGTCCTGAATGCTGTCACATTGCAGTAACTTTGCACACAGCTCTTGCACCTCATAAAATGTTCCCCTCCACCATGCTGAGGGTCACTGCAGCTCAGAGAGAGCAGGAAGGCATCTGGTACTGAGGAAAAGGTCAGCCCTTCAAGGGGAACAACCAAAAGCCATAGAAACCTTCCTCAGGTGGACCGAAGGACAATAACCCCTTGCACCACTGTGGGGTGAGGCCCTGTGGCCATGGGGCTGGGGCCAGGCTGGAGGAACAGCTCTGAGGAGAAGGCTCAGGAGAGCACAGGGAAGCAATGAGGGGCACTCTCAGTCCCTGAACCCCAGCTCTTTCCAATTAAAATCTCTTTCAGTCCAGAGGCCACACATGTCAGAGACAGCTATAGCTGGTCACATGTGTGGGCCACCATTGCATCAGTTTCCTGATGTCACCAAACAGGTGGACAGAGTAAATTTTTCATAAACAAATGAGATTTCATCTATAGCAATACATGAAAGAATAATAACCTACTATTATCCTTATATTAACCCAACACAGGTTTGGAAGGAGAGTGGGAAAGGAGAGGCCCATTTTCATTAACATCATTTTAACCAAAGACTGTAAGGTTGCTTTTGAATCTAATAGAAGATATTTCCTACCTGCTGCCTCACTTCTATATCCATCAATCTGGAATGTGTCTGTGGAAGTTAACAGAAATTACACCTTTGTGAATGTCGATCTACGCTAGGTCCAAACTGAGAGATCTTTTTCCTTCAAGCCCTCATCATAATTATGTTCACTGTTAGCATATTTGTTTCATGCTCTAAAGTAGAAGAAGATTATACCCCAATATTTCAGTAATAAACTTTGCACTTAGGAGCTTTAAAACCTGTTTGTAAATGAAACAAGTTAGGACAAGCCCCTTTAATCCAGAAAGCTTGAGCACAGAGATAAAGGGAGCAGAGAACTGCAGGTGCCTTGCCTTGAAGATTGTACTATACCTCATTCAAACAGCTAAAGTGAACGGTTGATGCCATTATTTTCTGCTCAAAAGTCCTCATGAAATCATTAGGCTGTATATTTAAATTGTTAAGCACAGTTCTAAACCTTGAGTAGTTCAGTGGACAGTCTGAAAAACTTAAAAATTACTCTCTGTTATGGAGATTTTATGACTGAAATAGATCTGAGTCTAAACCAAAAAAAATTAGACTACAAATTTATTGCTTTTTGCAATCTTATCTGAGAATAATGAATATTACTATTGTAGTAAAATACATGGTATGTAGTGTATATATGTGTATATGTGTGTGTATATATATCAGTACAATACACACCATGAATATGTTATGTATATTATTCATGAACATATAAACATTATGAATATAAAAAAAGGAATCAGTATGATTGACTCATTATGCAGGACAAATGACTGTCTTTACAAACTTTATAACAAAGAAACTATAACTACATAAAGGTCTCTCTCGTCAAACCTTAGCTTTGCCTCTAAATCTTTCTCTGTGACCATAAGGCAGAAATTTTACCATCTGAAAGATTTCTTCAATGTCCAATAGAGACATGGAATAGACAGGATGTTACTGTTTAAAATCATTAAGAAATATCTTATTAGATTCTTCAGGTCATGAACTTCTGTGACCTTGATTTATGTGAGTGAAAAAGGGAAATCTGTGACTTGAGGGCAGGCTCAGTGCTAATCCGGGTGCTCACGTAAGAGTGAATACTGCAGAGATGTGGAACTCCGATCTATTTTGCCACTTTTTACCATGTGAGAATGTCATTATGTATGATGAACTTTGCTTTATAATCACTTCCAGTCACATCCACTAATGGATTTTTTTTTAAGTATTTTTTTCTTTCACAGTGCTGATGCTACTTCATTAGCCATACCAAGAGACAGCACTAATGAGTATAAGCTGGCATCTTAACTGTTGTTGCTATGGACCTCTTCCTAGTGAGAATAAGTGTTGTTACTGCTACAAGGCAAAGGTAACAAACAAGTCTACACTCTGTCATCACCGTTTGAGGTGACTGCAGTGCTACTGGTCACAAAATAAACTAATAAAAAAAAAAGGTTTATGCACATATATATGAACACTTATGCATACACGCACAAACACATAAGTACATAAATGTAGTGACCATAGTTGAGAATAGAGGAAACTAAGTAGATCTCTTGCAACTCCATATTCCACTTTGATTCTCTACAGTATAGCCTTGGTTATATCAAGGATAATCAACCTCTGTCAGTGTGTCATTAATCTCTACAAATGCTCTGAAACTGAGTAATTACTAAGAAATTAAATGCAACCTTCCACTTTTAAATAACAGTAACGCCATGACACAAACCTATAAAAATAGGAAATTAAAAGATAAGGGTTGCAATAGGTCCTTTACTAACATTAATATGAAGAACCTACAACCATATGAATTAAAGAAGTATTGACAACTTCAAAGCTATTTTCCTTGAGCTAAAGTGCTTATTTTTCCTTCATTATTAGTATCTAGAGGCTTTTGGTAAGTAAAATATTCTTTCTTTTGAAAATAAAAAGGAAATATCTCTTGCTTGTAGAAAATAGCACATGTAGGCCCTTTTGCAATTTTTAGTTACTGATAGCGTTTGTCCCCACCATCTTTTTCAGATAAAAAATTATCTCAAAATAAAGGGTAAACTGAGATCATAGATTTGTTTTTATTCAAGGGATTTTCCTCTGCATATGTATTTCGTTCATGGACAATAGTGTTTCTAAGTTGAGACAAAGTAAACTGATAAACCAGGTCATAGCAATTTGTGAAATCTAGATTAGCTCAATTATCTCATCAGGTATGCAGAATACTTTACTGTGCTGCTTGTATTTTGTGCCTGCCTTTGAAATCATGGCAGGTCGTATTGGAGAGGTGATACCTCAGCAATTTCCAGTGAATTTGAGGGGAATGAGTTAGATGATAAAACTTACATTTCTAAATAACTTTGAAAGAAGCTGTCCATTAGCAGAAACAGAACTTACAGTCATTCACAAACTCTTTACGCATATTACTGGTGACTTAGAGCCTAGAACTGGTTATAGGAGTAGTTTGTGTTAGGCCTTCTACACACATGTCAGAGTCCCCTTTTCAAAATGTTTACTGTCCAAGTAAATGAATTAAATTACAGATGTCAGAGGAAAAGGAAAAGCATAAGCATTCATTCTCTTACTGGGTGATAATTTCACGGATGAAAAAAAAAAGTGAAGTCTGCCTTCCAAAGCACTGCTAAGACTCTAAAATGAAAAATTACATTTTCATTTGGCAATTATTATACTTAAAGTCAGGTGTAGACCACCTGAATGCTTGCAGCCCAGAAAGCCAACTGTATCATGGGCTGTATCAAAAGGAGCGTGACCAGCAGGTCAAAGGACGTGATCCTGCCCCTCTACTCTGCTCTCGGGAGACCTCACTTGGAGTATTGTGTGCAGTTCTGGTGTCCTCAACATAAAAAGGACATGGGACTGTTGGAACAAGTCCAGAGGAGGGCCACGAGGATGATCAGGGGACTGGAGCACCTCCTGTATGAAGACAGGCTGAGAGAGTTGGATCTGTTCAGCCTGGAGAAGAAAAGCCTGCATGAAGACCTCACAGCAGCATTCCAGTATCTGAAGGGGGCCTACAAGGATGCTGGGGATGGACTATTCATCAGGGACTGTAATGACAGGACCAGGGGTAATGGGTTCAAACTTAAACAGGGGAAGTTTAGATTGGATATAAGAAGGAAAGTCTTTACTGTTTGTGTGGTGAGGCACTGGAATTGGTTGCCCAGTGAAGTTGTGAATGCTCCATCCCTGGGGGTGTTCAAAGCCAGGTTGGACAGAGCCTTGGGTGATATAATTCAGTGTGAGGTGTCCCTGCCCATGGCAGGGGACTGGAACTAGATGATCTTAAGGTCCTTTCCAACCCTAACTATTCTATGATTCTATGATTCTACAAATGAGTCAAGAGGACCATAATGAAAAATTATCTAGGAAAGATTAAAATGTTGCTTAGCATCAGGAATAATGTATTTGTATTTATTTATTTATTTTTAGAAGCAAACAATCTGTTTTTCATGGCTACTTGAAGTTCTTCTCAGTTTTGCAGCTCTATGATCATTGTAAATTTCATCATGGCACCCAGCTCTTCCCAGTGTCAGCTCTACTGTCTATCAAAGCTCTACAATCTATCAAATCACACCACCTTTCATTTAAAGACCTCTGGGAAAGAACAGAATAACTTTTATTCATCCCATAGCATTTGGATAGTTCAGATTAGACTGGGAATACAAAAGTCGAGAAGACATCTAATGTCAGTTCAGTCCCTTCCTATCTGAAGCACAATAACATACAAATTCTATGTGGAAAGTTACCTCCAGCCTAAAGGAAATATTCAGGACTTTTTCCTTGGTAATCTTTTTGGGCTGTTGCACTAAAAACTTTATTGGTAGCAAAATCTAGCAGCCAGAGAGTAAGATTAAGGAGTAATACAGCAACGCCTTTTGTCCCAAGCTCTGTACTCATTCATGGCCAGTTTAAACCTGATATTGTAGTACCTCTTCATTATCTATCATGTCTGTCCTGTGTGTGTGATGACAATAATTAAAAAGTTAACATTCTTAACTTTTTTTCTTCCTAGTTTCTTCCTAATGTCTAGACAAGAGTATCTCTAATTCCCTTTTGTGCTGTAAGCTTTCTGTTCCCTCCATCCCACTGTGCTCTCATGCCTGATTTGCCAAGGCAAGTCATCATCCTGGAGGAACCCCAATATTGTTTGAGCATGGACAGACCTGTGCAAGAACAACAGCCACCACTGTAGCTGGACTGGTCTCACTGCTACTGCTGCTGTCTTTAAATTTATGCCAGTGGGTAGAGTGAGAAGAAATGTCTCTGGTCATAGCTACAGGGACCTGAAAAAAAAAAAGATTATCTTAAGCACAGCCCTGAACAGGGAATCTTCAGAAAACCTTAGCATCTGTGTAACACGGCAATCTCTGATGGTCATAAGTCTAATATAAGACCGTATAGATTTACAATGAAAAATGAAAACGTAGAAAAATTCTTTTATCTATGCCACATGACAATAAAATTAACATAATGTTGAAGACTGTGACAGGAGCTGCATGAGTTAAACTTCATTGTAGTTTAAAAGTTAAAATATAAAAAATGTTAATATGATGGAAACTAGAGTGATCTTTAAAAATGGAACATATTGAAATAGAGTGATCTGTGATTACAATGAATATTGGGAGAAGCAATTTATTATAATTGGCATTAAGACAAAAAAAATTAAAGTAGCTTAGAATGTTTAATGGAAGCAATTTAAGTCAAGAAATATCTTCTTGTTATTTTAAAACCTTTAAAAATGTTTAATTTACACTGTAAAATTGCTTGGAATATTAAAAATAAGTTCCTAGTTAAATAGATTCAGTTTTATCTTTAGGTAAATTCATAAATAAAATGATAAAATTCAAAAGAAAAGAAAGTTAGTTTCTATGCATTTCATTAGTGATATGCTTTGTATTCATCTGTCTTAGTTTCATTTATTCTTAGACCAAAATAATATCTATGCAGCTACCTTAGTCAATAGCTACTCTGATATGTAAATCTGTTTTAATATTGAGGAACAGCAAGAATCTACACAGTCTGAATATTTACTTGATTTCTTTATACAAAATAACAGTGTTAGGGAAGACAGTATGAAAGCTGTACCTTAGAAAATACATGTGAATAAATCCAACTGAATATAACCTTAAAAATAAAAATTTAGTTCTGATATTGTGGCTGAACAATGTTTTGAAATGGGACAATACTGAGATTTCAGATGCACCAATTTAAATACCTTAAACCAGCACAGAGCATGGAACACAGTCTCTGTTATAGTAGCGCTAAGGCTCATACTTTATAGCACCATTTTATGATCAACACTGTCTCCTTCCATTCAAATCAGCAGGTGGTCTGGGAGAAGACTTGTTACTGTCCTGCTGTACTGTGTATTCGTTACAGAAATCTGAGAAGCCTGCAAACAAGGAGGAGGTGTGGCTGTGGATAAAACTAACAACAAAGTTAAAAATCTATCCTTTTTCTTCTTAACCCATATATAAATCTGTTTTAAAGGGTATTTCAAGTCTATGATACATGGTTAGTGCTTCTGTGAATTTATATACAAAAGAGACAGTACAAAGGTAGGGTGGCAAAATTAGAACATTAGTCTGTAGGTTTTATCAAAGAAATATTCCCAGTGAATGCAGATCCAAAGTCCCTGCTGCAATAAATGCTAGTCCTTCACAGATAATTATGACTTTAATTAAAAAAAAATGTGCAGCATTAAAAACAGATAGGTAAATCTTTGATTTTAGGCCATAGCCATTGAAAAAATATTTAATACTCTATGTTAGCTTTATAGGAAAGACATGAATGACATCACTTTCATTTTTAATGTTCTCTTTCTAGCTACCAATTGCTACCATTTAGAATTTACTGCCATTCAAAACTAGATCAAAATGGTGAAAAAGTGTTATTTTTTCTCCTCATAAATATATTTAGTATTCATACATAATTCAACATGAGCTTACACTCTGCCTAGTCAAGACAACATTTCTTCTTCAACAGGACTTTGTTTATCTTGTATCGTACATAGAATTCTAGGACCAGGTTATACATAAAAAAACAGAGACTTAAGGGAACTCAGCCATGTGAAGAATTTGTTTTCCTTCAAAAGGGCCTTTATAATCAGAGTTAGCTGATTAATTTTCATGTTTTATGAATTATTCATAATTTAATCATTAACAACAAAATACAGACAATTCTGAATCTAGACCAATATTACAGAATCCATTAACTGGTCCATCAATGCAAAATAAATTCAAAGCTGCAAGAAATAAAGTAACGTGTAGTGATTTCCTTGGGCTTTATCCAGTTTTCTGTTTCTATTGGTGGGCTTGCATTATCAAAATAAATAGAAAACTTGTTATACTGCTTTGCTTTGTTACAATTACATAGGTACATTTTTGAATCTTATGTTTCAAACTCCAACAGGCACATATTGCCTAAACTGATTCAATGACATCTTCTAAATATTTTCTGCTTCCAGTTTTGCATATCTTGTACCACATTTCTTGCATTTCATCTCTTTTCAGGTTGCTGTTTGGTTAAAATTTTATTGAGACAGAAATTATGTCTGTCTATGAAAAAGATACACTTAACAACAGTTTTATGAAAAAAAATCAGTGCTTTCATAACAGGCTTAAATGGCTTCAGGACCATTCAGTAACTCAGCAAATGTAAGAAATTAACTATGTTCATTTGTCCACCATTAGCTTCGAGGATTTTGTATTTGAGCACTGATAAATGCTGCATGTGCCTAGACACTTTACTTACATTTTTTTTAATCGATATGTTGCCCAAAGAAGCTGTGGCTGCCCCATCCCTGGCAGTGTTCAAAGCCAGGTTGTATGAGGCTTTGAGCAACCTGGTCTAGTTGGAAGTGTTCCTGCCCATTGCAGGGATGTTGGCACTAGATAACCTTTTCGCTTGCAACCCAAACCATTCTGTGATTCTATGAAGATTAAATACCCAAATCTAGTAAGCAATTTTGTTTAAATAAATAAATATATGATTCTGAAAATAGTCATTAAAACTCTTCCACAAAGTATAGTCTAAAGTTTGCACTGCCAAGTTTTATCAAGAGACACACAAAGAGTTGGTTATTTCTTCTTTTTTTTTTTTTTTTTTCATTTTTTTAATTTTGTTATGTATTTGTGCCTGCTATTTATTTGATTACATTTGCTGAATTCATAAGATATTCCTCAGATATTTTTTCTCAGTTTGGCAAAATAGTCTTGCTTGTGACTGTGGGATACACTCAAAACCAGTTTTACTTAATGGACTAATTCAGAGGAATCATTTGCAGACTCTGGATACTGAATCATGAGTGTATTGAACCATAAATCTATTTTTATTTTCATGGACCAAAGACAACCTAACAGTACAATATGCATTTCAGCACTGTCTCCCCAGTCATAAGCCTGCTCCTAACCAGAATGATAATATCGTTTTCTGCCCCCAGCTAATTAGGAACCATTCAATCAACACCAGCTGCTCTTATTAATTGATCCTGCCAAACCAGAAAAGTGTGTATTTTACTTCTTGGTTCCAAAATCTAAGCATAAGCATCACAACTCTTCCTAAGTCTTATCACAGCCTTAAATTAAATCAATTTCTGTGACATTCTTCTGTCAGTGGTACTTGGCTAGTAAAGGTGATAGATGGTGCCATAAGCTATCAAGAGTTCTTTAATTCACTTGCTGAAAGTATCTTGACAAAGTCAGGAGAAACTTGCTGAAACAGCATCTAAAACATAATTTGGAAGAAATACATGGGCCAAGCCATGTGGTCTAGTATTATGGTTGTCATTTTTTTGGAGTTCCTTTTCGTGTGTATCCATGAAATATGGTTGAGTTCTGCTGATAAATAAATAAATAAATAAATCTAAGAAACAGTTATCTAATCAATGAGAAGTACTTTAGTATTCTTGAAAATTTCTTTAAAACAAATAACTTCATGCTTTTCTTCAAATAGAATTAAAAATACAAAATCTTTAACAGATGACTTAATGGAAAAATTGCTACTTTTTCATGCAGATGCGTGTGTGTGAATGTGTGTATATACATAATAGATAATAAAATTTCATCTGAAAAACTGTCTCCAACAAAATTTAATAATTCTGATTTAAATTATTATATTAATTAGCATTTTTGTCTTGCTGATACTTTAACAAATCCTCTCCTGAATTTAATTAAACATTGTGCTATAGTTCTTCTTACTTCAGTGACACATAAAACTAATATTAAGCAAACTGATAAACAACAAAAGTTCTGATGAAAGCCTATTCTCATGAAAGCAACAACATATTAAATTGTTATTATGTGGTAGCACAAGGTCAGTTTGGAAGTACATTGCTTTTTCTGTCTCTGTGCTCTGAATAGATTCTTACAGAAATAACACTTGATAATAATAGGACATCACCTACACACACATGCTATATCAGCTGTGAAAAGAACAGCAAACACCACAGAGAAGCAGCAAGAAAATTGTGCCTCAGAAGCCTCTTTAGAAGCTGAGAGAATGAGTACATTATTATGGACACACTATCACCTTTGCAAAATTGTGCATATGCAGCAACTGTATCCTTATTTACCTCAGGCAATGGAAATGTAAATTTCTTGGAAATTTGCCTTAGCATTTCTCTCGGTTTCTGTGATCTTTCTCCATCATCATCTTTTTCCAACTTTCTTCCATAACTGAGAAAGACACTCAATATTTTTCATCTTTCAGGGCAGCCACAGCTGTAAGAGAAAAGATATCCAGCCTGCCCTGCTCCTACACATTCCATTAGCTCTACTGCACATGCAAGAGAGGGTCAGCTATGCCCAGAAGTTTTGTCCCGTGTGCATAGAAAATAGAATCCAAAAGGTCTGCTGAATAATCAAGAAGAAAAGGCTTTGCGATAAGCAGCTATGTTCTGGGATTTTGTGCATGGGACAGTATTTTTCTTCAATAATAGAGTTTAGACAATTGTGGGGTTTTGAGGCACATACTAATTCTTCACAATTTCTGGGATGTGACAGCTGTCTTAGACCATGTTATTGAGCTTGACTCCAAAGTTTTCACTCCAATTTCTAACCTTTGATGTCCTGTGTCTGTTGAACTTTGCTACGATATAGTTTGTTTCAATGTTTATGTTGGAAGGCATTATTCACTCAGTCAATGTCTCCCTGAAAGTCATGCTTGACTGCAAAGGTGATTTATGAGGGATGACGAAGATCTTAGCAGCACAGGAATAGAAAGCCTAACTCGGCAATATCAAATTAAAACACACTTATATTTCCAAATATTATTTACAGTGCCATCTTGTGATGTTGACAAGTAGTGTCTGAAGTGAGCTCCTAAAGCGGTTAGCATTTCTGTAGGGGAACAGAGTTCAGATTACGGAAGTGCTGACAGTAATAAAAAAAATGTTCATTTGTATGCCAGGAGCCTGCGCTGATGCCTTCCTTTTTTTCTCTTTCCAGGGACAGTGGAATGTAGGTCAGATTTCTTACACATTTCAGTGTTGCCAGTTGATACATTGGCAAGTCTGCTGTAACTGAAATGTCCCTGAAATTCACGCTTTTGGTATTTCCATTGATTCTGGAAAACCTGTCATGAAAAGCACCCTTGCTCATCAATGAATTTTCAGCACGTGTTCATTTTTTACTTTCTTGAATGAGCACTTTCTTGAAGGCACTAAGCATTACATTGAAGTCTTACAGTAATCATCCTAACCCTGCATGGTGCCACATGGAGTACAATTAATCTCCAAAGTGTCTGATAGGTTGGAGTTAATTAGAATTTTGGCAGTAAGGCTCATCATAAAATAGACAGCATTGCATGGCAAATTGTTTCTCAGTTAACACAAAACATTTAACAAATTTAATAGCTATGAGGAACATAGGTAGTAGTAGTCATTTAAATACAATATTTTTAATTTTAACAGTACTTCTTCAGAAATTAAATTTTTTCAGAAATGAACTGTAAATTTTTTTCTGTACATTGCCTGGTAGTAAATTGTATAGCTGGTCCAAAATCTCACAGCAATTACAAAAAGGATTTAATGTTTGATTTGTGAAGTATTCTCTCATTTGTAGCTAATCCACCTTGCTAGTTAGTTGAAGGCCCTTAGGCCCAAATCCACAAAGTGATGCACATGTAGGAAACGCAATTTTAAAACAAACCTAATTATACTGGATTTCAAGCTGAATATGAATTTCTTGTAAGACCACACTTTTATTATCTTCCTTTCTGTTAATTTTCATTTGGACTCCAATGACATCAGTCCAAAACCAGGTCAGTATGCACCAAAACTTTGGAATTGGTGAAAGGTATCTCCTGGGGAAACTGTCAGTATAAACCCAGGATATCTTATCACAACTGTAAGCAAGCAGCAAATATTTTTGACACTTTTATTAACAAAAAGAAAAGCCACTCAGTTCAGCCACTGTTTATATTGTCAGAAGAGTTGCAGGCTGACAGCTTACAAAATTCCATCCCAGGCGTACTGTGTGTTGATTATTACTAAGATGTTATGATGTCTTTTTAAGACATTTAAGCAGAACTGAAATTTTTAAGTATATGCAAAACAAGTACTAAAGAAACTATTTTTTTTCAGAATTACTTGTTTTCTTCTTTGATGTCTCTATGGATTTCCCTTTTCTTATTCATCCCAGATTGTTGACATTTCTGAGCATTTTCTCAAAGTGCTTTGACCCCAGTCCAGTAAAATCTTGCTTCAGGAAACATCATTTTTAGAAAAGGGATATACAACCTAGATAATGAAGTGTCCTGGGTTCAGCAGTAGCAGTCATTTTTCTCTTTCTTAGTAGCTGGTGCAGTGCCGTGGTTTTTACTTTCAGCCTGGGAACAACGCTGATAACACCAATGGTTTTAGTTGTTGCTCAGTAATGATTACTCCAAACAAGGACTTTCTGAGTCTCATGCTCTGCCAGGGAGGAGAGGAAGCTGGGAGGAAGCAGAGACAGGACACCTGACTGAAACTAGCCAAAGGAGTATTCCATACCACAGCACATCATGGCCAGTATATAAACCGGGGTCAGTTACCTGGAAGGGTTAGGTTGCTGCTCGGGTCGGGCGGGGTATCGGTCAGCGAGTTGTGAGCGGTTGTATTCTCTTTCGTTGTTATTTCCCTTATCATTATTATTAATGGTGGTAGCAGTAGTGGTTTGTGTTATACCTTAGTTACTGGACTGTTCTTATCTCAACCCGTGGGAGTTACATTCTTTCGATTCTCCTCCCCATCCCTCCAGGAGCAGGGAGAGGAAGCAGGGGGGATTGATCAAGCGGCTGCGTGGTTCTGGGTTGCTGGCTGGGTTTAAACCACGACATGAAGCAGGGAACTAAACTTGAGCACTGAAATATTGGTAATTCAGATATAACAGTAAGAGCAAAAGTAGAGATTTCTGTCACAGTTTTGTGATATTTCAGCATAATGTTCTATAGACTGATCAAGGTACATTAGCATTTTTATTTTACAGGCTGCTCATTTGTAACATGACTTGGACTAGATATACAGAAATGTAGTTATACTAACATAAAATGTAGTGTCTAGATAATTTTTAGTGTTGTAAAAACATCTATTATGAAAAAGAACCTTTTGGTTTGAAAAATTACTATTTTTGACTTAGAATATTGCAGACATATAGAAGAAGCGAGGACATTCTGTGTCAATTTCTAAAATTTTCTGTATCCTGTTCTTTATTATTTTAAAACTCTTACTCTGTATTCATAGAATCATAAAAACATAGAATGGTTTGGGTTGGAAAGGACCTTTTAAGATCATCTAGTTCCAACCTTTCATGAGCAGGGACACCACACATCCTGAAAATAAAGATGCTATTAAAAAATGAAAGGGATAAATAAATCTGCACAGTGATCTAATGGAGGTGACTCAATAATTCTGTTTTAAGAGAAATTCTTAGTTTTGCTGTCTGGCAAACTGAGAACTTCACCTGACTGTCATGATTTTTCAAATATGATGGACAGTGGCATATGCTAATCCTTTCACACCTTCACATGTCTTGGGCCAGGCTGATTAAACTGCAGAAGCTAGAAAGCAATAGGAAGTTGAGAAAGCTTAAAATAATAAATTTCCTTTACTAGCAGTATGCTATAAATATCTGATTTTAATGAACATTTTTCTGAATCAGGTCAAATTAATTCAGTGGTTTGTTCAGTTTAAGCTCAGCAGAAACAAGATTTCCAACATGGTTTGTTTTTAGAGATGGTCTGAAATACAGTCTTAAATATTTTTACTTGTTTTCTTTTATAACTTTTGTTTTCATAGCCACTGGATTCAGCTGATTGAAACTGAGCTGTTTCACAGGATTTGTGAAACTTCATTCCGGATCTTGACCTATTTTTGTTGCACTATAGTGTTTCTTTCTTAGTTTGCCAGCTGATAACCTTGGAGCCCTGAAAACTGATATGTAGGTCTCCCAAGTTTCCTAGTTCCCAGATGCCATAGCTTAGGAGCTCTGGAAGCCCTGGCACTGCAGGCTGAAAACGACCCAGTTTGCATTAGCTTTATTAGTCCTCCGTCACTGGATAGATGCCATGAAACTTGCTATCAGATAATGAAAGTTTTTTTTCAGCCTTTTTTATTTCCCTCCCCCTTCCCCCCCTTTTTGAAATTCTTTGTCCGTAGGAGAACATGACATTGGTAATCTGTTGTTTAAGAAGTATTCAATCGTTCATCTCTATTATTACAATAATTAACTGCATTACACTTACTGACCTTACGCTAATCTAGCCTGTACTAAAGAACAGTTGCTTCTGTTAGGAATCTGCCATTTAACTAAAAAAAACCCAAAAACAATTAGAAAGTAAGCAGTGTTTCTCCAATTTACACACAGGAAATTGAAGGGCAGCAAGCTTAACTGATGTACTCTGCTCCTACAGGAAAATTCTGACAGAACTGGTATGAGGCCTACATTATATGAATGTCACTGCCATAAATTTTTGACCTTTTTTTTCCTGAGGGTATTTATATCTTCTGCAGACTAACAATGCCCAGTATACTCAAACTTTCTTAGGAGGACAACCAACAAGGTTATGTCAAATAATTGTATTCTTTTTTCTAAATCCTCTCTTCTTTCTTTTTTAATTCATAACACACAACTTCTTGTACAGCAGTTTCCTATTATCTTTTTTGTTTACATGGTCAAATAGCTTCCATTTTTTTGCTAGCTTGATTTTCTATTATATTTTCTGTAATTTGGAAAGTCCAGCTTCATGTGTAAGATTCAAATAATTCAACGGGTTGGAAGAAAGAAAAAGTAAAGCCATTTATTCAATTACTGAGACCGAATACGTGCTTTTTTTTGTAAATTTTAGATACATTTCACTTACAGCACATGCTGAGAATAAGCTAGGCTCTACGCCCATGGAGATAATGTTGGTTTTGTCAAGCAGAGACCTTATTTACTAAGTAGCTTAAAACTGACCTATTTATATTATTATGTCGTGGTTTAAGCCCAAGCTGTAAATCAGAACCACACAGTCTACTGCCCCCCCCCCCCCCCCCACCTTTCTTCCCTCCGCTTCTGGAGGGACGGGGAGGAGAATCAAAAGAATGCAGCTCCCACGGGTTGAGATAAGAACAGTTTAATAACTAAGGTATAACACAAATCACCACTGCCGCCACCAACAATAACAACGACAAGAGAAATAACAAGGGAAGAGAATACGATACCGCCCGCCGGAAAAGACAGCCCGCCCGACCAGGGGACGTGCCCTTCCGGGTAGCTCCCAGTTCCATCCCCTGGCATGACGTGCTGTGGTATGGAACACCTCCTTGGCCAGTCTGGGTCAGGTGTCCTGTCCCCGCTTCCTCCCGGCCCCTCCTCCTCCCTGGCAGAGCATGAGACTCACAAAATCCTTGGTCAGTCTAAACATCGGTGTTATCAGTTTTTTTTGTTCCCAAGCCAAAAGTCAAAAACACAGTACTGCAACAGGTACTAAGAAGGAAAAAAAAAAAAAACAAAAAACTGACTGCCACTGCTGAACCCAGGACAGTATTATAGAAATATTGGGATTTCTGACCTACATTTAAGAAGTTTGATTGTACTGATTTAGATTTTCCAAATATTCATATCCTTTTCTGATATTCCTCAGTCTAGCAGTGATGCCTATATTGGTAATTTTTTGCCTGATTTTGGACTAATATTCATTATTGCCTAGGTAGTATGGGTATGACATAACTGACAACATACCTAAACGTCTTTAATAAGCATATTAATATAGAACTCCAAGGAAAAATGAAATCTAAGCCAAAACAATCAAGTTTTCATGTTTGCAATTTGGAATGATTAATATGGAAATTCAATGCAAAAAATGTACATTCTACTAGAAACTAGTTAGAAATTCCTGCCATCAGACTGCCTTACAATAGTAGTAATGTAGCTTGGGGTGTGTTTTGTTGCTGTTGTTGTTTGATTGGTGTGTTGGGTTTTTTTCCTCAAAAAAAAATGTTAAGTGACCCCAATGGACAATGTCTGTTCTGTACAATAAGTTTGTTCCTTCTGTCTACCTTTATGAAAACAGAAAAAAATCAGTCTCTGATACTTCAGCATTTTGAATCACAAGGATTCCTCTAAACCAACTAATAGAGTTTTGAAATATATAAGTTTTCTTTTCCATCTGAAGTTTTGTTTGAACTTAAATTGTTGTTTGGGCAAACCCATCAGATTATGATTTTGGGAGAAGCATAAGGAAATATAATTATATCTTAACTACTCCCAGATGTGATGAAACATCCTAGGTTTTAATAGCTTTTAGGATCCAGTGTGAGTCTAGATCTTTGTTAGCCTTTAAAAATCTAGTTAAGATTTTCAAAAGGAATAAGTATATTTCGCATGCATAAATTTGTAGGAACAGATATATAAAACACATGGAAAGGGACATGAATTTCTGAAGTTCATTTTGATACAAAACTACTCCTATGAAATTAGATTGCAACTTCTATTAATATCATTAGAAAAAGAATCAAGCTGAATGTGCAATTAGACATCCTAGAGAGAAACAAGCTGCTAGGCACAAAGAGATAGTGAGAAGCAAATCAATTACTATTTTTGTTAGCATTGTCATGACTAGACTTAGATATGGCATCATAGAAAAATAATAAAAGCAGAAAGATACAGATAATATTAATGACTTCAAACAGTAATAACAGTATTCTCCCTCAAGAAAGTCAAATATTCGGGAAGAGGTCATAGAGGAATTATTTTTACTAGGAGGGACTCCTAGAAGGATCAGGAGAAAAAAAGAAAAAATTGAAGTTGCTCTGAAAACGTACCAACAGCTCCCTTTTAAGAGGAAATGAATGGAAATACTATTTAAAAAGCTCACCATATGACACTTATATGCCCATGACTTGGCAGATTGACAAGAACTTTGATGTTCAGAAGCCTGAATTTGAAGAGGGAGAGACTTACAGGAAAAGAGAGAGAAAGGAAAATATATCCTAGATGGAAAAAACAGATCTGCAAGGCAGTTCAGCAGGAGCATCTTTTTTCAGGAATGGAAGTGGGAGAGGGAAGGGGAAGGAGAAGAAGAAGTAGAAGGGAAAGGTAAAGGGTGAAAGGCAAGACAGGGGATCATATGCTATGAAAATACAATATGAAGCAGTCTTTAGGATTTCCAGAGACTATGGGAATGGAATTAAATACTAAGGAAGAATTTTAACTTAGAAGGAATGTTTCAAACCAAATATTTTCTTCATTATAGCCTTGATTATAGTCTTGATTTTTTTCTTTGATTGCTTTTAAATCAATTCATCTAATTTATTATCTTTAATTTGTGTACAATGTACCCTGCTATGATGAAAAGCCATCATCTCTCACATAACAACTCCTTTTCAAGACAAGTTCCATACTGCCAGCTTTTGTACCGTATCTCAATGTATGTCACCTAAAATGTGGCACAATGTGCCAGAAAAATTCTACTTTGTATGAGGCAACCTTGGCTTTGGTTATGATTTTTGGAGAAATGATGTAACCATATAACCTCCATGTAGAGGATCTCCAGTGGTGATTCTGCCAAAACAATTAAGACAGTGGAGTCTCCTTAGAACAGATATAACTTAAGAAAGATGATAAATAAAAAATAATATTCACATTTTGAAAAAAGGATTATTATGTGGAAATAAATATTGAAATAAATAAAAATAATTTAATCATAGAATCATAGAGTCACAGAATAGTTTGGGTTGGAAAGGACCTTAAGATCATCTACTTCCAACCCCCTCGCCAAGGGCAGGGACACCTAACACTAAATCATGCCACCCAACACTCTGTCCAACCTGGACTTGAACACCACCAGGGATGGAACATTCACACCTTCCTTGGGCAACCCATTCTAGTGCATTCACAACTTCACTGGGCAACACATTCCGGTGCCTCACCACACAAACAGTAAAGAACTTCTTCCTTATATCCAATCTAAACTTTCCCTGTTTAAGTTTGAACCCATTACCCCTTGTTCTATCATTACAGTCCCCAATGAAGAGTCCCTCCCCAGCATCCTTATAAGCCCCCTTCAGATACTGGAAGGCTGCTATGAGGTCTCCACGCAGCCTTCGCTTCTCCGGGCTGAACAGACCCAACTCCCTCAGCCTGTCTTCATACAGGAGGTGCTCCAGTCACCTTGTGGCCCTCCTCTGGACTTGTTCTAACAGTTCCATGTCCTTTTTATGTTGAGGACACCAGAACTGCACACAATACTCCAAGTGAGGTCTCCCGAGAGCAGAGTAGAGGGGCAGGATCACCTCCTTCGACCTGCTGGCCACGCTCCTCTTGATGCAGCCCAGGATACAGTTGGCTTTCTGGGCTGCGAGCGCACACTGAAGCTGGCTCATGTTCATTTTCTCATCGACCAACACCCCCAAGTCCTTCTCTGCAGGGCTGCTCTGAATCTCTTCTCTGCCCAACCTGTAGCTGTGCCTGGGATTGCTCCGACCCAGGTGTAGGACCTTGCACTTGGCATGGTTAAACTTCATAAGGTTGGCATCAGCCCACCTTACAAGCGTCTCAAGGTCCCTCTGGATGGCATCCCTTTCCTCCGGCGTATCAACCGAACCACGCAGCTTGGTGTCACTGGCAAACTTGCTGAGGGTGCACTCAATCCCACTGTCCATGTCACCGACAAAGATGTTGAACAAGACCGGTCCCAACACCGATCCCTGAGGGACACCACTTGCTACTGGTCTCCAGATGGACATTGAGCCACTGACCGCAACTCTTTGTGTGCAACCATCTAGCTAGTTCTTTATCCACCGAGTGGTCCATCTATCAAATTGATTTCTCTACAATTTAGAGACAAGGGAGTCTTGAGGGAACTTGGATGCTTTTATCCAGTTACACTGCGATAAAGTTAAGAGAGAAACTCTCACCCCTCTTTCATTGTTTGTTTCATAGGTCAGGCTAAGGAAACTTCAGAAATCTTTTAAGATACACCTTCCTGTGTAGGACTCCAGGGGATCATTCAAGCTGATGAGGGGATCAGAAAGAATGGGTGGATGCATCACTTTATTAGTGAAGAACTGGAT
Source organism: Psittacula echo (assembly GCF_963264785.1). Lineage (NCBI taxonomy): Eukaryota > Metazoa > Chordata > Aves > Psittaciformes > Psittacidae > Psittacula > Psittacula echo. Next base: position 132,403,049 of record NC_137737.1, on the reverse strand, counting down.
GAAAGTAAACTGAATCTGTCTTTGAACACATGTATCCAGAGACACTTTGAAAGAAGAAGCAATGATAAAAGCAATGATGCCAGTGGGATAAAGAAGATTAAAAAAAATCATTTATTGACCTCAATAATTTCTATGAGAAATTCAACAGATATTGAAATTATTATAGATAGATGGTCCTACAGAAACATGAGACTGTTGCGCAGTTCTTTGTCTTATCCCCATATCATAAACAGGTATATCAAAATAGAAATAAATAATGCTATGAGAAATAATTATTATCTGGTGAAGCTGGAAAAATTAACAGAACATCTAGTAAAAGGGAAAATGGATTTATGACTGAACAAGGTAATATTCTTTCTACAGACTGGGTAGAACTTGGACCCATCAATTTTTCTTGAGTTAATAACTTTGAGTTATGTGTACATAGGACTGGTAGAAGAGAAATATAACTAACTTGTCTGCATTACATCTCCCCCATCAGGACGTGATCTTGCCCAAACATATTTGCATTTTAAACTAGGCAGGAATTCTTTTGACTGCAAAGTCGTGCAGCAGCTAATAGGCACCCAAAGGACATTTCCAATGATTCTTCTGGATCAAATAAAACTTATAAAAGGCAGATTAAATGTATCACCTTTACTAGACATTATAACTTGATCTGGAAAAAAAAATAAAGCCACCAACCTAGAGATATAAGATTAAAAAATATTAGGCTTTTAAATTATTCATTTGCTTGAATTGAGGAAAAGAAACACCAAACCCCACAACTGAAAATGAGCTCTAAGTATCTAATTTAATCAAAATCTCATATATAATTTTCCTTAAAAATTAATGAACCAGAATTCCTGAAATTTCAAAGAACATATATTTGTGTCTGTCATTATATTTTTCTATAATTTAGGTCTTTATGGTAGTATCTGACTTCTAGTTTAATATTTAATCCTTTATTTTCTTTTACAACTAAGTTTTCATAGATCTCAATAAATATGCTGTTCATTAAATAATTTTGTACTTATGGTGAGACATGCCTGAAACTGAAGTACTTTGCAGAAGCAGGGCCTAAGTCTAACAAAAAATTATGAGTTCAAATTCATATTTAAACTGGTATTATCGGAAACTCTATTATTATTATGGAGCTTTGGCTATTTTGCTTTACCATGTGTGTTCTTCTACTGTGCAATTTACTGAAAAATGGCATAAAAATGTGTCTAACCTTCTTTTTCTAATGTGAACAATACAGCTCCTGTTAATTCCAAAAGTACTCTATGTGTTCTACCTTTCTTCCAGTAACTGAAATAGTTCTAAACCAGTACTACTCATATTCATACATGTGAATTATATCTGTTATATATCTGTTTCAGTGGGAAAAGTTCTTTGAGGTTCTTACATATGCAATGCAAAATTGGATTCATTTACAGCATTACATAAAATATGCATATTGAAAATATAATCAAGAAAATTTCCAAACTGACACCAGTTATGACTACCAACAGATTTTGGACAGAAGCTCTGGTTTCCAATTTCAAATAAGTGAAACTTACTCAAAGGAGGATTATTAATACAGATATAAATTTGCTGCAGTGGAGAACTTGGCTTACAGTTTTCATTTCAGTAATAATTTTTAGAACTGCAATAAAACTTCAGTATGACATTCTCAGGGCTTTTTTGTAACCTTTGCGATGGCTACCATCCCAAAATGTCAAGATATAGCAGAAAGGTAATTAAAAAAAAGCCAACAAACCACACTCTAAATGCCAAGATTTTCATCTGCATTATTAAAGCATTGCATATGGTCTCTATGAAAAACTAACAACATGAATTAATATATTTGTTGTCTCCATTTCATGCTAATAAAACAAAAGGGAGACTTCTGCATAAAGCTTAGGAGCTATATAACTTGTAAAATATTTAGAATGTACACTTTTTAGCTGCAGCTCAATTAACTTTCTTCTTAACTTGATATCCGTTTGATTTACTCTTCTTTTTCCCAACAATTGCTCTACTTAAGGATGTGATCCTGTTGTTTCTAGTGGAGTGTGTTTAAAGACAAAACATAAATAGGAGTAGTATAATCAGCCCTTCAAAGTCCCTCTTTCTTCATCAAAGTTGTTCATAATCAAATAAGTTAATACTCTACACATATTATTTATAGCCAAAAGAAAGGTCACTTAAGTTCCTTGAAACTTAATCGTTTGAGACCTTCCTGCAGTAGGTAGCAGCCACAATATTTCTATGTTCTGAAAAAAATCTCCAAAGGAGTGATCTTCCAATCCATAAAAGTGCCATGATTGTAAGGGTTGTAATGAATCTGTCTCATGCAAATGAGAGATAACTCCTCCCAGAAAAGTCTTAAATTATTGCTTAAACAGATTAACTTCAAGTATTTTTATGTCTGCTTTTTTCTGGTTTTACATTTCTATATTGCAGTTATATTTCCAGTTTTATAATCAGAAATTAAAACATTTTGGGTTTTGAGAATAAAGGGCTTCTTAATTGTTAAATATTAAATTAAAATGGCAATCATGAAATAAAAAAAAAAAAAAAATATATCTGCAGAAGAAACTTTTGAAGTAGCCACAACTCATGGCAAGTCTGGAATGTGGTATTTCAGATTAACATGTAAGAGTATGAAATGTCAAATGACAAGATAAATACAAAATCTTGCCAGACAGCATTATTCTGAGCTTCCAAGGAGGAATACACAGAAGACTACCCAAATCCTGGGAAATACCTCTATTTCCCCACCCACACTGTTCAACAGCTCAAACACCTTCATTTATTGAGTCTATATGAAGCATAACAGTTATATTATCAAACTGTAGATTATGAAATGTAAAGCGCTGAGGAAATTATTTCTCTTCCCTAAGAAAAATCTAAGTCCTGATGATGGTCTAAAAGGTTTTGGTCCTAATGATGTCTAAAAGTCTCTGAATTAAGACTGAAGATCTTGTATATCTCTATTAGCTCTAGGTTTTTCATCTTTCTTTGTTTCAAATTTCTTTAATGTCTGGCTTGGCATTTTGGCAGAAAAAGTTTTTTTGACAGAATTCCTCACAAAACCAGAAGGAAATCACTTACTAATCTAAGCCCTGTTTTATAATCAAGTTCAAAAAACAGAGGACAAGTTCACACAAACATTTTTGTGCCCAATGTCAGTTGTCATAAATGCATATTGAATTTGGAGATACAGATGCCTACATACTTCTCTGCATCTGTATCTAGCCTATAGCAGTTTCATTATGTCTGCTGGAAAGAATCAGTGCTGATATTGTGGGTTATGAAAATGATGTTGGTTTCTTTTCTCCCTGAGGCTCTATTACACAACCTCTCCTACAGTTGCATTTTTTTTCCTCCATACAGTGATCCATAATTATTCGCAAACTGAAATAACCTTGTTAATAACATTTTTATAATCAGAGACTTTTTTCTAGTGTCCAACCCATGGCTGATTATCTTTAGCTTCCTGCCTGCATTATATCTGGCCTAAGTAACAGAAAGCATCATTTGCCAAATAGGAACATTCACAAAGTATTTCAGTAATGGATTTGGAGGATACTTCTGCCCTCTTTTCCTTTTTGTAAAGTCATTTCAGTCATTTTCAAGTAATGATCTCTTCAGTCTTCTCAAGAAAGACAAAAATTTAAATTTAGATATTCTTTAGATAGCTGTTGTTAATTCCTCAATGAAGTTTCTGGATTTCAGTTGCAGTAATGCCTGCACTATTTGTGTGAAGGCATACTGTATATGTGGAAAAAAGAAAGTGTTAAAGATATTAACAAAAACTTAATAAATTCAAAATGTGACAAAGAAATTTTATTATGGTTACACTGATGTTAACACTTTCCATCTGAATAATGCAATTGCAACTCATTCCTAATAATGAGGTATTTGCAACTAATATATTCACAGTCTGTCTGGTATCTATCTCTTTCTCTGCTTATCAGCATTCTTCCAGTATGTCACTGGGTCCTGAGATCAACTATCAGTCTTTATCAGAGAAAAAGGTGTCAGGATGAGCCCTCAGTGCCATGAATTCTTCAGGGTTTCTTGCTGGAGTTGCTTTCTCTTTGGTTGTAGTTCCACTTTTGTGTTTTCAGTCTGTTTGACTGCTCACTCTCTTTTCTTGTTGACCCTCAAGATGAGTTAGGCAATGACCATATGACCAGCTGACTCACAGGGGGCGGAGCCAGGAGGGATGGCGGCAGATTTAAACCGGGCATCATCGACCATTGCCGGTCAATTGCTGAGGTTAGTAGCTCCAGAAAGGACGTCTTCAACACCTGAGCGGGGGGAAGCTCAGCGTCCAGGAGCCTCAATTCAGAGCGGCCAGAGACACCGAGGGAGCCTCAAGTCCTCAACAGGACTTGCTCAGGAGCCGGCAGCTCAGCTGATGCGAACAGCTGACTCTCAGGGGGCAGAGCCAGGAGGAGCAGCACCAACCCTGACTGGTTAAAAACCTGCCCCAGGGAGCGCGAGCGACCATGAGCGAACAGGGCGGGTCAAGGCAGTTTGCATGGGCAGGCGAGTGGGATGGTGAGCACTTGCCGTATGACCAGAGCCCGCTCTGGGAGCTCTGCTCTGGCTGCCCCAGCGGTGGTCACCGTAAGCACCCAGGCACAGCCTATGAGAGGGGAGGCTGCAGCGCACGGGTGGGAGTGTAGAGAGTGCCTGCACTGGTCTTGTGAGAGGAGGGTGCACAATGGGCAGGGCTGCACTTGGTGCTCCCTGGTGGAGGTCCTCCTGCAGCAGGTGGCTGAGCTGCAGGATGCTGTCAATAGGCTAAAAGATGTCAGGGAAGCTGAGCGGAAGGAGGACTGCTTGCTCCAGGCCCAAACTGTGCAGGAGCCTCAAGTATCCACTGTAGCTCATGGAGGAAAGAAGGAGGGTGTTAAACCAGGAAGCTGGGAAATAGTTACAAAAAAAAAAAGAAAACCAACAAAAAAAAAAGGAGGAAGAGGACAATTAAAAGCAAGGGGCTTCCTCCTAAATCTGATGTCCCTACCCAGAACAGCTTTGCAGTTCTGCACGGGGCTAACGAGGAAACACACAGCTCACAACATGAACAACTGGCTGATGCACTGGTAAAGAAGATCACTACTGGTGCTGCCAGGAAAAAGCGGCAGGTCATAGTAGTAGGGGACTCTACTTTGCAAGGCACAGAGGCACCCATCTGTTGGCCTGACCTCATCCCAAGGGAGGTGTGTTGCCTACCTGGGGCACAGATCAGGGATGTTGCAGAGAAGCTGCCTGCTCTAGTAAGTCCCACTGACTATTACCCACTTCTAGTTTTCTGAGTGTGTGGTAGTGATATAGGCAACAGTAGCCTGGAGAACATGAAGAAGGACTACAGAGCCCTGGGAGAGGTGGTTAGGGGCTCTGGAGCTCAGATTGTCTTCTCATCAATTCCCCAGGATACAGGGGAGGATCCTAAAAAGGCTAGGGGATTGGCCAGGTTAATAAATGGTTAGAAGAGTGGTGCCATAGTCAGGGGTTTGGGTATCTTGAACACGGGACCCAGTTTAGGAGGCTAGGTCTACTGGAGGCTGATGGAGCTGGTCTGACAATGAAGGGGAAGAGTGATTTTGGTAGGAGGCTTGCCAAGCTGGACAAGAAAGCTTTAAACTAGATGTGTTGGGGGAGGGGGGCATCATTCCATCCCAACACACCCAGTCAGTTGCCAGCACCTATAATGAACGCTCAGAGCAATGTAGAGGTATTCCAGCCACTCCAGCCAATGAGTTGGCTTCATTTGGAGCTCGGCTCAGATGCCTCTATACAAACGCCCGTAGCATGGGAAACAAACAAGAGGAATAGGAGATGTGTGCACATCTACGGGGGTAAGATATAATAGGCATCACAGAAACATGGTGGGATGGCTCCTATGACTGCAGTGTTGGAATGGAAGGTTACAGGCTCTTTAGAAAAGACAGGCCTGGCAGGCGGGGAGGGGGAGTTGCTATTTATGTTAGGGATAGGCTGGAGAGTATGGAACTCTGTCTGGGGACAGGTGATCAGTCGACAGAGAGTTTGTGGGTCAAGGTTAAAGGGAGAGCAGCTATGGGAGACGTTACTGTGAGGATCTGTTACAGACTGCCTGATCAAGAGGAATCTGTGGATGAAGTGCTCTATAGGCAGATAGGAACAGCCTCACGCTCGTAGGCCCTTGTACTCATGGGGGACTTCAACCACTCTGTCTGTTGGAGGGAGGGTACATCCAGGCAGAAGCAATCCAGGAGATTTCCTGAGAGTGTGGAAGAAAACTTCTTTCTGCAAGTAACAGAGGAGCCGACAAGGAGATGCGCCATGCTTGAACTTGTGCTCACCAACAGGGAGGGGCTGCTTAGAAATGTGACATTCCAGGGCAGCATTGGTTACAGCGATCATGAGATGGTCGAATTCAAGATCCTCAGGACAGTGAAAGGAGCGTGCAGCAAGCTCACTGCCCTGGACTTCAAGAGAGCAGACTTTGGCCTCTTCAGGAACCTGCTTAGTAAGGTTCCATGGGATATAGCCCTAGAGGGCACAGGGGCCCAAGACTGTTGTTTGATATGACTGTTGGCCACGGGTCCTGAAGGAGCTAGCGAATGAAGTTGCTAAGCCACTGGCCATCATATTTGAAAAATCATGGCAGTCAGGTGAAGTTCCCGACGACTGGAAAAAGGGAAATATAACTCCCATTTTCAAGAAGGGGAAAATGGATGACGCGGAGAGTTACAGACCAGTCAGTCTCACCTCTGTGCCTGGCAAACTCTTGGAGCAGATTCTCCTGGAAGGCATGCTAAGGCACGTGAAAAACAAGGAGCTGGGTGGTGACAGCCAGCATGGCTTCACTAAGGGGAAATCCTGCCTGACCAATTTGGTAACGAGTGGTGTCCCTCAGGGATCGGTGTTGGGACCAGTCTTGTTCATCATCTTTGTCAGTGACATGGACAGTGGGATTGAGCGCACCCTCAGCAAGTTTGCCGATGACACCAAGCTGCGTGGTTTGGTTGATATGCCGGAGGGAAGGAATGCCCTCCAGAGGGTCCTCGACATGTTTATGAGGTGGGCTGATGCCAACCTCATGAAATTTAACCATGCCAAGTGCAAGGTCCTACACCTGGGTCGGAGTAATCCCAGGCACAGCTATAGGTTGGGCAGAGAAGAGATTCAGAGCAGACCTGCAGAGAAGGACTTGGGGGTGTGGGTCAATGAGAAAATGAACATGAGCCAGCAGTGTGAGCTCGCAGCCCAGAAAGCCAACTGTATCGTGGGCTGCATCAAGAGGAGCGTGACCATCAGGTCAAAGGAGGTGATCCTGCCCCTCTACTCTGCTCTCGGGAGACCTCACTTGGAGTATTGTGTGCAGTTCTGGTGTCCTCAACAAAACGGACATGGAACTGTTAGAACAAGTCCAGAGGAGGGCCACGAGGAAGATCAGGGGACTGGAGCACTTTCCGTATGAAGATAGTCTGACAGAGTTGGTGCTGTTCAGCCTGGAGAAGAAAAGGTTGTGTGGAGACCTCATAGCAGCCTTCCAGTGTCTGAAGGGGGCCTACAAGGATGCTGGGGATGGGCTCTTCATCAGGGACTGTAGTGACAGAACAAGGGGTAATGGGTTCAAACTTAAACAGGGGAAGTTTAGATTGGATATAAGGAAGAAATTCTTTGCTGTTTGTGTGGTGATGCACCGGAATGTGTTGCCCACTGAAGTTGTGAATGCTCCTTCCCTGGTGGTGTTCAAGGCCAGGTTGAACAGAATGTTGGGTGGCATGATTTAGTGTTAGGTGTCCTTGCTCATGGCAAGGAGGTTGGAACTAGATGATCTTAAGTTCCTTGCCAACCCTAACTATTCTATGATTCTACAAGCTCAGGAGTGTTGCATCCCAACTAGAAGGAAGTGCAGCAGGAGGGCCAGGAGACCTCCTTGGATGGATAAGGAGCTGCTCAGGAAAATTCAAAGGAAAAAAGAGGCTTATAAAAGGTGGAAGCAGGGACAGGCGGCCTGGGAAGAATACAGTGATGTTGTCTGGGAAGCTAGGGACCAGGTGAGGAAAGTTAAGCCCCAGTTAGAATTGAACTTGTCCAGGGATGTTAAGGATAAGAGGAAGGGATTCTATAGGTACGTAGTGAATAAAAGACAGACTAGGGACAACATGGCCCCTTTCCGGAAGCTATCAGGACAGCTGGCTACCGTGGATTTGGAGAAGGCTGAAGGTTCTTAATGACTTCTTTGCCTCAGTCTTCACCGGCAAAGGCTCTGACCGCACCACCCAAGTCTTGGAAGGAGGACGCAGGGACTGTGAGTATGAAGACCCTAGACCCACTGTAAGAGAGGATCTGGAAATGGTTTAGTGTGAGGTGTCCCTGCTCATGTGTTGTGGTTTAAGCCCAGCCAGCAACACAGAACCACGCAGCGGCTCGCTCACTCCCACTCCTTCCTCCCCCCATTCCCTGAGGGCGAGGAGAATCAAAAGAATTTAACTCCCACGAGTTGAGATAAGAACAGTCCAGTAACTAAGGTATAACACAAACCACTACTGCTACCACCAATAATAATAATGATAAGGGAAATAACAAGGGAAAAGAATACAACCGCTCACCACCCACTGACCGATACCCAGCCCAACCCGACCAGCAATCTGGGCCTTCCAGGTAACTGCCCCCAGTTTATATACTGGGCATGACATGCTGTGGTATGGAATACCTCTTTGGCTAGTTTGGGTCAGGTGTCATGTCTCTGCTTCCTCCCAGCTTCCCCTCATCCCTGGCAGAGCATGAGACTCACAAAGTCCTTGGTCTGAGTAAACATTATTGAGAACAACTAAAAACATTGGTATTATCAGCATTGTTCTCAGGCTGAAAGTCAAAAACACAGCACTGCACCAGCTACTAAGAAGGAGAGAAATGACTGCTGCTGCTGAACCCAGGACACCGTGGCAGGGGGTTTGGAACTAGGTGATCTTAAGGTTTCTTTCCAACCCGAACTATTCTATGATTCTATGGTATGTGATGCAATTTTTATAGAGCAAAATTAGACTATTACACATAACTAAATCTAGGAATAAGTCACCTAATTATTGGACAGTTTGCTCCTTTAGCTAAAACAAGCTGTAATAAGCTTAAGAACAGTAAAGGCAAGTCCAGAAAAAGTTCTGACAAGACCCCAAACCTTTCATTGTTAAGAAAAAAGCTTAGTGTCTATGATCAGCAATGGTGATACCATACTAACTGGGCTACAATTGAGTAAAGACGAATTCAGAGACAAATAAGAAAAAAAAGGGTGAATGAAACTACTAGGAAATATAGGTTCTCACTGAATTGTGCATAAAAGCAGAAAATAATCTCTTAACCAAATCTATGTATGTGTATTTTTTCCCACTGAGATGCAAACAATTATCAACTGCAGTATTTAAATTTATACTTTATACTGTGGGTCAAGTAGGGTGAAGATAACTTTTAACATTGGTAACGTGTTAAAACTTAAACAGAGGAAGTTTAGATTGGAAATAAGGAAGAAATTCCTTAGTGTTGGGGTGGTGAGGAACTGGAATGGGTTGCCCAGGGAGGTTGTGAATGCTCCATCCTTGGAGGTGTTCAAGGCCAGGTTGGATGAGGCCTTGGGTGGCATGGTTTAGTGTTAGGTGTCCCTGCCCATGGCAGGGGTGTTGGAACTAGATGATCTTAAGGTCCTTTCCAACCCTAACTATTCTATGATTCTATGGTTGGTTTGCAATGCACATTAGGTCACGTTTTCCACATTCACAATCCCATTTGAACGTGAAATGGATCAAACAGACTTTTGAAGAACATCCCTTCTGGGGTATCCTAATCTCTTTGATGGGTTTGATGCTCACTCTGCTAAAATGACTGTCTCTAGATCTAAGCACTGAGATGTGGCTACTGAGACCATCCTCAGGATGAGGCTTGCATATTTGCTTGACACATATTCAGGATATACACAAGTTTAGGATTTTGCTATAAACCCAAGGATTACTGCCACTGGTTTTTATTGGCAGAGATATGTGAGAAAAGGAAGGTACTTCTACAAGTCCAGTAAATTCAGCTCAGTTTATTAAACCTTCTGAGTTGCAGAAACAGCATTCTTATTCCAAATTACTGATATATAAGTATGCTTCTTAGGAAAAAATTCTGACAAGATAAATGCAGGAAGCATTTTTTTTCTTCTTCACCTTTATCATTCAAAAAAAGCATAGCCATTTATTACCTTTATAAATGTCACAGGGAGATTGGTGCTCAGTTGGCAACTTCCATGGTGATTTTTCATCTCTACACAATTGTCTCGAGATGGATTATAAACACTGGGAAATGGAAGGTATTAGTGATCATTTTAAACTGTACTGGCACAAACATAGTGCTAGGATAAAAGATATATCCTCTATCAATTTCCTATGACAGCAACTTCAGAAAACTTTTAACTATTCCTTCGCTTGCCAAAAGATTAAGGAAGACTTCATTACGTGCTGGATTTCAGCTCCTCTAGGTATAGAAGTTGTCATCAGCTCAGCAATATTTGTGCTGATTCAGCTAAACATGCAGAGCTAGAAGCATTAATTTACTTTTAAAGGTGTGCTTGGAAGCAATTTTGTTTCAGAAATAGGATCAAAGTCAGCTGAAAAACTGCAGTTAAATTCTATTTAAAAAGAAATTTAAAAAAATCAAGTTCTTGTAAATTGTTATTTATAGAAGAAAAGTTAATGCTGTAATCATCCTACTCTTTTCATGATAAAACTAATTTAGTGTATTCTTTAGCACTAATGCCTTTCAGGTGAAATTATTTAACAGTTAACCAGTTGTTTTGTTTTTTTTTTAACTTGAACCCCTGGTTTCAGTCACCTCCCTCAGAAGATTTGATTGAAATACTGTAAATTTCCTGCTTATACTGTATTTTTTCTCCCCCAAAACATATAAAAGAAAAGGAAAAATGCAAAGATATTTAGAAAAATGAAATAAAATTTTTAAAAAATCCTGTAACTTTCTTTCCTAATAAAGTCTTATCTAGTGAAAAATTCACAAATTTATTTGTCAAGCCAATCTTTTACCAAGCTAGAGTGCTTCCTCTCTATACAATGCTTACTATCAATAGCTTCACTGTAAATCATGCCTTCTTCATCTTGCAGAATTTGTGAGTGGGTTGGAAAACTCTATACATTATGAATTCTACATAGGCACAATTCTACCACACAGTGCTTGTTCCAAGTTAACTGTAATGGAAGGTAAGCACAGATGTGGCCAGGAAGTTTTCAAGAATAAAACCATAAGAATTGATAGTCAAGTGTCTCCACAGCATCATTAAAAAGTAAATTTGCCTGCCTTGTCCAGTCATGTCTGTGAAATTCCAAACTGCAATTGTGTAGAAAGAGACTATTTACTGTGACTGCAGGTATGAATGCAGAATGTTTCAGCAAACATGAAAGACTTTAACAGTTTCCCACCTCATTAATAAACAACTATTTTAATCACTGAAGAAACCTATAGGTTTGAGATACTGAAAGAAAAAGAAAGCTTTCATGTCCTTATCATTCAAGGCCTATGTGAATAAATATGTATTTTATGAATATATATAAAAATGATGAATGCTTACCATAAAATGATAACCTACTAAAACACCTTCCATAAGCCAACTGCCAGGTTGATGAGATTTTAGAGTCCACACAAGGTATGTTTTTCAGATGCTCAAGGAACACACTTGTTTAAAACAAAGAATAGGGGTAAAACTCGAAATCTCAGTTGTTCCCACCCTCATGAATTCATTGTAAACAGAAAATACTTTACATGTTTCCAGACCTGGATCACTCCCTGCTACTATCATTTGCATCTCAAAGCCAATGTAGAGAGACACTGGAAGAGAGCCTATCACATTTTCTCATGGACAGCCAAGTCCTTCTTTCTCTGGAAGTTTCCCTTTTTATGAAATGAGTGATGTCTAAGGTCAGATATACTGAAATCCTACAACCTAGATCTCCATCTGTGTCATCATATATAGAAAGCCATCTGCTAATTTGATGTACAATCTGTACCCTGGAAGCATAGAAAGAGATCTTTATAAAAGTAGCAACCTTCTAATGCTAGGATACTTTACATTTACCAGACATTTCAGTTTTCCACCCATATAAAAAAGGATTAATTCACTTTCTTCAGTGTATCAGTCGCCCTATTCAAAAGGTAAAGCATACGTTCAGAAGAGGAAACAGAAGCAGCTAGGAAGTGAACTTCTGGACATTACAGACAGGTCTTCCATGTCTACAATCCTTTGAAAACTAAGAATGGGCCTACATTAGAAGAAAATTATGTAAGAAAATCTGGATGCTATGATATAGTGAAAACTTCTCACTGGGAACTGGAAAACTGTTACAGGATAGACAAAAATTAGTACTTGAAAGAAACAAACAACAAAGCATTGTAGTAATGTCTTCAAAATATTTTGCATACTGGAACCCCAAAACAGTCTTTGTTTTCAAATGCAGAAACTAAGTTATTTATCAAAGGCCACATAGCAGTTCAGGGTTGGAGCCACGATAACAGCTTGAGAGTGAATGACTTTTCATTTTCTCTCAAGCAAGCAATACAGCTTTCTTTTGAACACTGTCAAAGATTTTTGAGAACATGATGAATACAGATGATTTTTCATATTGCATTTTGTCATGTATGCCACTACACTGACCTTCTTTAAGTATATATATTTTGGCTTATTTTTCCCAGTGGCAATAGAGGCTAGGTCTGCTTTAAACATTCATACAACTTTTCTTTGCTTCAGCACTTCCTCTGCAAATCATCTTTTGGGGGAAAAAAAAAAAAAAGCAACAAAAATAAATATCCACTACTTCACATTATTCCAGCAGAGCAAGCATTTAAAAATTGGTAGCAATGTTTCCTACTAGGCCATTATTTTTATCTCCATGGTAAATGAAATTCTGAAAAGCCAATCCTAATTTATCTTAATTTCAGGGAAGTGGGAGTGTTAAAGTGCCTGCTGTCTGCAACCCATATGAAAACCGCAAGATTTATGCATTAGTGAAAAGGTAGATAGGAAGGAAAATAATGGGAAAACCCTTTTAAATAAAGTTTTCTGAAGCTTATTATCCCTTAATATAGAGATAAAATTTTTTCCTACAAAACAAAAAAATTTTGGGTTTAGGCCATTGCTTATGAATTTACTTTGTTTACAAATGTTGTATACATTCATGGGGTTTGCATCTTTGGAAAAAGAAAAAAATAAATAAATCGCTGATATACCACAGATACATTTTTCCCTTGACATACTGGATAAGGTGAAACAGCGGCCCTGTTCTATATAGAGAAAAAAGTTTGGTGTTCTTACAGGAAGTTTATAAACCATGTTCACCTTCTACTCCAATGTTTGTAGAAGTTAGGTGGTGGTGGCTGCCTAACTACTGAATTTAACTTGTCTAACTGTCCGTATGACTATTTTACAGCCAGGTGATTCAGTTCTGCAGCTAATCTGGGACAGATACATTGACCTTAGAATACAGATAGATTTTTGAAAGGCTTAACTTGCCTTTCACAATGATTTAGTAGATAAGTTACTATTTCATTTTAATGATTGAAAGCCATGCATAGAACTTGATAACAGCAGTCATGATAAATGATGCAACATCAAGTATTAGAACAAAACCTGATACATTCTAAATATCTCAAGTGGTTATAAGTCAAATCTGTTCTCTGTATCATTTCCTTGTTTATTTATTTGGGCTCTGACATGGCAAAAAGATATGTATGTGAACTTCTCTAAGTTCTGGAATGTGATCTTGCCTTTTGTCATGGTTATCATATGAATATTTTGACTTATTTTCATATAAAAATAGGGAAAAGAAAGCAAGGGACAGATGAGATGAAAAATACTCTTGAAATAAAGCAATTCTTGATCATCAGAGTTTCTGAAGAAGAGAATCTTCTGATAAGGAAAAGATTTGGTAAGCTAGATGGATTATGCAGTATGAAGAAACAAGACCTGACTAGCATCTTATTCGGTGATATTAAGTCTTAAATAAAAGAGATGAGCATTTATAGACTATAATTTTACATGGTTTATTTCCAGTATAAGAATGCATATTAATACTTTGTCTTAAAGAAAACTTTCCAAGCATGCGATATGACTAGTCCACCAATTCATTCAGGAAAAGGAAGAATTACGCTCAGTTCAAGAAGACTAAGGTAGAGAGCACTTAAACAAACTGGCCATGCACAAGACAAAGAATCTCTTAGGTTGGAAAAGACTTTCAAGATCATTGAGTCCAACCATAAACTTAATATTGTCAAGTCCACTTCTAAACCATGACCCTAAGTGCAACATCTACATGTCTTTTAAATAACTCCAGGGATAGTGACTCAACCACTTCTCTAGGCAGCCTATTCCAACGCTTGATAATTCTTTCAGTGAAGATTTTTTTCCTAATATCCAGTCTAAACCTTCCCTTTCTCAAACTGAGACAGTTTCTTATCACCTGTTACTCGGGAAGAGAGACCAACACCCACCTTGCTACAACCTCCATGAGTTCGGGGATGGGACCTGACTGGATGCGCCTTTAAGTACTGAGGGAGCTGGCTGATCTCATTACAAGACCACTCTTGATTGTCTTTGAATGGTCATGGCAAATGGAGGAGGTCCATGAGAAATGAAGGAAGGAGAATGTCACCCCTATGTCAAAGAAGAACAAAAAGGAAGAGATAGGGGACTACACTGTTGGTTAGCCTCACCTTTATCCCTGGGAAGGTAGCAAATCCTGGATAACATTTCTAAATGTTTAAGATTAAGAAAGTAATTAAGAGTGGTCATCACTGATTTGTGAAAAGAATATCATGCCTGTCCACCCTGACAGCCTTCTACAGTGAAATAACTATCTCAATGGGTGAAATAGATGAAGAGTAAATTTTTCGTCTTTACTTTAGTGAACCATTTCACACTGACCCTAATAATACCTTCAGATAAACTGATGTTGTATGAACTAGATAAATGGACACTGAGATAGACTAAAAATTAACTCAACTGCTGGGCTTACAGGGTTATGATCAGTGAGACAAAGTCCAGCTGGAGGCCAGTCACTGGTGGTGTACTGCAGGGGTCGATATGCAGGTCAACACTATTTAGCTTCTCCATTAATGACAGAACAGGTAAAGGTAATGGGACAGAGTGCACCCTTAGCAAGTTTTTAGACTCTCAGTTCATGTAAACTGGTCTTAGACTTTAATGATACACCAGTTTATACCTCCTGGAAGCATCTCAGACACACTTAGAGTTTAAAATTATTTAAAATTGAATTGTTTAGCTACTTTCATAAACGGTAAGAAACTGGAGAACATACTAATTCAGACATGAATGAAGAATAGGGGAAAAATGAGACTAAAGTTACTTTTGAGATGAACCTGGTATATTAAAAAAGACTAAGTTATCTAGAGGTGAGTTATCTACATATACTCTAAAGACTCCTTGCATTACCAAGTCTTGAACTGCTGAAATATTATTAAATCAAAGATGAATGTTAGGTTTAAGTTCATGTTTAAGACAAGGAAATTAGTGATTAATTCAGTATAGTTACAAGCAAGAAGATATATGTATTTCCAGACACTTTCAATGCTCTCATAAAAGAAAAAAAAATCTCTACATTTTCTTATAGCTGACCGACAGTTAACTCCACAGCTTTGTTTTTATGGCAACAGGAATAAATGACGTTTAGAATAATGGAATGAAGCCATATTTAATGCAGATGAGCTATTTAATTATGAATGAAAAAGGAAAACCCAAGAAGTTTTCCCACACGACATCCTTGTCTCTAAATTGGAGAGACATCAATTTGATGGGTGGACAACTCGGTGGATAAAGAACTGGCTGGATGGCCACACGCAAAGAGTTGTGGTCAATGGCTCGATGTCCGGCTGGAGACCAGTAACGAGTGGTGACCCTCAGGGATCAGTGTTGGGACCGGTCTTGTTCAACATCTTTGTCGGTGACATGGACAGTGGGATTGAGTGCACCCTCAGCAAGTTTGCCGATGACACCAAGCTGTGTGGTTCGGTTGATACGCTGGAGGGAAGGGATGCCATCCAGAGGGACCTTGACACGCTTGTGAGGTGGGCTGATGCCAACCTTATGAAGTTTAACCATGCCAAGTGCAAGGTCCTACACCTGGGTCAGAGCAATCCCAGGCACGGCTGCAGGTTGGGCAGAGAAGAGATTCAGAGCAGCCCTGCAGAGAAGGACTTGGGGGTGTTGGTCAATGAGAAAATGAACATGAGTCGGCAGTGTGTGCTCGCAGCCCAGAAAGCCAACCGTATCCTGGGCTGCATCAAAAGCAGCATGACCAGCAGGTCAAAGGACGTGATCCTGCCTCACTACTCTGCTCTCGGGAGACCTCACTTGGAGTATTGTGTGCAGTTCTGGTGTCCTCAACATAAAAAGGACATGGAACTGTTGGGACAAGTCCAGAGGAGGGCCACGAGGATGATCAGGGGACTGGAGCACCTCCCGTATGAAGATAGGCTGAGAGAGTTGGGTCTGTTCAGCGTGAAGAAGAGAAGGCTGCGTGGAGACCTCATAGAAGCCTTCCAGTACCTGGAGGGGGCCTACAAGGATGCTAGGGATGCACTCTTCATCAGGGACTGTAGTGACAGAACAAGGGGTAATGGGTTCAAACTTAAACAGGGGAAGTTGAGATTGGATATAAGGAAGAAATTCTTTACTGTTTGTGTGGTGAGGCACTGGAATGGGTTGCTCAGGGAGGCTGTGAGTGCTCCATCCTTGGCGGTGTTCAAGGCCAGGTTGGATGAGGCCTTGGTTGGAATGATTTAGTGTGAGGTGTCCCTGCCCATGGCAGGGGGGTTGGAACTAGATGATCTTAAGGTCCTTTCCAACCCTAACTATTCTATGATTCTACGATTCTAATCTTCCATGTTTTTGGTAATTACTGCTATTTCTTTTACTCTACAAAGAAAATGAGGCTTTTTTTTATGTTTATTTCCTAAATGCAGAACATGCTCCCACATCCTGTTTAAGGGTTGTGTGGTGCAAGAACTGAAAAAAACCCAAACAAATCAGGAACAAGAGACTGAGGCAAAAGCAGCAACAAACCATTATCAGAATGGGACACAAAGTGTCCCATTAACTGTCTGGTCTCAGAACTCTTACTTTGAAGGAATTTCTCTTGTCAAAGTCAATTAATCTAGATCATTTCATTATAATCTCCAAGTTTTTGGCTGCTAATTTATGCAGCCAAACTGAGTTTTCCAGTTACAAATAAATTGCAAACCCTGTTTCTGCAAGGGCAGGTTGTCCTCTGAATCAGTTTGTTAATTTCTCTATTAAGACAAAAGGTATTACAGTACCTTTAAATATGCCATTTGTGTGACTAATAATCAAATGTCATGCACAAGTTCCAGCTCCATTTTTTCCTGGAGAACAATAATGTACTAAATACTATAAAAAGTCACCAGAATAATCTGAAATATTCATTCATGCAGAAAGATTGAAGGAATTCCATCCATTCAGTTTAACAAAATTAATATTATCAGCTCATTTTCTCCTAGTGCATGCTGATGCAGAAAGCAGATAAACAACTTTTTTTTTTTATTTTACTTTTGCTAAAACCCAAATCTTAGAATTTGTTCTACAGAGTTAGACTAGAACAAAGACATAAGCCATATGTGTCTATTGACCACTGCCATGACTTCCTAAGTTTCCATTGATCGTTCTAGTCATGACAATTTCTAAAAATAACTGGTATGTTTTCTAGAAAATATAGAGCTGAAAGAGTAGTTTCAAAAGAAGTTGTATCGAGAAAAGTTTGTATTAGATGAAATGATACATTTTGTGGCAAACACTGGTACACACTGTTTACACACTTCTAAGCGGAGAAATTTCTCTGAGCCTAGCTTGACTAAGTGGAAAGGTATGTGTACATATCAATGATATACCACTCCTGAGTTTTCATCTAAAGAACAACTGGTCTCTTCTGAAATGTTCTAACCCTCATGAAAGAAAGAAAGAAAGAAAGAAAGAAAGAAAGAAAGAAAGAAAGAAAGAAAGAAAGAAAGAAAGAAAGAAAGAAAGAAAGAAAGAAAGAAAGAAAGGAGAAATGAAATAGAAGAAATATATTTTTAAACTCCAATGCTCATAAATATTTGTTACTTTTTTTTTTAATTAAAATAATTATTTCCAAAACCAAATAATGAATTTAAGACAAATTCAGGAAAAACTGTTGCAGAATGGAGAATATTTCCAGCACCTTTTAAGGCAATGTTTCAAGACTATACACAAATATAGCTGTCTGAAAATAAAGATAGAAAGAAAGCTTATCCTTAGTTTGAATGAGTTCATAATTCTACGTTAATTGTTTACACAGCACAAATCTTTACTATTATGAAATACACAACTATATGTTATTCATTATGCAGCTGCATTTTTTATAGACATAAATTAAGCCCTACTTGTTTCAGGCACACTAAGTAAAATTGAATTAGCCTTGAAAACAGCAGCATAATGAATGGTAGAAATATACCAGGTGTGTCAATTTCACATTTGTGGGTTCATAAGACATACTAAACATCCACTCCAGTGTGTATCTACTGGTTATCTCCCACTTTTCTTCTGACATAATGAACTATCTGGATTAAAGCTGTCAGTTATCCATCCCAATCATCTGCCATGCTTCATATCTCTATTTCCGGCCTGGTAGTTACAATACACATAATAGTCTATTTGATCTATTTGGAATAACAATTCATATTCCTGAGACAAACATGTCCTGAAGCCTTCCTCTAAAATACTGCTTGTAATTCCCCTTTCTTTTCTGTTAATCAGTTATTTTGGAACAATATGGCAACTACCAGAATTTCCCATTGTACCATTCTTACTTCTAACAAGTATCTCAGGAGCTGAATAATAGTCAAAGAAACAAAATAATAATATCCCCTCCAATTTTTATTATGCTATTGATACTCTGGTACAGCATAAGAATGATCAACTATTACAAATTGGAGCTACATCCCTGATAGTCAGTGGCTCAAACTGGCTTTGCATTACAGAAATTATCTTTGCATTAGAAAAATTCTATCTCCTCCTTTAAGTTTTTGCTTTAACAATATTTATTAACTCTGAGATATTCATGAAGAATACATAATCACCTTCTGACAAGCTTAATGTCTACTATAACAAGGCTTGCTACTTTAGAAGTAAGCAGTTTGGTGATCTGTGTCTTGTAATATGAATCCCCAAAAAACTTATTTTGCATAGTTGACATTGTACCAGCAATAGTCTTCTCCATTCATTATTTCTGCTTGGCATTGAAAGCACTTCAAAGCAGATGGTCAGCACTGACTTAATTTATTCTTGTAGTCTTTGAGATTATTTCATTCAGCTCAAGATGTTTTCTCCCATCTTCACTTCAGAAAGAAATCCTCTTAATTCCAGACTCTACTTTGAAGAATTTTACATACTTTTGCAATACAAATTGTGTAGCCCATGAGTCCTCTATGCAGGACTTATGCTATTTTGCTTACTGTAAATGTGACAGATCAGTTGACTGAGATTCTTTGCAACGGGATCATCGGTAATCAAGATAACTGATTTTGTTCTTTATGTCCAGGTCTTGAGCTGTCTCTGTTTTGAACTTCCATTTATTTGTGTTTGGTCTGCTCTTAAGGGAAAAAATATAGGAGCTTTAAATTAACAAAGAATTTCATATAGACGAAAGTTGAGTGTTTTATTTGTTGTTCAAGTTTATTTTTTTATATCGTTAGATAATTTGAGGTTTTCCTACCACAAAGAAGACTTTAAGTATATGTCCTCAGTAAAGTTCTGCCCAGTGTCTTAGGTATACTAAAAGTCCAAGTAACAAAGACAAAAACTGTCAGAGGTTTCTAAGTGTCAAAACCCTGTTTGCTTCAAAGATCAAAGGAGATGCGAAATACCTTAGCAACCAATGAAGCAAGGTCTTCAGTAAATTTTACTCCTAGCTTGCTCAGGTGCTGAGATGAAGAACCCTATATGCTCATAGACAGATATGCTCAGATCTAAACAGTAAGATAGAAGCCTGGGAGAAATCTTTATCAATTCACGGTAGCATTTTTTTTTTTTTTTTTTTTCACAAAGATTTAGTCAAATAATTTAAAGGGAATATGCTAGTGCAAGCCTTACCCTTTATGAATATTTTCAAAAATTGTATACACTTACTTGCTTTCAAGCAGTGCAATCAAATTATTACTTTTGTTATTATATCTTGCTAACTGTACTATGGTCATGTAATGACGTATGCAGACACATTTTGTGTTATATAAACTGTGTTTTATAGAGCTTCTCTTGGGGAACATAATCAGCCAAATACAATTTAGGTGCCATTTATGTTTATTAAGAATAATGAAAAGGGAACAAGCTATCTCAGCAGTCAATTACCCTTCTTCAGCATTTATTTTGCAATTGTTACAATAATTGAGTCTCAAAGCATAAAAACAGAGGAAAGAATTTTGAAATTTTTTGTCTTACATAAACTTGTATATGTTTTCACAAGTATAGCTGTGAAAAAATGTTTCATTTTTAAGTATATACACACCCACATATACACTTAGGTGTGTATACAATATATACACACCTGCACATGAAAAAAAATATTCGTGCAATATTTAACACTTTGGTTCACAGAAACATAATACCATATTCTAATAAAAAGATAACAACAAAAAAAGACAGAGATAGCTTGGGCGAATGTGCGAATTGATAAATTGGAAACAAAACTGCTAAAGTGTGTAAAGCAAAAATAAATATGTATTTTAATGTTGTGGCTAAGACTTGTAATCCATTCACATTGCAAAGAATACTTGTTGACAAATAAGTAGCCCAAGGGTTACTCAACTATCAAAATTATGCTGACTCTACGCTGAATTTCTCTTCATAAATAACATACCCTCTTTGTTATAATCAATATAATAATGAAAAAGCAGTATCAGTATTACAATAATTTTAATAATGGATATATAAAGTAATAAAGTAATAAAGTAATTCTGTGTTATAAAAATACATTTATAAAAGCTTTTCTTACAGAAAAGGAGTTTTTAAAATGCTTTTATCTTTCATAAATATAATTTTGTAGACTTCACCACCTCAGATAAGTATTCCTTTGTTGCCAGTCCAGAAAGTGTTAAAAAGCCATGCCTCACTCTAGTTAGACTGAATTAGAATTACCCAGTAAGACAAGAAAAAATGGGGAAAAACAGATTTTAAACCCAGAAAAAAGCTATATAAATAAGTGATTTGTCTTTGTAGTAATCACATTTGTATTAGTATGCAAGTAGTATACTGTACAATTAACACTGCAAATTGTAGGTGGATATTTTAACCACATCTCTTGATTGCTATTTATCACAACTGCAAAATCTGTCAAAGATTTTTACAAAATAAAATATTATGCAAATCTGACAATATATGACTTATGAATAAATACTTTTGAAGAAGTAAGAAAGGTTGTTTATAGAGGTGATTTCACAGGGCAGCAGCATAGCTCGGAATACTTGGCATTCAAAGTATCTTCCTTTCAGTTGCATGACATTTGTCCTGCACAGATTTGTATTTATTTTTAGTCTATTCTGTCTTTCAGAAACACTAAACCATCTATCTTGAACAATATGGTTCCTACTGTCAGCCACCTCTGGTACTTAGAATTATTTTTGCTGAAGTGAAATTCACCTTAAATATTATGAGAAGTACCAGGAACTAGATGCCAATGGGGAACTAGGATAAAAAGTAAATTGTTCAGTAAACACTTACAATATATACAATTATTTAAAGCTAGACTACATTATTGCTTCAGAGACTTTGAGCCTTATGAGTTGTGGCAGAGCACTTTGCAAAACTTAACTTTCTCTAGAACAATAGAAAGATTTTTTCCTTGCCCTTGACAGACCAAAAAAAAAAAAAATTAAATAAAAAGTCAAACCAATGTGATGTCTAAATATTAAATTCTTTCTACTTATTCTTTGAAATTCTTGGTTACATGGATCAGGCTGGCAAAAATTTCACTGGCATGAGTTTATATTAGTAAATTCACAGAAAACATTGAGCAATTTACTGTATGAACATGGGCTTTGGTCTTCAAGCCACTGAAAGCAGTGGCCATGAAAGATTCCCTTTGATTTCACTGGAACTCTGAATTCATCTGATTATGCTCTACTAAAGTATTATAGTTGAGAACACAACAAAGTGTTAGCTGCATGTCAGCCTTGGGCTGTTTGGGCACGGTGGTTCTTACTAACTTTTGTGAAGGTAAGCCACAAATGAACTCCTTTATGTCACATTAAAATTCACAATCTGACTTTCTTTTGATTTTGTGTTTGTTTTTTATCAGCTATAAGTGAAGGGCAAACTCAGCACAAAGGGTAGGTGCCAAGTGTCAATACTGAGCTGTTGTGTGAAATGTGAAACACAGTTCCGTTTCACAGATAGGCTGTTTCAGCAAGATTGATGGGTGATGATGCTGGGGTTTGCGTTTCCATATCTGTATATGTACAAAGTGAGTATCTAAATAGACCTTGGTGAGACAGATGCTTATTAGTTTGATTGAAATATGATGTGTCAGCATATGGGTTGATGCTTTGGGTATCCAGTAGAAGATCATTAATTAAATAAATGTCTTTTACCTGAGGAAGACTAACTGCATGAAAATACCTTGAAAGAAAACCAGAAGTGTTTGAATATCCCAGAAGATATTTGTAACAACCACCTCCATGAAAACCATTTGTATCCATGTTTTTATTTTTCTTGTAAAATTCAGAAATAAAAATTAGCAGGGCTGACTGAATGACTTCCCTGTGTTGCTTATGGTATGGACCTGTTTTGAAAGAGCACTTAAAAAAGGTAAAGGCTTAGAGTGATGTGAGAGAATAGGAGGGAGAAAAGATATTGCAAAGAGAGATGTAAAGACCAGAAAAAAGCCTGTCTTAATAATTTTATGTAATTTTCCAGTCTTCGGAGAAAAAATATATTTTATTTCACATTTAACTATTTTTCTATGGGTAGCATATTTAAACCACAAAAGCTGATTCCAAAAATTTATCACCTTATTTCTTTTATATTTGACAGAGACAATTATTTTGGTGTGATAGTTTTATAAATGACATTGTAAGGTTACCTTAAAAATCTCCTTACCCTATAATATTATTCTTCATGATGGAAATGAAATGAAACAAACAACACCTAGAGCAAAAAGTCATTAATATTTATTCACAAAAGTTTAATTTTCTTGGTGAGGAATAATACTCTACAAAACTTCTTATTCATTGGCTTGAAAAAAGACATTATCAGTCAAAACAAAGGTATCATGGTTTCACAATGTTAAAAAGACATTTAGTTTGAAAAGCTAAGCATGCAAAAGATAGAAAAGGACAAAATTTAACCATTTTGTAAGTAAATAGATAAGAATTTTTATTTCATGATTGCATTTTTTTCTGTTAAATTCCCAAAACATTAAATTTTTTTTCATTTATTTTTAGCTCTTCCATATTTAAAGCATATTTTGATGCCTTAGTTATTGTATCCCTCAACAGTGTGAATATTGTAAGCACGGAAACAAGGAACTGCTGAGCTTGGAAGGGATCATAGTCCAAACAGTTCAACTATCATCTAATCCAACTTCCCTTCTCAAAGGAGGGTCAGCTACTGCAGGTTACGCTAGAACATGCTGTCGTGGTTTAAGCCCAGGCTGTAAATCAGAACCACGAAGTCCACTTCCCCCCCCACACACCTTTCTTCCCTCCGCTCCTGGAGGGACGGGGAGGAGAATCAAAAGAATGCAGCTCCCATGGGTTGAGATAAGAACAGTTTAATAACTAAGGTATAACACAAATCACTACTGCTACCACTAATAGTAATAATGATAAAGGAAATAACAAGGAAGAGAATACAACCGCTCACCAACCGGTACCTCACCCCCACCCTGCCATGATCCAGCCCTTCCGGGGACTCTCAGTTCTACATCCTGGGCATGACGTGCTGTGGTATGGAATACCTCTTTGGCTAGTTTGGGTCAGGTGTCCTGTCCCTGCTTCCTCCCAGCTTCTCCTCCTCCCTGGCAGAGCATGAGACTCAGAAAGTCCTTGGTCAGTCTAAAAATCGCTGTTATCAGCTCTGTTCCCAGGCCAAAAGTCAAAAACACAGTGCTGCAGCAGCTACGAAGAAGAAAAAATGACTGCTGCTGCTGAACCCAGGACACATGCTCAGTGAGATGTTAAACACCTACACAGATGGAGATTTCAAAACCTATCTGGGCAAATTGTTCCCACCCTCACACTTAAAAAAGTGTTTCCTGTGTTCAAATTGAATTTTTCTGTCTTTTATTTTGCGTCCATTGCATCTTGTCCTGTTAGTGGGCACCACTGAAAAGAGTCTGTCTCTATGTAATTCATTCCCTTACACCAGGTGTTTGTACACTGGTGAGATCACACTTGAGATTTCTTTTCTCCAGGCTGAACACTCTCAGCATCTCCTCTTACGGATGATACTTCAGTCCCTTGATAATTTTTGAGGCCTTGTGCTGGGCTTTCTCCAGTAAGCCAGTGTCTTGTACTGGGAAGCCCAGAACTTAACGCAATACCCTGTGTGTATCCCATCAGTCCCGAGCAAAGTGAAAACATTACTTCCCTTGACCTATTGACAATGCTCCTTCTACTGCTGCCCAGCATGTTGCCAACCATTTTTGCCACAAGGGAATACTGTCGGCTCATGTTCAACTTTGTGTCCACCAGGATCTCCAGGTCTGCTTCTGCAAAGCTGGTTTCCAAGGTGTTGGCCTCCAACACGTGTTGCTGGTGTTACTCCTCCACAGCAGCAAAACTTGACATTTCTGCTTGTTGAGCCAGTTTATTTCTCTAGGTGGTCAAGGTCCCTCTGAATGGCAGCACGACTCTCTGGGGGGGCTGGTACCCAACATTAACTTTCTTGTGTGTAGTTTTGGCAGTGTCATTGGCGGAAGAACATGTAAAAGTCTCAGAAATTAATAAAAGCCCAGCCTCAAAGTGGAGACATTGAGAATTTAGTTGACAATTTCTCCCAATTTTCAACTAAGAGCATCTTTGAATATATTTCCAATTTTATTTGTTCTGAAGAATGAAACAACAAGACTTTCTCAGTGTGAGATATGTATAAATACATTTTAATATGGACAAATAGAATCTATTATCTCCTGCTTTCAAATAGAAATATTTGTAAGGTTTTAAACCATTCCAGTGATACGAGTGATTCTTAGCCTATAGCAAGCAACTGACATAGAAATTTCAGCTCAAGATACTGAAAGTTATAAGTAACTTCCAGTGGAGGTTGTTATTAGCTATTATCATTGCAGTATAGAACACAATGGGAACTGTCTGTTTATATATCTTATAACAGAAAAGTTGGCATAGAGGAGTAAGAAAATATGTGGTAACGGAAACCTTGTGGAAGCAAAAAGATCTTTCTATAGAAATTTGGGGGACAAATATCTATCTTCAGAATATATTCTAGAACTCCTAATAAATGTAGCAATCAGTGTATAAATAGCACAGAAAAGTAGAATAATAAAACAGTTTGGGTTAGAAAAGGCCTTAAAGATCACCTAGTTCTAACCTCCCTGCCAGGGGCAGGGATATCTTCCACTAGACCAGGTTGCTCAAAGCCCCATCCAGCCTGGCCTTGGGCTTCTTTGTACAGAGTTAAGAATTCGATGACTTAAACCACTGTGTTCACTAACAGCAGATTCAAGCACACACTGATACCTGTAAGTAACTCACCTATTGACCAGTTTTCAAGGCCACAGCCCTTATAAGAAAGAATATAATTTTGAAAAGCAAAAAAATAAGGCAAAAATTACTCCTCTGTATAAATTACTTTAAAATAAAGTCTCTGAAATGTTATCTACTTTAATCACTCAACTCCATGAATGTCTTCACCTTCCAAAGTATTAATATGGTCGAAAGTTAAGAGCTCTCTATTCTTCTTTGGCACATGTAATACCAATGAGACATCAAAGCTACAAAAAGGTTCACATGATGCTAAGTAGTTGACAGTCTATATGGACTTTCATTAGAAATATTAATTATTTTTCTGACAGTCAGAACAATACTTACATCAGCAAACACAAATGCACAAGCCTTCATATATTTTAGACCTCATCCTTTCTCTTTATACTACCAACTGGCCTTATAAATATTGTGAAAAATGTGCATCATCATCTGTTACGTATGTATTCTTTAAAAAGCCATTTGTAATTAAAGAAAATGAAAACTGACTACATCTTGCTTAACATTCACAAGGAATGCTGTCCTGAAGACAAGTTGAATAAGGCCTGATCCTGAAAGGCTAAAGTAGCAAATCACCTCCTCCTTTTCCCCTCCAGCTGATCAAACAAGATACCTGGAGGCTTGGGAAGATTAAAGGCTCCCTTTTACCTTGAAAGCATGGTGCAAAATTTATTGATGGACATGTGTAAAACACTGTACTCTACTGGATATAACTAAAAGCAGGATTTTCAGCCAAGAAAAGATCAGTTAGTCCTAAGTATATACTAGAGGAAAATAATTTTTGAGGCTACAGTAAAGCTCTGTAATAAGGACCTCGGGGGACCTCTGAGTCCCATTCCTTGTAAGTAATGGACAGGAAAGTGCATGTTAGAATCCACCCAACATTAAACGGTAGAAACTCTGCACTTTAAAGACTCTTGGTCATCACATTAACTGTGGGACTTTTGTGGCTGACAGTGAAGATCAATTCTTTTACTTTTCTGCTTTCATATAGAGGGCTGAAGAAAAATGAAAAAAAAAAGAAAAAACAAAAGAGTGCTATTTCATTTTTCTGTTCTGGATCAATTTCCCAAGGACTGCTCTATGTCATGTTTCTCTTTTTTATATTACATCTACTTCCATTTTCAATATTAAATCTTTGTATAAGTAAGTTCATTAAATTCACTGTTTTTGCAAATAATAGTTGAATGAATCATAGAATCATAGAATAATTAGGGTTGGAAAGGACCTTAAGATCGTCTAGTTCCAACCACCCTGCCATGGGCAGGGACACCTCACACTAAACCATGCCACCCAAGGCTTTGTCCAACCTGGCCTTGAACACCGCCAAGGATGGAGCACTCACAACCTCCCTGAGCAACCCATTCCAGTGCCTCACCACACAAACAGTAAAGAATTTCTTCCTTATATCCAATCTCAACATCCCCTGTTTCAATTTTAACCCATTACCTCTTGTCCTGTTATTACAGTCCCTGATGAATAGTCCCTCCCTAGGATCCTTGTAGGCCCCCTTCAGATACTGGAAGGCTGCTATGAGGTCTCCACGCAGCCTTCTCTTCTTCACGCTGAACAGACCCAACTCTCTCAGCCTGTCTCCATACGGGAGGTGCTCCAGTCCCCTGATCATCCTCATGGCCCTCCTCTGGACTTGTCCCAACAGTTCCATGTCCTTTTTATGTTGAGGACACCAGAACTGCACACAATACTCCAAGTGAGGTCTCCCGAGAGCAGAGTAGTGAGGCAGGATCACCTCCTTTGACCTGATGGTCACGCTCCTCTTGATGCAGCCCACGATACAGTTGGCTTTCTGGGCTGCGAGCTCACACTGCTGGCTCATGTTCATTTTCTCATTGACCAACACCCCCAAGTCCTTCTCTGCAGGGTTGCTCTGAATCTCTTCTCTGCCCAACCTGTAGCTGTGCCTGGGATTGCTCTGACCCAGGTGTAGGACCTTGCACTTGGCATGGTTAAACTTCATAAGGTTGGCATCAGCCCACCTCACAAGCGTGTCAAAGTCCCTCTGGATGGCATCCCTTCCCTCCGGCGTACCAACCAAACCACAGAGCTTGGTGTCATTGGCAAACTTGCTGAGGGCGCACTCAATCCCACTGTCCATGTCACCAACAAAGATGTTGAACAAGACCGGTCCCAACACTGATCCCTGTGGAACACCCTTCGTTACTGGTCTCCAGCCGGACATCGAGCCATTGACCACAACTCTTTGTGTGTGGCCATCTAGCCAGTTCTTTATCCACTGAGTGGTCCACCCATCAAATTGATGTCTCCCCAATTTAGAGACAAGGATGTCATGTGGGACAGTGTCGAACGCTTTGCACAAATCCAGGTAGATGACGTCAACTGCTCTGCCCCTGTCCATCGGTTTCGTAGCCCCATCATGGAAGGCCACCAAATTGATCAGGCAGGATTTCCCCTTAGTGAAGCCGTTCTGGCTGTCACCAGCCACCTCCTTGTTTTTCATGTGCCTTAGCATGCCTTCCAGGAGAATCTGCTCCAAGAGTTTGCCAGGCACAGAGGTGAGACTGACTGGTCTGTATTTCCCCGCGTCATCCATTTTCCCCTTCTTAAAAATGGGGTTTATATTTCCCTTTTTCCAGTCGTCGGGAACTTCACCTGACTGCCATGATTTTTCAAATATGATGGACAGTGGCTTAGCAACTTTATTCTCTGGCTCCTTCGGGACTCGCAGATGGATTTCATCAGGTCCCATGGACTTGTGTACGTTTAGGTTTTTAAGATGGTCTCGAACCAGATCCTCTCCTACAGTGGGCCTAGGGTCTTCATTCTCACAGTCCCTGTGTTTGCCTTCCAGGACTTGGGTGGTGCGGTCAGAGCCTTTGCCAGTGAAGACCGAGGCAAAGAAGTCATTAAGAACCTCAGCCTACTCCAAATCCACGGTAGCCCGTTCTCCTGATAGCTTCTGGAAGGGTCCTAAGTTGTCCCTAGTCTGTCTTTTATTTGCTACTTACCTATAGAATCCCTTCCTGTTATCCTTAACATCCCTAGCCAAGTTGAATTCTAACTGGGCCTTAGCTTTCCTGACCTGGTCCTTAGCTTCCCAGACAACATCCCTGTAATCTTCCCAGGCCGCCTGTTCTTGCTTCCACCTTTTATAAGCCTCTTTTCAACATTTATTTAGTCTTTTGAATATTTAACATGTCTCTAATTGTCATTAAATTGCAAATTATAAAAGTTATTTCTTTCATATAAGATAATTTGTTCTCTATGACCCTAACTTTTTATCACATAGCAAAATAAATTTTAAGTTGTGATTTATTACCATTTCTGGAGAGCAAGATCAATGTATGAATTATTTAATAAACAACAAGCAAACACTCCTAAATATTTTATCCTCAGTTACAAATTCCACTGGCTTTAGAGTGGTTCCTTGGATTAAATTTATTTTTGTTATTTAAAAGACTATCATGAATTTTAAATCAATTAAAGAAAAAATCACAGAGAACATCAAATGCATTTTCTATTCATCAGTGGGGATTAACACTATTACATCAATGTTTATGTGTATTTATCTAGAATCCTTACATTCTCTGTCTTCCTCAGAGATTGAAAGACATACCTCAGCACATTAAGAGGTTTCATTACGTCTAATTTTAGTTGCCTACAATGTAGGTGTTAGTTGTCTAAATGACCAATGTAGATGGTAGAGATATAATCAATAGAGCAAATGGGACAAAAGGTGCCATTTATCTGAACTAAAGTAAATACCTTTGTGGGCTGATACAATTCACTGCTGAAACTCTGAAACTATTGATTAGTTCTCCACTAACTATAATAGCAGCACAGTATATCTGCGTTCAGACATACCAGCAGGGGGGAAGATGTGGCTGCCCACATTCTGGATGAATATTTTTTCAAATGGATATATTAATATGTTTTCACTTTGGACACTATAAGTGTGTTTTTATGTAGATATATATCTGTATATATGTTGTACTGGTTTGGTCTGGGATAAAGTTAATTTTCTTCACAGTAGGTACTATGGGGCTATGTTTTGGATTTGTGCTGAAAAAGTGTTGTTAATGCAGGAATGGTTTAGTTACTGCTGAGCAGCGCTAACACAGAGTCAAGGCCTTTTCTGGTCCTTACACCACCCCACCAGCAAGCAGGCTTGGGGTGCACAAGGAGTTGGGAGGGGACAGCCAGGAGAGCTGACGCCAACTGACCCAAGGGATATCCCACACCATATGACATCATGCTCAGTATATAAAGCTGAGGGAAGAAGGAGGAAAGAAGTACATTCAGAGTTAGTGTTTGTCTTCCAAACAACCATTACACATGATGGAGCCCTCCTTTTCTGGAGATGGACAAACACCTGCCTGTTGATGGGAAGTAGTGAATGAATTCCTGATTTTGCTTTGCTTATATGCATGGCTTTTGCTTTACCTATTAAGCTATATTTATCTCAACCCAGGAGTTTTCTCACTTTGATCCTTCCAATTCTCTGGCCTATCCTTCTAGGGGAGAGTAAGTGAGCAGCTGGGTGCTGTTTAGCTACCTACTAACCCACAACACATATACACTACATATGCAATCACACGCATATGCATGTATACTATATATGCAATATATATAAGCATATATGTGAGCATGCGACATGTATGTATGCTTTTCTATATTTACACTGGCAGAAAAACAACAAATTCATGAACACGCATGAAATCAAAAACTTAAGTTTTTAAAGGCTGAATTAGAACAATAGAGAAAATGACAAAGGAGTTAAACATATTTATAAGTGTATATGAAACTTCAGTCTAGGTTTATATAAATATATTCTTTCCTAAAAAAAAAAAAAAGGTAAGACTTCATATTTGGACATTTGCTTTGCCATCTTCATCACTAAATTCTTGTCCTCTCATGAGTCATGCTGTTAAAGACACATCAGAATCAAAAATAGGGGCAAGAGACTACTTTGATTTTCATTCATTATTTAGGGGGCCTACAAGGATGCTGGGGATGGACTATTCATCAGGGCCTGTAGTGACAGGACAAGGGGTAATGGGTTCAAACTTAAACAGGGGAAGTTTAGATTGGATATAAGGAAGAAATTCTTTACCGTGAGGGTGGTGAGGCACTGGAATGGGTTGCCCAGGGAGGTTGTGAGTGGTCCATCCTTGGTGGTGTTCAAGGCCAGGTTGGACGAAGCCTTGGTTGGCATGGTTTAGTGTGAGGTGTCCCTGCCCATGGTAGGGGGGTTGGAACTAGATGGTCTTAAGGTCGTTTCCAACCGTAACTGTTCTATGATTCTATTCTATGATTCTATGATTCCTCTCTTCTAGGATGGACATATTTTTAGCATGTTTTTAAATGTTTAGTGTAGAGAATTAATGATAATCTGGCAGCAAAACATTTTCTTTTTTCCTCTTCTATTACTAAAGAAAGCAAGCCAGCAGTGACATGATAACTGCAGTGAATAATCTTATTTCATTATGAACTCAGATTGATGCTTTGTTCTATTTGACAAGACATGATGGTCTTTGTAATATACTCAAGGGTTATAACCTCAGTTTTGTGGATGACACCTGTGCTTTTCTGAGATATATGACTACGTGCGTGGCCAAATGACCTTTGCAAAGCAAATGTGATAGAGCATGAATCAAAAAAAAAAAAAGAACCAGATATTAGTGCTGCATTCTATCTGCTGCACAATTTTTTTTATTATTATTTTATTTTTTTTAACCAGATGAAATTACTTCCTCTTTAAAAGCTGCCAAAGTATGAGAAAGCATGTGGCAGGCTTAAAAGTCTACTTGTCGAACCGTTTTCTGTTACAGTTAATATTTTTACTATTTTGTTTTTTTTCTTTAACTCTCAGTGGAAAAGAAAATCAGAAAAGGAAGAACATGGGCCTGAAGACTACTATACCTCTCTACAGCCATTTCCAGCACATGAGGCTTAGCCATGCTATTGCTTTTTCTGGTTATTTTGTCAAGCCAGCCTGATAAATACTAGGAGTTCAAGCTCATATGGCACATGGGAATGAAGAAGAAGGAGGAAGAGTTACTCCTACAACCTGACTTTCTTCTTAGTTTTTCACTTCGTTACGTGCTTGGGACTTCATCTACAATGTTTATCTGAAATCTAACGGATACTGTACTAGCAATATTTTAATTGTTCATTCATCTTGACAAGAAAAAAAAAAATCAAAAAAACTGCTGTTTATTTCATGCAGAGTACTGATGTCATAATTTCCTCAACTTTTACAACAACCCAAGTCATTGAGTTACCCTTGTATGAAACTGAATAGGTTGAGCTTGAACCATTTATGTGCACTTAGTTTGCTCATGATCTGCACTTAGCTATTAGCCTGCACTTGAGTACACTTAACATATTGGCTTCTTGGCAGTTCAGAGAGATATGACACCATAAATGAATATAGTGTTCACATTTCAAAATTATAAATATCATGCAGTAGAAATGTCTTTCTGTTATTAAGTGGGAAACATCAGTAATGGGAGAAAAGAATCCCTAGTGCTGTGTTTAAGATAGCACCATTGGACCATATTTGTATTATGAGCTAATTTTTACATTTGAACAGTAATTAAAAACTCTTTTTCCCAAATTGCATTAAGTATTATACTGAAATTATAGTAATCTTTATATAGCAAAATAATCTGGATTTGTCTCCACAAAGTATCATCTGCTGTATAGAACAAGACCATAATTTTCTTACTATGTCAACCAAGTTGCAAAATAAGGTATCCTTTAAAGTACAAAATACAAGGATCTCATATGATTTCTGCGGATAGATTTCAACCTTCGTTAGAAAGAAATGGCAGAATCTATGCATTATATATTGTAAATCAGTAAAAAAACCCCAAAAAACAACAAAAAACCCCACCTTTATCGTTTGAGGCAAAATATAGTTGTAAATAATACTGAAATTTAGCATTAAAAGGATGCTGTTATGAACTACATTGTTGTTAGCTTTAAATAAATGTGGGCTTGACTTACTGTCCTAGTTCAGCAGTAGCAGTCATTTTTTCTCCTTCTTTGTAGCTGGTGCAGCGCTGTGGTTTTGACTTTTGGCCTGGGACAGTACTGATAAAACCGATGTTTAGCCTGACCAAGGACTTTGTGAGTCTCATGCTCTGTCAGGGAGGAGGAGAAGCCGGGAGGAAGCAGGGACAGGACATCTGACCCAAACTAGCCAAAGAGGTATTCCATACCACAGCACGTCATGCCCGGGGATGTAACTGGGAGTTACCCGGAAGGGCACGTCCTCTTCTCTGTCTGGCCCATTTCCGGCGGGTGGTATCATATTCTCTTCCCTTGTTATTTCTCTAATCATTATTATTATTGGTGGTAGCAGTAGTGATTTGTGTTATACCTTAGTTACTGGACTGTTTTTATCTCAACCCGTGGGAGTTACATTCTTTCCATTCTCCTCCCCATCCCTCTTGGGGGGGGGGCGGGGAGTAGAAACTGCGTGGCTGACTTGCCGACTGGCTTAAAACACGACACTTACAAAAGAAAGAATGTGCAAAAAGAACGTCCAGAGACTCTTAGAAACAACTCAAAGTTTGGAAATAACTCTAGCTTGCTCACTTTTTACAGATGTGAGCAGCATAGGAAGTTCATTGTAGTTCAATAAGTGGAAATAAGATGTTGCAAAAGAAACAGCACACATGTAGAGGGAAGGTGAAATACAGAGCTAATTTTGAGCAGCAGTGCTTGTAAGATTGCAGTTCTTGACTCCCACACGAAACTTATAAAATTAAGCAACCACTTCATTGTGAAAAAGACAATAAGAAGAAACATTAATGGAAAGAAACTTGTTATAATTATGGACTTCATTATCATCCAGACATGGTAAAATACATGAAAAGAAATCCAGGAAATTTACAACATCCTCAGTGTGTATGTAAGTCTTATTAGTGCCTACTGTTCTATTATTTTTCATGATCTGAATGAAATGCCTCAAGCACAGTTCACAATCATGACAATGAAGTTGTCACACAGGAACAAATCAAAGTGCTGAGTATCAGAATCAGACTTCATCACAGGCCTTAGGACAAGGCCATTAATATTCCTCAGACCTTCATGTAGCCAATACAAGCTGGAAAAAGGAACAATGCTACTAATGAATTGAGATAGCTCAGTATTAACCCAATCTGCTCATCAGAGCCAGTGAGATGGAATTACATGTTTTTCTAGATGTAGGAGTCATACTGTATCACTTCTGAAAGAATACTAAATAATAAACTAGGAATCCTCTATGTATGTTAATGAACCAATTTTTACCATTTCTCAATTCTAGGATGTTACTAAACTTACTGAAATATTAAGCTGCAAGTTATTTTCTTTTCACTAATCCAGTAGCACAAGTTTTTTAAATGAACATTTTGATAGTGTTTAGGAATTTTGGCAGGGATGGCAAGATGTTTGCAGAAAAACTATGGGTTTTATCAGTCAGGAATCAGGAATCTGCTTTATGCTGAGATTTCTTCCAAGGAACAGCAATCTGAAAATCATCTCTCTATCATTACAGATATTTCCCTTTCTGCCTAATTGTAATCACTGTCATAAAATTATCTGTCAGTAATTCAGTCTCATAGGTCTGTTCAATAAAAGTTTTAGGAACAGCTACTCAAAAG
Organism: Psittacula echo; assembly: GCF_963264785.1. Lineage (NCBI taxonomy): Eukaryota > Metazoa > Chordata > Aves > Psittaciformes > Psittacidae > Psittacula > Psittacula echo. Next base: position 132,368,643 of record NC_137737.1, on the reverse strand, counting down.
GTGGCAATGTAACTTAAAGTCAAATTCCTGGTGATTAGACATCATTTGCTTGAAGTATTTATTCATATAAATGTAACGTCAGTTATATATACTCTGATATAAGCAATGTACTCTTTTGTTAGTTTTTGTTGTCATCAAAAAATCTGGAAAACTGACAAAAGCCTGACAAACTGTGCTACAAAAAGGAAATTGAACACAGGTTTCCAGAAATCACTAAAAACTTACAAAACACTAAGGAGTCTTGATTAATGTCCAGCCACCTCTTGAGAGTCAATTTGGTGAGTCTGTTGGGCAAGAATGTCTTGCTGGTGCAATACATTAAAAGAAAACAAACCAGGCTTTCTTATTCCCAATTGAAAATGGAATTGTCTTCCACTAGGAACAGAAAAAATCCCCTTCTTATTCTCATTCCATGATACAAGGTCATTCACGAACTTTCTGCTTTTTCCTTTTAAAAAATAACTCTCAAATATCTTTAGAATTATGATGGAATTTATTTGTATTCTACAGATTGTGCATCTATAGTGTTTACAACTGTGACTAAATAACAGCTGAGAAAGATTAAGTTGCTTGTGAAGGAAAAGTATTAAACATAAAATCAGCTGACAGTTCATTTTCTGGCAGGTAGTATGTCAATATATTGGAACTATAAATTTTAAAACATCATTACCACTAAGTTACCAAGTAGTGATGGAATGTGCTATCAGAGTTCTTTTTGCTTATTACAGTGTAGTCATCAATACTTTGATGCACCTAACTGGGAGGGTTGTTTTGGTAGTAGGAAGCATATTACGGAAGGCCATTGTTTTGTGTATTACAAGAAAACTAAATGCTGAAAAGGAGCTGTAGTAGTTCTCTTAGCAACTATGCTAAGCAACTATAACATAGCAACTATGTTGAATAAACAAGTGAGTAAACATGAACTTTCATAAGCTTAAATATACTTTCAAAATCTGGTTTGTTTTTTTTTTTTACTATGCATTTCTGACTGGACATCTTTAAAACATGATGTGAGGGAGAGTGGCAATAGGACAAGGGGCAATGAGTTCAAACTTAAACAGTGGAAGTTCAAGTAGGATATAAGGAAGTAGTTCTTTACGGTGAGGCTGATGAGGCACCAGAACAGGTTGCTATAAAAAGTGGTGAATGCCCCATCCCTGGCAGTGCTCAATGCCAGGTTGGACAGAGCCTGTGGTAGCATGGTCTGGGGTGAGGCGTTCCTGCTCTTGGCAGTGGGGTTGGAACTAGGTGACCTGAAGGTCCTTTCCAACCATAGGTATCCTATGATTCTATGACTTTATGTAAATTAGATTTTTCATCTTCCTTTTATAAAAGTCTTGACAGATATATTTTTGAATCATAGAATCATAGAATAGTTAGGGTTGGAAAGGACCTTAACATCATCTAGTTCCAACACCACTGCCATGGCCAGGGACACCCCACACTAAACCATGTCACCCAAGGAATCATCCAACCTGGCCTTGAACACCTCCAGGGATGAAGCATTCACAGCCTCCCTGGGCAACCCATTCTAGAGCCTCACCACACAAACAGCAAACAATTTCTTCCTTATATCCGATCCAAATTTCCCCTGTTTAAGTTTGAACCCATTGCCCCTCGTCCTGTCACTACAGTCCCTGATGAAGAGCCCATCCCCAGCATCCTTGTAGGCCCCCTTCAGATACTGGAAGGCTGCTATGAGGTCTCTACGCAGCCTTCTCTTCTCCAGGCTGAACAGACCCAACTTTCTCAGCCTGTCTTCATACAGGAGGTGCTCCAGTCCCCTGATCATCCTTGTGGCCCTCCTCCGGACTTTTTCCAACAGTTCCATGTCCTTTTTATGTTGAGAGCACCAGAACTGCACACAATACTCCAAGTGAGTCTCACAAGAGTAGAGTAGAGGGGCAGGATCACCTCCTTTGACCTGATGGTCACGCTCCTCTTGATGCAGCCCACAATACAGTTGGCTTTCTGGGCTGCGAGCGCACACTGCAGCCGGCTCATGTTCATTTTTTCATCGACCAACACCCCCAAGTCCTTCTCTGCAGGGCTGCTCTGAATCTCTTCTCTGCCCAACCTGCAGCCGTGCCTGGGATTGCTCTGACCCAGGTGTAGGACCTTGCACTTGGCATGGTTAAACTTCATAAGGTTGGCATCAGCCCACCTCACAAGCGTGTCAAAGTCCCTCTGGATGGCATCCCTTCCCTCCGGCGTACCAACCAAACCACAGAGCTTGGTGTCATCGGCAAACTTGCTGAGGGTGCACTCAATCCCACTGTCCATGTCACCAACAAAGATGTTGAACAAGACCGGTCCCAACACTGATCCCTGTGGAACACCCTTCGTTACTGGTCTCCAGCCGGACAGTGAGCCATTGACCACAACTCTTTGCATGCAGCCATCCAGCCAGTTCTTTATCCACCGAGTGGTCCACCCATCAAATTGATGTCTCTCCAATTTAGAGACAAGGATGTCATGCGGGACAGTGTCGAACGCTTTGCACAAGTCCAGGTAGATGACGTCAACTGCTCTGCCCCTGTCCATCTGTTTCGTAGCCTCATCATGGAAGGCCACCAAATTGATCAGGCAGGATTTCCCTTTCGTGAAGCCGTGCTGGCTGTCACCAGCCACCTCCTTGTTTTTCATGTGCCTTAGCATGCCTTCCAGGAGAATCTGCTCCAAGAGTTTGCCAGGCACAGAGGTGAGACTGACTGGTCTGTAATTCCCCGCGTCATCCATTTTCCCCTACTTAAAAATGGGGGTTATATTTCCCTTTTTCCAGTCATCGGGAACTTCACCTGACTGCCATGATTTTTCAAATATGATGGCCAGCGGCTTAGTAACTTTGTTTACCAGCTCCTTCAGGACCCGCGGATGGATTTCATCAGGTCCCATGGACTTGTGTACGTTTAGGTTTTTAAGATGGTCTCGAACCAGATCCTCTCCTACAGTGGGCCTAGGGTCTTCATTCTCACAGTCCCTGTGTTTGCCTTCCAGGACTTGGGTGGTGCGGTCAGAGCCTTTGCCAGTGAAGACCGAGGCAAACAAGTCATTAAGAACCTTAGTCTTCTCTAAATCCATGGTAGCTCGTTCTCCTGATAGCTTCTGTAAAGGGGCCTACGTTGTCCCTAGTCTGTCTTTTATTCACTACGTACCTATAGAATCCCTTCCTCTTATCCTTAACATCCCTGGACAAGTTCAATTCTAACTGGGGCTTAACTTTCCTCACCTGGTCCCTAGCTTCCCGGACAACATCCCTGTATTCTTCCCAGGCCGCCTGTCCCTGCTTCCACCTTCTATAAGCTTCTTTTTCCCTTTGAATTTTCCTGAGCAGCTCCTTATCCATCCAAGGAGGTCTCCTGGCCCTCCTGCTGCACTTCCTTCTAGTTGGGATACAACACTCCTGAGCTTGGAGCAGGTGATCCTTGGATAACAACCAAGAGTCTTGGGCCCCCCTGCCCTCTAGAGCTATATCCCATGGAACCTTACTAAGCAGGTTCCTGAAGAGGCCAAAGTCTGCTCTCTTGAGGTCCAGGGCAGTGAGCTTGCTGCACGCTCTTCTCACTGTCCCAAGGATCTCAAATTCGGCCATCTCATCATCGCTGCATCCAACGCTACGCTGGAGCATCACATTTCCAACCAGCCCTTCCCTATTGGTGAGCAAGAGGTCAAGCATGGCACCTCTCCTTGTCGGCTCCTCTATTACTTGCAGAAGGAAGTTGTCTTCCACACAATTGAGGAACCTCCTGGATTGCTTGTGCCGGGCCGTACCATCGCTCCAACAGATGTCAGGGTGGTTGAAGTCCCCCATGAGAACAAGTGCCTGTGAGCGTGAGGCTGTTCCTATCTGCCTATAGAGCACTTCATCCACAGATTCCTCTTTATCAGGTTGTCTGTAACAGATCCCCACTATAATGTCTCCCATCGCTGCTCTCCCTTTAACCTTGACCCACAAACTCTCTGTCAACTGCTCATCCATCCCCAGACAGAGTTCCATACTCTCCAGCCTATCCCTAACATAAATAGCAATTCCCCCTCCCCGGCTGCCAGGCCTGTCTTTTCTATAGAGCCTGTAACCTTCCATTCCAACACTCCAGTCATAGGAGCCATCCCACCATGTTTCTGTGATGCCTATTATATCATACCCCCATAGATGTGCACACATCTCCAATTCCTCTTGTTTGTTTCCCATGCTACGGGCGTTTGTATAGAGGCATCTGAGCCGAGCTCCAAATGAAGCCAACTCATTGGCTGGAGTGGTTGGAATATCTCTACATTGCTCCAAGCATTTATTATACGTGCTGGCAACTGACTGGGTGTGTTGGGATGGAATGATGCCCCCCTTCCCCAACACACCTAGTTTAAAGAAACCTTGACCAATCTGTCAAGCCTCCTACCAAAATCACTGTTCCCTTTCTTTATAGTACATATCTTTTGCAGCTGAAGTGTAGAACTATTCAATCAAAGCTTCCATTAAAAAGCTGTTTATCTCCAAAATGGTGGATGAAGTTAAAAATATCCCATTTTTAGTTCAGATGTGTCTTAAAAAAATGTGAATGAAATTTTGTGATTAGTTGACTTCAAACATCATAGAGCAGAGGAAAGAAAATACTGTAAGGTAGTGTTTCTCATTAATAAAACATCAATATCTTGAAAAGTATGAGAGAGGGGAAATACAAATCACAATCCAATTATTTATAATGTAATTCAAGGCTATGCTAAAGATCGTCTCTGCCCAATCTTTCTGTTCAGAGAGTCTAAGAACTCAAAATATAGTTCAATTCAAAGATGTCTTTTCAGAATTTGTTTCTTTACTAATAATCACAGAAGACCTTAGAGATACAAAAGAAGTTATGAAGAATGAATAAAATTGTTCATTATGTATTTATCAGTGATTGCTGTTCTCTGTTCAGAATATATTCAGTATCTTAATGGATAGAAATGGCAAAATTGAAAATATTCAGAAAGTCCGCTTGTGCAAAAGGTTCTGTTCTTTAAACACTTTTTTTCAGAAACATCTTGTAATGCCCATACTGAAGACTTTGCACCCATGTATAGCTTAAATATATTTATCTCATTTCCATGAAAAAGAGTTTATTGCATTTTAAATAATGAATACTTTCATTTTATTTATCCCCCATCTAGTAATTTCTAGGCTAAACAACTTCTGTTCTTCCAATCTTTTATCATAACTAACATTTTCTAAACTCTAGCTCTTCCTCTTTTTTCTCTTTCTGACACTTTCCAGCAGATCCGTGGCTTTTTTTGGAACAAGGAAGCAAGAACTGGTAACAAAACTTCAGCTGAGACTTTATTATGAGTACTTCACATTTCTCTTATGCCTTTCTGTTCATTCAGCCCCGTAAAATCTTGTTCTTTTCACAGCCTTGGGGGTTAGGTGGCAGATGTCACTGATTGCCCAGTGGAGATCATTGTTCCTTCTTGATCTAAAGAGTACTTATATCAGCTGTATTATGACTCAAAAAATGATTGCTTTTGGCTTTCTGCACACATGTACACAAAGGTAACATGTGCAATGAATGTGGAAATTGCACCATAAAACCAAAGTATACCACATAAAAAAGAAAGTGATACTGTTGCCTAGCTGGCAACAAAATAGAGGCACTATTCACTTCTTATCTGGAAAAAGAAGGACCGAGTTAGCAGTATGGTGAATTGCTGTTGGAGCCCACTTGCAGTAACATCACATACATGAAGCAGCATGTGTCCTGAAAAGAAGAAAAATAGTAACAAGTTTTCAATTATTTTTTCTTTTTCAGGAAAAAAAAGTATGAATTGCTTTCTTTAAAAATTGTAGACACTGATTTGTATGCTCAGAGATAGTATGTATTTCACTGTAAGTTGTGTATATGTTTTTAACAGCAATGGACAGCTAGAGGTGAAAAGAAAAGCTGTTTCTTTTCACTTAAGAAGTTGAGCTGACACATGGAATATTTAGAATTATTCTAAAAGTTATTTAAAATTGGACATTGCAACCTCTGTTGTCCTGGGATAATGGTTGGACTTGGTGATCTTAAAGGTATTTTCCAACCTAGTTGATTCTATGATTCTATTTCAGAAATTTCAAAAATGGAAAAATGAGACATGCTATGTGGAAAAATTCACAGGGCAAGGACAGCAACTGTATTATTTATGTTTGTACAAGCAAAGCATTTTAAATACATATAAAGCTTTATTTGGTTTGTTTTTTCTTTCCCTGGTTTATATATTTTTAGATCTGAATGGAAATCTTAAAGAATTAGTATTACTATAGCAACCAAGATCCAGCCCTGCAGATATACTCCACAGAGAATTGTAATTTCTATCTTACTGAGTAAAAATCAACAATACCTAACCCAGATCTAAGGTGAAATACAGGACACAGGAAACAGATTTTTTTTTTCTAACAATGTATAGACATTTGAATTATCAAAACACCCTTTATTGGTCCTTTATGGATCATGAAGAGTAAGTAGTTATTTCTAGAGTCTGATTCAGCATATACTAAAAGTACTTCGAATAGATCAGCTGAGCTGTGTTCTGAAAATGCTTCTCCCTCCACTCTCTCCTTTGCATTTACTATAAAAAGAAGTGATGGTAGGTGCATGTGGGGAGATCTGCATTGTCAGCATCTCACCTCAGGTAAAATGGATCCCTCCCAAAGCAGCGAGTGTAGTTGAGTGACCATGTTATTGTTCTTCTTTTTCTAAATATGCACTTATGAACATTGCAGGTTGTATCTGAAGCTGGATTTTCATCCAGAAAAGGTAATGCAGTGATGGCTCAGACATCTTCACAGATGCCCTACATGTACTTGAGTGCTCACTTGCACTGTGTTGTGCAGAGAATGGATGGACTGCTGCTGTACACTCATTTATTTGAGGTGCATTTGCTTTTGTGTAGAATTAGTACTGGGTAGATAGCGCATAAGTTAATATGCATTATATTCCTATTGAAGAACCTATAAATAATAGTGGCTGCTGTGTCATCAGATTTAAATTCCATTCTATCATATGCCAGGGTGTCAAAATGCAACTAATTATGGGGACATGAGTGACTACCAGCAGAAATTTCTCTACAAGGTACACGAAAGTCATGAGGAAAAATGAAAACTATATTGTAAATAATTGAAATAAAATTATAGGTTAGAATTTTAGGTTGAGATAATATAATTACCTAAGGATGCATTTTGGCATAATTTTTCATTTTGAAATTAATAAGTCTCGAGAAATTCTTTGCAAGGACTAAAGTAATTTCACAAATTCAAATGTAACAAAGCTCCTTTATTTCTTCCAAGAAAATTATTCAGAGCAGCTCCCAACAGGTTTTAACATGTCTTTTCCTTGCTATCATTGCATAACATTTGAACATAATTCTCTATATGATATAAAGTGGTAAAAAAGCGAAAACAGATAAAACAATAAAAATACATTTAGACTGAATCTTACTTGTACTATGAAAGAACCTGCCTTTCATGAGTAAGGAATAAGCCATAGAAGAATGGACCTTTATTTATAAAAATACCTGCACATATTTTATAAAAATATGTGCTAAACGTAGTCACATTGATCATCCTAAAGCAATGCTTGCATCAGTAGATTGCTAAAAAAAATTAATGAGACTCTTGCTGGTGGACTTGGTTTGAAGTCCAGAAGCCAGGAAAAATAGTTTCAGTTTTCCACTTGCAAATCTTATGAGAAGTAGTATATCTCACTTTTATAGAATTTAAAATACTGCACAACACACTATAAAATTTACGAGGCAAATGTCTATACATCTTTCTTGAGTAATGACGTAGTTTTTGTTCTCAACACAACTAGAATCCATAGGTCCGTATTATCATTTAGGTCCATATTATCATTTTCTGTATAGAAATATGTTTGCTTCTTGGTTCTCAAAATACTATAGAATATTGCATACTATAAGAAAACTATTTGGAAGCCATTTATGATATAAAAAGACTTATATTTAAATACATTTTGGCTATAGAACTCTTTTAGTAGCTATTTTAAATAATACAATGTCAATTATATTAAAAAATAAGAATTTTAGAAATCATAAATGTGAAGAAATATCCAGAAAGACTGCTTAACTTACCTACCACACAATATATATTTCTGGAACTTATCCACAGGCATCTGACAATCCATCTGCACTATGATGTGGATCCTTATTTATGCAAAGATTACTTGCAGTTATTTAGGAACTTAATGCACTTATAATTTTCTGGTTCCTTAAAATTAGTTGAAAGCATTTCTTCTTGTGGGGAAGGAGTGGTTGAAAGCCTTGAAAGCCCTATTTCATACAGAAAAAAAACCCAGAACTTTGATATTTTTTTTTTTTAACTTCCAATTACCAATGAATTGAAAATAAGTTCCAGTTGTGGGAGGCCTATTTGAGTCCAAGCTGCTTTTACACATCCAAAAATGAGTGCGATTTACCAATCTATGACGTCTTTTCTTTTTTCATTTATATAGTGCTCCCCATGTTGTTATGTTAAGTTATCCTCACTAGTTATTTCACCACTTTAAAAAAAAAAAAAAAAGCAGAGATTTTCAGTGACTGGTTGAGCCATAAATTCACTGAAAGACAAGGACCTGAATTAAAGACAAAAGCTTTCTTTGTATGATGATTAAAATTAAAGTACTCACAAATTTTAGAAAATAAACCCCTTAAAATGTGTTCCCCCTTCATATTGTTTCTTTCATATTGGGAAAGAAAAACCCCAAAAGGCCAAACCTTTTTAAAAACACATTTTATTTCATTATTAAAATCTTGATACAGTAATATTTCTTGTAATGCCGTTTTTCACCCTCTTTTGTCCAGAATTATTTTGAGTTCTTTGGGTTTTGGTTTTGTTTTTTTTTTAAAAAATAATTCAGAGCACTGTTTACCCTTTCTTTTCCTTAAAAACTTTTAAATTAATGAAGTCCTGAACAGAAGCCTTCACTGCCAGAATGGATGTAATATCAGAGATCTTGCAAGTATTAGTTAGCTGGATTGCTTGGATTGTTTGGAAGTATCTGATGGTTAGTGTACATATGAAACTTATACACCTTATTGTAGGGATTGGTGCATGGACGGGAGGTTGCCAGGAGGGACAGGAACCAGCTGACCCTGGGGAGGTGCTTAGGCAGCAGATATAAGGAATTCTAACTGCGCAATAAATCGTTGATGACCCGCATTCCGTGAATGCTCTATGTCTCAGCCCTAGTTCGGAGGGAACTAGTGCTTCCGTCCCTCACCACACAAGTAGTGAGAAACTACAAGTGGTGACCCCGACGTGATAGCGATGGATGTGAGCCACGTGGTACAGGTACTGGAGGCCCTCGTGCAGCAAGCTGGGTTGCCGAAGGCGATAAACTCGGAGCCAGCGGGCCACTGCATCCAATGGATGCGAGGCCGGGGGGCGGTGGAGGCCCCCGTGGACGTATTAGATACCTCCCGATGGGGACAGATCCGCCAAGAGCTTTTGGAAGCTGTCTTGGCTGGGGAAAAGAAAGCAGGAGATATAGGGGAGACATGGGGTGCCATCGAGAAAGGTATCTCCAGGAGAGGAGCTGCTGGAGCGGCTGTGGGACACGGAGGCGCTGCAAGTGGAGAAGCCACGGGTGCAAGCGCGGGAGCTGTGAAGGAAGGTGCCCCGGGAGGCGTGGCAGGAGCCCCCGGGCGGTGCGGCCGAGCGGGCAGCGCCGAAGCTGCAGCGCGACTGCCACGAACCGCGGCCGTGGCAACAGCAACAACGGCAGCAGCAAAAAACCGGGAAGTGGAGCGTTGTGAGCCCTGGCAACACTCCCCCTTGTGCGACAGGGCAGGGGACAGGCGGGTTCCCCACAACGAGCGACAGCAACCCTCAAAGCCTACCCTGGGGGAATCCTCCCTACTAACGACATTGTCTTTATCCTTGGCTACCAGGCCAGAGTGTTCAGTTTGGTTTCGATTTTCTAGAAAAAAAAAAAAAAAATTAAAAAAAAAAGAGGTACCCTTATAGCCTTTTGAACACGGTGTGTGAGTGCTGTGGTGGGCTGTGGACTTGAAACCCCATATACAACTCATTTGATAGTCTCTCTGTGATCCACATGTACTAGAAGTTGGCAAATATATATCCATGTATATCCGTGTTTCTATTAGCCCTTGGAGACTTTTTATGGATATTGCTGACCACTTCTTCCGATGTAGGCTGGCCACCTGCATCGGAATGAGTGTGCATTTTGGTCAGTGTAAAAGCCCAAGGCTCATGTGATGTGGGGGAGGCAGAGCCTCTGCGGGGACACCCGCTAAAGTTGAGCCTGCAGCCTCACACTGCGATGATGCTGCTTGGAGCTGATTTTTTGATTGTCTTCACAGGGTCCTTGCTCCACGTTCTGTATGAGGGGCCGTATAGTGGGAATAATGATTGTCTGGGTTTTGTGTTTCAAATATTGTAATTGTATGGAGTTTGCTTGTGGGATCCCATGCATGTGTGCGTGTGTGTGTGTGCTGAGGGCAGACAGTGTTCTGTGTATATTTTGTTGGGTTTGTGTAAAAGTTTTAATGGGTAGCAGATTAACATTTTGGACAAGAAAGGGTTAATGCAAAGTGCCGTTGCTGTCAGGTAATTATGGCTGCTGATAAGCAGGCAGGCAGCTGTAGCTTCACATTTCTTTCCCATCAGAATGCCTTTGAATCACTTTAACCCAACTCCTTCTCAAGAGCTGATAGTGTGGGAGAGGGGGTATGTTTGTGTCCTCCTACCTACAGGTCCATGGCAGCTGCCTGCAAAGTTTGCAAAGCCTTGCCATGAGCTGGACAGACAAGTGGAGGAACTCGATGCCTCAGCTACAGGAGCTGACGGTGAATACCCAGAGCAGAATGAGATAGAGGAAGAGAAAAATAAATGATTACAGGACATCACTTGAGGGCAACTGAAAAGTAACAACTTAAATATGTGTGCTTGTAACGTAGCTATTATTAGAGGCTGTGATTTTGTGCATAAAACCACCTGTATTTACTAGCCAGTTGCTAATGAGAAACTATATCTTGTATTGTGTGGACTTGTTACTTGTAAAAGATGTTAGAGCATGCAAATTTGCAGCAGCTGCTAGAAAATGCTAAGGCAAAAGCTAGAAAGATTCTAATATGATGGTAGTGTTATAAAGCAGGTAATGGAACAAATTAAGAGGGTGGCAGAACTCCACTGGCAAGAAAGTTCTTTGGCTGGTTTCTCACTGCCATCAGCATTTTCAACATGCTGTTGTAACCTGTAATAGTTACTCTGGTAATGTAAATCTGTGTATGCTTTGCCACAGTAGCAACTTGTTACTGGATGAAGCAGGTGAAACTCTTCATTGACAACGAGGTACAAGAACTGAGGTTGACCAAATGCCTGCTACCACAGTCAAGGGCAAGACTGGGTTGGCCTCTGTGTTTGCCACCAAGAAGAACCTTTAGCTCCGCTGTTGGCTGCAACCCAGCAGGCGTGGAGCGGTGGGGACACATGCCATGCCAGACCTTGATGTGAGGGGATGGCCTCCCCTGTTATCAGAGAGACATCCAGGAGAAAAAGGGCAGACCCAGCAGCCTGTGATTGACCTATGTTGAAGTAATATGGAAACATGCTAAGATCTTACACATGGTGTATGAGGATGGGCAAGCCTTTTGGCTGGACAATTTGTTAGGTGAATGGGGACTGACAGGTTGGCTGGTTGCTCTAGTAAAAGGTGGACCAATGGTGTTTATTGTCATTTTAATGATTTTGATTTTGTTGCTGTGTATTTTTAATGTATCCAACTAATGATTATGAGTGCTACAAAGCGTGTTTGGCTTGTATAGAAAGAAAAAGGCGGAGATGTGGATGACTTTCTGGCAAAGAATGGCCATGTACCCAGATCAGCAAGTGCCTACGTGGAGTCGGACATGAACCAAGGGACAACAAAAGCTGAAGGAATCCCAGCAAGATAAGAAGGAACTGACAAATGCTACTATGCTTGCACTAAGTGGGCTCTTGACTGATGTAGATAGTGTTCGTCATGCCACCTTACAAATAGGGCAGCAATCGACTTTTTATTGTTGGCACAGGGGCATGGTTGTGCTGAATTTGAGGGATGTGCTACATGAATTTGTCAGATCATTTGGAATCAATTTATAAGAGTATACAACAATTGAAAGAAGGGGTTAAACGGCTAACGAAAGATGATGGATGGAGTAGCTATATTATATGTGTTAGTTTTATTTGTATTAGTAGGAAGTTATACGTTGCGGTGTGTGATATCTATGGTTAAGAAAAATGTAACACCCATCTGGTTTGCTCAAAAACAAAAAGAGGGAATTGTGGAGTGGCTGAGGGACGGTGGACATTTCGTGACCAACCCAGACATCTTAGCCTTAGGAGATGGTGGTTATGAAGAATACAGCTGAACAATGGACATGTGAGCAATCCCAGCTGTTTGGTCTTAGCCAACCTCTGAATTAAGTTGCAAGGTCTGAATTCAAGTTACTCAGGCTGTGAGGCCTAGCCTTAGGTTACTAAAGGACAGTTACGTGCAGTAGAATAAGGAACTTGGCGTTTGCTCAAGGCTAACAAGGTGTGGGAGCGGGATGGTGAAACTGCAAGTTATGTGAGAAAGGTAGCGAATGGATAATTTTAGCTAGCTTGTTATCTGCTTCAAAATGTGCGGACTGCACTTCTGAGCCAATCACAATATTCGGAGGGAACTAGTGCTTCCGTCCCTCACCACACAAGTAGCGAGAAAGTACACTTATGAAACCACAGCAGGAGTTAGCTACCACATTTAAGATCATAACTAATTCCTTAATATAGTACTATTAGAATGACTATTAGCAGAATGACTTCAAGACATACTCACAATCAGTCTACACTGCAAGACAAAACAGGATGATTGCCTTCCCTAACAAAGAATCCCTCTCCTAGTAATACATGAAATAAAACTTCTTAATTATTAGTCATGTCATAGTGTAGTAATCCTAAATGTGTCTTAGTAGACAAAAAAAAAAAAAAAAAAAAAGAGTAGTCATAGAATTCCAACACCTAAATTAAGAAAATGTGTACAGGATCAGCCTGAACTTTATGTTACAGTAGATTAACAGCGTCCTGGCTAAGTGGTCTTGCTGAAAGAATTAATGTGATCCTTGGACATACACATAAAGACATGCTGAAAGATCCGTATGTAACAAAAGGCTCACTGAAGAGCTATTTTCATTTATTATGCCAACAAGGGTACAAAAATTAGAAAGGCTTGTTCATTATTACTAAAGCAACCACAGTTACACTCAGAAACATGCGTATGCAGATGTGCATATGCAAGCAACACCTTTGTGTATATACCCTTAGTATTTGTGTAACTGGTTTATGCATGTCCATTCGGTCTTATTATTTGATATGTAATTAACATGATTGTGAATAAAGACTGGAAAATAAGATATTCCTAATCATATTTCTTCACAATGGTGCTGCAAATATGAGCTTTAAATTAATGTTCCATCTTAAATCCGGAAAAATGACAACCTCAAAAGCACACAGTAAAACAGTTAACCTTCGGAATTTTTTCAATAAGGGAATTTCATTTCAGAAATATTTAACATTTTCTACATCTAATGTCATTACATTACATTATTTTCATTCTTCTTTAAAAATATGGAATATCAGAGATTCCTTTTAAAAGGTAAATGTCTCAGTATGATAAATATCAGGAATTTTTGTCATATCCACTGCATCTCAAGGTTATACTTCATCCTTTTCCTTCCCACCCTGTTTTGCCTTGATTTCCAGCTACTGCTTGTCTTAGGAATAGTGAAGATTAACATGGTATGAATTAAGATCACGACTAAATATTGTTGCCTAATGATCAAGCTTTGCTACCTATCTTCCAGATCTCATTCAGCTCAAATGCAAGAAAGACTAAAATCTACCTTAAAATCCTTCTGCCTCTTGTGTACATTTTTGCCCTTTATCTTGGAATTTCTTAGGCTACCTTTAGGGAGGGTTTGAGCGGTTTTCAAACAAAATTAGGATTATTGTAGCAAAGACATTCAGTTTTAATAGAAAGTGAAGTATCATATTTAGTATTTGTCATGGTTTAAGCCCAGGCCATTTAGAACCACGCAGTTTCTACTCCTCCCGCCCCCACCCCAGAGGGATGGGGAGGAGAATCGAAAGAATGTAACTCCCACGGGTTGAGATAAAAACAGTCTAGTAACTAAGGTATAACACAAATCACTACTGCTACCACCAATAATAATAATGATTAGAGAAATAACAAGGGAAGAGAATACGATACCACCCGCCGGAAATGGGCCCGACAGAGAAGAGGACGTGCCCTTCCGAGTAACTCCTAGTTACATCGCCGGGAATGACGTGCTGTGGTATGGAATACATTTTGGCTAGTTTGGGTCAGGTGTCCTGTCCCTGCTTCCTCCCGGCTTCTCCTCCTCCCTGGCAGAGCATGAGACTCACAAAGTCCTTGGTCAGGGTAAACATTCTGACCAGCAACTGAAAACATCGGCTTTATCAGGATTATTCCCAGGCCGAAAGTCAAAACCACAGCGCTGCACCAGCTACAAAGAAGGAGAAAAACTGACTGCTACTGCTGAACCCAGGACAGTATCCACCCCTTATTCCATACCATTCACGTCATGCTCAGATCCCACATTTTCCATATACCCTCACTCTCATCTCAGTGCACTGTTATCTTAGTGCACGGATCAATTCCTATAAAGCTACTGAGTCCATTCGGTCCATGATGTTGGGCTCCATCTCTTGTAACAGTCTTTCAGGGCAGGAGAGGCTGTGTGCAGTGTTGGATCGTTGCCTGCTGATGCTGATCATTCCTTTACTGTAGAACTTGTCCAGTTCTATCAAAGTTCATTCTCTGTTGGGATGATGGTCAGAGGGAAGTCAGGGCCAGTTGCTGGTGCCCTGCAGACTTCTAGTTGATGGGCTATAGCAGGCAACAGCATGCAACTGAGTTCATTGGCTGTTTTCCCCTAAATCAAATCCCCTTGAGGTACACATCGGACTTCCCCATCTTCCCGTACTACTCACCAAGTATATCCAGGTCCCTGAGCAAAAGCAATCCCACAAGTGGGTTTGCCTTTACCTGAAGCAGGAATAACCCAGACTGTCTTCCCCAGCAAATTCTTCATGTGCACCACAGGAACTTTGTCCCCCTCCACAATATGTAAAAGTTCTGACTGTGCTGGGCCAGCCCTGTTGGCAGATCCTCTGGTGTTGACCAACCAGGTGGCCTTTGGTAAGTGTGTATCCCAATGCTTGAAAGTTCCCCCACCCATTGCTCTCAGTGTAGTTTTTAACAGCCCATTGTACCGTTCGATTTTCCCAGAGGCTGGTGCATGGTAGGGGATGTGATATATCCACTCAATGCCATGCTCTTTGGCCCAAGTGTCTATAAGGTTATTCCGGAAATGAGTCCCATTGTCTGATTCAATTCTTTCTGGGGTGCCGTGTCACCACATAATCTGTTTCTCAAGGCCCAGGATACTGCTCCGGGCAGTGGCATGGGGCACAGCGTATGTTTCCAGCCATCCGGTGGTTGCTTCCACCATGGTAAGCACATGGCGCTTGCCTTGGCGGGTTGGTGGGAGTGTGATATAATCAATTTGCCAGGCCTCCCCATATCTGTACTTCAGCCATCGTCCTCCATACCAAAGAGGATTTAACTGTTTGGCTTGTTTAATTGCAAGCACATGTTTCACACTCATGAATAACCTGGGCAATAGAGTCCATTGTTAAGTCCACCCCTCGATCACGGGCCCATCTATATGTTGCATCTCTGCCCTGATGACCTGAAGTGTCATGGGCCCACCGGGCCAAAAATAATTCACCCTTATGTTGCCAATCTAAGTCCATCTGAGCCACTTCAATCTTTGCAGCTTTATCCACTTGTTGGTTGTTCTGGTGTTCCTCAGTGGCCCGACTCTTGGGTACATGAGAATCTACATGGCGTACCTTCACCACCAGGTTCTGCACCCGGGCAGCGATATCTTGCCACAGTGCAGCATCCCAGATGGGTTTACCTCTGTGTTGCCAGTTGCTCTGCTTCCATTGCTGCAACCACTCCCACAGGGCATTTGCCACCATCCATGAGTCAGTATAGAGATAAAGTACTGGCCACTTTTCTCATTCAGCAATGTCCAGGGCCAGCTGGATGGCTTTCACCTCGGCAAACTGACTCGATTCACCCTCTCCTTCAGCAGTTGCTGCAACTTGTCGTTGAGGACTCCATGCGGCTGCCTTCCATCTCTGATGCTTTCCCATGATACGGCAGGACCCATCAGTAAACAAGGCATACTGCTTTTCACTTTCTGACAGTTTATTATATGGTGGGGCCTCTTCAGCACGCATCACCTCCTCCTCTGGTGACATTCCAAAATCTCTGCCCTCTGGCCAGTCCATCATGACTTCTAGAATGCCTGGACGACTGGGATTTCCTATTCAAGCTCGTTGTGTAATTAGTGCAGCCCATTTACTCCATGTCGCATCGGTTGCATGATGTGTAGAGGAGACCCTGCCTTTGAACATCCAGCCCAGAACGGGCAACCTGGGTGCCAGGAGGAGCTGTGCTTCAGTGCCAATCACCTCCGAAGCAGCCAGAACCCCTTCATAGGCTGCCAGTATCTCTTTCTCAGTTGGGGTATAGCTGGCCTCAGATCCTTTGTATCCCCGACTCCAAAAGCCGAGGGGTCGACCTCGAGTCTCCCCTGGAGCTTTCTGCCAGAGGCTCCAGGTAGGACCATTCTCCCCAGCTGTGGTGTACAGTACATATTTTACATCTGGCCCGGTTCAGACTGGTCCAAGGGCTACTGCATGAACTATCTCACGTTTAATTTGCTCAAAGGCTTGTTGTTGCTCAGGGCCCCATTTAAAATCATTCTTCTTCCAGGTCACATGATGGAGAGGGCTTACAATCGAACTGTAATTTGGGATGTGCATTCTCCAGAACCCCACAGCACCCAAGAAAGCTTGTGTTTCTTTCTTATTAGTTGGTGGAGACATTGCTGTTATTTTGTTGATCACATCTGTGGGGATCTGGCGACGTCCATCTTGCCATTTTATTCCCAAAAATTGAATCTTCTGTGCAGGTCCCTTGACCTTACTCCGTTCTATGGCAAAACCGGCTTTCAGTA
Source organism: Psittacula echo (assembly GCF_963264785.1). Classification (NCBI taxonomy): domain Eukaryota; kingdom Metazoa; phylum Chordata; class Aves; order Psittaciformes; family Psittacidae; genus Psittacula; species Psittacula echo. Next base: position 132,351,501 of record NC_137737.1, on the reverse strand, counting down.
GGGTTTGGATTATTTTCCTCCCTTTCTCAAAGACTTCTTCTGCTGTATCACTCCACACAATAATGTCATCAATGTATTGCAGGTGTTCTGGAGCTTGTCCCTGTTCCAGTGCAGTCTTGATCAGTCCATGACAGATAGTAGGGCTGTGTTTCCACCCCTGGGGCAGTCGGTTCCAAGTGTACTGGACGCCCCTCCAAGTAAAAGCAAACTGTGGCCTGCATTCTGCTGCCAAAGGAATTGAGAAGAATGCATTGGCAATATCAGTCGTGGCATACCACTTGGCTGCCTTTGACTCCAGTTCATACTGAAGGTCTAGCATGTCCGATACGGCAGCACTCAATGGTGGTGTGACTTCATTCAGGCCACAATCGTCTACTGTTAGTCTCCACTCTTCATTAGACTTTCGCACTGGCCATATGGGGCTATTAAAGGGTGAGCGAGTCCTGCTGATCACTCCCTGACTCTCCAGACTACGGATCAGTTTATGGATGGGAATCAGGGAGTCTCAGTTGGTGCGATACTGCCGCCGGTGCACAGTTGTGGTCGCGATTGGCACTTGTTGGTCTTCGACCTTCAGCAACCCCACAACAGAAGGATCCTCTGTGAGACCAGGCAAGGTGGACAGCTGCTCAATTTCCTCAGTCTCCAAAGCAGCAATACCAAAAGCCCATCGGTACCCTTTTGGGTCTTTGAAGTACCCTCTCCTGAGGTAGTCTATGCCGAGGATGCATGGAGCCTCTGGACCAGTCACAATGGGGTGCTTTTGCCATTTCCTCCCAGTCAGGCTGATCTCAGCATCCAGTACAGTCAACTCTTGGGATCCTCCTGTCACTCCAGAGATATAGATGGGTTCCTCCCCTTGACAGCTTGACGGCATCAGGGTACACTGTGCACCGGTATCTACTAGAGCTTTATACTTCTGTGGGACTGATGTGCCAGGCCATCTGACCCACACAGTCCAGTAAATCCGATTGTCCCCTACCTCCACCTGGCTGGAGGCAGGGTCCCTCTAACAGTCATCACAACGTTGGACACCTAAGTCGTGTTGAAAGGGATTATTCTTCGTTATCACAGGAGCTGGAGTAAAATCAGCTCTTCCGCTCCATCTGGGAACCTGCTCACCAGAGACTGAAGCCGCAGCTCTCATGGGATGATTAGCCTTGACCCTTGTTCCTATTTTCAATTCATGCACCCGTTCCTCCAAAGCTGAAGTAGGTTTTCCATCCCACTTCGTCATGTCTTCTCCATGATCCCGCAGGTAAAACCATAGGGTGGCCCGTGGTGTATGCCTTCTATATCTTCTCTCTCGAACAATAGGACGTCTTTTGTTAATAGCTGAGAAGTGTGTTGGTACACGTGAGGAGCTGGATAAATCAGATAGATTGTCCCTCAACTGTTTGAGATCCTGGGACAGTTTTTCCACAGCTGAGATGATGGAAGGGGTAAGATTGTCTTTGAACTCTCGGAGTTTATGAATCATTTCATCCACTGTTAGTGGTATTACGTCATTCCAGGTTACTGTTGCCAATGAACGTGCATATGATGACGGTGCATTCCGTGTAAGTTTTCGTCACATGGGTCGTGTACATTTGACTTCATCTGGGTCTATGGGTATATCTCCGTTATTCGGTTTGGTGTGATAGATCATCTCTACGATGGCTGATTCCCTCAGAGACTGGATGCCTTTGTCTAAAGTAGTCCACTTGGCCGAATGACTCATAACATCGTCCTTGTATGGAAACCTTTCTTTCACAGCTGCCAAGAGCCGCCTCCAAAGACTGAGGGACTTTTTCTCTCTTGCAATTGCTTTGTCAATTCCCCTTTCTCTAGCAAGTGATCCCAGCTGTTTGGCTTCCGTACCTCCTAGTTCGTGACCATCGGCCCCATTGTCCCAGCATCGTAGCAACCAGGTGATGATGTGCTCCCCTGGTTGACGGGTAAAATCTTTTTGCATATTCCGTAGCTCAGTTGAGGTTCGAGGTCGAGAAGTCACCTCTTCTTCTTCTTTGTCATGTGATGATGACTCCTGATCAGATGGTGGCCCGGGTGGTGAATACATTGTTTCTTCATCTTGCTTCACCCTTCTTGCCTCTTTTTTGCTTTTTCTCTTGCGTACAGGGACAATCGATATTGGTACGAATTGGTCCTCTGGTTTAGCTGCAGTCATTATCACTGTGGTTTGAGTAGCAACAGTACTTGTCGCTGGGGGTGGTGTAGCTGCTGTGCTCGGAGCTGGAGTACCTGCGCTGTCTGTTGCTTCGCCCTCAGATCCAGGGACATTTTTTTCCTTTTGAAGGTGCTGGATAGTGTTGAACAAGGCCCGGTAAGCATAGACCAAGCCCCAGCACGTTGACATGATTTGTCCCTCTCTGGTATGACCAGGATGACAACACACCTCATTTAAGTGTTTTACTAATTCTTCTGGATTTTGCACTTGTTCGGTGGTGAAATTCCAAAACACTGGAGGGGCCCACTGACCTAGGTACTTGCCCATACTATCCCACACACCCTGCCACTCATGGCTGTCCAGCCTCGGGGAAAATCTCTCGGTCCCCCTATTTTGTCGTCTAACCCCAGACAAGACCCAAACCCGACTCTGCTTAACTCTTGAGATCAGACGTAATGGTTGTGAACAAAACACACTCTGTATGCGTGCCAACATGGTGACCCCCATCACAATCAGCAAACAGGTCTCAACAATATTAAAAGGCCATTCAAAAACTTCAAAACTCTCAAACGATGCTGTAAACGGTCTGGAAGGGGCACTGGGAGGGTAAGAGAATGTCTCCTTCATAGGTTGACCGCCCAGGAAGGAGAAAAAAGATGTATAATTGCTAAGCACTTGTATTATATACCTCCCAAAGTATAAAGGTGGTGACCACACTGGGAACATAAGCCAGATCAGTTTCATGATCAATTTTTCTATTGTATTACAAGTCATTACCATAAAATACAATGAGACAATAACCTTAGCCCAAGCCCCACACTTGAAAAACACAAACACAGCAAATACCGGCTCTAAGTAACCTACGGCATATTGAGACTGTGAGATCAAAACCAACAACTTTGAGAGCCAATAAAACAGCATTGTGACGAGTGACTATTAATCCAAAACACTGAATGCTTATCACAAATACGATTAGACACACTCCGGTCAGATCTGTCGTTATCTCAACCCTTCGTGCCCCACGTTGGGCGCCAAAAAGAACTGTCGTGGTTTAAGCCCAGGCCGTAAATTAGAACCACACAGTTTCTACTCCCCCTCCCCTCCCCCCAGAGGGATGGGGAGGAGAATCAAAGGAATGTAACTCCCACGGGTTGAGATAAAAACAGTCCAGTAACTAAGGTATAACACAAATCACTACTGCTGCCACCAAGAATAATAATGATAAAAAAAATAACAAGGGAAGAGAATACGATACCGCCTGCTGGAAAAGAGCCCAACAGAGAAGAGGACGTGCTCTTCCGGGTAACTCCCAGTTACATCCCTGGGCATGACGTGCTGTGATATGGAATACCTCTTTGGCTAGTTTGGGTCAGGTGTCCTGTCCCTGCTTCCTCCCGGCTTCTCCTCCTCCTTGGCAGAGCATGAGACTCACAAAGTCCTTGGTCAGGGTAAACATTCTGACCAGCAACTGAAAACATCGGCTTTATCAGGATTATTCCCAGGCCGAAAGTCAAAACCACAGCGCTGCACCAGCTACAAAGAAGGAGAAAAACTGACTGCTGCTGCTGAACCCAGGACAGTATTTAATAAGAGCGTATGTAGGTACAAAGGTTAATTTCCATTCCTTATTTTATAGCAAGCATGTTAACAAAGTACAACAATTAAGCTTTACTGCTACAGATTTATAAGTATAAAAATGGATAGTAGGTATAAACCTTTAAGCAGTTAAGCAGCATTTTATATGAATAAAGATGAAATTAAAGAACAAGAAAACTCTTTGATCCAAATTTTTACACCCTATCATTAATCATTGTTAAGGAGAGACTAGTGCATGTTAAATTAATCTTATATACCAAATACAATGCTTTGAAGTATTGAATTAGTCTATTAGATCTGGACAAATTAATTCTTCATTGGAATAGTTCTCAAAATTGCTTTAAGATCTATAAAAGCTAGAAAATGAACAATTATTTCCTTTTTTTCACACTACCAGTTCTATGTAATATTGAAGATTGTCACAGCTAAAAATATGATTATTATATGATTTCTACATCTGTATTAACATCAAAATCTTTAATAGCATCTTTGTCAGAAAATATCAAACAATTTTGATGCATATATAAATAATTTTAATTTGGACATTCAGGGAAAGTAATAGTGTATTATTTAAAATCCACGGGCATTTCAAAAGAAGAATGTAAACCAGTGCATTAAAAGTACAATCTGTGCATACTAGAACTTTTTAAATCTCTTTTATATTCTAGGCAGGAAAAAGATGTAAGGTGGTGTTGAGGCAATACAGAACACATAATGCATACAAGTTTTGTTCAATTCCAGGCAGAGGAGGGAAGCGGGGGAGCAGTTTTCACTGTTTAAATCTAGAAGAAATACCTACAAACAAGAATATTAGCAAATATCAGGGAGAGTTTGCATCAAATACGGTTTGTTTGCATCAAATATGGTTTGTTTGCATCAAATATGGTTTGTTTGCATCCCAAAAGTACAGTGTGTTGATGCAGGTGGGTGCTGCACTTTTATCACAACCTTCCTTCACCAGGAGAGATAACAGCAGGAGTACCCAAAGTCTGTGTACTAGTACTAGTGTTTGAGACACACTTGAAGGAGGTCTGGTATACGCAAGCCCACACGCATATTTGAGTGTGTTTATATATGTGTGTGTATATATAGAGAGATATATATGCATATATGCATACAATGATACAAACCAAAGACATATATGTACATATACATACTAATACATGCATATATATTCATGTATTCTTGGGGAGAGAGCAGATTATAGCATGTATTTTCACTATGCTGTTTTAGGCTCTACTAAAAAAATAAAACTATAGAAATATAACAACAACAACAATATAATAATAATAATCATAATAAAAATTAGGGACAGGCTTGCATAATGCCTTGAACCCTATCTTGGTTATTATCTTAAAATTCAAATGCTTGAAATTAATTTGTGCCAGTTTAGCTTGCTTAATATGGAACACTTTTAGTCCATTAGTGCTTTGACTCTCTGTTATAGAACAATATAATATAAATAGAAATGCAAATGAAAGTATTCAACTCACCAAAATAAACCATTGATTTCAAAGAAAATGTATGGTATGCCAAAGCTTTTGCTTGTTTATTTGTTCATTTAGAGCAATTTAAATAATAGTATTGATTAAGCATACGATGATATGTAGAAGGGAAATTAAAAAGCTGCCAAAGAAAAAACATGCATGTATACTTGTAATTTCCATTTTAGAAAAAACTTTAAACAAAGAAGAAAATACATATGTACTAAAATATTATGTTCCGTGGACGGGTTATCCCTTCAGGTGTATACCTGTCATATATTTTATCACATTATGATGAATCTCATCTGATTGTGTACAGTAATCTTCTTGTAATAATAATTTCATAGATAACTCGCAAAAATAACGTATCTTTTATCAGTTTGTGTTATCGTGTATTATATGTGCAAGGTATTGCCAGTGCATACTGACTGGCTGTTAATCTAGCTATTTATGATGGTTTTGTCATCCCTTGGTATTTTCTGTTCACATTACGTAGGCCTTGAAGATTATTTAACAAGTATTGGTTTAATCAAGTAACAATAGAAATGCTTACTGAAGACACTGGTAAACTCTTAGTTGATGAAGATTTCTTATCTGTTCCTCCAAAATGCTTGAAGATTGGTCTTAAGTAGTGGTAGAAATTAAACAGAGCCTGCAGTCTTTCTTTTCCAAGTATACATGTACATTTCATGTATGCATAAAGGACATTACACCAATAACTAAGCCTTATCGGAAATCTGATATCTTGTCTTCTACTTTACTGTATCAACCCAGTAATCTTCAATTCTCTTGCTTTTTAACATCATACTCTAAAGCACACTTGATTAGATTGTCTAATGGCAGAGAAGCATATAAAAAAATTGGAATTAGTACTTGCTAAAGACAATAACAAATAGGAAATTATGTCTGGTCTACATGCTGTTAGAGCACTGTTTGTATTCTATTACTTTTTTTAATCAAATGTTTTATGATTTTATTATATATGAGAGTAAGATTATCAAAAAGATGTGCTCACATATTGTGCTTTATTAACTCAGTACATATTATTATGCATATATGAAATACTCTAAATATGTGCAAAGAGATCTTTTATTTCCTACCAAAAGAAAAAAAATGGATATTTTTTTTGTGCAATATCTAGTAGGGTCTGGCAACAATATTCTTTCTCCATGGTGTGATGTTTTTCTTGATATCTTAATTCACAGTTTTGTTACTTATCTCTATTAGTTGTTCTGCTAGTAGAAGTAAAACTACAGACATAATTTTATTTTTTTAATAATAATGCTCAAGGAATTATCTGTGGTTAAAAATATTGTAATTAATATTCTGCAGAATTTTTTTAATTATCATTCAGTTAGAAAATCTAAGACTTTCTATTGGTAACTTCTTAAAGAATTGTAGCTAACATGCCAGGTCAGATTTCTCTGTGCCAGTGTATTTCCAGTATTTCAGAAGTTTAAATTGGCTGAAGAAATATTATCCTGAGGCTATTTGTATCCTGTAGCTAAAAAGGTTCAGTTAATGAAATTACTTATCCCACATATTAAAAAAAAAAAAAAAAATAGACATCAATTTCCAAATTAGTTCCATTAAAAAAAAAAACAAACCAAAAACCAAAAAACAAAAGGAAGATGAGCTTGCATAAAAAGATTTTTCTTAGGACATATTGTTGAAAGGTGATCCTGCCCCTCTACTCTGCTCTCGGGAGACCTCACTTGGAGTATTGTGTGCAGTTCTGGTGTCCTCAACATAAAAAGGACATGGAACTGTTGGAACAAGTCCAGAGGAGGGCCACGAGGATGATCAGGGGACTGGAGCACCTCCCGTATGGAGACAGGTTGAGAAAGTTGGGGCTGTTCAGCCTGGAGAAGAGAAGGCTGCGTGGAGACCTCCTAGCAGCCTTCCAGTATCTGAAGGGGGCCTACAAGGATGCTGGGGATGCACTGTTCTTCAAGGACTGTAGTGATAGGATAAGGAGTAATGAGTTAAAACTTAAACAGGGGAAGTTTAGATTGGATATAAGGAGGAAGTTCTTTACTGTAAGGGTGGTGAGGCACTGGAATGGGTTGCCCAGGGAGGTTGTGAATGCTCCATCCCTGGTGGTGTTCAAGGCCAGGTTGGACAGAGCCTTGGGTGGCATGGTTTAGTGTGAGGTGTCCCTGCCCATGGCAGGGGGTTTGGAACTAGATGATCTTAAGGTCCTTTCCAACCCTAACTATTCTATGATTCTATGAAAGACGTATTTTTGATTAGTAAGAAAACCAGGCGAAACCTCTCTCTGTGTTAGCTGTAAGGCCCATAGATATTTTACTATATTATGTCCAACAGGACAATATGTAAATGCCATAGCTTTTGGAGGCTGATAAAATTTTTTAAAAAGTCATCAGTCTCAATAGCTTGAAGCCATCCAAGTAACTATAATTTCTCTTAATATATGGTTCAGCAGTTTCCTTCTAGCAATATTCTCATTTTCCAAGAGAGGTAGCAGAAGATAGCTGCTGTATTATCATGAAAAGCCTACCACCAGTGTTCTGAAGAGGTGTTCAACATCTACTCGCATTCTATTAAAACTGCCTGAAACAGCTGTTTTAAACATCTGCCCTACACATGTAAATAAAACAAAGAGAGTTAGAGGCAATTTTTGTAGTTTTGTAATGTCACAGTCTAAATTTTGTCTATCAGATATTCCAGAACATCGTTTTTGAAGAACAGGAGAATATGTCATGTTAATGTTGTCTGGTATGCAAATAAAAATTTGTCATACCAAAGAGGGGTAAAGAACTTGAGCTTATGTGACCAAAGCTTAGTGCATTTCACTCACACTCAACTCTGTGAGTGAAATTACATATTCAAAACTGAAATGATGTTTTGAGATAAATGTGGCTATAATCTGCAATCTATATAAGGAAGCAAATTATGTATGATCCATCACATTTTAATTGATCTCTTTTAGAATAATTAAATAAAGGCAATCTGCTGAATTATCTATGTGTGTGATTTCCTTTTTAGTGATGACAACTGTTTGTTGTGGTTTAAACCCAGCCAGCAACCCAGAAAAAACCACACAGCCTGCTCTCTCACCCCCCCCCACCCTTTTCTCCCCCCATTCCTGGGGGGATGGGGAGAAGAATTGAAGGAATATAACTCCCAAAGTTTGAGATAAGAACAGTCCAGTAACTAAGGTATAACACAAACCACTACTGCTATCACCAATAATAATAATGATAACAGAAATAACAAGGGGAGAGAATACAACCACTCACCACCCACCACCGATACCCAGCCCAACTGAGCAGTGATCTAGCTCTTCCAGGTAACTGCCCCCAGTTTACATAGTGGGCATGATGTGCTGTGGTATGGAATACCTCTTTGGCTAGTTTGGGTGAGGTGTCCTGTCTCTGCTTCCTCATGGCTTCCCCTCCTCCCTGGCAGAGCATGAGACTGACAAAGTCCTTGGTCAGAGTAAACATTACTAAGCAGCAACTAAAAACATCAGTGTTATCAGCGCTGTTCCCAGGCTGAAAGTCAAAACCCCAGCACTGCACCAGCTACTAAGAAGGAGAAAAATGACTGCTACTGCTGAACCCAGGACACTGTTGAACAATTAATTCTAATGTAAACTATTGAAAACAGTTCTTAACCCTTAAGGAACAAATTAAAATGTAGATGTGGTTAGATCCTGTATTTCCTGACTTGACTTAGTTTTTAACTTTATTCTGTGGACAGATTATTTGATGGACAAACTGAGAAGCAGTAATAAGGTGAAGTTTTGTTGTGGAGTTACTTCTGATACACTTGGTAACTGCAAAGTATCTTCCACATGCACAGACTAAACAAGGATTCTGGTCACCAAAAGTTTCTTGTTAGCAGGAAAAATAGCAGAAACAAGGTCCAGCTTTGACAGATATATAAGAATTTCTGAGGCTGACCAGCTGAGCTACCGAAAAGTTCAAAAACCAGTTGAGGACCCCAATTTTTCTCTGAAATATAAGTCAGTCAAAAGATATATACAGAGACAGAAAGTATGCAAAATTCTTTGAAATCAATAGATAACACTGTAGAACCTCCAAGGATCTGTGTATCATAGATATTCATGTGATTTGAGACTTTAATCACATAACACTATAAAGAAATAAAGCAACAAGAATTATGTAGATTGTATTTTTTCTGTGAATAAGAAAAATTGCTGTTCCAAAGTAATCATACTAAGACCAGAATCACATATAAAGAAATAACTGTTAAAATATAACCAAATATACATGCAATTGCATATAAAGAACAATTCAAACTCAGTTATTTAAGTGTTAGTACTGAGAAAGCATGTTAGTACTTATCATTCATTAACTTGATATCTCTTGCTTAACAAATTTAATGAAATTTTAATCAAAGTATATGTCAGTCCTTGTGTGCTGCTGCTTTCTGTTCCTGTTGTCAGGATGGTACATGGGTCTTATGTATCACAGAGAGGAAAACAAAGTAATAAACAAGATGTCGTGGTTTAAGCCCAAGCTGTAAATCAGAACCACACAGTCTACTGCCCCCCCCCCCCCACCACCACCTTTCTTCCCTCCGCTTCTGGAGGGACGGGGAGGAGAATCAAAAGAATGCAGCTCCCACGGGTTGAGATAAGAACAGTTTAATAACTAAGGTATAACACAAATCACCACTGCCGCCACCAACAATAACAACGACAAGAGAAATAACAAGGGAAGAGAATACGATACCGCCCGCTGGAAAAGACAGCCCGACAGACCAGGGGACGTGCCCTTCCGGGTAGCTCCCAGTTCCATCCCCTGGCATGACGTGCTGTGGTATGGAACACCTCCTTGGCCAGTCTGGGTCAGGTGTCCTGTCCCCGCTTCCTCCCGGCCCCTCCTCCTCCCTGGCAGAGGATGAGACTCACAAAATCCTTGGTCAGTCTAAACATCGGTGTTATCAGTTTTTTGTTCCCAAGCCAAAAATCAAAAACACAGTGCTGCAACAGCTACTAAGAAGGAGAAAAAAAAAAAAAAACTGACTGCCACTGCTGAACCCAGGACAGTATACTGGCAGCCTATGAAGGGGTTCGAGCTGCTTCGAAGGTGATTGGCACTGAAGCACAGCTCCTCCTGGCACCCAGGTTGCCCGTTCTGGGCTGGATGTTCAAAGGCAGGGTCTCCTCTACACATCATGCAACCGATGCGACATGGAGTAAATGGGCTGCACTAATTACACAACGAGCTCGAATAGGAAATCCCAGTCGTCCAGGCATTCTAGAAGTCATCATGGACTGGCCAGAGGGCAAAGATTTTGGAATGTCACCAGAGGAGGAGGTGATGCGTGCTGAAGAGGCCCCACCATATAATAAACTATCAGAAAGTGAAAAGCAGTATGCCTTGTTTACTGATGGGTCCTGCCGTATTGTGGGAAAACATCGGAGATGGAAGGCAGCTGTATGGAATCCTCAACGACAAGTTGCAGCAACTGCTGAAGGAGAGGGTGAATCGAGTCAGTTTGCCGAGGTGAAAGCCATCCAGCTGGCCCTGGACATTGCTGAACGAGAAAAGTGGCCAGTACTTTATCTCTATACTGACTCATGGATGGTGGCAAATGCCCTGTGGGGGTGGTTGCAGCAATGGAAGCAGAGCAACTGGCAACGCAGAGGTAAACCCATCTGGGATGCTGCACTGTGGCAAGATATCGCTGCCCGGGTGCAGAACCTGGTGGTGAAGGTACGCCATGTAGACGCCCATGTACCCAAGAGTCGGGCCACTGAGGAACACCAGAACAACCAACAAGTGGACAAAGCTGCTAAGATTGAAGTGGCTCAGATGGACTTAGATTGGCAACATAAAGGTGAATTATTTTTGGCCTGGTGGGCCCATGACACTTCAGGTCATCAGGGCAGAGATGCAACATACAGATGGGCCCGTGATCGAGGGGTGGACTTAACAATGGACACTATTGCCCAGGTTATTCACGAGTGTGAAACATGTGCTGCAATTAAACAAGCCAAACGGTTAAAGCCTCTTTGGTATGGAGGACGATGGCTGAAGTATAAATATGGGGAGGCCTGGCAAATTGATTATATCACACTCCCACCAACCCGCCAAGGCAAGCGCCATGTGCTTACCATGGTGGAAGCAACCACCGGATGGCTGGAAACATACGCTGTGCCCCATGCCACTGCCCGGAGCAGTATCCTGGGCCTTGAGAAACAGATTTTGTGGCGACATGGCACCCCAGAAAGAATTGAATCAGACAATGGGACTCATTTCCGGAATAACCTTATAGACACTTGGGCCAAAGAGCATGGCATTGAGTGGGTATATCACATCCCCTACCATGCACCAGCCTCTGGGAAAATCGAACGGTACAATGGGCTGTTAAAAACTACACTGAGAGCAATGGGTGGGGGAACTTTCAAGCATTGGGATACACACTTACCAAAGGCCACCTGGTTGGTCAACACCAGAGGATCTGCCAACAGGGCTGGCCCAGCACAGTCAGAACTTTTACATATTGTAGAGGGGGACAAAGTTCCTGTGGTGCATGTGAAGAATTTGCTGGGGAAGACAGTCTGGGTTATTCCTGCTTCAGGTAAAGGCAAACCCACTCGTGGGATTGCTTTTGCTCAGGGACCTGGATATACTTGGTGGGTAATGCGGGAAGATGGGGAAGTCTGATATGTACCTCAAGGGGATTTGATTTTAGGGGAAAACAATGAACTCAATTGTACGCTGTTGCCTGCTATAGTCCATCAACTAGAAGTCTGCAGGGCACCAGCGACTGGCTCTGACTTCCCTCCGACCATCATCCCAACAGAGAATGAACTTTGATAGAACCGGACGAGTTCTACAGTAAAGGGATGATCAGCATCAGCAGGCAACGATCCAACACTGCACACAGCTTCTTCTGCCCTGAAAGACTGTTCCAAGAGATGGAGCCCAACATCATGAACCGAATGGACTCAGTAGCTTTATAGGAATTGGTCCGTGCACTAAGATAACAGTGCACCGAGATGAGAGTGAGAGTATATGGAAAATGTGGGATCTGAGCATGACGTGAATGGTATGGAACAAGGGGTGGATACAAAAACAACAACTTTGAGAGCCAATAAATCAGCATTGTGACAAGTGACTATCAATCCAAAACACTGAATGCTTATCACAAATACGATTAGACACACTCCGGTCAGATCTGTCGTTATCTCAACCCTTCGTGCCCCACGTTGGGCGCCAAAATAGAACTGTTGTGGTTTAAGCCCAAGCTGTAAATCAGAACCATGCAGTCTACTGCCCCCCCCCACCTTTCTTCCCTCCGCTTCTGGAGGGACGGGGAGGAGAATCAAAAGAATGCAGCTCCCACGGGTTGAGATAAGAACAGTTTAATAACTAAGGTATAACACAAATCACCACTGCCGCCACCAACAATAACAACGACAAGAGAAATAACAAGGGAAGAGAATACGATACCGCCCGCTGGAAAAGACAGCCCGACAGACCAGGGGACGTGCCCTTCCGGGTAGCTCCCAGTTCCATCCCCTGGCATGACGTGCTGTGGTATGGAACACCTCCTTGGCCAGTCTGGGTCAGGTGTCCTGTCCCCGCTTCCTCCCGGCCCCTCCTCCTTCCTGGCAGAACATGAGACTCACAAAATCCTTGGTCAGTCTAAACATCGGTGTTATCAGTTTTTTGTTCCCAAGCCAAAAATCAAAAACACAGTGCTGCAACAGCTACTAAGAAGGAGAAAAAAAAAAAAAACTGACTGCCACTGCTGAACCCAGGACACAAGAACTTTCACAGCACTAGAAATAAATACAAATATATACATCTTTACCAGATTTTAAACTAACTGCATACCACAGGGTCATAGATGTGCTTATGTGGGAATGACAGAACTGTTAGTGCTGCATGGAACTGTGAAAAAAAAAAAAAAAAGCTTTCATGCAACATCCACATCTCACAAGAATGCTTTTTGTTAACTGAGTGAAAAGCAGTGATAAGAATATCTGAATTAGAAACAGCAAATTAGGGTGGATGAATGCAGAAAGGGAAATGAGTTTGCTCATAACAGCCCATCATGGTAAGCAAAAGTTTTTTCTGCTTTCCGTTATGAGCCAGCTCACCTCAAATATCAGACTGCAGACACTTAAATGTAAGCAGATACACATAAGGTAGTTATTTAGGCTTTCACAGAGCAGCCAGTGAACCTTTGGTATGAGGGAAGGTCCCACTGATTCACCAACACCAGACATGCGTAACATGTAATACCCTGATTTCATTTATTTGTTTAAATATAGGTCATAGTACTAGTTCAGATGCACTGGTTATCCAGGACATTTGGATTGAGGTTGAAAGGCATGACAAAAAGCTTACAAGAGCCTCTCACATCCGGATAGACATCTTAGGAGCCAGAGCAGATCTTAGATAGGACTAGGCAAATTGTAGCCATCATTTAGATAAGTTAGGTTTCTTCAGTTCAGATCTCAGTTTTACTCTCCTTGTTTCAAGGTGAGGCTTTATTTCATACCCAGGAAAATTAGACATAATGAACATCTCACCAGTGGTTAGTTAAAACAAATGCAAACCAGGAGCAAGACAACTAATTTTAGGAGTAGCAAGAAGAGCAATGAAGTAGTATATAACATAAGCAAAAAGCACCATATATAGTAAATATGTATGTAATATGGAGAAGCAGACCAATGAAGAAAGTAAAGATGCTAAAAACTGTGGATTTACAGAGAGGAAGAAGAAACCATCAACATGAATTCCAGAGGCTTATAACTTGCGATAACCCCCACCCCAGCAGCCTAAACCTACCTGCCTTAAAAGGACTTGTGGAAGACTGAGAATAACATCAAGAAAAAACTAAAGATGTGTCACGGAAGGGACTCAGTCAATGATCAATGTGAGCAGACAAAGCCATTTATTCTAGAAAACTAACTCTTTATATACTATTTCGTAAAGTTGTTTTCACTAACTTGGCACATTGTGATTGGATACATATCTGTGAGGCCCTTAACAACTATAATTGGTTAAGCACAGGTGTGAGAACCTGACCTTCAAAGTTTTCCAACAGTCCTCAATTTAGCAACTCAGTAAATTCCAGCTCCTTCTTATCTTGCTGAGATTCTCACTCCCAGTGCCTCGCTCCCATCCTCCTTTACCTTTTGTTGTTCCTTGGTTCATGTTGAACTCCACGTAGGCACTTGCTGATCTGGGCACATGGCCGTTCTTTGCCAGAAAATCATCCACAAAGATGAAATAAATAAGTAACCAACCAATAAAAAAAATTTAGCAAAACAAATACAGAGACTCTGTAACTCCTGTCACTAAGAAATATCTGTATGATACTTTGAAAAGTAAATTATTTCTTTAGATCAGGTCTAGAAAATGGAAATGTGAATGTAATAATGAAAATTTATATAACTCAATTTTTGAAAGTGTGCTTTGAAAACTTTTATAATGAAACCAGAAAATACACTGAATAGATTTGTAAATGTTCCAGATATTCCAGATGTTGTGGAGGTTTTCGGGGGTTTTATGATTTGTGGTTTGATTTGGGTGCTTTTTCTTTTTAATTATTTGATATTTTGATGCAGAAACAGTAAAATCTTGTAAGAAGATATGTCCTAAGCTACTGCAGTATATCAAAGAATATAATTTCTAGCAAGGGCTTCACTGAAAAAGGGTATATAGCTAAATAATATACCAAACATCCTATTCATTGTGATGACAGCCATGCATATTACCTTTGATTAGAATTATAATGGAATAAAAAGACCTAGATTTTTTTTCCTAGGTATTAACACATTTGACTAAAATTATTAAAATTATAAGACACTCATTTCAATAGGCTAGAAATCTTGGTCATGGACAAGTATCTTCCTGTGCTGCACAAGAGTATTTGAAAGCAAAATTTGTTTATGCCAGAACAGATATCTTTCCATTTACATTGGGGATGCTGATTGATGGCCAGCTGAACATGAGCCAACAGCATGCCCAGGCAGCCAAGAAGGCCAGCAACGTCCTGGCTTGTATCAGAAATAGCATAGACAGCAGGGCCAGAGACGTGATTGTCACCCTGTACTTGGCACTTGTGAGGGTGCACCTAGAATACTGTGTTCAGTTCTGGGCCCCTCACTATAAAACGATATTGAGGAGCTAGAGCGGGCCCAGAAAAGGGCAACAAAGCTGGTGAAGGGTCTGGAGAATAAGTCTGATGAGGAACTGGGGGAACTGGGGGTGTTTAGTCTGGAGAAGAAAAGGCTCAGGGGAAGTTGCTCTCTACAACTACCTGAAAGGAGGTTTGTACAGAGGTGGGGATCAGTCTCTTCTCCCAGGTAACAAGTGATGGGACAAGAGCCCAAGATGGGACAGCCTCAAGCTGCACCAGGAGAGGTTTAGATAGGATATTAGGAAAAATTTCTTCACAGAGAAGGTGACCAGGTATTGGAACAGGCTTACCAGGGAAGTGGTGGAATCAAAGTCCCTGGGAGCATTCAAAAAATGCGTAGATGAGGCACCCCGTGATATGGTTTAGCGGTGGACTTGGCAGTCCTGGGGTAATGGTCGGGTTTGACGATCTTAAAAGTCTTTTCTAACCTAGCTGATTCTATGATTCTATTGTCTTCATCTTTCTGACCTAAAAGAGGGATTGTTTTCCTGTGAAAAGTCTTTGCTGTAATTCAGCAGAGGAGAGAAACAGATGAGAGGAAAAACCAGAGAGATGCATTTATCTATGTGACAAGAATTATGATTGCATCAACATTTTTAGTGGAATAGAAATATTTTTTGGAAATAATTTTGAGCAGTTTTATGAAAGAGAGGAGACGTATGCGTAACTGTTTGAAGAATCATTCTCTTTTTCCCACTCAATTGGTAATTTAGTAGACACACATGACAAAGATTGATGAGGACTTGCCTTCCGCAGCATTTTGACAAAAGATGAATTTCTTCCTGTGCTGTTCACATGCAAAACCAGACAAACAGTGGCTTAAAGTCACTCAGGGGATTATGTTGTCGTATAATTACTAAAAAAGGAAAACATCTGGTTCTTTGAAGTATGTATTTTTATTTTGATTTCACTGTAAACAAGACCAAGTTTTTTAACAAAGAAAAAAGAAACTTTTTTTGAGGTATTCACTCCTTATGATGGAAATAAGGTCTGAAGACCTAGTCACCCAGCAAACACATTAGACATTCATTTTACCCTGGTAACAAACTGGCTAAAGGAAACGTGCTCAGACTGCTTTGGATTTTCCTGCTCTCTTCTGCTTATGCTGAAGCTTTTTAGGTTTTTATATTGAAGGTCTTCAATCTGTTTATGTTAGTATTTTGTGTAATTATTTCTAAGCATTCTTCTGCAGTTATATCACTTATATTACATGATTACCTATGGGGATAGTATTCAAAGAATGAAGAGGTTTCTTGCAGGCATGTGTAAGCCATTACCCACCGGGAGAATGTAAATCCATGTTTTCAATGGCAGGGAAATATCACTCCAAAAGAAAGCATTATTTCTAGATTCCCATCAGGCTACCTAAACCACATATCTTGCTGCATACTGCACTACTTAGAGAACTCAAAGCTACAAGTGTGCAAGGAAATCTCGTGTTTCTCAAATATCTATTACCCATTCAACCTACAAACTCAACATCTGTTTAGGGTTTTCAGCCTTCAGAAAAATAAACATTTGAGGCTGACAGAAGTTGCTGCAATCAAAATCTTGCAGTGGGCAAAAGGGAACACACCATACAAACAGAGCCAAAAATTTCTTACGCCAGTTAGTATCTTAGCAGTATAATAGTCTAAACTATTTAATTAAAATCCAGAAACCTCAATAATAAAATAGTTAAAATTGTTATGCAAAGGTTTCCGAGTTTCTATGCCTTGGGTGTAGTGTTACGCCCACCCTACAGATGTACCCAGGGTCCTACTTCTGGTAGTTTCAATCTTCCTGTTGCAGAATGGGAAGGAGAGCGCCAGCTCCCAGATGTCACCAGCACACTGAGGCCTTAGCTAGCAGAAGATCATGTTCCTGATGGGAATTTACCCCAAAAGACTAAATGGTTTCTAGGTATTCCTTCTCAGTATTGAATTGACACTGTCTTTGTTCCTGTGCATGACTACTGAGAAAAATCTTGAGAAAATCTCTGATCAGAGGAAGATAAAATTAACTGTTTAACCTATTACAGTCACAATTAGCAATATTGCAGCAGAGCTTTTCTCTTTATAGCTTCAGTGCCTTTTATCTAAAAAATAAATGAAATAGAATCCGGTCTTTTTAATCTGTCATTGGGGTTTCTCAGTTACTGTAGTCCATGAATAAAGCACTAGCGTGTTGCCTAGGTGAAATGGATGCTTTTTCAAACAGCAATCGATAATAATATAATACCATAATATATTGTTAGCGCTAATTATTTCAGCCAAGTTCCAATAAGAAAAAGCTACAAAGGTACATGAATAGGCATGAAGCTAATTTTTTTGTAAGGGGTATGAATAGTTCAATTGTTAAGTCCACTATATACACAAAAACTAGAGAGGATGGTATCATAAATAAATAATTTATAATGATGAATGAGTCACCAAACTCTGTTACTGTATAAAAAGACAACATCAAGGGGCTAATGTTTTAGATATAATACACTGACGATAGACTTAACAATATTGTGCAATACATCACTGTGACCTTGCTACACACTGGCAGTACTTCCTAATGTAATTCACTGTAATTTATTCACTAAACTTGTGATAATCTATGACAGCAAAGAAGCGAATATACCTATTGTGTTATGTACATTCCAGAAAACCAGTATGTCTTAAAATGTCACTTTAATTTTTTAAATAATTCATTCTTTCCCCATATCTTCCCTAATTAGCTATGTTTGGCTGTTAGCTTGGACCCATGGAAAGACAAGATCCAACTAACATGATCTGATTGAAGTAGATAGAGTAGATAAACAATCATTAATTTATCAATAGAATACATCTATGAACTTCTAATAATCATTAATGATTCTTAATGGTTTCTACTAGGTGCATGCATCTGTCAAAAGGATCCTGTCTTCCTCTTGCAGATTTATGTGCATGTCTTCATACATAGGACTGCAAAAGTATTGTTTTCTTGTGGTATTTTTTGATATTGGCTTCCTCCAAAACTAGCTTCCATTCCCAAACTTGCCTATGCCTTAAGTCTGTTTAATCATGAAATTCTAAGGAAAAAAAAAAATAAATCTAGGAAATATTAGTGTGGTTAATATTAATTTATATTAAACTCTCTGTTAAAAGCAAAACCAAACCCAATAAGACCAAACTTGAAATGAGCAAACCCAGACAAAAAAGAAAAACCTAAACAATGATTTATAGAGTTCCTCTTTCATGCTCAACTGTTTCTTCACATGCTTTCATGAGGTGAAGGTTGGAAAATCCCAATCAACTACTTCCTTCATTGGTAGCTAATTTTCTAATCCTTGACTCCGTAGGAGAGCAAAGCATCTTTCAGTCTATATACTGGTTTTGCTTTCTTCCTATTTTAAATCTATGTGTTCCTCAAGCAGCCCCGACATTGCCAAATGTCTGTTCTCCTTTGGTGGTATATGAAAGACATTCAGATGGAACAGGAAAGTCAGTTTTCTCCCTGTCCACATACTACCCTGTTGCCTACCTTTTCTCCCTCTTCTAGGCAAAGAAAAGAAAGGGAAAACACATTTACCAGACAGGAGAGCTGAAATGACACTCCTTATGGACAGAAACTTATAGCACCCATGCCCTTAGTATTACGACAGAGAGGAGCCTTCTGTGCTTCCTTCCCTCTCTGTTTCTTTTTTCATGCCTCTATTGTAACCCTTAGGTTCTATAAAGATGTTCTCAGTGGTATTTAATGGCTACATTAACTGTGCCTTTCCTGCCTTGACAAAAGGATCTGAATTCGTGTTTGAGTTCCCAAGAGCGAGTAGTTCAAGTGAGCTGAGAACTCCATTGACCTTGGCCTACTCATGATGTATTTCAAAGAGGTTATCACTGTCCTTTGCCAGGAATGAACTCAGAGCTATAAATTCTCCTATATGATTCTGTGTTCCATCATGACATTTCTAGGTTGCCTGGTAAGGGTAGATAGACCTTACATATATTTGCTAAACTGCTATGACTCCTAAGGGAGTCCACGTAAGCTGAGAGAGAGAGAAGGATGTTGTGCTGTGGCCCCATGATGTGATGCAAGGTTTTATATCCTAGATTTTATAAAAGTCTTCAAAGAAAGGGCATTGGTAGTCACAGGTTTCCAAAGACATAGCTTTGAATTTGGACCTCCAGTACATCTCTGTTCTGGCATTTACAGATTAGATATCATGCTTTTAAATTTTATAAGCACAGAAGCAGTTAATGTAACTATGCTCTCACTCATATTTTAACTTTGGCTATGTTTTCCTTGGTGTCCTAAGCAGTTTCTCTGCCAGCACCAGCTTTGATGTTGGGAAAGAGTGATTTTTTGAGCCTTGACGCACTCAACTTTTGCAATGTGACACTGGTCAGGGCATGAAGATACAGAAGTATGTGTGAGACATTGTGGCATAAAAAGTGTAAGTGCTATGGAAGAGTAAAGCAGGTTAAGACAATTCTTGTTGAGCCCACTCTCTTAATAAGAACAGAGGTGCAAAACCTTCTCAGCTAGTACTGTATCCTTAGCCCCCACACCTCCCCTAACTTAAAAGTGAACTGGATTTTCTAGAGCTGAATTAGATGTGAACATATGTATTAACAGCATGGATAATCATGCAGCGCAGCATGCAACCAGAATATATTTAATTAAAGCATTATTTATGTATCTCCAGGATTTCTGGTGGCAAAAATTTCAGCAGTGACTGTGCCAAGATATTTCTGCATTGTCCTTTCTACTTTTCTTTTGAGTTTGTAGGTGCTACATTTAATCTTTTTCGGCATTTAAATTATGCGTTGTCCTGAAAGATTTCAGGAACCTCTGAAAAATACATACACATCTAATAAGCATGAGAGCCCCACACTTTTGTAATTGGTACACTAACGTACTATTGCAAAAATTGC
Source organism: Psittacula echo (assembly GCF_963264785.1). Taxonomy (NCBI): domain Eukaryota; kingdom Metazoa; phylum Chordata; class Aves; order Psittaciformes; family Psittacidae; genus Psittacula; species Psittacula echo. Next base: position 132,331,213 of record NC_137737.1, on the reverse strand, counting down.
TTCAACCTCCACAAGCACTAAAACATGATAGCAACAGGAAATCCCCTAGCCAACCAGTCTGTTTTTATGAAAATTATCAACAGCTAGCCTGCTAATAATTGTCCTCTGCCACTCATCTGCCCCCGAAATGAAAAGCTGTTTAGAAAAAGCGATTCTAAAGTCAAATCAGGTTACTTGGTAGCATGCTAAGTGCAACAAAGCAGTTTCTACTACCACTCCCTAAACTGTCAGAATGAAATACATTTTACCAAAGAACACTATTCCCTAAAATTATCATCAGCAGCTACCAAATTTCTTGTAATCATAATAAACTATGTTTAAATCAGTAGGTTCTAAAACCTTTTGAACTTTTGAGTCTTGCTTCCAATGTAAAGTGAATTTAAGAAAGCATGAGAAAGCTATAATCATACTCTGAAAAATCAAAACCTGTGTTTCCCAGTCTGTAAAACTATCATAAGTCTGGTTTCAGAGAACAGGTATTACTCTTCCACTTCCTCAAACAGAATTTGTTTCCAAGTTTGTCTAAGATGTATTAACTTATGTTGAAAAGAAGATGAACAATCCAGTTAAAGTCTGAGCCTAATAGCTATTACTTTATTTTTGATAGTATAGCAGTTTCATGAAACAACTTGAGGGACTTTTTTTTTCATACTGATGCCAGAAGTAAGTTAAAATAAATGTAAAGAGGATTAATATAATTTTATAGTACATTAATAACAATGCAGAGACTTAATATCTATGTTCATTTGAACAGAAACACAGATTGGAATTTGGATTTATACAGCACCTTTCATACTGAAGATATCTTACAGCACTTTACAATCTAATTTTACACTGTCAATGCACTGACTATGAAAGTAAGTATGTGTTCAGCAATAGCTCACATATATCTCTAGAACAATCACTAGATATATAGAAAAGTTTACTAATTAAATTACCCACAATTTAGGTACAAAAATAGATGTTGCCAGGTTTTAAGCTTCCAAACATTTCACAGACTAAAACTTTACAGAAATACTTGAGTCTTTGAGTAGCCATTCACCTGCAGAGGCTTTACTTGGTTAACATAGTCTTGTGCAGACGGCCCTTTAGAGGCTGACCTTTCTCCTAACAGTAGTTTTACTGAGTTTATGAAATGATCCATATCCTAGTGGGACTTCTGCAAGCTTTGAAAGTTCATAATTTTCAAGGAATTCATACATCACATTTTCTAAGAAACAGTTGCTCTTTAGAAAAAAAATAAACTTTGCAAAGCTGTAAAGATTTTAATTCCTCCTTGTATTGGCTTTTTAGCTACTATTTGTAAACTATTTTCTATTTCTTGCACACATTCATATTTTGTCTCTGTTTTCAGGATCTTCTATTTCTTTTTTATATTTTTTACCAGGCAGCAGTCAATATCATGGCTGCACTAGGTGTTAGAAATCTTAGAGGAGTATTTGTAAAAATTCTTAGAGGAATATTTGCAAAAATTCCTGCCTGTAAACCAACAGCAGCATGCTTCTGAGAACTGTTCAGAATGTCAAATATTCACAATCTGCCTTGAAGACATTATTCTTCTATGTCCCTTGTAAAGTTTTCAAGTCTTAGAATAACTGAAGATATGAACCAATAAAATTCAAAGTGTTCCTCAAGGCCTGTCATGTAATTTCACCTCTCTCCTAACTCTTCAGCAGAAATTTCCGAGTTCTTTCCCAAATGCAGATCCAAGGATGCACTTCCAGGGGGCCAAACAGAAGCTGACTGATTGGTCTCCACCTTTTCATAATTTTGTTATTGGACCTTAGGACAGCCTATCTTGACAACAGTCTCTTTTACAGTCTGTATGGCTGTCTTTGATTTCATGCATGTCTTAAACTCAGTCTTCAATAAAAAGTATAACAAAGTGGCTTTTTCTTTCCTTTCTTCAATTCAATGATTCTTCATATCTTTGTCTTTAAAATGGAGAAGCATAGATTTGATGGATGCATCACTTGGTGGATAAAGAATTGGCTGGACGATTGCACTCAAGGAGTTGCAGTCAATGTCTTTATGTCCAAGTGGAGACCACTGATGAGTGGCATCCCTCAGGGTTCAGTGTTGGGATCAGTGCTGTTCAACATCTTTGTTGGTGACATGGACAGTGGGATTGAGTGTGCCTCCTGCAAGTCTGTTCATTACACCAAGCTCCATGGTGCAGTCAACACACTGGAGGGAAGTGATACCATCCAGAGGGACCTTGACAGGCTTGAGAGGTGGGCCCAGGCAAAACTCATGATGTTGAACAAGGCCAAGTGCAAGGTCCTGCACCTGGGCTGGGGAAATCCCAAGCACTACCACAGGTTGGGCTGAGAATGGATTGAGAGCAGCCCTGAGGAGAAAGACTTTGAGGTGTTGATTGATGAGAAGCTTAACATGAGCAGTCAGCGTGTGCCTGCAGCCCAGAAACCAACCATATTCCAGGCTGCATAAATACAAATGTGACCAGCAGATCAAAGGAGGTGATCCTCTCACTCTATTCTGCTCTCAGGAGACCAAACCTTTATTTATTATTTACTATGAGGGTAGTGGGACACTGGAAAAGTTGTCCAGAGAAGTTGTGGATGCCTCACCCCTGGAAGTGTTCAAAGCCAGGCTGGATGGGGCTTTGAGCAACCTGGTCTAGTGGAAGGTGTCCCTGCCCATGTCAGGGGGATTGGAACTGGATGAACTTTAAGATCCCTTCCAACCCAAACTGTTCTATGGATCTATGACTCCTTTTCATTTATGTCTACTGCCTCCTGACAAGATATTTAAGTTCAATAAAGTAACTTATTTGACTGGTACAATGGTAAAAGCAGCTCATGCTGGGTGCCTCCAGAGAGCGATTTGAAACAAAGAAATCCGTGGGAAATTATACCCTTAAAGAACACTTTAAATTATTGATTTAGTAACTGAGATTCACTATTCACAACAGAGTAGAGCCTCTTCCAAGCTAACATGATATCCAATTGCACTTCTATGCATATATTTGGCATGTACTTCTCCAGTGACAAGAAATAATTATTTTGAGCACGGACAATTCAGTGACAAAGATAGATTATTGTAAATGCACATTCATGATGATCTTTGGAATGTGTCCAGAATTTGCAGATAAGTCCCATCTCAGATTATATAATAGACTATTATCTATTAAAACTAACCTAGGTGGCTTGAAATATCCTGTTGCATATACTAAGTTGTGATTTAATTATCTGTGAAAAATTGATAAATGAAATATATGTCTACGCCCAATATCTGATAAGTATATAACATGGACATTAATTAAAGTTTTAACATTTTGGTTAAGACTGTATTATTTCTGCTGATCATGCAAATCTGGCAAAGGGGTCTGGAGATAGCAGTAACTAGCTCACATTGCCAGCATGCACGCAAAATTGACAATTTATTTACAAAAATATTTAGATTTCTTAAAAGACACTTTATAGATATCTTTAAAGTTTATTTGCTGTACCTAGAAGTTGGAATGTTATTGAATATAACATCAATGCAACATTAGTATTGCAGAGCTAATGTGTAAATGTTTTTATAACAAATATATTTATTATAAACAATAGTAAAATTATATTGTTATTGTACTTCAAAATTAAAGAATGCCAGCATCAATCTACTGCTTTGGATACTTATCTTGTACATTGAAACTAACTTTGCAAAGAAAATTTTACAATATATCTGTCTCTAAACACATCCTCCTTAAAAAAAATCTTAAAAGATTATAAATGAATATGTTGTTTCCTACACGCTGTATTGGAGAAAACAGATTCAAAACAAAATTTCAAATTGCTCCTACAAAATTCCCTTTACAGTGGTTCTGCAGCTGACAGCTCCACACAAATATGTCAGATATTTCAAATGGTTTATAACTGGAAACAAAAATCCTCTTGTTCAAGCATGTGTTACACTACTGTCGTGGTTTAAGCCCCGGCTGTAAATTAGAACCACGCCGTCTACTTCCCTCCCCACCCCCCAGAGGGATGGGGAGGAGAATCGAAAGAATGTATCTCCCACGGGTTGAGAGAAAAACAGTCCAGCAACTAAGGTATAACACAAATCACTACTGCCGCCACCAATAATAATAATGATAAGAGAAATAACAATGGAAGAGAATACGATACCGCCCGCTGGAAAAGAGAGCCCGACAGAAAAGAGGACGTGCCCTTCTGGGTAGCTCCCAGTTACATCCCCGGGCATGACGTGCTGTGGTATGGAATACCTCTTTGGCTAGTTTGGGTCAGGTGTCCTGTCCCTGCTTCCTCCCGGCTTCTCCTCCTCCCTTGGCAGAGCATGAGACTCACAAAATCCTTGGTCAGTCTAAACATCGGTGTTATCAGCTCTGTTCCCAGGCCGAAAGTCAAAAACACAGTGCTGCAACAGCTACTAAGAAGGAGAAAAACTGACTGCTACTGCTGAACTCAGGACAACTACTTACAAATTTATATATTATAATTAACAAATTCAAACGCAGTCTTACAGAATTAGAAATTTAGCAAAAAAGTGCCTATAATTAAGTTTCCATATTTATTTTCTATGCATATTTTTACATTTTTACAACATATATGTATATACACACACACATGCATTCTGGCTTTTATATAAGTTTACGTCTATCAATAAAAGATAATACATGTCAGAGAAAAAGATAAAATCAAATAAGAAAATCACCATCTTCAGAATAATAATGCTGCATCAAAGAGAAAATGCAGATAAATTCTGAATTTCTGTGGACTTAAATAATTCCATATTTCTTAGAAAAATAGATGAATTATGAATAATTGTTTGTCTCAGAATTCCATATAACATATGAGGAAAACTGCTAATGATTGAATAATAAATTCAATTTGCCTAAAAATCTGTGCTGACCACTTCAGGGTTTTGTGGCACTGAACAATTGCCATGGAGACTTGGATTTTCTTTTCAATATTTAACAGTATTCACACAAATACCTTAGCACAATTTCAGCAACTAGAAGACTGGAACTAGATGATATTAAGGTCCTTTCCCACCCAAACCATTCTGTGATTCCATGATTCTGTGAAAGGAGGCACTAGTAGATGTATGTATGACTTCCCACGAGGCCACTGTACTATGGCAGAAAAGTTTTCTCCATCCCTTAGCATGTAGCCAGTGAACTCCTCAGTCTATCAAAGAATTGCACTATACTACACATAAAAATAATGGTCAAGAAAGTAAACTTCTCACTTGGATTATGTATAGGGTCTGGTTGATCTTATACATAATAACTTCATAGTGCTCTTCTTTGTATTGGTAACTAGAAAGGTGTTGATAACACACACCAGTGTTTTGGCTACTGCCACTGCTGAGCAGTGCTCCCACAGCATCAAGGCCATCTCTCCATCATCCCCCTTGACCCCAAAGGCCACTAGGCTGGCCTTGAATGTTAGGATGGGACATAGCCAGGGCAGCTGACCCAAACTGACCAAAGATGTATTCCATATCATGTGACATCACTCTTTGCAATAAATAAAAGCTAAGAAAGGAGGAAAGGGAAGGGGGATATCAAGAAGGAATCAGCATCCTCACAAGGAAAAGGGTTGTAGACAAGTGGAATGTTGGCAGTGCTGGCCTAAATTGGAATAAAATGTCACTGGACATCACTAACAGAGCCTTGATCTCACAGCATACTTATAAAATTGGTAACGTACAGTGTGAGATTTGTCCTCTCTGGGCTTTTGCTACATATAAAATATGTATTCACAAGTTATATGAGAGGAGCTTGAGAAACCAAAGGCAAGTTGGTGAAATACTTTTAAACCCACAGTTGCACTAAAATTAACTTTTCAGTCCAAATTCATTTTCTCCAACTAAGTAAAATGAAGAACAAAGAAACAATGCATTGTAAACTTAATTTGCAGGAAATTGAATCTAAAATTATTTAACACACTGCGTGGTAGAAAACTTTTAATGGAGAAGTAATAGCAATAATTTTTTTATATGTATAATATTATTTTTCCAAGAAAATAACATTTAAGAAATTCCATCATGAAAGCAAAAAGATGTTAAACCTCGTTCTTATTAGCTGTCGGGTTTATTTATCTAAATACAGTGCAGTGGAAGATAGTTGCCATAGCTACAGCAGAGCTCTGGAATAATTTTGTTTCCTCTTAATTGTTGCATACTTGTGTACAAACAGCTTAAAAACATCTTGCATTTTTAGTCTGAGACCTTAAATCCAAAAGAAAAAAACTGGATTTGAATCTCCTGCTGACAGAAGGGTAGCCTACAAAAGGAAACATAATGAATGAAAACTTGTCACTATAGAGAGTTGTCTGTAGTTGTCTTCGTAAAACCAGTATTTTTTTTCTTTGTAACATGCTGATTAAGAATCTTGCACTATATTCACATTTGCAATCCTTGTAATCATATCAGACTTTGTAAAGTTGAGGTACCTCAACTTTATTATTTTCCAAGAAAATCACATCAAATCTTACATTGTTGGAATTTCAGTGGATCAGATGGGGAGAAAGAACAGCTCTTCTTCAAAGCTTCCTGTGACATACAGCATCTATTTTTCCCAGCTAATGTCATCATTATCTATATATTTAACAGAAGAATGCTACAAGAAATTTACTTTTAGCTTGTTCAGTGACAAATTTATTCTTACAATTGAATATAAGCATGAAAATAGGCTCATCACAAAAGGGAAGAAGACAGTGTTGCATTTGAATAAATTACTTTATATCACAATTTGCACTAGTATTGTTTTTACGCATGTCAAGCAGCCAAGGAGATTAGCACAGCTATGCTTCTTCACAGAACATTGAACCCTCACAAACTGGTGTTAAGGCCAGTACTTTCATATATAGCTGAGGATCAAAAGTTGCATGTATTTTTTCCTGACCTATGTATAGCATATATTTAGAATAATCAGCTATCTTTACTTATGCAAGTTCTCAGTGCACTAAAGTCTATTTAAGACTTCCTTTGAATATCAAAATTTCATCCCATCTCTATCCTGAGAGTTCGAGCCAGTTATTCCCACTGCCCTCCAGTACCTCCAATATATTCCCATAGATGCTGTTTCTGCCACAATCCATGACAGAACTCTCCCACTTTGCATCTTTACAGTATCATGGTATCACAGTATGTTAGAGATTGGAAGGGACCTCAAAAGATCATCTAGTCCAATCCCCCTGCCAGAGCAGGAACACCTAGATAAGGTTACATAGGAATGTGTCCAGGCAGGTTTTGAATGTCTCCAGAGAAGGAGACTCCACAACCTCCCTGGGCAGCCTGTTCCAGTGTTCTGTCACCCTCACTGAGAAGAAGTTTCTTCTCAAGTTTAAGTGGAACCTCTTGTGTTCCAGTTTATACCCATTACCCCTTGTCCTATCATTGTTTGTCACTGAGAAGAGCCTGGCTCCATCCTCATGACACTCCCCCTTTATATATTTAAATACACTAATAAGGTCACCCCGCAGTCTCCTCTTCTCCAAACTATAGAGACCCAGCTCCCTCAGCCTTTCCTCATAAGGGAGATGCTCCACTCCCTTAATCATCTTAGTTGCCATGCGCTGGACTCTCTCCAGCAGGTCCCTGTCCTTCTTGAACTGAGGGGCCCAGAACTGGACACAATATTCCAGATGCGGTCTCACCAGGGCAGAGTAGAGGGGAAGGAGGACCTCTCTCGACCTACTGACCACCCCCCTTCTAATACACCCCAGGATGCCATTGGCCTTCTTGGCCACAAGGGCACAGTGTTGGCTCATGGTCATCCTGCCATCCACTAGGACCCCCAGGTCCCTCTCCCCTACACTACTCTCTAACAGGTCGTTCCCCAACCTATATTGGAACCTGGGGTTGTTCCTGCCCAGATGCAGGACTCTACACTTTCCCTTGTTATATTTCATCAAGTTTCTCCCTGCCCAACTCTCCAGCCTGTCCAGGTCACGCTGGATGGCAGCACAGCCTTCTGGCGTGTCAGCCACTCCTCTCAGCTTAGTGTCATCAGCAAACTTGCTGACAGTACACTCAATTCCCTCATCTAAATCATTGATGAATATATTAAATAATACTGGTCCCAGTACTGACCCTTGAGGCACTCCACTAGATACAGGCCTCCAACTAGACTCCACCCCATAGACTACAACTCTCTGGCTTCTCTCCTTCAGCCAGTTTGCAGTCCACCTCACTACCTGATCATCCAGGCCACACTTCCTCAATTTAGCTATGAGGATGCTGTGGGAGACTGTGTCAAATGCTTTGCTGAAGTCAAGGTAGACCACATCCACCGCTCTGCCATCATCCATCCACAATGTTATTTCCTCATAAAAGGCTCTGAGGTTGGTCAAGCATGACTTCCCCTTGGTAAAGCCATGTTGACTGCCCCTCATAACCCTCTTATCCTTGACATGCCTTAAGATGGCACCAAGGATAAGGTGTTCCATCACTTTCCCAGGGATGGAGGTGAGGCTGACCGGTCTATAGTTACCCGGGTCCTCCTTCTTGCCCTTTTTGAAGACTGGAGTGACATTTGCTTTCCTCCAGTCCTCAGGCACCTCACTCGTTTCCCAAGACTTGGTAAAGATGATGGAGAGTGGTCTAGCAATGACTTCCGCCAGTTCCCTCAGCACCCGCAGGTGCATCCCATCTGGACCCATGGATTTATGGATGTCCAGATTGCTCAACTGGTCCCTAACCCATTCCTTGTCGACTAAGGCAAACTGCTCCAGTGACCTGACTTCATCTGAGCTCTATTCTTTACTGAATACTTTTCTAAAGTAATGATGTCAGGATTTGGTCCATATCAATCTATGTGAACTGAAAAACTGTTGGTGATACACAATCGCATTTCAATATTTTTATTTCATTAGCAACCTAACAAAACTGAAATCTGGCTCTGGCTTTATGCAGTCACACAAACACAAGTTTAAATGAGACCCTGCTTTCCAGAGTTTAAAATATCTGATTACAGCCATTATAATCAATTTGAAAATTGGAAGACTTCCAAAAGTTGTTTGCTGTTATATCAAACAAAAACCCCTTTTTCTTCTTTGTATTCTGGGAGAGACTTATCTAGTACTAACAGGAAACTACTGATTCTCTCTTCTTTCTGGCTCACAGACCATCTGGACTCTACCAAGAATAACATATGACTTTCAAGGATTTTATGATCTAATTTTGTACAGATTTTTGACATCTACTATACTACAGTAAAATACAGGTTTCATTGTAATTGGGATTTTATACATACATGCTACCAGGATATAAAGTTTGTATTAAAGGAGTAACAGTCTTCATTTCATACCTACTGATTTTGATCTTACTGAGAAAAATTCACTCATTATTTTATTTGCTCATAGATTTAATCATTCATTTACTGGCAGTGCAGTTTAAACAAATTGAAATGAGTCATTCAAGCACATCTCAGATGATAATTTATCGTATTTCAAAATCTGACTGATTTGCTCTTTAATAGCTCTTTTCATGAATTCTATATTTATGACTTAAAGGTTGATTTCATAGTACTCAAGAACAATGAGGTTAGTCAGAAATAATTTTTAAAGGTAGATAACTTCATACCTTTTAACAATGGTTTTGAGTTAATCTTATGGGTTTCATATGGTTGTGAACACAAAAGCTAAAAAATTATGTTAAAAACCACAAAACTTACTATGTAAACACGGAGCTGCACTAAAAGGCCTAGGTATACCTATTTTGGGATACACTTCACTCTTGCAATAAACAGTTGATTGTTCAGCACCTGGCCAAACTAAATTTACAACAAAATATGCTTTACTTCTTCTTAGGACCTGAAGCTGAATTTATGAGTACGGTGTTCTTGCATTCCCAGTAAAGACATCTCTATGTTATACCTTTCTATCCCTATTGTGTCATTTTGATTCAGTCATTTTCTGATTTACATCACAGCAATGGTAGAAGTTTCAGAAAAGAAAAAAAGTTTCATCATTCTGTCTTCTGTAGAAACATAACCAAAACATCTCCCTTCCAAAGCTACATGTCTACTGGCAATTATTTCTCCCTGGTATCCTTTGAGCATACTCTCCTCATTCATAGCTGTAGCTCTTTTGTGATTTGTTATATTTTTCATTGTATTTCATTAACTCACTGTATTTCTCCTCTTCTATTTCTTCTAAGGGTACATCACAGGTACATTCCTAATTTTTATAACTGACTGCAAATATATGACCTTAAACTTTACACCTTTACAATTTACCTCATCCCTATTACTCCAGTCTCCAAGACATCTTTTCTCATTTTGCTATGTATAGAGGATTCAAATTTGTCATCAATACCCTTCATTGTACTTTCATACTTTGATCATAATTAAAAGTATTTTTCAAAATGTTTCAGAATTGATTCTTTAGAACACTACTTGTAAACATCCTGTCCATAAGTTCTCTTTTTCAGGATCAGCAGTGACTTTCATGTGCAGTAGGTATGTTAATTATCCTATAGTTCTTTTATTGTGTTACATTTTCAATACCTACACACACGCAAAAAGAAAAGCCGTGTGGCCTAATTATTTTGTTAACATTCTGACAGATTCTGTCTGATACATTTCTTGTTAAGGAATATAATTATCTTAGGGAAAAAAAAAAAGTAACACTGTGGTCTGACATACATATTCTGAATAAAACCAGATTGCATATCTCAGTGTCTCATATATACGTATATAAAATTTCTTAGTTTCAGCAGTATGTGCTGTTTGTTGAATACGTTTTTGGCCTAAAATAATTTTGTTTACATTTTTCTCTTTCTTCCTAATAACACTCAGATTCCATGTCAAATGTCATGAGCATATTAACATATTACCATTAACCTGGATTAACATACTACCATTAAAACTGGATGCCCACATATAAAGTAACTTTGGGTTTTGTTGAGAAAATGTAGATAAGCATAGTCAGTTCTATTTGAATTTTCAATGGTGTTACAGACATTTAATCACATGCAACTAGCAAGTACAACTGGACATTTTTAATAAGGCCTTTCTATAAACTGAAGGAGCTAAGTGTTTAGAAACCATTCCTGGGATTCTTTAGCAGCACCATAATATATGAATTCCAAATAATAAGAGTTTCAGTAATTTCTTGAAGCTGTACACACCCAGAAGCAGTATTTCTGGTGATGACACACTGATACTGTAATGAAACTTTGAAATTATAGTCCTTTCCAATAGAGTCTCTCTTTTCAGCACAATTATTAACACAGACATATTATGAGTCATGTGCACCTCATCATATTGCTTCCTTTTAGTCTACTATTCGGGACCACAGGGCTGGTAATTCACACATTCTTAGGTTTGAAGATAACTACACAAGGCATTCTACTTTTCTAACTGAAAGCATTGCTTAACACGCTTTATAACTGTTTGCGGCTTCTCTTTCAGAGAAAGACTAGTGTAATGATTTATTGGAAGAATTAACCACCTTAATGCAAGTAATGTAAGGAAAACATACATTTAGTAACTAAATTCAACAACATAATTCAGAAGTAAATGGATGGTTAATAAACCATTCAGTTTAACTCTCAACAAATTTTATTTCCAAGTTTACCTTCATAAAAGTTGTCACAGACTTACTTGCACATTAAAACCAGAGTATTTTAATATGAAACATTATATTCACAAAAGATTATTAAAAACATTAGTACTTGAACACTTAAAAAGATTTACAATAGGATAGGAAAAAAGAAAATATGACTTATTAAACTTCATAAAGCTTACTATTTCTTCTAATTTAATAAACTGTTCTAAGGCCACTAACAAATATAAACACATTAGATGATACATAAATACATACATGCTGAGAAAAAGACCCCTTACTTCATTACTTTTTAAGCTGTAGCATTGGTACTGGGAAGAACAGAAAGAAAAACAAGCAAGTCATAGTCCAATTGAGATCAAATTAACAAAGCTCTGGATGCTGGATATCATCTAAATGATGCACTTGGTTAAGATAGACACATACATTTTTTAAATGTCAGAAAAAGTATGACTCCGCCCCCACTGAAATCAGTGCAGACCCCTCTTGACTTCAGTGGGATTAGAAGAAAGCAACAATTTTTATCAGCTTGATTAGAGTTTTGTCAAAAAAAACCTTGGACAAGAGGCAGTGTTCAGTAACGAATATCAAAAATAATTACATACATTCAACCATAATTTAAAAGTTCAGTTTTCAAATTAATAAAACTGACTGGGAATAGCTGATAAAAAAAAAAACTGTCAAAGCATTTGTTTTATTTTGTGTTTAGGTTAATTTCCCACATTACTTTTGTTGGCACTGTTAAGCAAAGCCTTCTATTTTAAAAGAGAACGAGGAAGAATTGTTAGAGAAGGTTCACTTAAAGACTGAATGAAGACTTAAGAAAAAGCAAAAAACATTATTAGTGAAGAAAAAAAATAAAAAGCTTTGTAAGTTGGAATTTCTCTGATTCTTATTTTTCAAAGTTGTCTTTGGTGTGAAGCGATAGAGAAAAAGGAATAAGGAAAAGGAAAATCAAGTGGAGTGCCTTCCTTACAAAAACACCTACTTTTCCTTCCAACAAGAATAATATACAAAATCCTAATATTCCATGTGTGATAGTACAGATGTATCAAGCTTTTATACAAGTAGCAGAAGAAATTTTTGCCCTTTGGATTAACCCGTAACTGGATTCTTCATGAGGTCTTCAGAGTGGTTATTTGTATCTAAAACTGCTGTGAAGTCATTTACACCCACTTTGCCCAATAGTCAGTCTGTGATGTCCCTGAAGAAGTCATGAATTATAATGCTATGCAAGCATACTGGAAATGACGGACACCAATGAACTCAGAATTATCTGTGTATTTAGAATTACTATTAAACAAGTATAAAATATACTGCTACATAGGAAAAAAGTATGTCGTCTAATGAAGTCTTGGACTGTGCTGTATGACTGATTGAAGAACAAGCTTTAAAAATTTGACTGTTTGCTTCTTCAAGGACTAGCAGCTGAGCATTACTTAGTCTGTAACTTCATGGAAGATAGGGGAGCAGCTTCCTCTAAGTATGTGTCTGTGCACTGGGGGAGAACAGATGAATGGGGGGAGTGTGGCCTCAAAATGTGACCTGCTTCTTCACCAGTGCCAGCAGTGGGCTGCTTAGCCATCCCGCTCCTCCAGCCTTGCTGTTGTTTCGGGGACTGAGGCTGGTAAATTGGTAACCTCATCCTTTACACAACACATACTATGGCAAGTCTCAAATCCAGTGTCTGCTGGGGTTACCAAAGAGGTTCCCTTTCCTTAGAAAGACAAGCTAATATCAGCTGGCTTATTGTCCTGGGTTCAGTGCTCAAAACAGGATAATTATTTATCACTTTCTTAATTGATAAATAACTTTTTGCTTCCCTGCTTCCCCCATACCTTCCGTTTATACATTCTGCCATCTAAATTCACTGTCCATGTCATGTCTTCATTTGTGCTTTCAAACTGATATTAGGAACAGCTGCCTAAATGCATAATGCTGTTGTCTACTTCCCAGTCCAAAATTTCTTGAAGCCAATTGATTTTATTTAATTTACTTTACTGTGCACTGGATAGGTTACATGTTTCCCAAATCTGTCTGGCTATGATAAGCAATGTATGTGAGATGTAATTAAAATTTAATAAAAAGGAAAGATGGACACACCACAGCTACAGTCTAATATAGCTGTCAGTATCTCTCTCTCATTCTACAATAGGCATTGCACCACATTAAGTAAGGGCTCTACTATGAGTGACAAAGTCAGACGTTTCGTAAGAGATGCTGAGCATCTGTGATGTAATATGTCATCTAGGGAGGACCACTAAGAATTGGAACAAGACTGACCTCGATGACTCTGATACAAAGGACAGAAACTGCAGTTGTAAGAATACTTCAGAGAATTTGTAAAAAGATGGTGGCAGCATTTAGAAGAGTCTCTTCCAATATGCAATGATATTTTGATAATTTTTTTTAACACATGGCAGTGTGTAATCTAGGGGAGTTTATTACTTGTGCATTTTGTTCTGAGGACATTTTGATTCCTTTTTGGTAGAAGTTTTTTTTATCTGGAAGTTTAAGCAAACCCTTGAAATGTCAGAAAACAAATCTCATTTGTGAGAAGGTTGCAAGAATTCCTCCTGTGAGAAATGTATTTCCTGATTTTGTGTTAATTACTTGTACAAGGACAAAAGAAACAGATGTTTATTTGTGTTTACAGCATGCAATAATAATTCTTTGATTCCAATAGAGACCAATGCTGATGTAAAGTTTTTTTATTTACTTAGTGAGTAGACCTATGCTGGAAAACTAATGTATTAAGAGCTAAAAGCCCAATATTGAAAGCAATGAATATGTAATTTGTGATGTTGTAATCATTAAACATTATAGAATAGTCTGTCCTAATACACATGGAATGATTAAATTTTGGAATTCAGGGGTTTTTTTCGTTAAATATATTCAATTAAAGCCACATATATTTCTTCATCTTTGCCTATAATTTTTGAAGTAATGAATCACTTCTTGACCTATATGTACAATCGTAAATAACACAGCTGGTGAATGAACTGATCATGCACTAGTTATGAGGATAATAAAGGCTAATATCCCTTCTTTACTACAAAAAATAGGATAAGGACTTTAAAAATATGCTGTTTATAAATAACATAAAATTTAAATACTATTTTGTATATTTCTTCTTTATAAATCTTTTAAAAATCAATTGATATATGAACTTTGGCATGATATAAATATTCCTTGAACGTGAAATTTAGTGTTTTAAAATGAAACTATTAAGCAAATTCTATTCAGACTGAAAAAGAAAGAACAGAAAAGGATTAAGATGACTGTGACTAACCATTGCTGGTTTTACTTCATCAGTGTTGTTAACATTATTCCTATAGCTTTACAGCATCACTATGACCTCCGTGTTATTTTTGCCGAAAGCCTATAACTTTCCTGCTTATTTGAGCTGACGGCATGACTTTATTTTCTGAATATACAGTGTCATCAAAATTGTACTTTTTTCTCATGCACAGTTTATGATACAAAATGTTATTCATGTAATTTGGCTTTCACAGGCATTATATAATCAGATTAAGGATACAGTCTTTTTCAGTAAATGAATTAGTGAAAAATTAATCAAAATATAACAATAGATTGTTTTTTTTTGTTTGTTTGCCTCTTCTGTTAGAAAATAATTCTTAGGAACCTACAGTCTTAACTTCTCTTCAGTTCTTTTCTCCTTTGAGAGTGATGAGAGTCAAAAAGTTGTGTTGAAAGCCTTGGTGCTGGCTAAAGCATCTGTATGGTCTCTTTAACAGGAAAGCCTAATGGTTTGGAGATAGCCTTTATGGAAAAGTGAGAACAAGAGCTGGTTATTTCTCTCTTAACTTGCCATTCCCTCCCTTCTCTGAAGAAAATTACAAAGAATGAAGCTGCAATGATCATGCACTGATAGAGTTCACAGTCCTGACAACTATGGGTTGGGTGAAGAGTAAACTCTTGACCCTGAATTTTAGGAAAGCCAACTTCCAGCTCTTTCAGGAGTTTGGCAACAGGACCCCCTGTGAAACTGCCCTCAGGGACAAGGGAGTGGAATAGAGCTGGCAGATCTTAAAAGGTCCTTTCCATAGACCACAAGAGCTTATACCAGGTGTAAGAAATCAGGAAGGGAAGACAAGAATCTGGTATGGCTAAGTTGTGACATGCTGGTCAAACTAAAGAGTAAGAAGGAGATGCACAGGAAGTTGAAGCAGAGATGGGTATCCTGGATAGGGTATAGAGAGTTTTGTAGGGATGGGGTCAGGAAGGCCAAGGTGCAGCTGGAGCTGAACTTGGCAAAGGACGCAAAGAATAACAAGAAGGGCTTGTACAGGTATGTCAGCCAGAAAAGGAAGGTCAAAGAAAGTGTACTCCCCAGATGGACACGACTGACAAACTGGTAACAACAGATGAGGAGAAGGCTGAGTTACTCAGTAACTTTTTCACCTCAGTCTTCACTAGCAGTTTTTCCAAACCCCTTGAGTAGATGGACCTTACTCTTTAAGCGAAGACGAAGTTTGTGACCAGCTAAGAAACCTGAACATAATGTCTAATGACCTAACAAGATGCATCCCAGAGTCCTGAAGGAATTGGCTGATGTAGTTGCCAAGCCACTCTCCATGATATTTGAAAAGTCATGGCAGTCAGGTGAAGTCAGTGGTGACTGGAAAAAGGAAAAAATTGCATTATTTTTAAAAAGGGTAGAAAGGAGGATCCTGGGAACTACAGATGTGTCACCTTCACCTCTGTTCCTGGGAATATCATGTAATGGATCATCTTAGTAGTTATGCAAAGGCACATGGATGTCAGGTGATTTGAGAGAGCCAGCATGGCTTCACCAAGGGCATGTCTTGCCTGACCAACCTAGTTGTCTTCTATGCTGGAATGAGCATTTCAGTGGACAAGCAAAGAGGCATGAATGCCATCTTTGTGGACTTCTGAAAGGCCTTTGACATGGTCCGTCACAGCATCCTTATCTCTAAATTGGAGAGATATGGATTTGATGTGTGGAATGTTTGGTGGATGAGGAATTGGCTGGATGGTCACATCCAGAGGGTAACGGTCAATGGCTCTGAGAGATGGGATGCTATGCAGAGGAACCTGAACAAGCTCAAGAAGTGGGCCTATGTGAACCTCATGAGGTTCACCAATGACAAGTGCAAGGTCCTGTACCTGTGCCAGGGCTAGCCCCAGTATCAACACAGGCTGAGTGATGGAGGGGTTGAGGATACCCCTGAGGAGAAGGACTTGACAGTAGTGGTGGGCAAAAAGCTGGATATGAACCAACGTGTGCTCACAGCCCAGAAAGCCAACTGTATCCTGTGCTGCGACAAAAGAAGCGTGGCCAGCAGGATCAAGGGAGGTGATTCTGCCCTCTAGACTCTGCTCTCGTAAGACCCCACCTGAAGTACCAAATCTGGCTCTGGAGTCCTCAGCACAGGAAACATGCGGACCTATTGGAGCAAGTCAAGAGGGGGGCCACAAAAATGATCAGAGGGATGGAGTACCTGTCCTGTGAGGAAAGCCTGAGAGTTGGGGCTGTTCAGACTGAAGAACAGATGGTGCTCTTATTGGGGCCTTTCAATACTTAAAGGGGATTTATAGGAAAGATGTCAACAGCACCATTCCTGGGAGCTGCTGTTTGAGTTTCTACATTCAGTCTTTCACCACTACAAAAGGGGTAAATATGTTTTGTATATTAGGAAATATATTACTTGTGGTTAAAAAGATGTGATTAAAAAATACTAATAGAAAACTATTTCTCTAAATTATTCAACTATACTTACTGAAAGTCTGCTAATCTGGTTTTGGCAATAGTATGCATTTGGCAGTACAAGACTAAGCACATAAAAGCACATCTAAGACACTTCCCCAGAGACATTATTCTTATTTCCAGGGTTCAAGCAGATTCAGCCATAGTACTAGGCTATAGTTACTCCTATCACATAGCTGGAAAAAATAAAGTCCAGGCATGCATGTCCTTCTTGATTTTCAGAAGTGAAATTTCTGGGGGTCGAATTGTTTCTACTGCATTTCAGTCTGTAGTGTTATGGCATACAGTAAATTAAATAGCTGTAGAAGAAATATTACCAAAAAAATTGAGATTTATAGTGGGTCAAAATGAATGATGAGTATGGAAAATTCTTTATTAGATTTGATTTTTTTTATATTTCTTTTATGAATTAAAAAACCCCTAAGATTCTCAAAGGAATTAATAATATCTCCAGGCTTTGCTTTGCAAAATGTATCTTGAGAATCTTAAAGGGCCAGATATTGAAATTAATTCTGTTTTGATCCCCCTCATGGTGTGTGCCACCAGTCACTGCTGACAGGCTCGATGCCAGTGCTGGGTTTAGCATTTCGAAAATAGAACACTGTTCAGATTAAGGTCCAAATGTGACAGATATCAAGGCTGCCGAGCATTCTTGAGAATTGATGTGCTTTGCAACCATCTTAATTATTAAGGTAGATTGTCCTGCACAGTAAAAAATTTGAAAAAAATTGTGAATTAAAGCAGCAGAAAATGAAACCATCCTGTGGATTGTGCAAAATGAAGAAATTAACTCTGAAACAAGGCACTGTTCCTGAAAACATCTGACTGTATCCCCAGAAGTACTGATTCCCTTAAATCAGATTCATTTCTATGGAAGTTGGTAGTCTCTTGGGAGGTGCTCAGCACCTTGAAGGATCAGACTTCTGAGGGACACTTTAGAGGTAAATTATGCTTTTCAACCTATATTTTCCCAACCCACACTTTTTTACACCTCGTCACTAAGTGACCTTACATGGTAATGACTAATGAACTGAGTAGACATCTGTAATTTTAGAAAGCAATCACAGCTCCTGCTTTAGTGCTTCCCTGCTGCTTTCAGCAATTTATGAACAATAGCTGATGATGTCTAAATAATTAATTCAGCTGAAAGAAAAATAAGTCTTTGAATAGATTTCACATTGTTAGGGAAAAAAAGAAATGCCACAAGAGGCAAAGAAGGAAGGGAAGTCTTCCTATTCTGTTCAAGTACCATAGTTTCCCACTTCTGTGTGAAAGATAACAGAAAGACATTGGGAAATCATGATGTCCTACAGTCCTTCAACAGGTACCATGAGAGGGTTTTCTGCTTCTTGGTCCCTTCTCCCTGAGTCAAAATTACATCTATGCCTATCTTGGGGTAAGTATTAGTCCTGCTAGTTCTTGGGTTTTACTTAATTGTTTCTTCGAGGACAACACAACTGTGTTTAAGAAAAGTTTGGCTGTGAGCGTTTATCTACTATAAACCATCTAGATGACATTGAGTTTTAAAAAAGAGTCAGCATAGACATGACCGTACTGTAATTCAATGTACTTGGAAAATTTCAATTAAAATCATTATAAGTGACCCATTAAAAGTAACACAGAGTGATCTTTCTTCTTTCACTCATGTAATAGCTGAAAAGCAAATTCTGTTCTTTGAACTGTTGTGAAGTGAATGAAAGCAACAAAAGAAAAAAGGCAAAGAAACAGAAAAAAAGAAGAAAAGGTCTAATTCAGCAGAGTCAAGAGCTGGTAGCAGCTATTTTAAAGAAAAGTGAAATTGCGCTTGCGTGACTGTGCAGTATACCCTGATTTTCATTGAGACTAGGGCCATTTTAGAACAGGTAGACAATATAGACAAGAGTGCAAGTGAAAATTGCTCCCATATAAAAAGGTTTTATTCCTATGAAAAAGCAGCTGCATAATAACATCTATTGTCCTACTCTAAATATAATTTTCTTTGTCATTCTGAAAAACAGAATATTGGGCTGGATGGGCCAGCAGTCTGATTTAGAAAAATATTTCTAATGGCTTACAGTGGAGTAAGTATGATAAGTATGCTTCAGCATACTGCCCAAAGAACGTTATTAGTGGATTTATATATTTACTGCGTAAAAAACCTCAAAGAAATGCAGTATTTTAATTCACACTGTTACCAAAAATATTTAAAGGAAATAAATGTTAAAAGTGAGAATAATGAACTATAAAATGTTTTTATGAGTTATGAAGGGGACCAAATTATATTAGTGAGAATTTGTTAATATTGGTTCATCTAATATTATGTGGAAACTCGGATATGCTGCATTAAAATAAACTGGAAATAAGCAACATATTTCTTTTGCAGTGATTAGGTATCTAAAGAAAAAACACACTCACAGAGGCATCTATTCATCTATGTTTTAAAAGAATGATTCATTCTAATTTTAGTAT
Organism: Psittacula echo; assembly: GCF_963264785.1. NCBI lineage: Eukaryota > Metazoa > Chordata > Aves > Psittaciformes > Psittacidae > Psittacula > Psittacula echo. The sequence continues at coordinate 132,311,470 of NC_137737.1, read as the reverse complement.
TTTCAAAAAATATGAATGAGAATAAATGGCTTGAAATATATGCCCATTCAAATTAGGCTGAAAGCTTTTCTTAAAATGCTGTTACCTTTTTCCCTTAGCAGACTTCCTTGCCATGTAAAAGGCATAATTTCTAGAACAAAAATGAAAGCAAACATATATACTGAACTTCAATGCCTACATGCTACTCTTTCCCCCAGTTAAAAGCCTGTTCTTGTTTCTCCAAGCTTGCATAAGTTTACCTTCCACATGAAAAGACAAGTGAGATAGCAGGAGTGTAAGGAGAACAGAAAAATAATTTTATAGAATTAGAAGTTTAAAAATTATGCCATCCTCTACTGGTGAAAATAAAGCACTATTTCCTTCCAAATTAAGCTCTTAGTAAGTTTCCTAGAACAGATACTGTAGGTTTCATAACAGTTCTCTTCCTCTTAGCAACTTGCAAGTTTCAAAGACTGGCAAACAGATTTGCACTTGTTATAGTCTAGTTTAGTGGTAGCAGCAAAAAATACTTTGTTATACAGAAAACTGTCTGGAAAGGATGGTGTGCCTCCAGTGTATTCACCAGAGAAAAAAATTTTGCCAATCCAGCTTGTTGTAGAAATATAACAATACATCCAAAATTCCCTTTTTTTTTTTTTTACTACTCTTAGAAGAACTGACTTTTCTCTGACATGTGGAACTAATACTAAAGATTTCCCAGAATTCAAATCTTCATAATTATGGGAGGTGCCATCTCCAATGAAGATGTCTACTTAATAATATAACCAACTTTGTTTAAGAGTAGCATCAAAACTATGTTTTTTCATCAGTATTGATAACTCTTTTTTCTAGTTCTACATGTAAACATCCACTCACTACCAAAATACCAATTTATGGTGCATGTTTGCAGTGACACTCTGCCCCAGAGTCTTACTTATGAAGAAAAAGCCTAAAATTTGTTTCCACTGAGAACAGGAACAGATACACTCAGAAATACATGAATGCAAGCAAAGTTATTTTAAAAGATGAATTAGCCCTGAGACTTGTATTTGCCCCCTAAATCTCAAAATCACCAATGATGCTGTAGAATGACACTATGACTATTCTGCTTTGAGAAATAAATTCTCTTCCACCACTTCCCCCCAGCTATACAGCGGATTCATCTCCTCTCTATTTCTACTTGCTTCCTTCCCAGTTGTGTGGCATACCTTGTTATCTTTTTCAATATATTTGTTATCAGTGGTAGTTGCTCTTAGATATATAATGTTCTCTTCACATGTGTAAATTCAGTGTCAGCTTGAGGTCAAGTTGATGCACACAAATATGTGTCAGAAGTGTAACTGAACTCTGCATCTACATTTAAAATTTTGCCTGACTTCAGGGAGAAAGCCTGACAAATCATATTTAAAAGAAGATAGCTCTGAGCTTAGCAATTTGATCATCAATTTAGATTCAGCTTTCAAGGTAGGATACTATTCTTGAAATGCCTATGAGGAAACTAGACCTGGATAGCCATTTTGAGTTAACATGATTCAGCAATTGCCCCTTCAAAATGTCACTTAAAATATCTGTCTCATTCATCTGAAGTCTGCTTAATGCAGAAAACAAAACAGAAAAGGACTTAGACAAATATTATGAAACTCAGCCTAAATTCTGGCCTATATTTAGATTCCTAGCCATGTGTGACAAATTTTATAAACACTGATAATTCAGTTTCTTAGGGAAATGAATGTGACTTGCAATTAATCAGATGTCTAAAATACTCAGGCCATTTTTTAAGTCTTCAGTCCTCCCCCCTCTTCCATTTTGTACATTGCATTACTAATAAAGAGAAGATTTATTTAAACACATGAAGATTCTGATTTATCATTTTTTTTACATTTATGCTATTCAAAATAGTACTCTAACCTTTGGTTGTTGGTTTTGTTTTTTTTTTTTTTAATTTTCTTTTCTTAATTAGGCAATTCCATTTGTATTTGTATGTTTCCCTTTTTATTGTCCATGAATATGTAGCAAGGGATTGAAGGGAATGAGTAAAGCACTATCTCCCACCCTGTCTGTTCTTACCCAGGCACTGAAGTCCATAGAGCCAGGGTTTAATTATGGAAGCACAGCACTTTAGTTGGAAAATACAACTTGCTGCCAACTGAAATTTTGTCTGGAAGTATAGAATCTCTTTTCTCTTGACAGAGGACTGAGAAAACATTTCAAAAGATTATTTGCTGATATTGCAGTTTAACTACTTTCTTTATATTTAAGGCTCTTAACAAACACTTATATCTAATCAAGTGATTGATTCTTATCTCTGTTTTTCCTATCACGCTTTTGAGTACTTGTTTACTTTTTAAGGAGCCTATTTTTTATTTTGTTTTGTTTTGGTTGTTGTTTTTTTTTCCCCAGAGTGCTTCTTACATTCTGGAGGAGTTAATTCACTATTCTCTTGCAGATTGCTCTTAAAACTGCTTGTTTCTACAATCCATTAAGAAGTAAAACTGTATAATGATAAGAATGTTAAAGTTATTTCTACATCACATTATTGTCTTATTGTTTGAATGTACTCCACCACCAGCCCATATAGACCAATCTTTTACTTTTCTTTTGAGTTTGGGCTATTTTTTTAACTCTTGGAGGCTCATGTAAGAAAACAGTCTTAAGACACATTAATTTTTCTAAATGCTTTGATCTTCATAAATATTACTGAAAGTGATAATGAATGCAGGAGACTCACTTTCATTGCATGAAAACATTTTTGGTTTTTTGGTTGGTTTTTTTTTACTCAAGTTCACTAACATACAGTGAAATCCCACTATTAGAAACAAACCCCCCTGATAGTTTTCATATCAATTCACAGACTGAAGTAAGTGTTAAACTGAAGAATCAACTTTAATCTGTTTTGCTATATGGAAGAAATCTGAAAATTTTCTTTTTTGTTTGTTTTGATTTCTGTTAAACAGGAAATGACAAAAAACTTCTGTGATCTAATGTAACCTACACCAGTTTCTGCTGGCTTTTCACCTTACTATGTAGAAAGATACAAGATTTAATTCATATAAGAAAAGACTGCAGTGAACACTAAGATTGTGTAGTATATACTTTGGGAAAAATTCCATTTCTTGTGATTTTAATTTTATTGTGATTATCACATGATACTTAGTCTTTTTCTTTCTTAAAACAAAAATAAAAACAACCCCAATGAACCCCCACAGAACAATTATTTGATTTCGTTAACTAATATGCAGAACTTGTTTAACACTTCTTCAATTCCCAGATTAATATTAGACTAAACAGATGACTCAGGGAACTACAGACCAGTCAGTCTCACCTCTGTGCCTGGCAAAATCTTGGAGCAGATTCTCCAGGAAGACATGCTAAGGCACATGAAAAACAAGGAGGTGGCTGGTGACAGCCAGCATGGCTTCACGAAGAGGAAATCCTGCCTGACCAGTTTAGGGCCTTCTATGATGGGGCTACGGAACTGATGGACAGGGGCAGAACAGCTGACGTCATCTACCTGGACTTGTGCAAAGCGTTCGACACTGTCCCAAACGACATCCTCGTCTCTAAATTGGAGAGACATCAATTTGATGGGTGGACCACTCAGTGGATAAAGAACTGGCTGGATGACCTCACACAAAGAGTTGTGGTCAATCGCTCAATGTCCAGCTGGAAGCCAGCAATGAGTGGTGTTCCTCACAGATCAGTATTGGAACCAGTCTTCTTCAACATCTTTGTTGGTGACACAAACAGTGGAATTGAGTGTGCCCTCAGCAAGTTTGCCGATGACACCAAGCTGTGTGGTTCGGTTGATACGCTGCAGGGAAGGGATGCCATCCAGAGAGACTTTGACACGCTTGTGAGGTGGGCTGATGCCAACCTTATGAAGTTTAACCATGCCAAGTGCAAGGTCCTACACCTGGGTCAGAGCAATCCCAGGCACAGCTACAGGTTGGGCAGAGAAGAGATTCAGAGCAACCCTGCAGAGAAGGACGTGGGGGTGTTGGTCGATGAAAAATGAACATGAGCCTTCAGTGTGCGCTCGCAGCCCAGAAAGCCAACTGTATCCTGGGCTGCATCAAAAGGAGTGTGACCAGCAGGTCAAAGGAGGTGATCCTGCCCCTCTACTCTGCTCTCATGAGACCTCACTTGAAGTATTGTGTGCAGTTCTGGTGTCCTCAACATAAAAAGGACATGGAACTGTTGGGACAAGTCCAGAGGAGGGCCACGAGGTTGATCAGGAGACTGGAGCACCTTCTGTATGGAGGCAGGCTGAGAAAGTTGGGTCTGTTCAGCCTGGAGAAGAGAAGTCTGCGTGGAGACCTCATAGCAGCCTTCCAGTATCTGAAGGGGGCCTACAAGGATGCTGGGGATGGGCTCTTCATCAGGGACTGTAGTGACAGGAGAAGGGGTAATGGGTTCAAACTTCAACAGGGGAAATTTGGATTGGATATAAGGAAGAAATTCTTTACTGTTTGTGTGGTGAGGCACTGGAATGGGTTGCCCAGGGAGGTTGTGAATGCTCCATCCTTGGCGGTGTTCAAGGCCAGGTTGGATGAGGCTTTGGGTGACATGGTTTAGTGTGGGGTGTCCCTGGCCATGGCAGGGGGGTTGGAACTAGATGATCTTAAGGTCCTTTCCGACCCTAACTATTTTATGATTCTATGATTCTTTTGATTTTTTTAAAATATTGCCTAAGAAGAAATAATTCAAGGATGAAATTATATGAGGACATGTTCTAGGAAATTCATGGGATGTAGAGTACCATACAAACTGGTATTATAAACAAAGAAAGAATCAAAAAAAAACAGAACACAGGAGCAGATGGCCAGCATAAAATTCTGGAGGGGACTTTAGGTTTTGTTTTTTTTTTTCCAAACCAATCTGTCTGAGAACTCTTCTAATCCACGGGCTGCCAGAAAGTGGTGAATTGTGTTCAATTCTGGCTGCGGAAGAAGGAATAATTTTTCGAAAAGGTTTATTTGTAAACTGCAAGGAAGGAGCATCTGTGTGTGATAGAAAAGATTAGTTTAAAACCATCATGTGATCCATCCATTTGAATTAGATTATTCTTTTCCTATAATTAAGATTAACTTGAAATAATATGTCATGCCAAATTAATACAAATTCTACCGCAGCTACCAAAAAGAGACCAAGACAGGTGGAACACACACATTACTGACCAGAAAAGGCAAATATTTACTAATATAGTCAACACTACACAAATGAACAAGTCATTGTCGCATTAATGTGATAAAATTCATCCCATATCACTTGCATCAATATATTTGTTTGAATTTACAAATAGTCATATGTTTATATAAATGATAGCATTATTATAACAGATGGCATTATTATTACTATTATATTATTATTATTATCATAGCACAAGCAAAAGTGTAGAAAATGTATTTTGACAGTTCAGTAGCTGTAGGAAAGGGGGGGGATGGGGAAGAAAAAAATTATCTGTATCAGAAGATCCCACAACTAAAACTACAGAGAACTCTGTCCTGCTGCCATGCAAAACTCCTCAGAGTTTGATTTTTCATGCATCTCCCAGAGAGTTAACCTTCCGCAAACTCCGCAGACATAGAAAGATGACCAAGTTAGCTATGACTTAAAACTCTGAGCAAAATCAACAGTACCAGGAACCTGGAAAAATTGCTTATGGCCAGTGGTACAAATTAAGGGTTAGCGGATAGTTGAACAGTGTTTGGCATAGCTCACCAGTGTCAAAACATTAGATGCAAGCATCTTAGTCACACTGGGAATTTGTGTATGTTAATTAATGAGAACAGGTGTCATTGGAGTGAGAAATTCTGAGGTTTCCAGAAGTGCCTAGGGTCTTGAGAATACTTTCTTTGAAAAGAATGTGTTCTCAGCTTTTTAATTTTACCTTATTAAAGGGTATCTTGCAAAGAGGGCTGACATGGACATATGATGAAATACCTAACAATGCGTTGAACAGCATATTGAACTGGGAATTCCAAAATGCATTGTTGCATTAGAGCAGTACGGTGTAAAGAAGAATGTGTTTTACATCTCTATAGAGCTAATTAGCCTAAGAAGAAGGCAAGCATCGAATGTCTATTTGCCACAGACACAGAACTACACACATTATGATTAACTCTTGTGTCTCTGTCTTCTAAGCACTGTAAAAAAACCCCTTAAATAGCCTTGAAAAATCCCACCTTACAGTGCAGGTTTTAAAAATGGAGAGAAGAAAGATCTGTATATATCCATTCTCCAACCCTTTAACCTGACAAAACTTGTCAGAATTTTATACAATATTGTATAATGTGTAATTAACTAAGCAACCATTGATTAGAAAAAAAAATTAGGTTTAAGCCTGTATAATTATTTTAAAGGCTTGGAGCTGAAACTTTTCAGTGCAATTAGTATAAGGACTAGCAATCATAATTACAATACAGTTTGTCAAATCTTAAGTCTTTGTGTTAGAACTTAGAAGACTAAATGCATTTGCTTTCTTTGTATGGCTCTGTGTAGATGGAAAATTGAGAAAAGATAAATAGAACTCATAAGCAAATTTGTATAGGTGCAATGCAAGAGATAGGGTAATGACTGTCATCTACTAGTGGATGCTACAAAATGCTTTCATACATTATAAAAAAGAGAGAATGCAATATTATTTACTTCCTTGATAGGTGGTCTGAAATTGTAAATGCTTTTAACGTTTGAGAAATTTAATATAAACCTGAGTGCTTAGAACTTTTATCTGACAGGTAAATTCTCAGACAGATGTCGGAATTTTTTTGAATAGATGAGATGTCAGGTGCACTCATGGACCTGATCTACATCTCCTCTGGAAGAACAAAACGTCTTTGGGAAATAGAGGAAGGCTCAGGTAAGTGGATGAAGAAGAAGAGAGTAAGAAGATGAGAGGAAGAGAGAAGGGGGTGTCTTCCTGACAGTATTAGTGGCAGTAGCATATGTAACTTTGCTTTCACTTTACCTGCAATTTATAACCAGTGATTAATTTCCTAAAAATTCTTATTGTTTTGGGCTCTAATGCTGTCAAATGAGAGCAACTATAATGCTGTTACAGAACTAAAGCCAGGCTGAGACATTCCCTGCCAGTGCTCACAGGATGGGTACTGGTGGAAGTGTATACAGGGAACTGGCTCATGATGCATCTTTGCAGACTCTGTAGAACTACTTAGGGTGGTAGAACTCTTTCCAATGCATTGGTTATTATTTATATACATATATAAAAATATATATTTAACTGCAAATGTGTTCAATTCTCCTCAATGTGTACAGTAAGATTTCTCCAACAATACTCACACAAACTAATTGCTTCTATAGATTGAATCACTGCAACATTTGCAAATCTAAGTAGAAATAGCTTTAAACCTTCAGTAGTTCAATAAGTCACAACTAATTGGTCAGTTTTATTGAGTCAGCCATGAAAAGAACCAAAAATCATATAACAAATGTGGTTATAAAAAAATCAGTTCAGCATCAAGACTCAGAGACTGTGTGGGTAAACAGCTACAGTCACTTTAAAAGTAGCAGCAACATGATCCAGCTCAACTGTGATAATTGAATCAAACCAGTTAAAGTCTGAAATTAGGAAAGAAATAAACAAACAACAAAACAAAACAAACAGGCACAAAACCCACAACAAACAAACATATAAAACTACAGATAGAAAGCTTGTCCCTTGAAAATCAAGACACACAGCACAAAACAGGATTAAAGTAATAACAGTCACCAAACTAAGAGAGATCTGAATTAAAGTAGGTACAGATGAAGAACTAGTATAAAAACTGATTAGGATTAGGATCCAGAATGCCAATTATGTGTTAAAAAAGGGAAGAAAAAAACTGTAGTCACCTTTGAACCCATTTTTTCATTTGTGATTACAACCGCAGAACTGTGGAAAAGCTGTGAAGAAACCTACAGTCAAGCAGAAGGAATGAAGAACTGAAAGCAGAGAACAGCCAGAATGTCTTACTTTTTAATTGTGAATTGACTTTTGTAGATTGCCATAAAAAAATTAAGGCAGCCTTTGAAGGTCAACAGTGTAAAAATAATGAATCAAACAGGAGACTACTTCATACCAGAAAAAAAAGCAAAACAGAAGGGACATAATTTATGAATCACTTACCTAAAATTTGACAATATCCAGGTTGATGAATTACCCCATGCACAACAAGCCTGGGTTACTGTGGTAATCATAGAATCATAGAATGGTTTTGGTTGGAAGGTAACTTAAAGATCATTCAGTTCCAACCCCCCTGACATGGGCAAGGACACCTTCCACTAGAACAGGTTACTCACAGCTGTATCCAACATGTATTTGAAAAATTCCAGGGATGAGGCAGCCACAGCTTCTCTGGACAACCTGTGCCAGTGTCTTACCACCCTCCCAGTAAAGAGCTTCTTCCTAATATCTAATCTAAATCTCCCTTCTTTCAGTTTAAAGCCGCTCCCATTTGTCCTATCACTACATGCTCTTGTAAAAAGTCCCTCTCCAGATTTCTTGTAGGTCCCTTTAGGTACTAGAAGACTGCCCTAAGGTCTCCCTGGAACCTTCTCTTCTCCAGGCTGAACAAGCCCAAGTCTCTCAGCCTCGCTTCATAGGAGAGTTGCTTCAGCCCTTTGATCATCTTCATGGACTCCCCATGAACAGGTCCATGTATTTCTTATGCTGGGGATCCCAGAGCTGAACACAGTACTCAATATTTTATTGCGTAAAAATTAGACACCACTTTTATCATTCCAGGAATCCTAATGCACACAGTGATCTGTTGATGACTCTGTACTAAACGTTTTTTGAAACACTCTTTCCAAATTTCTCCTCATAATTTAAGCATTGCTTCCATTTTCTCTTTGTAGCATTGTTTTTAGCAATTTCAAAAAAAGTTTGAAGAAGACTCACTTCCCTAGAGATGCAGGTCATAATGTGAAAGAGACCTGGCTTTATTTATCCCTAAAAAAAACAACAACATCTACTGGTAATTACTTTCTGCTTGTACTCAATGAGTTTTATGTTGGGATAATCTATCAGCTATGTTTGTGTAATTGTGTGGGCTAGAAATGTACATATGCAGCTGTAAGTTTAAAAACTCATATCCATTCAAATAAAAAATAGAACATAAAACAAGACAAAACTGCCTTTGCTTTCCTGGCTCACACAGAGGCCAAATTTTTTTTTCAGATTCTTTGTAAAGTCTTGACAGGAAAGAAAAACTGAAATGCATGTTTTGGCCTTATTATCAGCTTGTATAAATGACCACTATTATGTAAACTTTAATGGAGAGACTCTGTCACATGCAAGTTGAAGATATGTCCTGCTTACAGTAATTTCAAGCATTTGTCAGGCTGTCAAAAACGGAAGTGATTACAGCCCTGATGTCTTGCTGTCTTATATCATGTCACTGAGAAATGCAGAAGGGAAAAGCGTGTTATATGGCTTGTTCCAGCAGCACCTGTTCTCTTGGCTCCTGCATCTGATCTCAGAGTTCAAAAGTCAGAAGAAAACTATGCTGTTGTGATAGCTATATGTTTAAACATTAGAGTGCCCTCCTTTCTCACAAATCCAGAGCTGACTATAACAATACTTGCTGCAGAGAACTAATTGTGACCATGTTATTTAAATGCCAAATTTGCTAAAAAGAGGAACCAACACTAGAAATTGAATATGGTATAAAATTTTCGAAGGCCTGAACATGAAGCTCCACACACACACCTCTTATGCATTTGTGAGCAACAACGGTTTTCTCACTGCAGGACTGCAAAAACAAACAACAAAACAAAACCAAACCAAAAAAGAAAAGGATGGAAATGGAAAAAGAAAGAATTGGGTCCAGAGGGTGATTCCCAGAGGGATATTCAAAGTACTATTTTGGTGTACTGGTTCCCTGTGCAGGAGGGAGGGTACTCACTTGAGAAATTTAAAAATCTATAAATGAATGTAGCAGGGTCAGGAAGGACTGCAAAGATGCAGTTCCTGCTCCTAAAATTCTGTGGTGTTCTTATTAAAGAAATATTTTATTAAATATTTATATATATTTTTATATGAACATAGGAACTAAAATCTGCCTGCCTATTAAGGTCTGACTGTCCAATCTGACAAGTTACAAAGTCACTAAGTTGCTGCTTTTTCTGTATTCCAGCTTCATTGAAATCATACCCTCCTATGGTACAACACTATCACCAGCTGAGCAGAAAGGTGCAACATCCCTTCTACCTTGTAATTTTATTTACGTTAATTTTATTTAATTGGTCATATATTTTATATATCATAGTGAATTGGAGACAAGACTACAACTACAGTGAGAACTTTCAGCTCAAAAGCAAAAATCCATTATTTGCCTAAGGGTCATACAATTGCTAAACAGAGTTTTAACAGCTTCGATTTTTGCACTGGTGTTCAGTGCAACAAAGGAATATCTAAGGTTTTGTTTGCTGTAACTTCTCATGGTTTCAGAAGTCCACAAGGCAATTTCTCTGGCAAGAAAGTTCACACCATTTGCTAATCCTAGGTGTTTGCTGTGCATGTTTGGAAAAGTAAATCCTAGAAGACTTTGAATGCATTGTGCATATAGGTGTATATCAATGCATTTAGGGAATGATATTAATTTCCTTTTCACCCTAATGATTGTCTAAGAGCAATGAAATTAGATGTAGAATGGGTAACTTGGCAGGCATGTAATTAGAAGTAAGGCTCCAAAATCCAAAATACATGAAAGAACAGCTATAGCATCACTGTTTTTGTGAACTGTGAAGTTAAATGAAGCCTAAAATATCACCTATGCAGAAAACGGAAGACATCAAAAGCCTAAAATATGACATTACCATTTTTTCCTAATTATCCCTCATATCATCCTATCAGCATCACAGGTGGAAGAGTGGAAACTGTAATAAAAAACATAAAGGTTGGAAGCGTAAGAAATGTCTTTGCTGATTTTAACCACTATGAAATAGATCCCTGCATTTAATTTTGAAAGTTTTGGTTCCATTTAAAACTTCTTTTACAATTTCTTTTGGGGTATCTTCAGAATAAACAATGTTAATTTAGGTATCAACACATAATATTACTAATTCTCTCTCTAAGAGGTCTTTTGCTTTTGAGATTCCCTCTCTCCGCTTCAAATAGACATACAGCTTTTCCTTATGTAAATCATTTCATTATCCAGGAAATCTGTGTTTGAGCTCTATTTCAAGGCAAACAATACAATTTAAAATAAAAAGATCAAAGTTAAAAGAAACGAGAGAGAAATATTTCTGAGTTAGAGAAAAAAATGCTGTAGCTTGAATTACCTTCTAGTAGATTTTGGTTTCTTTATTAAGCTTCAAAATATTGTACTGCATAGTTTGATAGCTTAAAATTCCTTGTTTTTATTTTTTGGAAACTACATCAATAGACATCAAAAGGGACCTTTGTGTTCAGAGACTGAGATATGGGGAGTACAAAAGGAGATTATAAGAAAAATAGAAAAATAGTCCGAGGTCCTTTACTCTTTAGAGACTAGAATTAAGGTTCAGCAGGTCTAATAACTGGGTATTGCATCGAGAAAATCTGGTAACCCTTTTGTAAAAGAAAATAACCTGAATCTGTATGATACTGGGAATAATATTGAGAAAATTAAACCTACTAATTTCTAAGTCTATATTAAAACAGCTATACTGGCATGTGGTTAACCCTTCCAAAAAAGACATAGTTTTCAGATACTGCTTCTCATCTGCGAAAGATTGTCTTGCCCATTGGGAGGGAAGGTCACTATAAATCTTTTATTTGTAGGGTTCTGTGAAGCAGAGCTACAGACTGAGCATCAACAGGTATTGGCAAGATGTCATAAAATATTATTTTTCATTGTTACTTATTTAGTTAGTTTTAAGAATTATTATAAACTGAGATAACTTCTTTTTAGGGTTGCCTCCCTATATGCAATTTGTAACACAGCAGATGAGAAACGTTAAAAACACCTATGCCTCTCCCTTTTATTAAGAAACATACATTCTGTTTCTGAAACCTACATGGAAGTGACTAGATGACCCAATTTGCAGCACAGTCCTATTACAGGAGAGTTAGAGCCTGAACAGGACATTTAGGAAGTAGAATGGCACTCCGCAGTTGCACTTCACTCCATTTAAAAAATCATCAGTTATAAATATCTTTTATTGCTAGTTCTAGTCCTTGAGAAAAGTATGGTGTGCAAAGCTTGGCAGTAATATTCATTAGTAATGCCCCTTCTTCAGGTCTGTTGGCACATGACTGATATAGAATCATAGAATAGTTAGGGTTGGAAAGAACCTTAAGATTATGTAGTTCCAATTCAACAATTCAACAATTCCATAACATCAACAAAAAAATCTCAAACTTTACACTGATACTTCATGAGCTGAAATAAATTCATTGCAGTATTATCACAACATTTTTTAAAAACCATGGCAGGGGAAAGAGCTGGCAAGGTATTCCTATCAAAGCCTTGGCTAAATGTTGAAAAAAGGGTAACGGCTAAGGACCAATTTGTTTGTATTAATTAGTTGCTTGCCAGGAGAGACCAATTCTTCATTTTCATGATCGCTGAAGTTTACCAAATGAAAAATGGAAAAAGAAATCATTAGTGTGACTCACTGAAGTTTGTCATCATGACTGATTTATCATCTTTTGTCTTTTTGATAAAACTGTAAAAAACATTATTTTATGGAGTGGCTTACTTTGCAAGTCCTTGTTCTCTGACATTGCAAATAATTTTTTTTTCTTTCCATGCAAATAAAAAAAGCATCATTAATAAGCATGATGCTGCTCTACTTAGGTTTATTTTGACAAAATTCTTTTATAATGTATTAAAATGCCCTAGTTTATAAAGTAATCACCATGGGGGAATGGGGTGAATAATCATTTTTATACACAGTTACAAACTTCAAAGCCCATGTTAGACTAAAATGAAACAAGGTGATTAATAATTTAGGTTGTGAACTTCACTAGTTTTCAGTTTGTCTGTCCCAGCTAAGAGGATATTCATTCTCAGGCGCAGTGAATTGCCTGAATAATGCTTCACTAAATCCAAATTGGGCTGTCCCCTCCAACTGGCTAAACTGCAGTGTGCTAAAATCAGCTGTTAGATATCACCAGGATTTGTTTGTGTTGCACATGTGCTCACATCCGTTATCTAACATCTTTATGGTAGTCTGTGCCTTTAAATGGTTTCACTGAATAGCCCTCTATAAACATGTAATGGACTTTTGGGATGTTGGCTTGATTTAAGAACAATAAAATTAATTCATTTTCGGCAGCTGAGTGCAACTTGGTTTTTCGGAAGAGAGAATCAGTTGCTTGTATTTCTATTAACAGGATGAACCCTGGCTACAGCATTCCTCACCAATTTAGCTTTTTTTTTTTTTTTCAGGGTATAAGTAGTTCTTTTCTACACATAGAACTTCAACAGACTATAGGCTGTGCTGTTCAGACTGACAGTACACACTGTCTTTGAATTATAACATCATGGGGCAATTAGAAAGAAAACAGTTTATATGGTGTTAATCTGTTTCCCACTTTTTCTGTTTTCTGATTGAAACCCCACAGTGTGTGAAAGAGTAGACTAGAAATGCAAAGAAGGCGATGAGAATAAATATTTTCATTATTCTTTCCAAACATGTCAGAAATACTTGGATTTGTCACAAAGTTAGATTTAATTATAATGATAAATATAATGCAAAAACCCAAGTCTGAGATGTGTGGGGATTCTGACCTTCATGACCTTATTGTAGGGTTTGTTTGTGTTTGGTTTTTGAGCAATTTTTTGTATATAATGTTAGTGGTCTAACAAATAATACATGGCAGGATTCATGCCATATATACAGTGGAGGAAGCATGGAAAGAGAAGCTGTTAGATAATTTAATCAGGAAGCATTCTATTCCTCTTTGAAAGGTTTCCAGGTATATAGGCTCATCACAGATTTCTAGGCTGAATCTCTCTTTCTCTCTTTGTTCCTTTTTACATCTAGACAACACCCCAACTTTCCTAAGTTCTCTTCATTTGTTGCTCTTAAACTTGGGAGTTTCTGTAGGCTGAAGGAATACACCTTATATAGAAAAACAATTTATTCATAGTCTAATGGAAGCAGTCTAATCAATTCTTTTTAGCCCATGTGTTGGGTCTGGCTGAGTTTGAGTTAACTTTCCTCATAGCAGGCCTCATAGTGCTGTGATAGAAAGGTGTTGACGACACACCTCTGTTTTGGCTACTGCTGAGCAGTGCTCCCATAGCAACAAGGCTGTCTCTCCAGTATTCCCCCCTTATCAGTAGGATGGGTGTAGGAAAGATCTTGGGAGGGGACTCAGCCAGAACAGCTGATCCAAACTGACTGCTGGAAAAAGTGATATGTTGGAAAGGGATATTCCATACCATAGGATGTCTGATGAGCAGCAAAATATAATAGAATGGAGGAGGAAGAGAAGAGCACTTGTTATTTATGGCATTTCTCTTTCAGAGCAACCCTTACATAAACTGAAGTCCTGGTTCCTGGGAAGAGGCCAGACACTGGCTGCTGATGGGAAACAGAGTAAAATTTTGTTTCCCTTTGCTTCTGTATGCGGCCTTTGTGGTTTTTTTTTTTGTTGTGTGTTTGTTTTTTGTTTGTTTGTTTTGTTTGGGGTTTGTTTTTTGTTTTTTTTTCTTTATTAAACTGCCTTTATCTCGACCCATGAGGGAATTTTTTTTTCAATCTTATTTTCTACCCCCCATCTCCTGCTGAGGAGAGGAGCAATAGAGTGGTTTTTTGGGTACCTCGTGTCCAGCCAAGGTCAACCCACTACAGCACAGCATTAACTATTACAGAAAAAGGAAAAAAAATATATCTACTAAATAAAAAGTACCAATAATAAATATCCCAGTTAAAAACATTATGTGTGTTTTCTGGGCCTTTTCACTGTTCCACTGGATCCCATCATTGACAACGTCAGTCTAGGGGAAGGTTTTGTTGAGTCATTAGCATCCTAAGTCTCTTCTGGAAGGAGTATGGTGTTAATGTTGAAGATTTCTTCCTCTTCATTCTGGGATATATTTGGGATTATTTTCCTACATTTTCTACCGTGCCCTACCCTACTCTTTCTTCATTGTCCCTAACTCCATTCTCAAAATCCACGTTTGGTATATATGATATATTGGATGCAACAGTTATATCTTCATTGTTATTCCTTAAAATCTTCTACCTAAGTCCCAAAGATGCATTTATTTAATAACCAATACTTAACCAATGGCAATTTTTTCATAGCTTTAAAGAGCCTGGTAACATTTTGTGTCCATGCTTTCAAAGATTTTTCTGTAATCCCCTGTATTCTTCCACACTGTATTTTTATTCTAGGTTCATAAATAATGCATTCTACAAAGCTGAGCTGCTTGTTACTGCTATTATTTACAAAAAGTACATATAACAATAAATGTTATACCACACAAATTAACAAAGCTAAGCTAAAGCTAAAAGAAATGAGACAACAGTTCCCTTGTTAGACAGCTGTTACATCTAAACAAGCTTGTGAAAGAGTGTTGTTTTCACATATTGGGGATGCGTCTCTGCAATATTAGTTTTGTAATATTGAGACTTTGCAATATTGAGACTTTGCAATATTGGGGTTAGTGCTAGTTACTAAGGGAACAAAACAAAGGTTTTGAAATACCATCACTTAAACAGACACACTCTGTAGTTAAAGACAGTGTCATCTTTGGGTGACAGACATACTGTGTGGTAAAAAAGAATGGTATCTTTGTACAACCTATGAAACTAAGCAAGTGCAAACCAGTTCTATAGTTAAACAGTAAATTAGGGTACCACATGTCTGCCCCATGTCACTACTGCTCTGATATAGAAATTATTGCACGAGTGCTATCACCACCTGAGATTTCACTAACAGTTTCTTTTCATATTCAAGTAAAGAAATAACAGAAACATTGATATAAGAATATTTTCATCTTACTACATACTTACATGAGCTGAACATAAGTATATATGAAGCATTTGCTCACAAGTTTCAAACACAATCCAACAAATAGAAATTCATCTCAGAGAATTCCATTGTGCTTTGTAAACTTTTGTGCCTAAAGGCACAGCTAAGGTCACAGAGTTAGCAGTAAAACACCATTTCGTCACTTACCTTTTTAAGCCCCAAATGATGTAATCTCTTGTATGACATAATTTCATCAGTAACCTGCCACATTCAGTCTGACACATGCTGAATGGATGCCCACCCAACATGGAAAATTATTTTCATTCTGGTTTCACCTATATTGTTAGAGCAAAAATTTAAGAGGAATAGTTTAAAATCCAAAACAAACTAACCTTATCTGTAGAAGACATTTCCTCTAAAAGCTGTTGGAGTATGCAAAAACTCTCACAATCACTAACAATGACTTGCTTGTTCTTTTGTGAACAGGATTTGCTCCAGGCCTTCCCCTGAGCATTGGTATTTAGATTTTTATTCATTTTCTTATTTTTATTTTCAGACATTTAACATATGATATCCACCAATAGTATGTTTTCAAAAAGGAACATAGTAGTTACATGTTTTATATATGGTTGTATCCAGGAAATGTACAGCCTAGTTCAGAAGTCTTCGATGTCAGCAGGAACAGATGGCTTTACAGGCATTTATAATTACTGTATGAAGTATTTCCAACATACATTTTCATTTCTTTATTTTCTTAATTTCAGCAAATAATATTTTCTAGCAAAGATCAGTCCTGTCTGCTCATGTTCCTGGGCACGAGTGTTTCACCTCATCATGAATACACACACAAACATTGAGTATCATATGCACCAGTGACTTCTGTAAAGACACAATGATGAAACATGCTAAAATTCAATTTTCAGTAAAGGACTGTAACTAAAGCTTCAGCAATTAAGTTTCTGCAATGAAAAATGTAAAAAAGGACAACATGCAAAGCTCCTTACTAATTTAAGTGAATTTCATTTATAGATAGCATTTAGTACATTTGTAATTATTGTTTTTGCCATACAATATATCTGAAAATTAACACTGTCATTTGTAACAGCAAATCCATCAATCAATGGAGAATCTTCAGAAGTTCCAGTTTCAGACACTTGTTGGGAAGATGTGCATACTACCTTAATCTGAAGCTTCTCACAATGACTTCAGGGTATGTCTACAAGTAATTGTCTCAGCAAGAACTGTACTCTGTAAAATTTAACATTAACCTATATGGGTCTTTTTCTTATGTGATATCAATCACACAGCACAAAGATAGGAAAAGAGGTGAAAACTGCTTACATGTGCACTGGGATTGCAGCTACAGAGAGGTTGCATGCAGTGTCAGTGCCCAGGTGGTGGGTGGGGCAGCCACACTGCAGCCTCTGTGAAGGGAAGCCAGGGCTGTCCCATGCAGGGTGCAGCCAGTTCCAGCAATACAGCAGATCCACCAAAGGACACAGCTGAGCTCCTCAGACAAGCTATTGGTGCCTCTATGATAACTTGTTTCAGAAACACTAAAATGCTGGGTAGGTAGAAAGAGAAGCAAGAAAAAGGAAGTGAGAAACAGCCATGCAGATATCAAGGTGAGGGAAGGAGGAGAGGGAGGATGTGCCCCAGGTGATGGAGCAGAGATTCCACTGCAGCCTGTGGAGAACAATGTCAGAGCAGATGGTATTTCTGAAGGGACGGCTGCCTGTGGAGAGTCCACGCCAAAGCAGAGAAGTGTGAGGAGGAAGGAGCAGCAGAGAAAAACCACTGTGTACTGACTTGTCATCCGTCATCCTCTATGCCCCCTGTGCTGCTTATGGAGGGGTAGAGAGTGGAGCTAAGCCTGGGAAAAGGGAAAGGAAAGCCACTGTTTCAGTCTCTTTTTGTTTCCCACTACAAAAATTAGACTTTTTAAATTTTATTTTATTTTAATTGGCCATAAGTTAAGTAAATTTTCTCCAGATCAAGTCTGTTTTGCCTATGACAGTGCCGTAGTTCAGACGTGATTTGCCTTTCTTTATGTTAACCTATGAGATTTCTTGATCTTGCCCTTATTATTTTCTTTCCCTCTCCTGTTGAGGAGGAAAATAAGCAGGTAGTTTGGTGTGATTTTGGATGTTAACTACAACTAACCTACCACAGAAGGTACATTGGGTCAGTTTCAGGTTAATAAACATTGATCATGGCAGTCAGGTGAAGTTCCCGACAACTGGAAGAAGGGAAATATAACCCCCATTTTCAAGAAGGGGAAAATGGATGAGCCAGGGAATTACAGACCAGTCAGTCTCACCTCTGTGCCTGGCAAAATCTTGGAGCAGATTCTCCTGGAAGGCATGCTGAAGCACATGAAAAACAAGGAGGTGCTTGGTGACAGCCAGCATGGCTTCACTAAGGGGAAATCCTGCCTGACCAATTGGGTGGCCTTCTATGATGGGGCTACGAAACTGATGGACAGGGGCAGAGCAGTTGACGTCATCTACCTGGACTTGTGCAAAGCCTTCGGCACTGTCCCACATGACATCCTTGTCTCTAAACTGGAGAGACATCAATTTGATGGGTGGACCACTCAGTGGATAAAGAACTGGCTGGATGGCTGCATGCAAAGAGTTATGGTCAACGGCTCGATGTCCGGCTGGAGACCAGTAACGAGTGATGTCCCTCAGGGATCGGTGTTGGGACCGGTCTTGTTCAACATCTTTGTCAGTGACATTGACAGCGGGATTGAGTGCACCCTCAGCAAGTTTGCCGATGACACCAAGCTGTGTGGTTCGGTTGATATGCTGGAGGGAAGGGATGCCATCCAGAGGGACCTTGACACGCTTGTGAGGTTGGCTGATGCCAACCTTATGAAGTTTAACCATGCCAAGTGCAAGGTCCTACACCTGGGTCAGAGCAATCCCAGGCACAGCTACAGGTTGGGCAGAGAAGAGATTCAGAGCAGCCCTGCAGAGAAGGACTTGGGGGTGTTGGTCGATGAAAAAATGAACATGAACCGGCTTCAGTGTGCGCTCGCAGCCCAGAAAGCCAACCGTATGCTGGGCTGCATCAAAAGGAGCGTGACCATCAGGTCAAAGGAGGTGATCCTGCCTCTCTACTCTGCTCTCATGAGACCTCACTTGGAGTATTGTGTGCAGTTCTGGTGTCCTCAACATAAAAAGGACATGGAACTGTTGGAACAAGTCCAGAGGAGGGCCACGAGGATGATCAGGATACTGGAGCACCTTCCGTATGGAGACAGGCTGAGAAAGTTGGGTCTGTTCAGCCCGGAGAAGAGAAGGCTGCGTGGAGACCTCATAGCAGCCTTCCAGTATCTGAAGGGGGCCTACAAGGATGCACTCTTCATCAGGGACTGTAGTGACAGGACAAGGGGTAACAGGTTAAAACTTAGGGGAAGTTTAGATTGGATATAAGGAGGAAGTTCTTTACTGTTTGTGTGGTGAGGCACTGGAATGGGTTGCCCAGGGAGGTTGTGAATGCTCCATCCTTGGCGGTGTTCAAGGCCAGGTTGGATGAGGCCTTGGGTGACATGGTTTAGTGTGAGGTGTTCTTGCCCACAGCAGAATGACTGGAACTAGATGATCTTAAGGTCCTTTCCAACCCTAACTATTCTATGATTCTATGATTCTATATATTTTGCTCTCACATTCATTGTGACATATGTAATGATAACATACACATCAACAAAAAACTGCAGCGTCTTCCTTTCATGTTCTGAATACTTCTTATAATTACAAAAATTTTGTCAGAATGACTTTAATATTCACATTGGAGTGGAGCATCTGCCATAGCAGATGGAGAATATGACATCAAGTTCAGCTGGTATAATAACCCTTTAGAAACCTTGTGGTTTACAGAAATAATATGTAATTCCTTTTGGCTTTACTAAAATTGAATCTTTGCTATATATTCATGACAGGATATTGCTGATCACTGTAGTTTCTGCTACTCGCGTGGTGAGGGACGGAAGCACTAGTTCCCTCCGAACTAGGGCTGAGACATAGAGCATTCACGGAATGCGGGTCACCAACGGTTTATTGCGCGGTTACAACTCTTTATATTTGCCGCCCAAGCACCTCCCCAAGGTCAGCTGGTTCCTGTCCCTCCTAGTAGCTTTCCGTTACATCGCGTGATCTTCCGTGCGCCAATCCCTACATCTCCCCCGCCTCAAGATTAGAAAACTTTGGGTTTCTAAATAACAACTTATTTTCCTAATTAACCAATTAAGAAAGGTTCGTGTAACTAAATATTCACACATGGTGCGTAACTCCAACTAAGAAAGGTTCGTGTAACTAAGTATTCACACACAGTGCGTAACTCTAATTAACCAACTAAGAAAGGTTTGTGCAACTAAGTATTCACACACAGTGCATATTATATATTCAAACAAGAAGAAACAAACTTAAACTCAGGGAGTCAGCCTAAAGGGGCATAGGCGTGGTGCTTCCGGCTTGAGCGTTGTCATATTCAACAGCCGGCTACACAGTTCATAAGGCACATTGTGACTGGATCCGTGAGTGAAGTCATCTGGATGCACACAGGTCATGTATGTCATTTCGCACCACAGGCCTGTTGTATCTCTCTCTCCCGGACATAGTCAAGCGTCGATCACCACCTGTAAAACAGAGCTCAAATACAGACTTACAGACACAGCTACAAATACTGTAACAGCCATTTTGCCGGTACCCAGCGTAGCCCAGTCTCCCCCTCCACACAGGCATAGCCTCGTTCATGAGCACGTAGGGCGAATGGACCTATCTTACCCTTTTCCGGATCTTTCACCCATACCTGCGGATACGGGGGTTTGTCTAGAGGTGGAGCGAAGTGTGAGCTCATCGGGGATTGTTCACTTGATCCACGCGAGAATTGGTTTAGACTAGTCAGAGCAGAAAGTAAGAGTCGGCGCACACGGACTGCGGGAGTTTCTCCGGGTACAGACTCCCCCGCCTCAAGACACCCGAGGCGAGCTTTTAAAGTCCGGTGTGCGCGTTCGACAATGGCTTGGCCAGTGCTGTTATGAGGACAACCAGTCTTATGCTCAATGCCCCACTGTTGTAAAAATGAAGCCACCAGTTGACTTGAATATGCTGGACCGTTGTCGGTCTTGATCTGGCTAGGGATTCCCAAAATCGCCATGACCTCACGCCAATGCAAAATGGCCGCCTTAGCATCTTGCTTGCGTTGTGCCGTAGCCAGGATGACACTGCTACAGGTATCAACTGTGACATGTAAATAACGCATAGGAGAAAAGGTAGGATATTCGGTAACATCTGTCTGCCAGATATCATTAGGTCGCAGACCACGGGGATTAACACCTGCTTCCCATAAGGGGGTGTGAACACAGGTTGGACATAGACGGATAATGTCCGCAGCCTGTGCTTGCGAAAGACCTGTAGCCCGCGCCAACGCTCGCGCGCCAATGTGTAACAATGAGTGTAAACGTTTGGCATGCTGAAAAGGGGTCTCAGTAAAAGCTGGAGCGCAACATTCAGGGACTGGCAGACCTTGTGCAACACGATCTGCCCTATTGTTACCCTCAGTCAGGAGTCCAGGAATGCGCGAATGACTATTACAGTGTATTGGACAAACTTCGGCAGTTCATTCAGATAAGGCCTGAAAAAGAACTTGTGCACACTCTGTCGTAGCTTCAATGGCCCACATTGTTTGCTTTAAAAGTTTCCAGACAAAAAAGGAATCTGTTACAACATTAATGGGGTCTGCTGACCACTGTCGTAGCACAGTAGCTACGGTATATGCTTCCAGAAATTGAACAGATTTTCCTGGGGCCTGAACTCGCCCGTATTTCCACACACTGTCGTCTTGCCAGACATATGCACCTTGCTGAGTATGGGAGGAAGCATCTGTGAAAATGGTAATTCCTGTAACTGGATTTTCAACTACCCAGGAATGGGGTTGCAATGCTGTGGCTTGTACCACAGCATCCCAAGGAGTCGGAGTTTGTGCAGCAAACTGACCTCGAAAGTCTGCCACAACAGCTTGTAGTTTTTCCGACAAAGGATAGTATAATTCCCACGTAGTTAAGGAACACGGGAGAAAACAACAGGCAATTTCTTTTGCAAACAGATGTCGACCGACAGTGAGCACCTTTACCATTAATTGTGCTAATAAGTCTGGCCATAGTATAAGTGCTTTTTTCCCTTTCGATACATACACCCACTGTAATGGTGGCCAATCCTGTGCTACTAAACCAATCCCAGCCCCTTTCGTAATCCAAAGGAAAGCTCGAATCTCATGCTGCGGTTGGAACCTACAGAGACTACACTGCTGTACACGTGTAAGTATTTGCGACAATAGTTGACAATGCTGTTCAGAAAGCTCTCTCTTGTCAGATATGGAAGTAGCCTCTTTCAGTAGCTGATAAAAGGGGGTTAACTCCTCCTTAGGAATGGGGCAAAAGGCCCTCATCCACTGCAGCTGGCCCACCAACTTCTGCACCTCATGCACTGTGGAGACAGTGTTAGTGATTGTACATAGCTGTGGACGGACCTCACGAGGTCCAATCAAGGTGCCAAGATATTTAAAGGGACTAACTCGCTGCACTTTCGCGACACTAATATGCAGCCCATGTTCTTCCAGATTCTTATACAGCATCGTCCCCACACCTTGAAGCTGTTCCTCCGTTTCAGCTGCTAACAGAATGTCATCCATATAATGTATTACCTGTACTGGTAACTTTCTTACTGGCTGTAATGCTCGATCTATCGCCAGCTGGCAGATGGTTGGAGAGTTCTTCATGCCCTGTGGTAACACAGTCCACTGAAAGCGTTGTCGAGGCTGCTGATGATTCGTTGTGGGGAGCGAAAAGGCAAAATACTTCCTGTCCTTTGGATGCAAAGGAATGCTGAAAAAACAATCCATAATGTCATAAATACAAATGTGCCATCCATCAGGAATGGTAACAGGAGAGGGAAGGCCTGGTTGAAGGGAACCCATGTCTTCCAGACATGCATTAACTGCTCGCAGATCATGTAGCAACCTCCAAGCATCTGACTTTTTCTTAATTACAAAAATAGGAGTGTTCCAGGGGCTAACTGAAGGTTCTAAATGGCCCAGTTTTAATTCTCGAGTCACTAATTCTATCACCGCTGCTCCTTTCTCTTCAGACAAGGGCCACTGCTCTATCCAAACCGGTTCTGTCTTCTTCCACTGTAGCTGCAGCAGCTGTATCACAGCAGTAGCCCGTGCTAAAAAGGAGTGACCAGGTGACACCCCCATTGTCTTAAGGCGTCACGACCTAGTAAGATTACCGGTAGCCCTTCTGAAACATAAGGATTCACATATACTTCCCGTTCCTGATCTGCTTTCGATCCCCCCTGTAAGATGACCTGAATAAGAGCACGGCTTCTTTGAACCTTTTGCAAGCCTCCCACCCCCTGTACCTCACCACATGGTGACGTCCGCCAGCCTTCGGGCCATTGTTCTCGTGGCACCATGGTACAATCAGCTCCAGAATCAAGCATAGCAATACATGTAAAAGAGTGAGGTTCCATTTCTGGTAAAGTGTGTTGAAAACAGACTAAACATTCCGGTCTAGTAGCTAAAGATAAAGACAATGCCATTAGTAGAGGGGATTCCCCCAGGGTAGGCTTTGAGGGTTGTTGTTGCTCAGTATGGGGTACCCCCCCATCCCCTGCCCTGTCACAAAAAGCGGAGTGTTGCCAGGGCTCACAAGACTCCACTTCCCGTTTCCCTGCAGCCGCCGTTGCTGCTGCTGCCGCGGCCGCGATTTTCGGCAATCGTGCGCGCGATGACCACTCCCCCCACATCGCCAGCAGGTCAGGCCCGAGCTGTCTTCTCCGCCCTTTCCTTTGTTTGGTGAAGGGGAGGGACATTGGCGGATGTTATGGCCCGAACCTCCGCAGCCGTAGCAACGGTTTATTTTAGCACCTCCCCCTCCTTTGTTCTCTGGATTACCAGTCGCCCTTAATGCTGCGATCATGGGGGCGGCATGCGCGGCTCCCTGCCGGGCGGCCCACCACCGCAGTAGCCCGGACAGTGATAGATCTTGCGGTGCTTGCTGTAATATCACCTTTACAGTAGCGGTACAATTGTCCTTCAGACACTGCACCACCACTGCTTCCTTTGCTGCCTCCGGCAGTTTTGCGGCCGTAACTGCATTGAGTACCCGATTTACAAAATCTGTGAAATTTTCTCCAACATTCTGCCTAACATGCAGCCACGGCTGATGCTGGCCATCAGCTTGCTGCACCCTTCGAAACGCTTTAAGTGCCGTTTTCCCCACTGCTACCCAATGTCGCCCTCTCAGCCGCCTTATCTGGTCCTGCGGAGTAGCAAATTGCCCTTCCTCCGTTAACATGTCCGCAGTAGTTCCCGCCAAAAGGCCACCCTGCCCCCCTTTGGTGGCTAGCAGCGCAGCGACTTCTTCCCGCCAAAGTTCTAAAAACAACAACCATTTCGATACTGGGAGTATACCTCGGAAAAGCTGCCTGGCATCATATGGAGACGTTGGAGTGGACAAAACGCACTCCACCAGGGTGGACACTTGTGGGGAGCTGATCCCATGCTGTTGGACCGCGCTAGCAAGATCTTTCAGGGTTTTAAGGTTGTATGGCTGCCATTCATACCCCCCCCCTCGGCCTCCTGCGGCTAAGACTGGAAAAGCCTTCGGTGAGGGGGCTTGCCATTCTACCCCATTTAACACACACTCTTTTGCAACTAGTCTCCAATCTGTTACCCCTTTACCGGGTGGATATACCTGAGGAAGCCATGAGCATGCTTGATCTACTTGTCGCAAGGCCTCCCGTACTCCCTTTAGCAATTGAGGTATTTGATTATATTCTACCTTTTTTAGTCTGTTCTGCGGTCTCTTCACTGCCTCCCTCTCTTCCTCCGAATCTGATTCCTGCTTTTGGTCACGCCACTCATTCCACTTAGTTCCCCCCGGATCAACCCTCTGCGGTGGTTTTTCCTCCTCTTCGTCGGACCAGTGATACTTAAGGGGTCCCTGCACCCGTTCTTTTTAATTCGGGTACCAGATATCATCTGGATCCGGGGGTTTATGCGGGTTCTGATCATTAGAGTCCTGAGGCGGTTGATCTTTCCCTTCTACAACATATTGCATAGCTTCATGCAACTCCTTCCAGGGGTATGCGGGGGGTGATGGCGCCTCCGCTTCCCCCCAACCCCCCGCCGGTTTTTTTTGCGGGCATACCAAATTTTTCTCCCCTTCTGGAGTCGCAGGGGCTGCCTGAGCCCCCTCGTCAGGAATCTCCTCCTCGGGTGGCCAGTTTGATTCGCCGAGGAGGGAGGCGCCGGTTTGGCAACCTTCCGCCGCTGCCGCTGGTCCGGCGGCTTCAGCGTGCGGTGTACCGTACAACGCTATACGAGCCGCGAAAACGGCTTCATTTTCTTCACGAATCTTGGAGACAATATTCTCAATAACACCCCACGTCTCCCCTAGATCTCCTGCTTTCTTTTCCCCCGCCAAGACCGCTCCTAAAAGCTCTTGGTGTATTCGTCCCCATCGGGAGGTATCTAACACGTCCACGGGGGCCTCCACCGCCCCCCAGCCTTGCAACCATTGGATGCAGTGGCCCGCTGGCCCGGAATGTATCGCCTTCGGCAACCCAGCTTGCTGCGCGAAGGCCTTCAATACCTGTACCACGTGGCGCACATCCATCGCTATCACGTCGGGGTCACCACTTGTAGTTTCTGCTACTCGCGTGGTGAGGGACGGAAGCACTAGTTCCCTCCGAACTAGGGCTGAGACATAGAGCATTCACGGAATGCGGGTCACCAACGGTTTATTGCGCGGTTACAACTCTTTATATTTGCCGCCCAAGCACCTCCCCAAGGTCAGCTGGTTCCTGTCCCTCCTAGTAGCTTTCCGTTACATCGCGTGATCTTCCGTGCGCCAATCCCTACAATCACAGCTAACACATGCTAGGAATAAAAAGCTAGCTCTCATAGCACCTAATAATTATCCTTGTACAGAGGATAGAAATAAATATTCTGAATTCTTTGTTTAGGCTAGAAACAACAACAAATAATTACTTTCTCCATAGACAATTCTGACATTGACCTGAACCACAATTCTTAAAAACACTGAAATTACCAGAAAAAAAAAAAAAAAGGACTTTTTAAACTAAACTTTATGTAACATTTTTAAATTATGTTACTTCTGCAAAATCATTCTAAATTATCCAACACATTTTATCTTTCTAAATAAAGAAATACTTTAAAATATATTAAAATATGTTAATTCCAGTTCAAATGAGATCTTTTGTTTGGTACATAATTATTATTTTTTATGTTTCCAATTTTCCAATGAAAAATCCATTTTGCAATCAGCTCTGCTTACAAGACAGGAAATAAACAGATAACTGAAGAATGTCTGATGAAAGTAAGATTGCATTTTTTGTTAAGACCTCTTGAATGTTTGATAACAGGAAGATTAAATTTCTCATTAAGGCATTTTACGCTGATGAGATGTCAGGCAGAGATCTATCCATTTCAGCCAGAAGACATTTCAGTTCCATTAAAAGACTTAATCCATTCTGATTCTTGGAGGGATTATTTTTCAAATAACTCTTTTACCAGTTTTGCCAGTGATATCTTTTTAATGAAAAACTCCAAATTGGAAATTATCAGCCCAGAAAATTTTTGTTAGGTCTTTGTTGAACTCAATGTTAAGTTATCATTTATCTTGAGAATTTTCACAACAGGAAAAAAAAAAAAAAAAAAAATCCAATTCTTATTATTTTTTACACTAAGCTAAGTATTTTTTACACTAAGGTAGGTATTTTTTCACCCAAACCTCACTTTTACCTCCCTATTTCTGTGTTCATTCTAGGGATACCTGAGGCTCATATTCTGCCCACCTCTCATTGCTGAATCTGTTTGTTCACAAGAAAAATCAGCCGGTATAACATAGCATCTTGGTATTTTACTTTAGCATGCATTAGAGCATCTTTTATGTCTTTTATGACTGCCTTAAAGCAAGGGTTTTTCTCTTTGTTGGAAAGATTGAGATCTGTCAGAGCTAGTTCTTTTCTGATTGTTGCTGACCAATACTGCAGTTTTACCTTCCCAGTCTCTCAGTCAGGAGGCTGTAGCAATCCTCCCAGCTGCCTGCTGGGGACTTTATTCCAAAATCTTTAAGGAGAATCAGTCAAGGTGAGGAGTAGTTACAGATGAGAACTTTATATAAATATGATACATAGTTATATACATACATGCACACAAATTATTATACAGCCATCCACATTCACATTTATATGAATTCACATACATAAGCATGCATGCTGCGTATACACACACACAAAGGCTTCTTGACATGATCATTTTACTTCTGGCACTGACCAAAAAAGGTCACAGACATGTGGAAGATGGTTTCCCTCACTAAAAGTAATTTTGAAAGTAATTGTCCTAGTTTTAAAAAAGTCTATGGTGCTTTGAAATCACTTCATTAACAGTTGTAAAGTATTAGCTCAGCCCAGCCAGCAAGCATCCAGAAATAAGATATCTACAATTTTCCTAAAGCATAAAATGAGAAATATACATCACTTTCTCTCATGAAATCTTTGATTGGAATCCCAGATACCTGGTAGTGATGCAGTATTTTTGACGCGAGCATTGCAGGAGCCAGAAGGATCATCTATTATTGCCACCATTTTCAGATTTAACTGATTTCATAGGATTCATTTTAAAGCTACTGAGAGTGAAAATGTGCTTAAATAACCTGGTTAATATAATAGAATTTTTGATTTTTCAAACAGAAAACCAAAACTAATATTTCTACACCTTCATCCTTTTTTCTGTAATTAAAATACCACTAGATAGACTGTACCCTCTTAAGGTTTCTGTCTATGAAAATAATGCCTTTATAATCTCAGACTGGGCAGCTGCCTATAAAGCAAGGTCTAGAGCTTCATGCTTTCCTTCACAAAGAACTTACGTTTTTCTGCTCTGTATGTGAGCTCAAAATCATTCCAGATTTTAGTCATAAATAGACTTTTTACATGCAGACAAAGTAGACTATCAAGATAGTTCAGGGGTTTTTTTCTGATCTTGAGATGATTTCATTTACTGTTGGTACAGTGCAACTCCAATATAGTCATGCACTCTGTTTGCTGTCCTAAGAATTAAGAAGGTCTCAGGCGGTGTGGTATCATTGCTCTATTACCTTTCCAATGTTAATGATATGGAAAAATGTTAAATGTGAAAGTTCCACTGCTCTTGGTACTGATGCTCTACATTCAACAAACTAAACACACTATAATTTAATCTCAATAAGGTATTCCTGTGCAAATGTTACTCTTTTTTGTAGAATTCTTAAATTCATTATACCTAATTAATTTTAGAAATTATTCAATACACATACTTTGGAAGTATACAAATCATTATTTTAAATATTATTTTTAAAGTAACTTAAAAATGTAATTTGTATACACACATAAGAAAGCTTTGTACTGACATACAGAGAACTCAATAAATACAGTAGCAATACAGATCCATGTAATATATAAAGATTTAATTTGTTTATTAATTTAATTATAAAGCCTTTATTAATCAGTTTGTTATGGGAATCTATTTTGTATATTCAGCAAATACAGAAAATAAAAAATTTTCTATGGTTCAACTTCTGCAATTCAGTTCTCTAGAAGACTGAGTTTGTGCATCATGGAGAAAAGAAGGCTTACGGGTTTTCTTATCACTATGCTCCAGTATTTAAAAGGTGGCTACAAAGACAGATACTCTCTTTTTCCAAGAAGTCACATGGAAAAGACAAGGCATAATGGGTACAAGTTACTCCAGGGGAGATTCCAGTTGGACACAAGAGGAAAATTTTTCACGAGAACAATCAGTTACTGGAATAACCTCCCAAGGAACTGGTGAATTAGCCAGTGCTGGACACTTTTAAGATGCAACTGGATAGGTTACCAGGACATCTAGTGTAGGTCATGCTTTTGCCAAGAAAGGTTGGATCAGATGATCCTTAATGTCTCTTCTAACCTGGGATTCTATGATTCTAAGACAACCAAATTAAAAGGAAAAACAGTGAAGAAGTACATCCATGATGAATCTATAATATTTGATGTACGAGTTACTATAGTGAGTTTATTTCTTCTCTCAAACTCGGAATTTAAGAGCTGATCCTTACTTAGAAATATTCATAAAATAAAAAAACATGCACCCTTGACAAAATCCAAAATTTCTATGACAACCAAGGAAGCTTTGGCAAAGGAGGCCACATAGATTTTTTTTCTGACAGGTGGGAACACAAACAATGAAATAATGTGACACCATCATTTGGAATCTTCCAGTTTCGACTGGCCTCCAACTGAGATGAAGAAAGCACAATTGCTTAGTGACCTGTCTATTTCATTTTCATATTGCTGTTTTTAAAGAAAGCACCAGTGCTGAGATCTTCAAAAGACCTTACCATCTTCAAGATCAGATTTAATCCTAGACTCCTGAAATTTAGAGCAATATTGCCAATTGCTGTGAACTGAATCTATATACTGACAAATTGCATAAATTTTATGCTGCAACACTGGAATTGGTATTTGCCTATGTTCTTTAGTTTTCATTCTCCGAGAAAAATGGCAAGGTTTTCAATACTATTGTACATCAGCTTTAGCCCAGTATTCTGTATACCTTTTAGGCTTAGTCTTTGCAATGCATTTTAATTCACAGGCAGTTTTCAAAACCTCCTGCTTTCAGAACAGTCCAATTTATACTTACTATATTCTCGAAATTGCATGTGTGATACCTCAAGTTCTTCAGTGTTAGAGTTCATTTGCCATGTGTGAAGCCATTTATACAATTAAGCCTTATCTACCTGAATGCCTTTTGATGCATGCAGTCTTCATTAACTACTTGTTCAAAGTTCTGAATCATCAGAAAATTCAACAAGTTGTTAATTGAGTTTTCTGCCAAGAAATTTGTACATAACTAAAGGGTTTGAACAGTGATTTTTCTGTCATATGTCTGATATTTTTTTTCCATTTGTGTACTACTACCTGCTGTGACTGTAGGTAGTGAGTGGTACGCTTCCCATTGATACCAAAAATGTCTTTATATGGTGTTTTTTGACCTCTTCCACTGACTGTCAAAGCAAAACAAAAAATGTTCCTATAATTTACCAAAGGATTAAGAAAATCCCAGTAAATGCTCTCATCTCAGCCACCATTGTCATCATTTTTTATCTCTTTCAAAAAGGTAGCGGTTAGTTAGGGTAGGCAATATGTTCTTTTTCTATATTCATTTGGGAAATCTCCTGTTATCTCATTACTACAGGTGTTCTTTTATGCTATTGCTCAATATACTCTATTAGTTTGCTTACTCTAGAGAAAAAATGCCCTAGATTAAAAAATTGGTGGAGGTTAACTTGTTTGAAAAATTAAGTGAAAAGTGTAAGATCTAGTAAAGAAATTAGTTTCTGTAAAGCCCTCGGTCAATTTGTCCCTGGCTTCTGGTTTGCAATGATATGATCCTTTTTTTTTTTTTTTTTTTCCCTTTGAGAAGCTGGAAGAACTAATCAAATGGTGACTAACAAAGAGTTATAGTCACTAGAGCACTGAACACAAAGCTACTTCTAGACACTCATATTTTGCATTCAAACTCTGACTTGTACTCTTCAGTGTATAAAGTAATGAGGATGATCTGTGGGCCAAATTCTGAATCTGCGTTCACTCTTCTAAAGCCTGTGTGAGCCTACTAATCTAAATTTACAGACTTCAGCTTCAGTTTACAGTTATTGAGAACTGAACTTGGAAGAAGACAGGCCGCACTGTGATAATTGCCCACAACTTCCACTGCAAATGCTAACTCTTAATAGTTTTTATCACAAGGATTTTGACTACGCAGTTCAGAGGTCTTTTTAAATGAAGGCTACTTGTGTGAGGACCGTATAAAGAACTTAAAGGTAAAGCAGTAGCTGCAATACATATAATTTTGATTACAAAAATATCCTGTGAAGAGGAGAAACTCACTTTTAAAAAAATAGAAGGAAAACGTTAATACATTACAGAAAGTGAATAAAACATGCATTTAACTTTCCTGTACTAGTTAAAAACTATGTGATTAACCTATTAGTGGTATAGGAGTTTAGCTATCCCTGAGAAGCCATCCCTAAATCTCTCTGGAGCTTGGTGTGCCACTCTTCGCATCTTTTTTCATCTGTTTTCATCTTTCTTATTTCTAACAATATGTTTGATTATTGTGTTACATATTTCAGTACATTTTGCACATAGAATGTCAGTTTGAAGTGTCTTTATATATTGTACAGATAAAAAACATATCATAAAGATTATCACACCATGGTCATACGGGCTTTCTGTCATTTTCTGATGTGTATGTTTCCAGTCATATGAATACAGAGCTCCTAGAACAGCAAAACTCATTTCTAATGCATACTGTATGTTACTAACCATAAGGAGAGTAGCCAAAGGTGACTATGACTATGTCATGGTTTAAGCCCCGACTGTAAATTAGAACCACGCAGTCTACTTCCCCCTACCCTTTCTTCCCCCCGCTCCTGGAGGGATGGGAAGGAGAATCAAAAGAATGCAACTCCCACAGGTTGAGATAAGAACAGTTTAGTAACTAAGGTATAACACAAATCACTACTGCTACCACCAATAATAATGATAAAGGAAATAACAAGGGAAGAGAATACAACAACTTACTGACCGATACCTTGCCCCCACCCAGCAGTGATCTAGCCCTTCCGGGTAACTCTCAGTTACATCCTGGGCATGACGTGTTGTGGTATGGAATACCTCTTTGGCTAGTTTAGGTCAGGTGCCCTTCTTCCTCCCAGCTTCCCCTCCTCCCTGGCAGAGCATGAGACTCACAAAGTCCTTGGTCAGAACAAACATCCTGACCAGCAACTGAAAGCATCGGTTTTATCAGTACTGTTGCCAGGCCGAAATTCAAAACCACAGCGCTGCACCAGCTACTAAGAAGGAGAAAAAGTGACTGCTACTGCTGAATCCAGGACAGACTATTACATTACACAAGATAAGGAGTAAGTAAGAAGACAATAATAAATCAACATTTTGCTGAATTGTTGCTTTTCAAAAGATGTTTCTGCAACTCTAAAACTAGAAAAGAGGAAAGTCTCTGGGTGGGGAGGTTCTCAGTAAACAAGATTCAGGGCTTTTATTTTTGAGAAAAGAGTAGTGTAAAAGGTATTAATATGATTTAAAGAGGGGTAGGGAAAAAAATGTAAAATTCAGTAAAAGACTACTATATCTTTCTCAAGTTTTCTAGGAAAGTGAAAAGAGAACTTTATCTAATGACCTTGCTATTAACCTGACAAGATCTCCAGGGAATTGAGCAAATTTAGGTGAAACCTATTTTGATACTGATCAGGTGGTGAGGATATGTCTGCTGACCTGTCCTGCTTGGATTTGTGATACAGGTTTTGAAAATGAAATCTTTATTGAGATTACTATAGTTACCCTTGGTAGTGTACTGGTGACACTGAGCTACTTATGCTAAAGAAAACAAGTAGTAACTTTGGAAGTAGAAACCACAGTCAAATTTATTAAGACAAAAAAATCAGTACATAGAAAGTTTACCTATGGCTCTTCTTTTCTAATGCTTTTATATGTTTGTGTCCTTTCATATATCTCTTTTCCTAACAGCATTTCCTAAAATTACTATTATTTCTTATTATTGATTCCATAAGCTTATTAATTTATTTTACAGCCTCGTAAGATTTTGGCATTTCCTCTATAACTTGCTTGACACAGGGCGCTCAATGTTAGACAAAATTTCAGAAAACAGCAAAAGGTTTATTCAAATGTTATTATATAAAACATCAATCATGACTTAGACTAATGGATAAACAGCAAAGAGAGAGAGAATAACCATCAGTATCGCATCCCAAGGGACTAATAAGTAAGAGGAAACATACAGAAATTGTTCTTTATGGAATGAAAACAGAGAAAGCTGGAAAAAAAGAAACAGTGACAGTATGACAGACTATTGAGTCATATTTATTAATTAAGTTTACGTCCCAAAGAATGTTAGAAAATGTATGAAATGTTAGGAAACGTTTTCAAAATATATGTTTCTTATTAAGCCTAGAAAGATCTCCTATCAGCCAAGAACACATATAAAAGTCACTGCTCTCTGTACTGAAGTGCATCTTCATTCAGTTATGAACAAGGGAATTATTACTTCATTTTTTAAATCTAAAAACTTCACAGAGCCTAAGGCTCTTCTTTGTATATAAGGATTCAACTTCAATATTCACTCAAAAGCTAATTTCATTGTTTCAGTCTATGCAACCTGTTTGTTACTGCTTCACTAATATATTAAGTACCTAGAAGACAAGTTACCTCAGCTTGCAGTATAACAAAATACATTTTGATGCATTAAACATTTATATTCCTGTAGAAAAGTCACACAAAGACAAATGAAACATATTTAGCTTATGGTGTTTAAAATACCAGGAATATAACAGTCCGGTAGAATAACATAAAATGTACAAAATATCTGTTCTGACTTCAGCGTCCTGGCTTTCAACTTCATTGAACCTGATTTTCAACCTTTACTGGTTGCTGTAGCAACCTGTAGCAGCCAGCTCCAGTTTGAGTCACCATCTATGCTAGATTTCACATTTGCAATAACGATACTGTAAGTGAATTCCTGACCCTTATCTCAAGCAAAATAGGTTCTGTTAAATATTGATACTTGTAGTACCTTGAGATACCCTTGATTCGTTTCATTTAGTTAGGGGGTCAATTCTGGGTTCTAGCAGCATGTGCTCTTTTCTTTATGAGTATATTCTCATGCCTGCTACAATACAGTGATATGTGGTTTTTTTGTTTCATTTTGTTTGTGTTGAGTTTTTTTATAATCATTCTGCACGACTATGAAGATTCAAACAGTAGGCACCAAAAAATCTTCTTGTTATCACTCTTTACATACCTTTGGAGAAATATTATGTTTGCTGTGGTTTCTTCTCAGTTTATATCATTTTGATCTCTACCATAGGTTCATAAAACACCTTTATTTAAGAACGTTCTACTTTACAAACTTTGTAGTTCTCACATAACCAAAGAGTAAAGTGAGGCACAGATCAGTGAAGATCAGTTATTCAAGATGGACTCTTTGGAGCTGATGGAAATGCTCCAATGCCCTCTAAAGGGTATTACTTCTGTGAGCAGCTGTGCCTTTTCTAGACTGGTGAAGGACTAAATAGTTTGGCAGCAAGGGAAGCCTATGTCAGGTAAGAAGACAAAAAACTAAGCCAAGCTCTGCTGTTGCTCCCAAAGACCATCCTTCCCTCATCTGATCCTGAAACATCACTGTTTTAAGTATGAGCTGCCTTTGCACAAGAAATGCATGCTTTTAGAGCCTAGGAATGAGATTACATTTAGGAAGTATTTAATATATATTTCAGTACTTTCCCTCATTGTCTTTCAGCTAGGCATATTCCCAGAGCCCTCAGTGAGCCAGAGATATTTACTTCTTACAGTGCTACTGCTTCCAGCATGAGGAAGAGCAGGGTTGTGGATGCTAAGGATCTATCTTTAGGAAGGAAAAATATTTGTTTCTCAAATAATTATTTTATTTGTAGCTACAGCTATTCAAACTCCTCCCTGTTGTGGATTGCTGATGTTTGGTGATAATTCTTACTGTTAAGTTTAGAAAAGCAAATATACCTCAACTCCATAGAGCTCTAAGGAGCTCATGTTTTATTGACTAGAGAAACTAGATGGGTACTATTATTTTTTGGCTACCTTCTAAATCAATATCATAGATGCTAATTCATTCTTACTTTCTTGAACTGCTTCTGCATGCTAAGAGGTCTGAATCATATTTATCTTACAAATTCTGTAGTAGCCACTAATTTTGAAAATGAACATTCAATTTCTCTTCTAAACAGCCTTATATTTAAAGTTATTTATTTAGTACCATGTTCTTTTAATATGTATTGCATGCATACATATATAACACACAGCCTTTAAATCAGTTTTGAGAAATAATGACCATTGAATAGTATGCATCTCTGTAACATTTAGGATATACTATAGACATGGTTCTCTGACATTGCCAAAAGATTGTTTCTATCCACTACCTTAGTGCAAGATGGAGGACGTAATCAATTTTAAGAATACAGAATAATGTACTGAGAGCTTTCTTTAAAGTTTTCCAGTCAGAATCAGATAATAATAACATTAATTAATCTGAAAAAAATAAAGCAAAATTTAGTATTAAATGCTTCTAGTTTTATTTGTAAAACTGTAAATGTATATACCGAGTATGCTTGATTCTAATTTCAGTTACTTATTTCTTAGTAACAGATTTTTTTTATTTTTTTTTCTATCAGGAAGGTATTTCGTGCTTAAAAGACAAAAGAGTAGGAAACTGCTGATTTTCTCATCCTCTAGCAAAATCAAGTGTAACATGTCTTTCAGAAAAGGTGGAATTTTTGTTTTCTTCAGTTTTAAAAAGGATTTCCAAGGGAAACTTAGGGGGAAGAAGTTAAGTTAGAAATCATAAGATTACAGCATCCTAAGTCTGGTAAAGGCAAGATACAGGCAAGTGTTAACAGAGAGTAAAAGACAAAAAGAGAGCAACTTTATTGTTTAGTCCAAGTCACGAGTCAATAAACTATACAAAAGCTATTGCTCTTTGAAAGTGTCCTGGGTTCAGCAGCAGCAGCAGCATTTTTCTCCTTCTTAGTAGCTGGTGCAGTGCTGTGGTTTTGACTTTTAGCCTTGGAACAAAGCTGCTAACACTGACGTTTTTAGTTGCTGCTCAGTAATGTTTACTCTGGCCAAGGACTTTTTGAGTCTCATGCTCTGCCACAGAGGAGGGGAAGCCGGGAGGAAGCAGAGACAGCACACTTGACCCAAACTAGCCAAAGAGGTATTGCATACCACAGCACGTCATGCCCAGTATATAAACTGGGGGCAGTTACCCGGAAGGGCTAGACCAGTGCTCACATCAGGCTGGGTATTGATTGGCGGGTGGTGAGCAGTTGTATTCTCTTTCCTTGTTATTTCCCTTATCATTATTATTATTGGTGGTACCAGTAGTGGTTTTGTGTTATACCTTAGTTACTGGGCTGTTCTTATCTCAATCCACAGGAGTTACGTTCTTTTGATTCTCCCCCCCATCCCTCTGGGAGTGGGGGGAGGAAGAGGGGGGGAGTGAGCGACTGGCTGTGTGGTTCTGGGTTGCCAGCTGGGCTTCAACCACGACAGAAAGATAAGATGTCAGCTCTGTCATAAGAGATTTTCTAAATGACAATTTTTTAATCTCAAAATAAAAATTGTTGATTAGTTGATTTTATTATTGTTGTTGTTGTCACAACGTTGGCAAAGTCTAAGAAAGTGAACAGAATTTCAGATTTTTGGAGTTACATATTGGCTATGAGGCAATGCATGTAGGTTATATGGAGAGGTGGATATTTCTTTTTGAAATGCTTGGGTTTCCAACAAATTGTTTTCAATGGCAAAACTTTTGCATTTTTATCTTCTTTCAAATGTGTTTTATTGCACACTTTGTGTAATGAGTTGAATACGTTGATAAGAGTAGATTTTTATATAATCTATAAACTCAAAAAAAATAGAAAATGATCCTGCATTTTGTTATGAACAGGTTTAAATGTACATAAATGTCATTTTTGTTGTTAATAATGCTGTAAATAAATGTGATATTTTCAGTGTTACCTTTGAGTGCTCTAATCTCCGCTAAATCATTTTCCCCAGGTGTCACCTCCAAGACAATGATTAATGACATACCAATAAAGTTCATTTTGGCAGTCTAAAACTAAAACATCATTTCTCTTGGGTATGAATTATTTTCAGCTAAATAGAACCTTGAATCAGTGCCATGATGTTCTTTGTTCAAGGACTTTATTTTTAAAATATTTTAATACAGCTGAAAGTGAAAAAAAAGAAAAGTGGTTGTGAGTTACCTACATGATGAAGTGATGTTTTTGTTGGCTGATTCTTCTTTCAGGCTTGGCACTGTGCTCTTCGAAATGAATTAACCGTTATCAATCACTAGGTGTAATCAGGTTTGCAAATCACTCTATAGTGCCGTAAGCCAATTGCAAATGAGAACTCTAATTCTTGTTCTTATACTAATACATATATTCTCTTGTCTAGATGGTGTGTCTTGCATGAAAATGGAGACCATACCTCAGACTCTAATATTATTCCTTAATTCTAAAACATTACCAGCTGCGCAGAATAGGCAATGGTAATCTGTACCCCAAAGAACCTAAAATCTTAGAGACAAATATGGATGTTAGGAAGACTCACTGAAAAGTCCAGGGAAGAAATGCAGTGAACAGTTTTAAAGCTAATATTAGTATTCTTTGTGTATTGCAACTGAACTGATTTTTTAGAAAGGACTTAACAGTGAAAGTGTTAGCCAACAAATAGATATTGTGTGTTTAGGCACAAAAAGAAAAGAAAAAAAAAAAAGGAATGCCAGCTGTACTGAGACCATGTGAAAAAAATTAAAGAATATGAGAGGAAAAAATATGTTACAAGATGCAAGTCATTGTGAAGTTGTATAGAATGTTAAAGGGTAAAACAGATAAGGGGAAGGGAGAATTGAAGAGGAATGTAAGGAAGGCTTGGTTTGACCAGCTCTACAGGCACTGTGATCATTAGGAAAAATATGGCATACTCAAAATCACCCATATGTAACTTGAAGCACAAATCACATTGATTTTTGTTTGGATTCAAGTTTTTAATTTTCATATTTCAAAATTGTGATTTATGTCATGCCAGTGAACTGATCATGACAGTGAACAATCAGAGTACTATTGAAACATATACTGGGCATGCTGGCACAGAGTCAGAACTAATCCTTCCAATACTGCTGTCACTTTGTCCTCAGCGTTTACATCATTACTTCTACATTGTTCTATTAATGAACTTTCTGGGGTTTGCTATTCCTTTTCTTTACTTAAATTTTCATGTGCTTAGTGACTTTTCACAGAATCCCAGAATGATTGAGATTATAAGGGACCTCTGGAGGTCATCTGGTCTCAGACCCCTACTCAAGCAGGGCTATCTAGAGCCAGTTGCCCAGGACCATGTCTCCAGGGATGAAGAGTCCACAACCTCCCTGGGAATCCTGTGCTGGTGTTCAGTCACCTTCACAGCGAAACAGTGGTTCCTGATGTTTAGGGGAACCTCCCAAGTTTCTGTTTGTGCCCATTGCCTCTGACCGTGTCACTGGGCACTACTGAAAAGACCTGGCTCCGTCTTCTTTGCACACACCTTTGAGTATTTATAAACACTAATAATATTCGCACCTCAGACTCCACTTCTCCAGGCCAAACAGTCCCAGTTTTCTCAGTCTACCCTCCTAGAAGAGATGCTCCAGTTCCTTCATCATCCTTGTGTCCCTTTGCTGGACTCTATCCAGTATGTTCCTGTCTCTCTTGAACTAAGGAGACCAGAATTTGACTGAGCACTCCAAGTGTGGCCTCACTAGTGCTGAATAGAGATGAAATATTACTTTCTGCTCTGGAACCTGCTGGGAAAACTTTGTCTAATGCAGACCAGGACATCACTTTCCTTTTTTGCTGCAAGGGCACATTGATGGCTCTTGTTCACAGTATCACAGTATCACAGTATCACAGTATGTTAGAGATTGGAAGGGACCTCAAAAGATCATCTAGTCCAATCCCCCTGCCGGAGCAGGAATACCTAGATAAAGTTACGCAGGAATACCTAGATAAGGTTACACAGGAGTGTGTCCAGGCAGGTTTTGAATGTCTCCAGAGAAGGAGACTCCACAACACCCCTGGGCAGCCTGTTCCAGTGTTCCGTCACCCTCACTGAGAAGAAGTTTCTTCTCAAGTTTAAATGGAACCTCTTGTGTTCCAGTTTGTACCCAGTTTGTTCAACTTGGTGTCCAGCAGGACCTCAGGTCTTTTTCTGCAAAACTGCTTTCCAGCTGTGCACTGGTGCATGGGCTTGCTCTTCCCCAGGTGCAGAAGTTTTGCACTTCTTGCAGAACTTCTTGAGATTCGTGTTGGCTCATTTCTACAGCCTGTTGGGGTCCCTCTGAATGGCAGCATAACACTCTGGTGTACCAGCCACCCCTCCTTTTTCACTGTTTTTTTTTCAGTCATTCTTTGCATTTTTCTACTTTTAATTTCCATTTGTTCCTGTTATTGGCATTGCTTCAAGGTTATGTTTTATTCCCTGTAATATTTTAATGTTTCCTTCCTCAGTCATAGTCACTTGTGGTTATATTTTTACTATGTTTGCAAAGGGCACATAATAAAATAACCCCTTGTCAGTCTCATAAATTTGGCAGAGCTGGTGAATAACTTGCATGTAGAACATTATTCATAAAGATTTTTAATTTTTCTACTAAACGGTGCATAATTTAAATAATATAGTAAGAAAGCACAGAAGATATTTGTTTCATTATTGACATAAAGCAGGTCATGTTTTTCTCGATATTTTCACAAAAGAATAAAGGATCTACTTTTTCTGTCAAGATTGATGTAAGCACCTAAAAATTTTGCTCATCTGAAGCAAAACTTTTTTTCCTACAAGAAGGCTGCATTTTGCTTCCCCAGGCCAACACTGTTTAATATTCTATTTTGGAGTGGAGCATTAGGACATTAGCTTACCTCTCCCTCCCATTACTGAAAAGGCCACAGTAGTTCAGATACAGTTTGAAGTGCTCTTCAAAGCATGGTCTTCAAAGATGTGATTAAGAGATTTTTAATTTTTAATTGACTTCTATAAATAACAAAAGAACAAAATTATATTGAGATTATGTTTAGTTTTCCCATTCTTCTACATAATTCCAGAAAACACCTCTAATAGTTATGAAATTAATAAAAAAAAAAACAAAGTCTTTCCAGATCAGATTCTGATGAAGTTCTATGTAGCTTTCCAGAAAGCCTTCTGATATTGTTCCTGATCTCTTCTTCTGGTCCAATTGCCTTTCCATCCCAACTGTTATTTATTTTCCTTTTCCCTTTGTTATAACCCACTCAGCGATATATAAAGTACACCTGAATCCTCTTAGTTTTATTAAGCTTGCTTAAGATTTTAAGAAAGTTTAAATTCTAGCGATAGGACAAGGGGTAATGGGTTCAAAGTAAAACAGGGGAAGTTCAGGTTAGATATAAGGAAGAAGTTCTTTACTGTGAGGATGGTGAGTCACTGGAAGAGGTTGCTCAACGAACGCTCCATTCCTGGCAGTGTTCAAGGCCATGTTGGACAGCGTCTTGGGCAACATGGTCTAGCATGATGTGTCCCTGCCCATGGCAGGGGGGATTGGAACTAGGTGATCTCAAGATCCTTTCCAACCCTAACTATTCTATGATTCTATGATTGTAGCTTATCCAAAGTATGGAGATCTTTCATTTGCTCTGGAGAGGTGAGGGGAGTTTTTAGTATAAACAACACTTTTTATAGCTGTACTACAAATATTAGTATTGCAGTTTGGCATACTGCAGAGACCTCAAAAGGTTGATTGTAAAAAGATACCATGGTGAATTGCCCTGGTCAGCACCTAAGACCCAGTTCAGTCACTTACTAACCCCAGCAGGATGGGTGAGAATATTGAAAGGCAAATGTGAGAAAATGCCTGAGTCAAAGTAAAGACAGTTTAACAGGTGAAAAAAAGCTGTGCAAGCAAAGGAAAATCAGGAATTTATTTACCATTTTCTATCAGCCTGCAGATGGTTAGCAGATGGTTCTGGAAAGAGGAGCCTTAGCGCATGTAACAGTTATGTGGAAAGACAAATGCCATAACCCCGAATATCCCCCCTTCCTCCTCCTTTCTCTGAGCTTTTATTACTGAGCAAGACATGATATGGTATGGAATATTCCTTTGGTCAGTTAATGTCAGCTGCCTATGTCCCCTCCCAACTTCTTGCGCACCCTGAACTACCTGCTGGGTGGAGGAAAGTGGGAAAAAAATTAAAAAAAAAAGAAAAAAGAAAAACCTTGATGATGTGCAAGCACTTCTCAGAAACAGCAAAAACACTGGTGTGTTTTCAGTGCTGTTTTAGTCATAAATCCAAAACTCAGCCCTGTGTGGGTTGCTGTGAAGAATACAGACTGCATTCCAGCCAGACCCTGAGCATACATTCAGACCTCCTGAGACCAAAACAGACCGTGACGGCCTCATTTCTCCTACACAAAGAAGCCAATAGTTTTATCTAAAATAAATGCTTCAGAGTGTATCTTTTTGGAAGAAACTGTTTTACAAAAGACTAGAGATTTCACCACCTCTTTTAATCAGATGTTTTGAAATTGAACTACGTCTTTAAGATACTGAAACTGATTTTTGACTATTAATTTTTAAACTTAAATTTCCAACCATAGGTACTATAATGCTGCCAAAAATCAAAATGCAAGATATATCAAAAACTTTTCCTGGGTAACTGCATGCTCAAAGGACCAAGATGAACTCTAATCTAATGGGAAAATTAGAGCAGGAAAAAACCTGGGCCTAATCAGCCTTGTGTACTTTAAAGACGGAAACCAGAACAAGTTTTTTTAGCCACTAGGAGATTTGCAAATTACCAGAACAACCCTATCAGGGGAAGGCTGAGACAAAACAGAACTAGTTTTAAAATTATATTGATCCATTTGAAAAA
The DNA here is from genome assembly GCF_963264785.1 of Psittacula echo. Lineage (NCBI taxonomy): Eukaryota > Metazoa > Chordata > Aves > Psittaciformes > Psittacidae > Psittacula > Psittacula echo. The sequence goes on along the minus strand of NC_137737.1, from coordinate 132,269,945 downwards.
TGGTTTCTTTCTGTTTTTTTTAATTTCTTCTCTATAGTTTTGATTTTCTGTTACAGTAGAGGACTGAGTTCACGATCCAGTGTTCCCTCCCAAGACTCAGCAATACAAACCTCTGAAGATAAAAGTTATTTCCCAAGCTCTTGATTATTTATGTTGTCCTCCTTTGGGAACTCTTTTCTGTCTCCACATTCCTAGAATCAGGTCATAAGACCTGTACACAATATTTTGCTTGGACAGTGCTGAATACTTAAATAAGATTACTTCTTAGGATGCTTTCAGTAGTGATAATTAAGTACACAAGTAGGTCATTTAGGATCAAGACCCAAATGCTGACAGCAAAAAGAGAATAATTTTTGAATGCTAAACATCTTCAAGAAAGTTATAAAGTGAAGAAAGGGGTCAAATCATCATCTACATAATTCACAACTGTCTGACTCTATTAAAGCAGACTGGTTTTGAAGTTAGAGTACATGACATAAATCCATGTTGTCAAGCATTAGAAAGATTCACATCCAAATTATAGAATCTTTGCAAAATAACCCTTCGCACAATTTTTTCCAGCATACATCAGTGATACTTGGTTCTCAAATTACTTCATGTGACCTGGTGGGCTTTGTCCAGCAGAACTTACAATTCCCCAAGGGTTTGATAAATTTTAGTCCACTTGTTATTGCTTATCTATAATTCTTTCCCTTTTTCATTTTTGACACTTTTTTTTTTTTTTTTTCTCCCGACACTGTGTGTGGAGACCTCATAGCAGCCTTCCAGTATCTGAAGGGGGGTTATAGGGATTCTGGGGTTGGACTATTCATCAGGGACTGTAGAGACAGGACAAGGGATAACGGGTTCAAACTTAAACAGGAGAAGTGTGGATTGGATAGAAGGAAGAAATTCTTTACTGTTTGTGTGGTGAGGCACTGGAATGGGCTGCTCAGGGAAGTTGTGAATGCTCCATCCCTGGCGTTGTTCAAGGCCAGGTTGGACGAAGCCTTCGGTGGCATGGTTTAGTGTGAGATGTCCCTGCCCACGGCAGGGGGGTTGGAACTAGATGATCTTAAGGTCCTTTCCAAACCTAACTATTCTATGATTCTATGATTCTATATACTAAATCTCAAGACCCTGGCAAAGCAGTGAAACAGTGGTCTGTCTGATATTAAGTGCTTTTAGATCCCCTTTTATAACAATTATATGTTAAAAGGTAACATATTATACATCATTAGAAGAGAAGCTATGAACCAGGCTTCTAAATGAAGACCATTTGAAATTCAAATAAATCCACTGTGTCAGTGTTCCACTATGACTTATTACATATTGCTAATTACTTTTGTAGCACCACAGGTAAGCATTATACTTCATAAATAAATAAAATATCAGGAAAGCAAACCATATTTGTCAAAACTACTACATATAGTCTTAGTCTTGACTCACAATTATAAGAGAGCTAACCAAATGTACAAGATAAGCTATTTTCACTGTATTTAATGCATGCATTTTGAAAAAAACCCAACACATTACATTTGTTTATTAAAACCAACCAAACAAAAAGAATGAAACAAAAACCTCTCTACTGTTGTTACATAAAGACAAAAGAAAACCTATTCCTAAGTCTTCTATGGTACTCATTAATGTACCCATATTTTAGTCATTTTATGATAACAGATACAGAATAAAATAGCAAGTCACTTGATCTAAATTTAAGAAATAAAAACCTGTTATATAGCTGTTATTATTGAGGTACAGGGAAAAATAAAGAAGATTAAATTATTTCAAGACTATCAGGGTCTTCTGATTAAAAAAAAATGCAACAAACCTTTTTGTATAAATATGTATAAATTTAAGTTGTAAATTTCATGAATGTATATTTCAGCAAAATTAAAGACCATGTTTTTATTGTAATGCTACAAAACTGTGATTTTTTTCCAATACATTTTTTTCAGATTTTTTTTTTTTTCATCTTTCTTTTCAAGCAGGATTCCCTGTGGTTTGAGCTTTTTTGGCTTTTTTGGGCTTTTTTGCAATGCTTTCCATTTTGTTGAAATTTTATGTCGGTCATCTCTAAAATTTTTAGTTTGGTTTTGAAAAGTAATGATCAAAACAGATGAATAAGAATTGCTTTCAGAAAGATAATGAAATTATTAATATCCATCATGGACAAAAATATCTGTTAACAATTCAACATTTCTGTAACTGAAATAACATAGATTTTTACTGAATTATTAAAATTTAATTTAAAGCACATACAGCTAAATTTACTATGATTTGCTTTATTTTTGGTGATATAAGCAAAAACCAGTTTCT